>NW_004443969.1:4529416-4564602 GCF_000243295.1 Trichechus manatus latirostris
AGAGAGAGAGAGAGAGAGAGAGAGAGAGAGAGATCGAGTTTTACCTCAAGGAAATAGCTCATGTAGTTGTAAAGGCTGGCAAGCCTGTGAGTGAGACATTAGGCTAGAGGCTTCTCCTGACACACTTAGCTGCAGGGGCTGATGACCCCAAGATGAGCAGGTCAGATGGCAGACTGCTGGCTCCTGGGCTGAGAAGGCTGATATGAATCCAAGATATGCAGGCAATATGACAGGCTTCTGAACCAGATGTCACAGGATGATGAGCTGAATGCAGGATCCAGAGTGAGCAAAAGCCAACGAGCTTTGCAAGAAGGTCCGTATATGTTGGATGCAGGCCACACTCCCAAGGAAACTTCCCTTACATCTGATTGGCTGATCACATCAGATCACATCATGGAGGTCATTACATTTTATCACAAAATGGAGGATATATCATTACTTAACTGCCAAACCACATCGTTACATAACTGCCAAACCACATCGTTACATAACTGCCAAACCACTGAGAATCATGGTCCAGCCAAGGTGATACACAATCTTAACCATCACAACCATGTGCCAAAAAAAAATTAAATATGCTATTGTACTAATACCATCTGTTGCAACAAAAAAAAATCAAGACCCTATTAAAATAAAAGTTTAAGAGATTTATTGTAAGCAAAGATCATTTCAAAGGGGGAGACGTGGATCTCACAAAGAGAAACCAACAAATCCAAGGAGTGTTGGGAGCATCAGCATAGTTATGGGGTGAAAACAGGAACTTCTCATACAAAATTCTGATTGGTGGAGCCTGGATAATGGAAATAGAAGCAGGGATATCACAAAGTGGGGGCTTCATTCTAACTGATACAGAAAATATATGTGGATGACAGGGACTGGCCACAGGTTATAATTACAGAAGTACTTGCTTGCAGGGGGCATTTCACAAGGGTGGTCACAAGATGATTACAAGACAGATATTCTGGGAATGGATTATTAAAATACCTTGCTTAGGGCAAAACATTTCTTATACAGTGAATTTCTTATAACTACTTCTTCAAGATCCCATTTGGGGAAAATTCTTTCCACACCCATGGCTCCATTGCAGAGAGAAACATTTCCTTAGTTATTCTTAGTTACAGGTTTAATTCTAAGTCAAAGGTGAACAATTGCTAAACAAGCTGGTTGTAGCCAAGATGGAGTTAGAGCCAAACCCTCCATCAGCAATTTTACTTTGGTCAAGAGCCTCTAGTTTAGTGCTCTTTATCACATCCTATAAGTGGTGATGGTTGGGGTCACATCACTGCTTCATTGATCTGCCTGATTCTTCTCCACTGGAACAAGCATATTCCTCTGGGATCACTTAAGATCACAAAGCTTGTGTCTCTACGAAATGCAGCTCATAATAAGAATGTCAGGGTCTGTTCCTACTAGACAACTTTCAAATCAATGTCTCCAATCAGGCAATATCAAAGATTTTATGCAAGATCTCTTTTACTTAAATTTACATAAGTTTAGTGCTTTCATTCCAAAAGACAGCTGTACTTCCACCATTAAAGAATGTGAAGAAGGAGGTGGGGTCAAGATGGCAGAGTAGTCACACTTCTGGTGGACCCTCTTACCACAAAGACCCAAAAAAACAAGTGATTTGATTATATATGGCAATCTGGGGGCCCTGAACATCAAAGGCAGAGTTGAGGAACTGGATTGAGTGGCAAGGGGAGGGAGAGATGCTTTGGAAGCAGTGAGGAGTTGCCAGACCTGACCAGGCGAGAGCCTGAGCCCTTCGGGCATCAGCTCAGGGGTGAGCGGTGAGACAGGCAAGCAGCTGTGCTCGGGAGGCATGTTTTCCGCACCAGGAGAGATCCAGCACCAGAGAGTCTACACGGCCAACCAGCACCAGTGAGAAGCAGCCCTCATCAGCAAAAGATAAGTACTTGCTTACGGCTTACTGTGCAGATCAAAAACACATCCTTTAGGGAAAAAACTCTCTCCCATTTACCTCCCCACTCCCTGCTCTGCACTGGGTCCTGGACTGGCTTCAGCAATTGCTGAGGCTCCTGGGCCAGAAGTAGGATCTGTCACACGCTTGGAGCCATTCTTCCTGCCTTGGAGAGTGAAAAAATTAACAAATAGGGGAAAAAATAAACTGCTGGCTGCCCTAACACAGGAACCCAGGGTAGGCACAGCTCCCTTGCCTAGGCACAGGAATAAGGGATCCATGAAATTTGAGTGCCTCTCCTTCTGCATAGACTTGTGTGGGCCCATCTCAACAAGGTAGGCCCTCATTACCACAGTGCAACAGGGTATATACCGGAACTCTAACTTCAACTGTTTCAGCTGTGAAGTGGCAGGTTCTTGACATTTGGCACTGCTCTGCCCATTAAGCAGGATCTTCATCTACCCATATCAGAGGCCTGAGGACTGGTGGCCTCACCCATGCCACCTAACCACCTGCAATAGAGGCCCATGAATAAGAGGTCCCCCCAGTCCTTACAGCCAACAGCATTAGGTGCTCATAGTCGGGCTACAAAACCCACCCACGTATGTGCTCTAGGGAACAGGGACATGCCTTTCTCCTGGACATTCAAAAGCAGATGTCAGCCCCCTGCCTTGTTCAGAGTGTGTCCCCCTGCTGCAGCCAGATGCCTCTGTCTGCATCAATCACCCATGCCTGTCCAGGACTGTAAGTAAGAGCCTACACCACACACTTGGTGGCTATCTACCTGGGCACTTGAGCTGAATCCATACAGGAGGAGGGGCCGGACTCCTGAGCTCACATACTTAGTAACAGATCTAATTATCTGGTGACAGGACATTAGCGCTTTGAAGGAGCCAATAATCAAACTAGTTGATACAAGCAGCCAATTTGGGCATATCAAAACAGAACAAGAAGCTAGGACACAGTAAGCAAACATAAAATAAATAAATATAATAACTTATTGATGGCTTGGAGACGACAGTCAACATCAAATCACATAAAGAGGCAATCCATAATGGCTTCAGCAAGCTCCCAGAATAAAGAATATAGAAACTTTCCAGTTGAGGAAAATTTCTTGGAATTACCAGAAGCAGAATACAAAAGATTAATATACAGAACTGTTCTAGAAATTAGGAGGGAAATTAAGCAAAACACAAAACACACAATAGAGGAAATTAAAGATAAGAGCATAATGACAAATTTAACAGACTGCAAGAATCCATAGAGAGACAGCAATCAGAAATCCAGAAGATTAACAACAAAATTTCAGAATTAGACAACTCAATAGAAAGTCATAGGAACAGAATTGAGGCAATGGAAGTCAGAATTAGTGAGACTGAAGATAAAGCACTTGACACCAACTTATTTGAGGAAAAATCAGATAAAAGGATTATAAATAATGAAGGAACCCTAAGAATTATGTGGGACTCTATCAAGAGGAATAACCTACGAGTGATTGGAGTACCAGAACAGAGGGGAATAACAGAAAATACGAAGAGAATTGTTGAAGATTTGTTGGCAGAAAACTTCCCTGATATTGTGAAAGATGACAAGATGTCTATCCAAGATGCTCATTGAACCCACATAAGGTAGATCACAAAAGAAAGTCACCAAGGCATATTATAATCAACCTTGCCAAAACCAAAGATAAAGAGAGAATTTTGAGAGTGGCTGGGATAAATGAAAAGTCATCTACAAAGGAGAGTCAGTAAGAATAAGCTCGGACTACTCAGCAGAAACCACGCAGGCAACAAGGCAATGGGATGACATATATAAAGCCTTGAAGGAAAAAAAAACTGCCAGTTAAGAATTATATGTCCAGCAAAACTGTCTCTCAAATGTGATGGTGAAATTAGGACATTTCCAAATAAACAGAAGTTTAAGACATTTGCAAAATCCAAACTAAATTACAAGAAATACTAAAGGCAGTCCTCTGGTTAGAAAATCAGTAACATCAGATAACAACCCAAGACTAGAACACAGGGCAGAGCAACCAGATATCAACCCAGATAGGGAAGTCACAAAAGTAAATCAAAGCTAAAACACTGAAAATAGGAAAACAGATGTCAACATGTAAAAGATGACAACATTAAAACAAAAAAGAGGGACTTAAAAAATGTAGACATAGATTTTTCATATGGAGAGGACGTCAAGGCAATATAAAGAAATAAAAGACTGGTATAAATTTAGCAAAATAGGGGTAAATATTAAGGTAACCACAAAGGAAACCAACAACCCTACAAGTCAAAATAAAAAACTAGAAAAATATAAAGACTCAGCAAACACAAAATCAAGAACAATGAAAAAGAGGAAAAGAAAACACATAAAGAAAAATGACTCAGCACAGACAATTAAGTGGAACAAAGAAACTGTGAACTACACACAAAAACAGACATCAAAATGACAGCACTAAACTCATACCTACCAATAATTATGCTGAACGTAAAAGAGACAGAGAACCAATAAAGAGACAGAGAGTGGCAGACTGAATAAAAAAAACACGATCCACCTATATGCTTCCTACAAGAGACACACCTTAGACTTAAAGACACAAACAAACTGAAACTCAAAAGGATGGAAAAAATATATCAAGCAAACAACACTCAAAAAAGAGCAGGAGTGGCAATATTAATCTCTGACAAAATAGACTTTAAAGTAAAATCCACCACAAAGGATAAGGAAGGACACTATATAATGTCAATTCACGAGACATAACTATAATGAATATTTACACACTCAACGACAAGGCTCCAAAATACATAAAACAAACTCTAACAGCACTGAAAAGAGAGACAGACAGCTCCACAATAGTAGTAGGAGACTTCAACACATCACTTTCAGTGAAGGACAGAACATCCAGAAAGAAGCTCAACAAGGACACAGAAGAGCTAAATGCTACAATCAACCAACTTGATCTCATAGACATGTACCAAGCACTCCTCCAAACACAGCCAAGTATAACTTCTTTTCCAATGCACATGGAACATTCTCCAGAATAGACCACATATTAGGCTATAAAGCAAGCCTCAACAAAATCCAAAGCATCGAAATATTACAAAGCATCTTTTCTGACCATAAAGCCATTAAAGTAGAAATCAACAACAGCAAAAGCAAGGAAAAAAAATCAAACACACGGAAACTGAATAACACCTTGCTCAAAAACTCCTGGGTTATAGAAGAAATTAAGGATGGAATAAAGAAATTCATAGAATCAAACCAGAATGAAAACACACCTTACCAGATCCTTTGGGACACAGCAAAAGCAGTGCTCAGAGGTCAGTTTATGGCAATAAATGCACACATCCAAAAAGAAGAAAGGGCCATAATCAAAACATTAACCCTACAACTGGAACAAGTAGAAAGAGAGCAGCAAAAGAAGCCCTCAGGCACCAGAAGAAAGGAAATAATAAGAATTAGAGCAGAATTAAGTGAAATAGAGAATAGAAAAACAATTGAATGAGTTAACAAGACTGAAAGCTGGTTCTTTGAAAAGTTCAACAAAATTGATAAACCACTGGCCAAACTCACAAAAGAAAAACAGGAGACGAAGCAAATAACCCATATAAGACATGAGATGGGTGATATCACAACAGACCCAACTGAAATTAAAAGAATCATTACACAATACTATAAAAATTGTACTCTACCAAATTTGAAAAGAGGAAATGGACAAATTTCTAGAAACTCACTACCTACCTAAACTAACACAAACAGAGGTATGGGAAGGCAGAGAGGGTTAGGAGCTGGTTGAATGGACATGGGGAATCAGGGATGGAAAGGAAGAGTGTGGCGTCCCAGTATGGGGAGAGCAAGTAGAGTCACATAACAATGTATGTGTAAATTTTTTGTATGGGAAAAAAAATAATAATAATAAAAAGAATGTGCTCAACTCTACCTTTCCTAAGAAGTAGGGAAGCTGCTGAAAGATGCAGCAATTTCATAACTAGAGAAGTGTCTTATGTTATCTCTTGTATAGCAATCACTGACAACACCACAAGGGAAGAAAAGATAAGGAAATAACAGAATGCATACAAAGAACAAGCTATTTTCCCTTTTGGCTGAGATAATTTGCAGGAAAGAATGAATGGCAAGTGTAAAGGGAGGCTGCACTAAATCAGGCTAATTATAAGGGGCTTCCTTAATGGCAGAAGTCCCTGGGTGGTGCTAATGATTAACAGCTTGGATGGCTGCTAATGGAAAGTTTGGAAGTATGAGTCCACCCAAGTTTGCTTTGGAAGAAAGGCCACTGAAATCGCTAGGGAGCACAGTTCTACTCTGACACGCATGGGGTCACCATGAGTCAGGATGGACTCAGTAGCAACTGGTGTTGGTTCATTAATGGCATATAATTGTCCTATCTCAAACTGTAGGACAACTGCACTCAACTTTGGGGCTAGTTTCTCTGGTTGTTGGAGCCCAATCACAGCGCCAGGTCAAGGAAGGCAAAGTGCTGGGGCAACACTCAGATAGAGTATGAACTTTTTCCCTGACCACTATATTATCATATAACATCCATAGGAATTCGTAGGAGACTTATGCTATTCTTGGGACTCTACAGTTCCCCGGAGCCTCCATACTATCCTTCCTCCATCCAAAGCCAGTATTCCTCTCCATCCACCTGATTGTGGCTGTGGCTGCAAATGTTGCAATGAGATGACCATTTCCAACTTTACTATATTTTTGGGCCTCTCAAAGTTGTTATGGTTCTTCTACTAGCTTTCCGTTTATGCACCTGCTTGTTGGTACTCTCGTTTTGAGTGAGGGAAAAAGAAAAGGGATTTAGAATTTAACATCCATGTGCTGCCCGATGTCCATAGTTCAGTCCTAAAAGAGCTATTTGTAAGTGCAAATATAGGCAATCAGATCTCAATCTTTCATAAGCTGAATTGACCAACAATAATCAGAATCTCAAAACTTGGCCCTTAAAGTTTAAAATATGCAAACTGCAAGATTCAACTTTACAATTTTATACAATTGCTCCCTGTGATACTTGTAAATGATGCCCCCTTATTCTCTTTCCTCAAAATTGCCTTTCTAGTTATCCATCTTTAAACTCTCACTAATAATAACAGCTATGATTTATCAAGTGCTTACTATGTGAAGGATACTCTTTTAAGTGCTTTACATGGATTAACTCGGTTCTCAGAGGAGAGTCTTCCTATCATCCCCATTCTACTTTTTCTGGCACATAATATGTAGAGAGATTAAGTAAATTGCTGAAGTCACACGGCTAGAAAGTGGTAGAGCTGGGAGTTAAACCCAGGCAGTATGGCTCTAGAGAGCCCAAGCTCTTAACAAGTAAGCTTCTTTGTTAGCTCAGGGGCTTATCATGCAGCAGGCAGCTTCATTACCATGTGATTATTTCATTGAGGAGGAAATGTGTTCATGGTGTTGCTGGAACACTCCTAGCAAAAACCTTATCACTGTTCACATTCATGGCAAGTGCCACATAAAGACTTGTGAGTGTTCAAATGTCAAGGAGTCTATAGTGGGTATAAATGCCCTTGTATCTCTCTCTACTTTAGTTGTATCAGTCAAAGAAAGTTGAAGTTAGTGGAGATAAGCATTTAACAGTCTGAGGGATGAATGAAGTGGCTCACATATAATATACTTTAATATATATTCATTGGGGATTTCACCCTAGAAAGGGGTGCAGAACCCCAAACTTCAAAGGGCCATGGAGGGGTTTGTAGTATAAAAACGTAATTGTATAAGAGCACTCTCTTTAGGATTAGAATCTTGGGAAGCCCATGTGCAGCCCCCAAGTGGATAATAATTTAATTCAGAGACGGGGAGAAAACAGACATGTTATTCATTCAACACTCATTGAGCTCTTAGCTAGACACCATTCTAGGTACTGAGAGTAATATACCTATATGCAGGAGCCCTGGTGGCACAGTGGTTAAGAGCTATGGCAAGCTGCGGCTGCTAACCAAAAGGTTGACAATTCAAATCCACCAGCCGCTCCTTGGAAACCCTATGGGGCAGTTCTACTCTGTCCTATAGGGTTACTATGTGTTAGAACTTACTTGATGGCAACTAACATCAACATGCTTATTTTATTTAATCATCATAACACTATGCAATGTGGGTGTTATTATCTCCATCTTATAAATGAGGAAGCAGTCTTGGGGACATTAAGTAATATGCCCAAGTTCACATATCTACTAATAATAGAATTAGCACGCAAATTCCAGTCAAGATTAGACAGAAGCCCATTCAGTCCTTGGGTATCTTAGGCTGAGTTCCTTCACAAAGCCGAGCCCAAGACAAGGGCTTGTGAGTAGGTAGTTTCCTTTGGAAAATGATCCCACGGTGAAGGTGTGGGGGAGTAGGAAGAGTAAAAGAGGGAAGAAAAGAAGGTCAAATCATGAGTATATCATCAGCCTTAACACTGCTGTAAGCAACTGGGGCTTGATCCCACTGGGGCACTCTGAGATATTCCCCATTTGTTAAGGGTCGCATAAAATGAAAATGAAACCCATTGCCATTGAGTTGATTCCAACTCATGGTGACCTCATGTGTTACAGAGTAGAACTGCTCCATAGGGTTTTCTTGGCTGTAATCTTATGGAAGTAGATTGCCAGGCCTTTCTTCTGTGGTGACGCTGGGTGGGTTTGAACCAAAAACCTTTAGGTTAGTAGTCGAGTGCAAACTGTTCGTGCCAGCTCCTTCACACTTCCGGCTTTGTGCATATGTCAAAATTGCTGAGCAGTACTGAAGGCATCCCACTCTACAGGTATTGCCCAGGGCTAACATCAAAAGAAGGCAGTGCAGCTAAGTTAAGGTGTCATCTGAATACACCTGGGCAGGTGACTGCCGCAGCAAGGGTTGGAATAAAAAAATGGACTGAAAAGATGTGAGTCAAAGTACAAAAGATGCTTGATATAAAACAAAACAAACAAAAGACAAACCCATTGGCGTGTAGTCGATTTTGACATATAGCAACCCTACAGGACAGAGTAGAACTGTCCCATAGTGTTTCCAAGGATTTCAAGTGACAACCTTTTGGTTAGTGGCCGAGCTCTTAACCATTGTGCCACCAGGGCTCCATGCTTGATATAATGGTGATAAAAGGAGGATACAAAACCCATTGGGATGGCTGTATATACATAATCAGCTCAGAAGCCATAGACCATCCCTCAAGGCAATGTATTGCCCTTTTAAGAACAATTATAAATGTGAGTCTGCACGTGCACCTAAGTCTGTATGTACCCCAGGGAATCCAGGAAACAGAAAAATTGGGGAACCTTTATACTCAATACATTTCATTGGTGAGGTTCAGTTTGTGGCAATCCTTTGTTTTCAAACAAGCATCACTTAACAACATTTGGGGCAGCAGAATAAAATCTACATGTGAAGGAGACAGGGAGTCCTGAGCTATTTAGCTAATGAATGAAAGTGAGATGAGATGTGAGAAGATGACTAAGATGGAAAAATGCTGTGTATGGACTTGTCTTATCCCTTCCAAGGACACTGCCTTCCTTCTGCCTTCTCATATAAATGATGTGATACTTCTCCCACCCAACACTATTTTATTATGGAATTCAGATACATCTCTGCTGATACTCTCATGGCCACTAACACGTATGTCCCAATCTGTGGCACAATAGTCATGTACATTATGTATATGTATTATGACATATCAAAAAATAAAAAATTTGCTACAAGAAACTTACACTTCCTTTGCTTTGATTCTGCCCTCAATATACCACCCAGTACAACATCTGAACTGAATAGAGAGCAAAAAGAGCAAGCTCTAAGTTCGTCCCAGACCCCACAAATAGTTAATCACGTTTTGATGGAAATCTCTTTGAGAATTTTCAAAATGCCAAGTCAAGCATGACTGCGCATCAAAGATTATCAACGTTTGGGTGAAATCCATATTAAAATGGAAGAGTGAAAGCCATTTATATTACTTAAGTATTCCAGAATATCCATCTGGCTGTAGAAGTTTCTCTCTTTTTTTTTTTTTTTCTTTGAAAGGAAAGATGGATGGGTATATAACACTTTGGGCAGAATTCTCCAGAAACTATAATCTACAACTACTGCATTTATCTGAAACTCTGTATTTTATTTTAAAGGTTGTGGCTGTATCATTCTGACTTTAGCAAGCAGAAATATTTTTCCAAAGTGTAGCCTAATTTTATTGTTCATCTTTAAATATTCATTTCACATTTGATGGGCCAGAAATTTGAGATTCAAATTACTTTCTTTCTCTTTATTCTTATCAAAATAGTCCAGGAGTAAGAGTCACCATTCATTTATAACAAATTACAAATGAAATAAACTTCATAATTCAACAGGAACTAATTAAAATTATTTGAAAGCATGTACTTACAGGCAAGTAAATTCCAGATGAATAACTCAGATTCTTTATAAATTATTTTAGGGAAGCTAGTCAGCTACTGAGTCATTGAATCATAACGCTGAGAGGAACATTACAGTTCATCTCCTCCTAGACCCACATGTTACCAAAGAGACATAGAGAGTTTTCTCAGCAAGTATAAGATCATCTATCTAATAAGTTGCAAAGTTAGGAATCAAACTAAGCTCAGCTGTTTCCAAATCCTTTCACTTTCTAAGAAACATTTGACCAAGCCACACAAGATACTGATTAAACTTTTCTAGTATCTCATGTCCAAGATCTACTCAAGGTCCTCTGTCTAAATCTCAAAGAACAGGGTTATAGGGCTCACTGGGCCTCCTGTATGGTTACTGATTTTCATTAGGACACAGTGTTCCCATGGATCTGCCTTTCCGAAAATCTATGTAAAGGTCAATGAGAGAGCCTACTTTTTCCAGGAAAAGGCATCACAATTTTACCCAGTTGACCCACGCAGGCCATTAATACTAAGTATATTTGATATTAAGTCTCTTGACATAAACAGGCATTTATTGGGTATAGTGGTTAGACAGGAAACATGATATAACCCACCCATTTTCTTCCCCGTTCCTTGGCTCCTAAATTGCTTATTTTTAATCAAGGGACACAGCTGCAGGAAATAATGGATGTATCTTGGATGATGTTTTCTGATTTAATCATATGTGCTTGGCCAATGTAATGTCTCCAGAGCAATTTAGGAAAAAGAAGTAGAAGAGAAAGAAGAGGAGAAGGAGAAGTTAGACCCAGCACCAAACCCCATTATGTGGCTTGGTAGGGGAACTTCTTAAGTCAGATGGGAAGCGCTATCCCCAATGAATCAGGCCATGTTCAGCAAGTACAAGGATTAGACAATACTCCCAGAGGAGTTGGTCCTTCCTTCATCCCTTATTACCATTCATTGAGCTAAACACTTTTGAAATTTGTTTACCTGGGAGATTTTAATTATCCACAGACCCTTCTAATATCTATTTATCTGAAAATGACTCTCAGACCCTCCTCTTACATACATTCTCTGGGCAGAGACATCCCAAGATACAAAGCTTGACTGGCATCGAATCAGTGTATATTCACATTCTAGAAGATATACTAATTCTGTCCAACAGCAAGTAACAACACAGGTATACACGGCACAAGTTACAAGATACGTCTGGAGACTAACGTCCAATTTATCCCGTTATACTTAGTATAAAAATCTGTGTATCTTTTTTTACTTTGTGAGTGTTTTGCATATGTGGGTCCGATAGTCTAGGCACAGTAGTACAAAATAAAAGACTGAATTCTATACATCAGAGGCACCTTAGAAGACAGGCCTGGCAATCTTCTTCTGAAATTTCACAGCCTTGAAAACCCTATGGAGCAGTTCACTCTGCACACGTGGGGTCGTCATGATTTGGAATCCACTCAACAGCAACTAACAATAATAATTTTACTTCTGACCCAACTCCAGTTGATTATGCTTTGAGCAGAGCAATCTGTGTAGCTTTAATATTACCTTATTCCTCCTCATATCTCCATTGCTTATAGAATGAAGCTCAAATTTATATAATGAAAGATTAACACCAGGAACAAACCTATTCTTCTAAATTTATCTGCCAGTAATCTTTCTCATATGTCCTCTTTTTTAGCCATACCAGCTCTTCGTTGTTCTCTTAACAGGTCCCCTGTTTGTCAGCTTACTGGAATCTACTCCTCCATTGTCTCCACCAGATCAAATATTCTTCATCACCACATTTTCAAACCCCATCTATCCTTCAAAGCCAGCTCAAATGATAAGCTTTTTTGTTTTTTAATTTTATTGTGTTTTAGGTGAAAGTCTACAGTGCAAATTAGTTTATTGTTCGAAAATTTACACACAAATTGTTTTGTGACATTGGTTGCAATCCCCACAATGCGTCAGTACTCTCCCCCTTCCCTTTCCACCCTGGGTTCTCCGTGTCAAAAATATGGAATGCTTCACGAATTTGTATGTCATCCTTGCGCAGGGGCCATGCTAATCTTCTCTGTAATTTTCCAGTTTTTTAGTGTATGTGCTGCTGAAGTGGCATTCAAATGATCAGCTTTTAATAAAATTACCCTTGTAATGCTTTCGTACTTTCTATACACGTACATCTAAATCACACAACATTTTGTATATGCTTCTTTGACATCATTTAGTACTTTCCAATGGTAGATTACGTATACACATGCATAAGTTAGACTGTAAATTTTTTAAGAGGTTGAAACCTGTGCCATAATGTCTTACTCATAAAAGAAGTTTTAAGAATATTTACAGAAATAAATGAATGGATTTTTAAACCAAAACTGGTTATATTTGAATAAAATTGTGCTTGAATTTTGTAAAATGGCAACAAGTTTAACTGATTTTTTTCACATGCTAATATATCCAATGAAGACATTGCTTAATATGTTGGTATAACATATCATATGCAAAGAAACTTTATGAAATTTAGTAACATGTTATTTGTCAAAAACAAATATAGTAAATCATAATTATACCTTGCCTTCTCACAATGGGTAACTCTCAAACCATGTATAAAGAACTCAAACTATGTATAAAGAACTAAATTATTTTCACTTTATGATTTTAAATTACAGAGAAAAGAAAAAAAACATTGAAAATAATTAGTATATAGATACGACAAGCTGGATTTATTTAAAACAGTACATAAAGTTGAAATAATGCCAACTCGTGAGTAATGTGTTAATCCTTTTAATTATCAAGCTGAATTATGAGTAGTTAGGAATAGGTTCACTGCAAGGTTGTCATTTAAAACATGAAAGGGGAAAATGCCTATTTTTGGTAATTCAAGCTTGATTTTAAAACAGACAAAAACTCATTTCTTCTTAAAAGTCTGTTAATTACTACTAGGGAAAAAAGAACATATAAAAAGAAATACAGTTAGTTATCTTACACATTTTCTAATAAACTATTAATTATATTTCTTTTGGATTGTAAAAGGTGCAGGCCAGGGCATAGGAAGAATTCGGAAACTGAACCTGTGTATTAATCTTCTAGGTTTGTTGCATGGTAGAAGCATCCAGTACCAATTTTATGGGCTCTTCAGATCCCTGACAGCCCAGATTTATGATCTTCCCATATGCAAAATCCTGTGGCCCAAGTTCTGCCATAAAGATTTCAAGACAAAGATGGTGCTTACACAATTGACCTTATTTAAAAAAAAAAAAAAGTTTTTTTCTTAGCTTGACCACTTAGACTGAATGACTCTTTGTTCTTAAGCCATTAATAACACCTTTAGAGAGCATTATTCTCTGCTTGAGAATAATAACAGAATTAAGCTGTACTAATAATAATAGCCCTATGTTGGGATACATAGGGCTATTATTGTCTAATTTTTAGAAATAGATTGCCAGGACCTTCTTAGTCTGTTTTAGACCTGTCTTAGTCTGGAAGCTCCACTGAGACCTGTCCATCATGGGTGACTCTGCTGGTATTTGAAATACCAGTAGCATAGCTTTCAGCAACAGGCAAGCCACCACAGTACAACAAACCAACAGATGGTTGGTGGCAAGCCTTCTTAAACCAAAAAACCAAACCTGTTGCCATCAAGTCAATTCCGAGTCATAGCGACCCTATAGGACAGAGTAGAGCTGCCCCATAGGGTTTCCAAAGGGGGCCTGGTGAATTCGAACTGCCAACCTTTTGGTTAGCAGCCAAGCTCTTAACCACTGCTCCACCAGGGGTCCTTACATAGCAGTGCTCAGCAAATATTGTATAATAAATGAAATCATGATTTGAGAGAAGGTGATTAACTGTTTCATCTCTTGCCTCTTACATATGAGCGCTTCTTTCTCCCTTGGAAGGACTATGTGAACAGGTGATTGCAGATATTTGCTACAAACTGGATTACTTCCATGTTATCAGTGATAAGCAATCTATATGGACTTTATTTTCCCTCTCTTTTATCCTTCTTCTTTCATATCTTCTGCTAATCACTCTCCTTTCCTCTCCAAATATTCCATTCCCATGAACTTGTTCCAAAACTTTTTTGTAAAAACTCATTGCATTGCTTATTTAAATTTTAACACCAGTCGACTTGACAGCAGTGGGTTTGGTTTTCAGGTTTTGGTACATCGAAAAGCACAGGAAGATAATAGAGGTTTCTAAGACCCCAGTCTAAAGCTTAGCGCTATCAGATGTTTTGGTCAAGCTTTTGGCAACTGAAAATTTTTGACTAGTTCAAGGGACTTGAGTACTGAGAAACCTTGCTAAAAATTACTCACTTTCAGAAAGAAACAAATATATATATAGCATTGAATCACAACATATCAAATTATTCCTTTAAAGGAATCATGCCTTCTATATCAGGTCACCTTTGAGAAGCCCACATAACTCTAGAAAATTTTGCCTTTAGACTTAATCGTACATCTAGAATTGAAAGACCATATAACCCTAGAAAATTTTGTCTTTAGACTTAATAATTGTACATTTAAATTTGACTGGAAGTCATGTGTCTCTGAACACCAAATTTTGACAAGCTTCTCTTCTTGACAAAATTACATCCTGTGCTCAGCAGAATCAGAAATAATTGAGTTGCTTATTAAAAATAATGAGCTGCCTTCGTAATGAATCTTGATCTATAGCTTTTGTCTGCGAAACATCTTCTTTTCAATTGAAAAAATAATTAAATCTTATGGAGGCCCTCATCATGGGAGATGAAAGGTAACCACAAAACCATACTTAATTATGTAAAATGAACACTCTGAGAACAATCTTACCAAAAAGCAGATTGAGTAGGGGAAAAAAAGTTACATTTGGAAATTAAATGGATGCACTGGAGAAAAGCAAATAGAAAACTAGCAAGAGTGTGTTTTCATTATTTTTTCCACAGGTCTTCATAAATCTTTCTCATAAAGACTTTATTCTGACTGAAAAGGGAGCGCTAGTCTCTAAAGTGTTAATCTCAATTCTGAGCCTATCAGACACTTGTGCTCTCCAACTTCTAAATGCAGTTTTCTTGCCTTAACTGCCTCTTTCATGCTGTGACAATTGAACATATTTTTTTTTTTACTGAAACCATACAGAAGTTTAGCAAGCAATTTCTTTAAAACACCTCACTTTTTTTTTTTTTTTTTTTTAAGGGCTAGTGTAGTAGAGCAGTAACTAACTTTTCTATTCTTTCCAAGCGCACTGTTAGCTTAAGCCCTTCAGCATCTTGGTCTTTGAAGCCTCCACTTTCCAAAGTTATTAATAACAAGTAATATCATTTTGTTAATAATAACAACAATATTAATAGCTAATATTTAAGTGCTTATTATGTCCTAGGCATTATGCTGTGCACTTGTCTGTCATACATTACCTTATTCAGTCTTCACAAAAAAACTCTCCGGGGTAGTTGTTATAATTATCCCCATTGTTATCGTGGATGAAGCAAAAGAGTTTCAGGGATATTATGTAACTCATCTAGTGTCTCACACCATGTTAGTGATGGAGTTAGAGTGTGGCCAAGGAGTAGGGGTACTGGAAAAAAGGAACCAAAATTAACCCTTATTTTAGAGCACCATTTCTTAGCAAACAGAGCTCATACTACTGTCCCTTCCCTTTAACTTGTGATACTGTGGCCTTGTTAATGTCTAACCTTGTCACCCCAGGCCAAATGTGTCTTCCTCTTTGTTATGGATTGAATTGTGTCCTTCAAAAATGTGTGTCAACTTGGCTAGGCCAGGATTCCCAGTATTGTGTGATTGTCTACCATTTTGTCATCTGATGTGATTTTCCTATGTGTTGTAAATCCTACCCACATGATGTTAATGATGTAGGATTAGAGGCAGTTATGTTAATGAGGCAGGACTCAATCTCCAAGATTAGGCTTTATCTTGAGTCAATCTCTTTTGAGATATAAAAAAGAGAAGGGAGCAGAGAGATAGGAGGACCTCATACCACCAAGAAAGCAGAGCTAGGAGCTGAGCACATCCTTTGGACCTGAGCTTCCTGCACTGAGAAGCTCCTAGACCAGGAGAAGATTTATGACAAGGACATTCCCCAAGAGCCAACAGAGAGAGAAAGACTTCCCCTGGAGCTGGCACCCTGAATTCTGACTTCTAACCTCCTAGGCTTGGAAGATAATGAATCTCTGTTTGTTAAAGCTATCCACTTGTGGTATTTCTGTTATAGCAGCACTAGATGACTAAGATACTCTTCTAAGAACATCTAGTTTTAGTGTGACCACCCAGAGAGGTTACAGAATGTGCCTCAGACAGCATCCCTTAGTTGAGACCTACCAGTTGCCATCAAGTCTATTCTGATCCATGGCAACCCCATACATGTCAGATAAGAACTGCACTCCATAGGGTTTTCAATGGCTGATTTTTTAGAAGTAGATCACCAGGACTTTCTTCCAAGGCACCTCTGGGTT
The DNA here is from genome assembly GCF_000243295.1 of Trichechus manatus latirostris. Lineage (NCBI taxonomy): Eukaryota > Metazoa > Chordata > Mammalia > Sirenia > Trichechidae > Trichechus > Trichechus manatus. Next base: position 4,546,137 of record NW_004443969.1, read on the forward strand.
GACTTGAACCTCTAACCTATCAGTCAGCAACTGAACGTGTGAACCATTTACACCACCCAGGGACTCCTAACCTCTGGTGCTCATCTGTAATCTGGTTAGGCTGGTGGCCTGTTTGGGAATCTAAGTAGGAGTAGAAACATATAGAATTTTGTATCAAACTCAGTTTAGTTGTCTGTAGAGAAGCCATAGATCTTCATGTGAATGGCAGTGGAATAGTAGAGGGTAGGGAAAAATGGGCCAGATCTGAATCGATCATTTTATTTTCATTAATTTGCTTGTAACATTCAAGAGATAAAAACTAATCATCCCACAGTTGCTTGAACGTCAATCAGAAGAAGGACTATGTTAACATTGTTAATACCAACCAGACTATAGGAAATAACCTAAAAAGCTGCAAACTACCCTCCAGGAGATTTGGCACCTTCTACCTGCCTATTTTGTGAGAGAAAAAGTGACATTATTAACTACACAGAGGGGCTGGTATTTAGGGATTCCCACAGAGAATGCTTTTTTAAATCTCATGGATTTTATTCAGTCCACAGGAGTCTGTATTAACCTCAAGACTTTGGTTGCAACTCCACATACATACACACAACTCCTCAACAGCCCACCCACTGAGAACTCCCCTAGCTTCAGCCGCATCAAGTTGCACTTGGATTCAAGGTTAGGGCAGAAGTAAAGAACAGCCTGACTTACGGAAGGTTTGTGGAGTGCCTTCATCTGCAGAAGTTCCCTTCGGAAGGCACAACAAATGCATGGAAACAAAGTTTAAGCAGAAGGACCTTTAGGAGGGACTGAGCACTTGTGTTCTCTTTCTCCTCTCTTTCCTCAGCTGTTGGGCTGTGTATTAATTTCCTAGGACTGCTGTACCAAATTTTAACAAACTAGGTAGCTTAAAACAGTAGAAATTTATTCTTTCACAGTTCTGTAGTGGAGAAGTCTGAAATTAAGGTGTCAACAAGACCACGATCGCTCTAGCAGCTCTAGAGGAGGTTCTGTTCCCTCCCTCTTCCAGCTTCTGGTAGTTCCAGGCATTCTTGGGTCAGAAGCGCATCACTTTAATCTCTGCCTCCATCTTCACATGGCCTCCACCATTGTGTGTCTTCTCCTCTTCTGTCTCTTATGATGACACTTGTCATTGGATTGAGGGCCCACCTGGATAACCCAGGATGATCTCACGTGGAGATCCTTAACTTAATTATATCTGCAAAGACCTTTTTCCCAAATAAGTTCATATTAACAGATTCTGGGAGATAGATATATCATTCTGGAGGCCACCATTCAACACACTACAGGAATGAAAACACACACATACATACACACAAACACACACATGCACATAAACACACACACATATACGAATGTGTATATATAAGAAAGAAAAGAAGGAAGATACCCATGCACAGCAGTCTAGGTTCTGAACAGGTGAAGTGAAGTTTCCCTCATTGCACTCACCTTCCTTCTAGGCAAGATGTCTAGACACAATGGACATATGCTGAGTCTGGGAACTATAATTTTCCTCCCCTTCCTGAATACAAGATCTCAAATCTGTGAGAAAGCAGATCCTGCCTCTAGTCTCTAAAGAATTAAATTTCTTTTAAACGCTTACTCTGGAGAAATGGCTCAGAGAAGAGCATACTTGGGGAAAATGTGCTTGGCATTTATAGAGCATAAAATTTGACAGGCACCATCAGACATCCACTATAACACACCTTCAAATTGGTGTTTTGCAAATAAAAGTCAACCTGACTAAGAAAGCTGAAATATGTGCAGGACATGTGGTTAAATGATTAGATGAACTTGGAATACTTGCTGCTTAGACGATCTCTGTTCATCAACTTAGTCTCCAAACACATTCTGTAGGAATAATTTAATGCCAATGGGAATAAACCAAAATCCTTTTTTTTTTTTTGCAACAAAAATTACCTTCTCCACTAAGATAACTAAGAAGATAGAGAAAGCCTATGGGATTTAATAAAATCTCTCTGGGGTTCTGTTAGGATGTGCCTCCAGAAGCTGCACTGGCCTATTTGCCTATATGCTTTCCTCTTCATTTGGGTAGAAATTACATATTTTGTCCAGGCTAGGCTTGTCAGGATTGGATCTTTTCTCCACAAATTCACTTAGTCTTAAACCTGTGGCTTTTCAAGTCATTTTGTGGGTAGGCAAATCTTCCATCCCTTCCCCTTCCTAAAGGATTACTGAATGTGGATCTCCAGCCTTGTTTTATTCTCCTAGTCTCCTCTGACCTCTTGCTTTCCCCTCCCTTACTTGCCCTGACTGCATTTCTTCATGGATGCCCTCATTCCTTGCTAATCAAAATGTTGTTTATGGATTGGAATCACCTGGGAATTTGTTAGACAAGGAAAATCTCAGACTCCATCCCAGACTTACTATCTGCATCTTAACGGGACCCCCAAGTGATATATAAGCACATTAAAGTGTGAGACACATGTCCTAACGCACACCTGCTTCCTAGGCTATGACATCTGCTTTGGCTTGGCCTCCCAGCAAGCGTGCTTTGTTGTTTAAGCCTCCTCTTAATCTGCTATGTGCATAGAACAGTGGTTTTCAACCCTAGATGCACACTAAAATTACTGGAGTTTTATTTTTGTGGTGGTTGATGTTTCTTTTCTGATGCCTCTGCCCCACCCTCAGAGAACTTGACATACTTTGTCTGGGGGAGAGCCCAGGCACACTTCTTTATTGTTAGCTCTCTTAGAAGTTTTAATGTGCAATGAGGTATGAGAACCACTGTCACAGAATTCTCAAAGTGAGATTCTTGAGCCAGGCCTGTTAGCATCACTAGAGAACTTGTTAGAAATGCAAATTTTTGGGCTCCACCCTAAACCTACGGAATCAGACACTTTGGGGATGGGACCTAGGAATACATGTGTTAACAAAATCTCTGGGTGATTTTGATGAGGGTTTAGTGTGTTGCAAGATGCTGAACAGGCATCAGCGGAGCTTCAAGACTAAGACAGACTAGGAAGTGAGGCAATCTACTTCTGAAAATCAGCCAGTGAAAACCCTATGGGTCACAATGATCCAGCTGGCAACCAATCATGGGGATGGCACAGGACTGGAAAGCACTTCCTTCCATTGTCATTGGGGTCGCCATGAATCAGGGTCTGACCGAACAGCAGCTAACAATGACAACAACTATAACTAAGTTTGAGAAACACTGCCATTGATTTCTCTTGCCCTTCACTTAAAGTGCTTAAATGAATAAATTCTGGCCCTTACCCTTGAGTAACAAAAATTGCCTTGAAAGAAATACCTTAAATACATACAGATAGATCCAAGCACAAACACAGGCCTCCAAATCCCAGTAATTCTAGTCAGAATGTGGCCAAGTACAAGCCAAGTGCACGGAAGTGAGTAGAAAAGCCTATACTCCTAAGTGGAAGGATTTCTGTAAAATGAGGAAGTAGAGGGGTGTATTCCAGGTGATACAGCATAAACTATACGAAAGTAGAGGGCATTTAGGAAAAAGGTGAGCATCCTAGTTTACTAGGAGATAGGCTAAAAAATAAATGGGTGGTAGACAAACTATGCAGGATCTTGAATGTCACTTTAAGGCATCCAAGTATTTTTAGGAAAATATTTAATGTATGAGTAGCAGTTAGATATATAAACAGAAGAAGGAAGATGGAGAAATTTCCAAGCACTGAAAAGAGCATGTACAAAGACCCTCAGACAGGAATAACCATGGTGTCTTCAGTAGAATCCCTAATCAGGAGTTCATAGAGCAGTTATTTAGGATGCAGGTTCTGGGTCTAAGTACTCATTTGTAGGGACGGCATGAAAGTGATTGTACAAGAGATAAATTAATTGGCTTGTGTGACCTTGTCCTGCCTGACTATGCTTACTTAATAGAATTGTCCCATTTATTAAGGCCTCCTCTATTCCTCACTTATCTTTCTAATTCCTTTCTTATGTAGTTCATGCAAACTAATGGGATTATCTGAATAACTAAAATGTTGGAAAAAAGAAAAATTTTTGAGAAAACAGAGCTTTGAAGGCAGTCACAGTAACGTAGTGTTCAAAAACAGACTTTATGACAGGTGTGTAGAGTTCTTAATTTGTGACTATAGCTTCCTTCTTGGAGGATTACCATTTAGAATCACCACCTAACCTGTTACCTAGTGCCATTAAGACCATAAAAGAAAAATACAATGTGGTGGAGATTGGCTGATTTTTAATATCTAGCAACAATTCCTGATCTTGAGGTAACAGGACCACAATTTTTCCCAGGGATCCATCTCTACCCTAAAACCACCACACCACACCCTATCTGGATCTCAGATTTATGTGCTCTCAGATGGTACTCAAAGAGTAGAACATGTGACTCACAGGGATTGATTGGTTCCAGGATGGATGAAAACACTAGACTATTTTAAAATTTATCTGAAAATTAAAATGTATAAGATGGTCTAAGAACATTTTGAAAAAGTAGTGCAGTGAGGTAGACTAGTTATCACAACACCTTATAAATTTATAGTAATTTAAATGGTGTTATACTGTTACAGGAATAGTTGAATAAACCATTGGAATAACACAGAGAGTCTAGAAGCAGAATCAGGCAGATGGAATTTATATTTATAAGGCTGGCATTTTAAAATCGGTGAAGTCAACAAAACTAATAAGAAAAAGATGGAAGATTTCATAAATAAAGTTGGAAAAATTGTCTACTTATTTAAGAAAATAAAATAAAAGTTAGATCTCTATTATATATCTGTCTAAAACTGGATTCTAGACAGTTTAAAAAGCTAAATGTGAAATCCCATATAAGAATGTTTTTCAAATTACTGCTGCATATTATAATAATACAATGAGCTTTTAAAAATTACAGGATCCACTTCATTACCAATTAAGCCAGAATCTGTGTGGATAGAACCCAAGCATCAATATTTTTAAAGTCCCCCTCCTGATTTTTCCAATGTTTGAAAAGTTTGAGAACCACTTCTGGTTAATTGAGAAAACTTGTTCCTAAGCTTCCTAGAAGTCAAAGCAAAGAATAGATTAATAAGTCATAAAATTTTCGTTAAAAATCAAATGTCCAGGAAATTTCTTAGTTTTCCTGGTATTGAAAAATAGAAATTTCACCACTGAAAATTTCATAAATTAATAGTGCATTCCATAATGATGTTAAATTAACAATAACTTTTAACACCAATATTTGTGCTAGTTTGTGTTTTGCCACCCTTAAACACAGTCAAAAAGATCATAATTACTTGGCCATAGAGGAATCAGCAAAAGAATTGGAGAGAACTCGGCACGTTTATCCCCAGTAATTAGCCAGAGCAATTGTCTATTTGGGCAAACAGTGGCTTCGCCATCATTAAAAACAGCTCACTCCATGTTATTTATACATACTGCTCTCTTCATTTCTCCATATCATTTAGCACTGCATATATCTGGATGGCACAAATGTCCTGTGCTCAACTACTAACCTAAAGGTTCACAGTTTGAACCCACCCATCAGTGCTGAGGAAAAAGGGCCTGGCGATCTGCTTTCATAAAAATTACAGCCAAGAAAACCCTATGGAACAGTTGTACTGTGTAACATATGGGGTCACCATGAGTCAGAATCAACTCTACAGCAATGGGTTTGGTTTTTTGGTATGCCTGACAGTGGAGCTCCATGCAGATATTTTAAACTTTAAATATCTAGGCTGTTTCTCCTTCCCAGCCCTATGGATCATGCCATCCTTTCATTCTGAGACTAGATATTAGTTCTGATTCCTTCTATCATAAGCTCAAACTATCCCTGGATAATTGGATATTGGAATTGGCATTTAAATTTAAATACATATGCCCTGCCTAATCTAGATACCTACAGTAATACCCTATTTCATTGTGACCAAGGAGAGGGAGCCAATGTTGGTGGGTAGTCCAGCAAGAAGGAATGCCAGAAATACAGACTGAGCTCCTGAAACAGAGAAGGGATTCTGGCATAAAGAATGTGCAGCAGGAATTAATAATCTAGATCTAAAACAGGGACTCCAGAAAGAAGAAACCTGGTATCAAGATCTGTAAAGAGTCTGAGTTTTACCATGCTTACAAGCCAGCAAGTTATCTTTCCACAATTTCATAAATGCTTCAGAAGACATGAGACTCCTGAATCACAGGCAAAGATCTTTGTTACTCACAACACAGAGGCAGCATGAGCTTCATGTTTGCAGTTTGCCCTTATTCCCCAAGTCTCATGCAGTTGAGAAGGCATACAGAGGTGTTGCTGTTGTTAGGTGCCATCGAGTTGGTTCTGACTTACAGCGATCCTATGTACAACAGAACAAAACACTACATGGTCCTGCGCCATCCTCACAATAGTTACTATACCTGAGCCCATCGTTGCAGCCACTGTGTCAGTCCATCTTGTTAAGGATCTTCCTCTTTTTTGCTGGCCCTCTACTTTACCAAGCGTGATATCCTTCTTCAGGGACTGATCCCTCCTGATAACATCTCCAAAGTATGTGAGACATAGTCTCACCATCCACACAGAGGTAGACTGATGGAAATGATGTGCTCACAGTGGATCTGTGCCACAGCCAAGAAATTCTAAGGTTGAAAACACCCAATCTCATGAAAGATACAGCAAACACACCTGCCCAATCTTTGCTTTGGAGGGAAACATTATCATTATTATATTGCCCTCTGCCCCAGTAGGGGAGACTACGTCTATCTCCGAAGGCTGTTTGCTATAAAAACATTTTTGGAAAGATGGTCCAAAGACATATAGAAATGTTCCTAACATCAGAAACAAGGAGATAACAGACAGGGCCTCAAAATACAGAAGGAATAAAATTAAGAGACAAACGATTAAATACAGTAAGTAAAATAAGTAGCCCACATTAGAACTCCAATTTTCTAAGACAGATGACTAAAGAACTGAGTTCTCGGTTGGAGAAACACTGTGTAAACCTAGCACGAAGCAGAAATTTTCTCTGCCTCTATTAACTTAACGCCCATACCCCACAATAGACTCCTTATAGGTCTCCAGAGGTAAAACCTAAGTTAAGACATTACTCGGAATACCAAATTTTTACCTGCTGTACAGAACGTTCAATGGATTTCCTCCCAAATATACTTCTATTTTTCTTTTCATTATGGATTTCATCACAGGTGTACAACCTACTAAGAACATAGCCAGAGGATATCATTATTATCTGATGTCCAATTAACTCTCCAATTAACTTACTCATTTAAAGAATGTTGAACATGTGTACTGCTGTTTGATGAGAAACTGTTTGTTCTGTGAGCCTTCACCTGAAGTACAATAAAATATTAAAAAAAAAAAAAAGAGAAAAGAATGTTGAAGCAATTGGGGAAAATTCCCTGACATTAAAAGGCTCTGGCATTTTCAGCAGACTTAGTTCAGCTTTGCACAGAAGAAAGGGCACAAAGATGTGCTGATTGCAAGTCAAGGAACCTGAAAAGTAAATTAAACATATTCAAGTTCTGCTCACTCAGAGGAACAGCCAATGGAAAATGGGCCCCCTGAGAGCAGGAAAGTGATAGCCAGGGGAAAGGAGAGGGATGGACACCTGGAGCCATCCCATAAGACTTGCTTGAATTTCTTTCTTCCTCAGAGCTGTCCCTACTCATTTGGAAATAAATTCAGCTACTTTCCGAAAGAGGCTATTGAATATATATGTGAGGCAATCACCACAGTTAATTGAATGATGAAGTCATGCCAAGCAACATGGTGTAGCAGAAATTGCGCTGGGCTTGGAGTTCTTGTGTGTGAACTGCAACAAACTGGCCATGGAACCTTAGGCCAGGAAAGCCCTCTTCACCTTTGACTCTCAATTGCCTCTATAAAATGAGGGGGCGTTCACTAGACTTAGAATGTTTACAGTATATTTCTGGGAGCCTATGCTATTCCCAGGAGATTCTTTAACGGGGGTGCGGTTGAGGGAAAAGGCCAAGAAACCTGTGCCTCTTCTCTCCCTTCAACCAGCCTTAATGGTATTCATTTTGTACGTTATATATAAATATAAGATTTAATTTTTAGATAGGAGATGCTCCGCTAAAATTAATTTAACAAACACTACAGGAAGTATCTATAGTTTTTTCCATAAGAAAGATTCTATTATTTTTTCAAAACTTTTCTTCAGTGGAAAGCCAGCAATAATCACACCCTCCACACACAAACACACACTATTGGGGCCATAAATCCTTTGGGAGTCAGGGTTTAGTTCCATATAATAAAGGAACACTCCCATGATATAAAAAGTGTGAGAACCACTGAGGAAAGGAAATCTCAAGAAATGGATTTCCATTAAAATTTCTCAAAAATCCACGCCATTCACCTCAAATCATCAACAGCTGTCTTGGCCTGTGTGTTAGGCCAGTTTGTTTTTCTTAGGTCCTAACTCAGGCCACTTAATTCAGTTATGAAAGTAATGGGCAGATGGCAATAAAAGTATACCCTCTAGGGAACAATAAACAGGCTTGGGATCCTTAACAGTGTGTTTTAGTTTCCCAGTGCTGCCATAACAAAAAATTATCAAGGTGGTTTAAAAAACAGAAACTTATTTCCTCACAATTCTAGATGCTAGAAGTCCAAATTCAGAGTATCAGCTCTAAGGGAATGTTCTGTTTTGTCACTTTCAGCTTCTAGTGACTGCTGACAATCCTTGGTATTCCTGGGCTTATAGAATCACCTGCCTTCATCTTCGCATGGCATTTTCCCCCTGTGTGTATCTCTGTGTCTATTCTGCTTTTTTTATAAGACACCACACAGAAGGGATTAAGTTTAAGATTCACCCTACTCTGGTATGACTTTATTAACATAACAGATGACAAGCCCTATTTCCAAACAGGTTCACATTCACAGGACTTCAACATATCTTTTGGGGGGGCACAATTCAATCTATAATAAAAACTAAAACCCACTGCCGTCAAGTCAATTCCGATTCATAGCAACCCTATAAGACAGAGAAGAACTGCCCCATAGGGTTTCCAAGGAGCAGCTGATGGATTCAAACTGCTGACCTTTTGGTTCGCAGCCGAGCTTTTAACCACTGCGCCACCAGGGCTCTTTCAATCTATAATAGAGAGTTTTTAACTAAAAACTGTTTGGAATAATTCACTTGGAAGAGAAGAAGGATCTTCTGTATTGCTCATCACATTTAGCATACTTGCTAAATGTACTAATTTAACAAGCTAGGCTCTGACTCCCATTTTTACTACTTTATCCCAAGTGTTTTCCCAACATGTATTAAGGCCTTAATATGCATTTGTGATGACTGAATTTCACCAATAGAAAATAGATAATGTGTGTAGGGGGAGGCTTTGTATCTTTTTATGCCTAAACTCAGAGAATCAGTAAAATAGCAATTAAAATGGTTGGCATATTTTTCCATCCACTCGATCAGGAAGGTCTGAAATGATAAAAGTTAGCATGTTACTAGCATGTCCACTGCCTTCAGAACTACTATTGTGGCCCCACATTAGGCAGGACATATAATTTCAGTTGCTTATCAAATAACTTTTGCCAATAAATATTGACTGAATAGCAATAAATAAGATGGGCAACTTTTAGAGTCCAACATTTTCTGAGTCAAATGAACAGGCCTTTCCAGAAGGCTGAAAATGTGAACCTGGTTTCATATTAAAATTACTTGCATACCTCTTAGAGAACCCCAAAGATTCCACAAGAAAACTACTGGAACTAATAGAAAGATTCAGCAGAGTAACAGGAGACAAGATCAACATACAAAAATGCTGATTCCAGGGCCCCACTCCCAGAGACTCTGTTATGGCCTAGTAAACGGTATTTATTTTTATTTTTATAAGCCCACCCTGTGATTCTAATATCTATAAAATGCAGAGTCAGTGGTGAGAATCACTGACTAAAACCTTATGGCAGTGAGAATTAACCACCAGTCCCACTTCAGGAAACTTGGATTCCAAGTTGTGAGGTATAATAGTCAGGAGAGAAGCAGCTCTTTTATAGGAAGATGAAATATTTAGAAAGACACATACAACTGGTAGGAAATCACATACATATATGTGATTAAATACTATGTACAGGCATGATTACATGGTTATATATGCTGGGAAAAATTCTCTGTCTGATGTTAATAGAAACAGAATATGCTAAATGCATGGGTTTAGAAAAACAAAAAAACTGGCTTTATTTAGTAAGATATAAGAAAGATAGTGAGAAGAAGACCAAAGATTAAGGATCTTTCAAATAGGAAAATAAGCAGCCTGGATGGCTTCATTGGAGAATTCTACCAAACATTCAGAGAAGAACTCACACCAGTACTACTCAAAATATTCCTGAACATAGATAAGGAAGGAATACTCCTGAATTCATTGTATGAATCCAGTATAAACTTGCTATCAAACCTAGGCAAAGACACCACAAAAAAAGAAAGTACAGACCGATATCTCTCATGAATATAGATGCAAAAATTCTCAACAAAATTCTAGCCAATAGAATTCAGCATCATATCAAAAAAATAATACACCAAGAACAATTGGTATGCAAGGTATGCAAGGTATGCAAGGATGGTCCAACATTAGAAAATCAATCAATGTAATCTGCTACATAAATAAAAGAAAATAATCACATGATCATCTCAATCGACGTAGAAAAGACATTTGGCAAAGTCCAACACCCATTCCTGATAAAAACTCTCAATAAAATAGATATAGAAAAGAAATTTCTCAACATAACAAATGGCAACTATACAAAAACAACAGCCAACATCATTCTTAATGGAGAGAGGCTGAAAGCATTCCCACTGAGAATGAGAACAAGGCAAGGATGTCATTCATCATCATTCCTATCTAACACTGTGCTGGAAGTCCTAGCTAGAGCAACAAGGCAAGAAAAAGAAATAAAGGGCATCTAAACTGGAAAGGAAGATGTAAAACTTTTCTTATTTGCAGATGATATAATACTATACATAGAGAACCCCAAAGATTCCACAAGAAAACTACTGGAACTGATAGAAAGATTCGGCAGAGTAGCAGGACACAAGATCAACATACAAAAATCAGTTGGATTCCTACATACCAACAAAGAAACTTTGAAAATGAAATCATGAAAACACTACCATTTATAATAGCCCCTAAAAGATAAAATACTTAGGAATAAATATAACCAGGGACATAAAAGATCTATACAAAGAAACTACAAAACACTATTTGAAGAAACCAAAAGAGACCTACATAAATGGAAAAACATATCATGCTCATAGATAGAAAGACTCAACATTATGAAAATGTCAATTCTACCCAAAGCGATATACATGTATAAATGCAATCCTGATCCAAATACCAACAGCATTCTTTAACGAGATGGAAAAACTAATCACCAACTTTATATGGAAAGGAAAGAGGCCCCAGATAAGCAAAGCATTATCAAGAAAAAGAACAAAGTAAGAGGCCTCACACTACCTGATTTCAGAACCTACTATACAGCCAAGGTAGTCAAAGCAGCCTGGTACCGGTACAATGAAAACACATAGACCAGTGGAACAGGATCGAGAACCTGGACGTAAATCTATCCACCTACTGTCAGCTGATGTATGACAAAGTTTCAAAGCCCATTAAATGGGGAAAAGACAGTCTTTTTAACAAATGGTGCTGGCAAAACTGAATGTCCAACTGTAAAAAAATTGAAACAGGACCCATACCTCACACCATACAAAAAACTAACTCAAAATGGATCAAAGACCTAACTATAAAACCTGAAACGACAAAGATCATGGAAGAAAAAATAGGGACAACACTAGAGTCCCTAACACATGGCATAAATACAATACAAACCATAACTAATGTTACAAAAACAACAGAAGATAAACTGGATAACTGGCTGCTCCTAAAAATTAGACACTTAATTCTCATCGAAAGACTTCACCCAAAGAGTAAAAAGAGAACCTAGAGACTGGGAAAAAATGTTTAGCTACAACGTATCCAACAAGAGTCTAATCTCTAAAATCTATGGAATACTTCAACAACAAAAAGATAAAAAAAACTCAATTAAAATATGGACAAAGGATATGAATACACACCTCACCAAAGAAGACATTCAGGAGGCTAACAGACACATGAGGAATGCTCACAGTCATTAGCCATTAGAGAAATGCAAATTAAAACTACAATGAGATACCATCTCACTCTGACATTACTGGCACTAATCAAAAAAACAGAAAATAACAAATGCTGGAGAGGTTAGAGGGAGGTTGGAACTCTTATGCACTGCTGGTAGGAATGTAAAAGGTACAACCACCATGGAAAACGATATGGTGCCTTCTTAAAAAGCTAGAAATAGAAATACCACAGGATCTAGAAATCCCATTTCTAGGAATATATCCTAGAGAAATAAGAGATGTCACATGAATAGACATATGCACACCCATGTTCATTGCAGCATTGTTCACAATAGCAAAAAGATGGAAACAACCTAGATGGCCATCAACAGATGAATGGATAAACAAATTACGGTACATACATACAATGGAGTATTATGCAACGATAAAGAACAAGGATGAATCTTCGAAGCATCTCACAGCATGGTTGAATCTGGAGGGCATTTATGCTGAGTGAAATAAGTCAATCACAAAAGGACAAATATTGTATGAGACCACTATTATAAAAACCCCAAGAAAAGGTTTACACACAGACAAAAACAATATTTGATTGTTATGAGGGAGGGGAAGAGCAGGGAGAGGAAATCACTAACTACATAGACAAGTGTTAATTTTGGTGAAGGGAAAGATAACACAGAAGATGGGGGAGTGGGCACAACTTGTCCAAGGCAAAGCCGTAGAAACTTCCTAGACACACACAAAAACCTTGAGGGACTGAGTTACTAGGGCTGAGGGCTGGGGACCATGGTCTCAGGGGATGTTTAGGTCAATTGGCATAACATAGTTCATAAAGAAAATATTCTATATCCTACCTTGGTGAGTAGCATCTGGGAGTCTTAAAAGCTTGTGTGCAGCCATCTAAAATACACCTATTGTTCCTATCACGTTCAGAGCAAAGGAATTTGAAGAAAACCAAAGACACAAGGAAAACATTAGTCCAAAGGACTAATGGACCACATGAGGCACAGCCTCCACCAGCCTGAGCCCAGAAGAAATAGAGGGTGCCTTGTTACCACCACCAGTGGCTCTGTCAGGGATCACAATAGAGGGTTCCTGACAGAGAAGGAGTTAAATGTAGAACAAAATTAAAATTCACAAAAAAGATCAGACTTACTGGTCTGACAGAGACTAGTGGAACCCCTGAGATTATGGCCCCCAGAATCCTGCTGACTCAGAACTGAAACCACTCCTGAAGCCCATCTTTCAGACAAAGATTAGGCAGGCCTAAAAGAAATAAGCAGTCAGAGAGGGGATGAGCTTTGTCAGATGAGCTTCACCTTAGAGGAGGCCTAGTGGTGGACCTCTGAAAGGCTTAAACAGAGGACAAAGTGTGAGTTCGCCTGGGCTAAGTCTTGAGTCATAAATAAAAAGTTTGGAAGTGCTGTGCATGTTCCACAGAGTCTTGGAAACGGCAGCAGCATGTCCCGCAGGTAAAGTTACTACCAAGGTGAATAAACTAATTGTGCAACTACATTGCCCATTTCCTCTACCAGGTGGCATTGCTTTTTATGGAAGAGAGAATGATGGCTTTTGTAAAGTGAGGAGTGTGTCAGCATGCTGCCTGGAGTGCCCGTCTTGACCTTGGCTACCACTGAGGAGTTTGGAAGACGTTCAAGGAGGATTGACTAGGAAGTGAGGACTGAAGCTGTTAAAACAGCAGCAGTCGGGTATGCTACGGGAGCACAGTCAATAAAGAGGGGATCTCACTTTCTGTGACTTTCCCATGCCCTAGAAGCAGTTATGAAAGTGTCTGACATTTTGAAAGATGGGTTTGGTTAGACCAAAACAACATTTTTGAGTTCTTGTTGTTGTTAGGTGCTGTCAAGTCGGCTCCCTACTCACAGCAACCCTATAAAGAGCAGAACAAAATGCTGTCAGTCGTACACCATCCCCATTTGACTGTGTGCATAAACACATGTCAGTCATCTCAAAATTACTAATAGCAATAAGACTGCTGGGATGAGGATTCTACTAACCAATCTAACTGGGTCATACACAGAAGACACTAACACAAAAGACACTGTTGGCAATTGAAAGCCATTATTTAAACAGTAAACAATAAAAGCAGATTATTTATAGAAATCAGAGTAAATGAAAGAAACGGATTAGAGATAAACCAGCCCCCTCCATGCCTACAAGTACCCCACGTAGCATCGTAAGGGAGTTGTCTAAGTTCTCTACTGCTTCTGTCACAGAAATACTGCAAGTGGACAGCCCACCCCCCAAGCCATTTCCTGTTGACACCAAAAGGCTTGCTCTGAGTGACAAGAGGGTGGAGTGGTCAGATGCTTCTGGTGGACCGTTTACAAAAAGAAATCTTGGAGCCCTGAACATCAAAGGCAGAGTTGAGGAACCGGACTGAGTGGCAGCGGGAGGGAGAGACGGTACAGAAGCAGCGAGGAGTTTCCAGACCTGACCTAGAGAGAGCCTGAGCCCTTCAGGCCTGATCAGCTCGGGGGTGAGCAGCAAGATAGGCAAGCAGCCGTGCTCAGGAGGCACGTTTTCCGCACAGGGAGAGACCCAGCCACTGAGAGTCTACACGGCCACCCAGAACCAGTGAGAAGCAGCCCTGGATCAGTGAAAGATAAGTACTTGCATATGGTCTACCGTGCAGATCAAAAACACCCCCCTTAGGGAAAAACGTATCTCCCATTTACCTCCCCACTCCCTGCTTTGCACTGGGTCATGGTCCGGCTTCAGCGACTGCCAAGTCCCCTGGCTGGAAGTAGGATCCGTCACACTCCTGGCACCATTCACCCTGCCTTGGAGAGTGAACAAGTTAGCAAACAGGAAAAATAAACTGCAGGCTCGCCTAAGCCAGGAATCCAGGGTAGGCACAGCTCCTTTGCCTAGGCACAGGAATAAGGGATTCATGAACTTTGAGTGCCTTTCCCCCTGCATAGACTGTGTGGGCTTGTTTCAACAGTGTAGGCCCTCATTACAGCAGTACAGTAGGGTATAGAACAGAAGTCTAACTTCAACTGTTTCAGCTCTGAAGTGGCAGGTTCTTGACATTTGACACTGCTCTGCCCATTAAGCAGGGTCTTCACCTACCCACATTAGGGGCCTGAGGACTGTTGGCTCCACCCACACAACCTAGCCACCTGCAACAGAGGCCGATGAATAAGAGGTGTCCCCCAGTCCTTACAGCCAACAGCATTAGGTGCTCATAGTCACGCTACAAAAGCCATCCACCTACGCACTCTAGGGAACAGGGACACACCTTCCTCCTGGACACTCGGGGGCGGCCGTCAGCCACCTTCCTTACTCAGAGTGTGTCCCCTTGCTGAAGCCAGATGCCTGTTCCTAAACCAATCACCCATGCCTGTCTAGGACTGTAAGTGAGAGCCTACACCACACACTTGGTGGCTATCTACCTGCACACTTGAGCTGAATCCATACAGGATGAGTGGCCAGACTCCCAAGCTCACATAGTAAGAGATCTAACCACCTGGTGACAGGATATTAGAGCTCATACAAGCAGCCAATTTGGGCATATCAAAACAAAACAAGAAGCTGGACACAGCAAGCAAACATAAAATAAATAAATACAATAACTTATTGATGGCTCGGAGGCAATAGTCAATATCAAATCACATAAAGAGGCAATCCATCATGGCTTCAGCAAGCTCCCAAAATAAAGAATCTAGAAATTTTACAGAAGAGGAAAATTTCCTGGAATTACCAGAGGCAAAATAAAAAAGATTAATAATATACAGAACTCTTCAAGAAATTGGGAGGAAATTAAGCAAAATGCAGAACATGCAATAGAGGAAATTAAAAAGATTAGAGAAGAGCATAATGACAAATTTAGCAGGCTGCAAGAATCCATAGAGAGACAGCAATCAGAAATCCAGAAGTTTAGCAATAAAATTTCAGAATTAGAAAACTCATTAGAAAGTCATAGGAGCAGAATTCAGGCAATGGAAGTCAGAACTAGTGAGATTGAAGAAAAAGCACTTGACACCAAATTATTTGAGAAAAAATCAGATAAAAGGATTAAAAGACATGAAGAAACCCTAAGAGTTATAAGGAACTCTGTCAAGAGGGATAACCTACGAGTGATTGGAGTACCAGAACAGGCGGGATAACAGAAAATACAGAGAGAATTGTTGAAGATTTGTTGGCAGAAAAGTTCCCTGATATCATGAAAGATGACAAGATATCTATCCAAGATCCTCACTGAAACCCCACCTAAGGTAGATTCCAAAAGAAAGTCACCAAGACATATTATAATCAAACTTGCCAAAACCAAAGATAAAGAGAGCATTTTAAGAGCAGCTGGGGAGAAACGAAAAGTCATCTACAAAGCAGAGTCAATAAGAATAAGCTCAGACTACTCAGCAGAAACCATGTAGGCAAGAAGGCAGTGGGATGACATATATGAAGACTTCAAGGAAAAAAAAACTGCCACCCAAGAATTATATATCCGGAAAAACTGTCTCTGAAATATGATGGCAAAATTAGCACATTTCCAGACAAACAGAAGTTTAGGGCATTTGCAAAAACCAAACCAAAGTTATGAGACATACTAAGGGAAGTCCTCCAGTTAGAATATCAGTAACATCAGATAACAACCCAAGACTAGAACACAGGACAGCGTAATCAGATATCAACCCAGATAGGGAAGTCACATAAGTAAATCAAAGCTAAAACACTGAAAATCGGAAAACAGATGTCAATATGGAAAAGATGACAATGAAACAAAAAATAGGGACTTAAAAAATGTAGACATAGATTTTTCATATGGAGAGGATGTCAAGGCGATATAAAGAAATAAAAGACTGGTATAAATTTAGCAAAATATGGGTAAATATTAGGTAATCACAAAGGAAACCAACAATCCTACAAGTCAAAATAAAAAACTAGAAAAATATAAAGACTCAGCAAACACAAAATCAACAACAATGAAAAAGAGGAAAAGAAAACCCAAACAAAAACAACTCAGCACAGAAAATTAAGTGGAACAAAGAAACTGTGAACAACACACACAAAAAGACACCAAAATTACATCACTAAACTCATACCTATCAATAATTACGCTGAATGTAAATGGACTAAATGCACCAAAAAGAGAGAGAGAGTGGCAGATGGGATAAAAAAACATGATCCATCTATATGCTGCCTACAAGAGACACACCTTAGACTTAAAGACACAACAAACCAAAACTCAAAGGATGGAAAAAAGTATATCAAGCAAACAACACTCAAAAAAGAGCAGTAGTGGTAATATTAACCTCTGACAAAATAGACTTTAAAGTAAAATCTACCACAAAGGGTAAGGAAGGACACTATATAATGATTAAAGGGTCAATACACCAGAAGGACATAACTATAATGAATATTTATACACTCAATGACAGGGCTCCAAAATACGTAAAACAAACTCTAACAGCACTGAAAATAGAGATAGACAGCTCCACAACAGTAGTAGGAGACTTCAATGTACCACTTTCAGTGAAGGACAGAACACCCAGAAAGAAGCTCAACAAACACACGGAAGAGCTAAATGTTATAATCAACCAACTTGATCTCATAGACATATACCGAACATTCCATCCAACAGCAGCCAAGTACACTTTCTTTTCCAACACACATGGAACATTCTCCAGAATAGACCACATATTAGGCCATAAAGCAAGCCTTAATAAAGTCCAAAGCATCAAAATATTACAAAGCATCTTTTCTGACCATAAAGCCATTAAAGTAGAAATCAACAACAGCAACAGCAAGGAAAAAAAAATCAAACACATATAAACTGAATAACACCTTGCTCAAAAACTCCTGGGTAATAGAAGAAATTAAGGATGGAATAAAGAAATTCATAGAATCAAGCATGAATGAAAACACATCCTACCAGAACCTTTGGGACACAGCAAAAGCAGTGCTCAGAGGTCAGTTTATAGGAATAAACACACATCCAAAAAGAAGACAGGGCCGTAATCAAAACATTAACCCTACAACTGGAACAAGTAGAAAGAGAGCAGCAAAAGAAGCCCTCAGTCGCCAGAAGAAAGAAAATAATAAGAATTAGAGCAGAATTAAATGAAATAGAGAATAGAAAAATTGAACAAGTTTAACAAAACCAAAAGCTGCTTCTCTGAAAAAATCAACAAAATTGGGAAACCACTGATCAAAGTGACAAAAGAAAAACAGAAGAGGAAGCAGATAAGAAATGAGATGGGTGATATCACAACAGACGCAACAGAAATTAAAAGAATCATAACAGAATACTATGGAAAATTGTACTCTACCAAATTTGAAAACCTAGAGGAAATGGACAAATTTCTAGAAACTCACTACCTACCTAAACTAACACAAACAGAGGTAGAACAACTAAATAAACACAT
>NW_004443969.1:4565693-4567257 GCF_000243295.1 Trichechus manatus latirostris
AACAGATACAATGCAATACCAATCCAAATCCCACTGGCATTTTTTAATGAGATGGGGAAACAAATCACCAATTTCATATGGAAAGGGACAAGGCCCTGTATAAGTAAAGCATTACTCATGAAGAAAAACAAAGTGGGAAGCCTCACCCTACCTGATTTTAGAACCTATTATACTGCAACGGTAGTCAAAACAGCCTGGTACTGGTACAACAACAGATAGATAGACCAATGGAACAGAATTGAGAATCTAGACATAAATTCATCTACCTATGATCAGCTGATATTTGACAAAGGCCCAAGTTCTTTAATTGGGGAAAGGACAGTCTCTTTAAGAAATGGTGGTGGCATAATTGGATATCCGTGAACAAAAAAATTAAACAAGACCGAAACCTCACACCATGCACAAAAAATAACTCAAAATGGATCAAACATTAAATATAAAATCAAAACAAATAAAGATGATGGAAGGAAAAATAGGGACAACGTTAGGAGCCCTAATACATGGCAAAAACACAATATGAACCATAAGTAACAAAGCACAAGCACCAGAAGAGAGACTAGATAACTGGGAGCTCCTAAAAATCAAACACTTATGTTCATCAAAAGACTTCACCAAGAGAGTAAAAAGGCAACCTACAGACAGGGAAAAAAAAATTGGCTACTACAAATCCAGTCAGCGTCTAATCTCTAAAATCTACAAGATACTGCAAAACCTTAACAACAAAAAGACAAATAACGCAATTAAAAAATGGGCAAAGATATGAACAGGCACTTCGCCAAAGAAGATATTCAGGCTGCTACCAGACACATAAAGAAATGCTCAGGATCATTAGCCATTAGAGAAATGCAGATCAAACTACAATGAGATATCATCTCACCCCAACAAGGCTAGCATTAGTCCAAAAAACACAAAATAACAAATGCTGGAGAGGTTATGGAGAGACTGGCACACTTATACACCGTTGGTGGGAATGTAAAATGGTACAACCAGTTTGGAAATCGATTTGACGCTTCCTTAAAAAGCTCAAAATAGAAGTGCTATATGATGCAGCTATCTCGCTCCTGGGAATATATCCTAGAGAAATAAGAGCCGTCACAAGAATAGATATATGCACACCCATATTCATTGCAGCACTGTTCACAATAGCAAAAAGATGGAAACAAATGGACAAATGGATAAACAAATTATAGTATATCCACACAACGGAATACTACGCAACGATAAAGAACAATGATGAAGCTGGGAAACATAACATGGAGGAATCTGGAGGGCATTATGCTAAGTGTATTTAGTCAGTCACAGAAGGACAAATATTGTAGAAGACCACTATTATAAGAAATCAAGAAAAGGTTGAAACACAGAAGAAAACATTCTTTGATGGTTGTAAGAGTGGAGAGGGAGAGTGAGGGTTATTTACTAACGAGATAGTAGATAAGAATTATCTTAGGTGAAGGGAAGGACAGCACACACTACAGGGGAAATCAGGACAGCTGGACTAAACCAAAGCTAAGAAGTCTCCTGAATACAATCATACACTTTGAGGGACAGAGTAGCAGGGGTAGGG
>NW_004443969.1:4578425-4588581 GCF_000243295.1 Trichechus manatus latirostris
CCTTCACCTGAAGTACAATAAAATATTAAAAAAAAAAAAAAAGAACCCTGGAAAGCATGGCCACTGGATTCTGTATCAGCCCAGAACTAAAACAATTTCCGAGGCCAACTCTTGAGACAGGGTTTGGACTGGACTGTGAGACATAAAGTGATACTCATGAGTAGTGCAGCTGTTAGCTCAAGTAGATAACAAGAGACTAAACAGGCAGCTTCTGTCCAGAGGTGAGATGGGAAGGCAGAGAGGGTTAGGAGCTGGTTGAATGGACAGGGGGAATCAGGGGTGGACAGGAGGAGTGTGCAGTATGGGGAGAGAAATTAGGGTCACATAACAACGTATGTATAAATTTTTGTATGGGAAATTAAGTTGAAACGTAAACTTCATTTAAACTACAACAATAAAAAAAAAAAAAAAGAAATACCACAAGTGGTGTCTTTAAGAAACAGAAAATTATTCTCTCATAGTTTAGGAGGCTAGAAGTCCGAATTTAGAGCCCTGGCTCTAGGGGAAGTCTTTCTCTCTATGTCAGCTCTGGGGGAAGTTTCTTGCCTCTTCAGCTTCTGTTTCCCGGTTCCCTGGAGACCTTCGTGTGGCTTGGCATTAATCTTCCCCTGTCTCTGCTTGCTTGTTTAATATCTTTTATATCTCAAAAGACATTGACTCAAAATACACCCTACCCTAACCCTGCCTTATTAACATAACAAAGACAACTCACTCCCAAATGGGAGTATAACCACAGTCTACACAGGATTTATAACACATTTTTTTGAGGGACATAATTAGAATCCTTAACAGGAAGGAACCCACTATGTCTAAAAGGTCACCCACTCACCCTTCTCAGATTATCCAAGTCCATTTCTGTGTCACCAGGAGGGCATGCTGTGGACCAGGTGCCAGCAGATCTCTCTCGCTCTCTCAGCAGGTTTGTTGTTAGCTCTCTCTGTCTCACTCCATGACTTTTCTTGGCTGAGTCTGGCCCCTTGAGCTTGCTGGTCCAGCTCTCAACCAGCAGCTTTGGGACAACCCTGGGCCAATGCCAGGGTTAGGCTGGCATTACAAGAGCTCTCGAGACAAAACTTTTATGGACAACCCCTGTGCAGTGTATATCCAAAGCTCTATGGGCTTGCTCTTGGCCCCTCTAGACAAGGCTCTTCGCGCCCCCGGCCCCCCAACCCATGCTGGCACTTGCTCTCCTTGGAAGTCCACATGCAATGGCCCAGACTCTGGGTCCTTCTCCTTTACTTAAGCTGGAGTGGTCAGCTTCATTGTCAACCTCCTGCCCAGCTCTGCTCTGTGGACCAGCTTGCCTACCACTGTCTGCTGGTCTGGTGGTTCCTGCTGCTCGTATAACTGCCACTTTTTCTCTGTCGCTTGGCTCTGCTATGCTTGCTGCCATTTCTCTGCCGCTCAGTTCTATTGTGTTTGTTGCTGTTTCTCTTGATCTTCAATGTTATCTGCTCAGTGGGTATCACCAGCTCAGTGTTACAGCTCTTGACTCATATTACAGCTTTTTTATTTGGGTCTAGGAGGTTCTCAGCACAGGGCCCCGTGTCCAAAGAATGTACTCCCCCCGCTCTCATAGATTAAGTAAACTGACGATTCTCTGCAAGCAGCTTATGCAACCAATAATTTTGGGAGCATTCCAAACTCCAGGCCATGAAGACCATATAAAAGAAAACCCATTGTGCCATACCCAGGATGGGTTGCAAATAGAAGCATTGTGATCCATAGTGTTTTCATGGGTTGATTTTCAGAAGTAGATCACCAGGCCTTTCTTCCTAGTCCATCTTAGTCTGAAAGCTCCCCTGAAAACTGCTCAGCATCATAGCAACATGCAAACCACCACTGACAGACTGGCTATGGCTGCACATGAGGTGCACTGGCCAAGAATCAAAACTGGGTTCCTGCATGGAAGGTGAGAATTCTAACCCTGAACCACCACTGCCCCTATTTTGAGTTCTTAGTAAAGCAAAATCAGGACCACATATGTTGCTGTCTTCACAAACTCTTCGCTTGTGTATGAACAGGATTACAGTCCCTGTGTGTCTTCCAGTGACCAATGGGCCTACTGACAGCACTGGAAGTGAGACCAATATGAAGGGGAATATGAAAACCCTGTCAGCTCATTGCAATGATTTCCATGGGTTACTGGAGCAGGTACTATGCTTGACACATGAGATCTGAGTTCTGTTTCCAGCTTCACACATACAAACACTGGAATCTGCAACAAAGCAGGGAAGGTTTCAGTCTGTATCAAGCAGATGTTTAGTTAAGAAACATGCTGGAAAGGGAGGGAGGGGGTTTTTCTGAAGTATGTGGAATTCCTGAAAAGTACAGCTTTCACTTCCTTGTTACGCTCCCCTGGTGAGATGTCCCTGCTCCTCTCCCAGCAACCACTGATTTTACCGCGATCTCGACAGCCTGGAGGCACGTGCAGCATCCATTCAACGGTCAGCACTGTGCCTGCTGAGAGCAACACTGGTACCTAAACCAGTTGCCAATGAGGTGGCTCTGACTCATGGTGACCCCATTTGTGTCAGAGTAAAACTGTGCTCCATAGGATTTACAATGGTAGATTTTTTGGAAGTAGATCACCAGGCCTCTCTTCTGAGGCTCCTCTGGGTAGACTCGAACCTCCAGCTTTCAGTTAGCAACCGAGCCTGTTAACCATTTGCACCACCTAGTGACTCCAACATTGTTACCTAGTAGTTGCTTAATGTTGTTTTGTAAAACTGATGTGTATGAAAATATAATCCCACTTAGTTCTTGGTTAAATTTTGTCAGTTCAGGGAAAACACTGAAGTCTAAAGGAGAGAATTTGAGCTTTGAAGTCAACACTTCTGGGTTCCAATCCCAGTCTTGTCAAAATCTTTAGTGAGGAACTTGAGAAAGTCACTTAATGTCTTTGATCTGTGGTTTCCCTTCTTGTAAAATGGGGCTGATGATACCTATGATAGCTTCTCTGCATGATTGTGTAATGATACAAATGAGGTTATGCATGTTAAGGAGCTCAGAAAGCTGGGGAGAACTCTGAGAGCATTTGGTATTTTTTAATCCCAGTTCATAAATATGATTACTTCTTATATATGCTAATATTGTCCTCTTTGAAGAAAATAACATGACTTTCAACTAAAACAAAAATCTCAGTTCTGTCTGCAGGACTATGTCAGAGGGTATTTGCCATGCAAATCTAAAAATGTCCCCAAACCAAAAGAGTAGCTGCATTCATAATCATCATGCAAGCAAAGCATTGGCTGATTTAAAAACAAAAAAAAGTGGAAAAATGAATCGTAGCTTTGTCACTCTAAAACTATGAAAATATGTCGACATTATTTTTCACACCTGCTGAGTAATTAGGTTGTTTTGTGCTTTTTGCACCATCATGATTTAATTATGACCTGTAAATGGTACCAAAAGGACAAAATGCAATTTTATCCATTTTAATCTTTATTTTTGTTCATTCCTTTTTAATCATTTGCTTCATTGATCATTTACAGGTTAATTACACTGAATTATTCTAACTACTGAATAGTAGGCTTTCATCTGGACTTTTAAAAAATTCCTCATCAGAGACCACTAATAAGTTTAAAATAGACTTTAGTTGTGGCCAGGAATCCTTATAAAATAGCAACCTGACATTGACTTTAGGTTAGAAACTGAGATCTTAAGATATGTAAAATTTTAGGACAATGTTTCTAAAATACATATTGGCAGTACCCACTTCGGCAGCACCCACTGGGTCAATGTATCTGCCACCAACATAGTACACAGCACCATTCGTGACTTCTCCACTGAGAAATCCCATAAGAAACCATGCTCTTCATGGCCTCACACGGCTGGGAAGGACACTGCTGGTCATGAAAATGGAAAGTAGTGCCAAGAGCAAAGAGCTCCATCAGGGAAAAGGAGAAAAGTCTGAGTTGAAAAGTGTCTAAGAAATGAAGGGAATAAAATAACTGGATAGCAGCATGATATGGAAAAAAGAATGAAATGAAAACTTGGATTTAGTCAAATTTACTAGGAGTGAGATCTTGAGAAAACCACCTACCTTTTGAGCTATCATTTTATTATCATTGAATGGGAATAATAAAAACTATCCTACAGCATTGTTGTGGGAATTAAACAAGCTAACTTATGTGAAATGGAGCCCTGGTGGCACAGTGGTTAAGAGCTAGGCTGCTAACCAAAAGTTCAGCAGGTTGAATCTACCAGTTACTCACTGGAAACCTTACGGGGCAGTTTCACTCTGTACTATAGTGTTGCTGTGAGTTGGAATTGACTCAAAGGCAACGGGTTTGGGTTTCTGGTTATGTGAAATGGAGTAAGTGCTCACTATATGTTTCATCTCTTTAATTTTTCTCCTGTTTATGGCAGACAGAAAACTAAAATTGGAGAATGATATAAAACCCAGTAAAGGTGGTGATCCTGCCAGCTGGACTGGCACACTCTAACAATGCTCAGCCTCTGGAGTAGTATTAGGATTAACAGAACTCACTTCCCTTCAGTCCAAGACTAAGTTGACTTTATATTTTGTCTTCTGCCTCTCTCTTCCCTGTGGAACATCAAGGAAGGAAGTTTAGGTTAGGAGAAGAGATATCAGGTCCTTTGAGCCAGTTATCTTCTAGTTAATTCTTTGACTCATGTAGACAAAGTCAAGGGATTCTAATGATGGTTCTCTCTGTTATTCTCTGTGTGGTTGACTGGCTGAAATATATTCAAGCCTGGTGCTACCTTAGGCATCCATGATTTACTAGAGCAAGAAGCCGCTCTGAAGGTGGAGAGAGGGAACATCAATAAATGCCTGTCACAGTCAGAAGGCTTTGGAAGAGGCTGGGTTGCTAAACTGAGGCATGGATGGATGTGTCCTCTTTACTTCTCTTTATTGACATGATGGAAGAATCAAAGATATTGCCTCATACTCCAGGGTAGATGGAAGTTATTTCTGAGTCATAGGAAGTAGATATTTGGAGGTCAAAAATATCAGATCAGCTTGGTACCTAATACCTGAAGTAGACAAGGAAGGTAAGCTGTTAGAATGAGGGAAGGAGTGATTCCAAGGTTAACCAGAGGGTGCCAAATTGGCTGCAATCTGCTCTGACCAGCTTCAGAGGTTATTCAGTAATCCCAGGAACACTGAAGCATAATTCAGTAAGGAAGCCCACCATCCACCTGAGCCACTGCCGTTGATTGCTTCTAGGCCTCCATCTGTTCTCACTGACTCTTGAGTTAGGGAATTTCCTACTATTTTTCCAAACCTGAATAAGGTCAGTATGCTAGTGATGGAAGTGGCACCAGAATCCAAGTCTCATTTCATGCAATCCAATGTTATGATAACTACACCATGTTTGTACATTTTTCTCATTTCTTCCATAATCAGCAACAGTGATGAGCGGGATTTCCCACAACACTCTTAAATCTTAGGAACACTGAATCACTGAGCATTTAGCAAAAATTGTGTTTCAGACATAGACTGATTTCAGTAAAAATCCATTTGAAATCTCATTCCCCCTGCCCCACAAGGAGAAACATTAGGGATTTTGTAAGTAAGAAAATAATTTATGATGGTTTAATAACTTGAGAAAACACATTTCTCCAGTATCTTTTGAAAAGTCTAGAGACAGAATAAAGGCTTAATCCTGGAATATTCTTTGCAAATTGACCAATTATTTACTTGCTTTATAAAATAAAACCTTAAATGTTAGGCCCTGATTTTTCCCTTGATAGCCTCCCCCTTATTGTATTCAACCAATCCCTGTATGGTTTGGAAAAAGATAGTGAAGGTAACAGATCAGCTGATCTTTCCAAAGCCTTCAATATTATAAGAAGCTTTCCCTGATTACAAATCCCGTCACCTGATAATCGTCAGGTACATGGTAAAAAGCATTAAAGAAACATGATTATCAGCATTATGCAGTTGTTTAAATCTTATTTCAAGGCTAAATATTTTAAATAAAACTTATTTCTTGTTTAGGTATCTTAGAATTCAGAGGGCTTGAATTTTATCCCATTCTTGGCAAATATCCTTACCCTTAGAGAAAAACAACATTCTTAAACAATAAATAAGAAGAACCAAGGATTCTAAGTTCCCTATGTTCATTAATTTGCTGATGGTTCTTCCACATTATCTCTGGTCATCTTTCCAAGTAGGTGACAAAAACAGCACAGATTTGAAGCCCCCAAATTATTCTACTCACCCGTACTTTCCTCACCCTTCCAATATATGGAGTGAGGCCCTTTTTCTGGACAATTTGTGATCTAGAAATGTTATATCAAAAATCCACTAAGAAGGTACATTTTGTGGACTGGGGATCAAGGAAGTTTTGATCTTCCTACCACAGCTTATATTAACCCTTGTATTCTCAAGGAACATGGAGAGTAATCTGCATTTGTAATTGTTTTCTAGGCAACATGTAGTTCAAGTAGTATT
Source organism: Trichechus manatus latirostris (assembly GCF_000243295.1). Taxonomy (NCBI): domain Eukaryota; kingdom Metazoa; phylum Chordata; class Mammalia; order Sirenia; family Trichechidae; genus Trichechus; species Trichechus manatus. The sequence goes on from NW_004443969.1 coordinate 4,584,850, forward strand.
TTGAAAATGCAGATGGAAGACTAAATCAGGCATTAAGGTTTTAAGGTCTGCAGAATATTTTGCTTCTGCCTTGAATGAATGAATCAACCCCAAGAACTTTACCTTTTTTTACTCTTTGATTTGTTCCCACATCAACTTCACATGGCTGTCCTGTTCAGACCTGAGCCCCCGGGATGGTAGAACTGGGAATAACTGGGATTGTCAACAGCAATGACCCTTTCTCAGGACAGTTCATTGAAATGAAGTTGATGAGACTGTAAATTTATAATATCTATGTTAAGTTTTTAAAGTTTATGTAGTCCCAGGGTCCACCACTCCCCCAGAGTTTAGGCTAATAAAAGACTGAACCAGAGTTTACTTGACAATCTAGTCATAAGAGCATTCACTTGTTCTAAAATTTTTTTTAATCTATTACAATTTATTCCCCCTCCCTGTCCCCACAAATAATCTGGCCAAAACATTTTATTTAGATATGCTCTGTGGTGTTTACTCATTTGTTTGGCATTCCTGGAGGTATGGGGGCTAGAGTGGAGGGAGGGAAAGTGTTGGGGACAGGCACGGACTGGCATTCCTAGATTGCCCACCTTGTTTGGTAAATGCTATCTTGCCCTGATGCAAAGACATCTGGGCAAACATAGCCCTTTCTACAGCAGTGCTCAAAGTATGGTCTCCCAAGACACTCTTCAGGTGGCTCTCAAGGTCAAAACAATTTTCACAAGAATTCTAAGATGTTATTTGTCTTTTTCATTGTGTTGACATTTGTACTAATGAAGCAAAAGCAGTCATGGGTAAAACTGCTGGTGCTGGCAGAAGCTCTACATAACTCAAAGAACCAATATTTTTAAATGACCAATGTAGGTTGTTTATAAAATCAGGCATGTAGGCATGAATAAAGTTTCCATTCAAAGTGTAGGAGTAGAGAACACATGATTTTAATGAGGCAAAATATGAAAAGTAGATTGGTATGGTTTCAGGTACTACTTTGCAACTGCTCTTTAAGAAACTACCACTTGTAAAGTTTGGGTGTTGTGTCAGAGAAGAACATCCACAAATTATCTGAAAGGGCCACTAAAATACTCCTCAGATTTCCAATTACATATCTAACTAAAAGAGGTTGTATTTTCTTCATATACTTCAATCAAAGTAATATTTTGCAACAGATTTAATGTAGAGGCAGTTAGTAGAATCTAAATGTCTTCTATTAAGCCAGACACTAAAGACATTTGCAAAAGTATAAAATAATGTCACTCTTCTCACTTTTCCTTTTTTTTGAAAACATAGTTGTGTTTTATAAAAAAAATGTATTATTTATGTTAATATATAATGGTTTTATTATTATTATTTTAAATGAATTAATGGATAAATTTTTTTAATTGTCAGTTTTAATTCCTAATACCGTAGGTATCAATATGTATTACCCACAGCAATAAAAGCTTTGAAGTCTTGAATAATTTTTAAGAGTGTAACAGGATCCTGAGACTAAAAAGTTTGAGAAGTACTTCCTTAACATAAATCAACATGCTCAACCTACCATTATAAAATTGAGCAATATAACCAACCCTTAAATGCAGGGGCCAAGGCTTTTACTAATCTCAGGAAAACCATCAAATGATCTGTATCTTCAGCAAAACAGTCACTAACAGTCTTGCTCATATCACTCCATATAAATTATACTAGTAAACTAGTAAGCTCAGTGTAACTCCTTCTGTACAACAATGAATTTCCATCAAGATAGCAGTTGATTTTTATTCATGTAATATTTCTGATAACAATAGCCAATTAGCGCATCTATTTTATGTCCACTCTGTTAATTTTATGTTAAAAGAAATCCAGCAGTGTTCAGTTACATTTGCCTCCAAATTAAATTAACATTACAGGAATTTAATGGGTATCTTAATTAGACCATGCTATTAAGAGGATTTTATACAAATTAAATTCTACCTCTGCATGGCTTAACCTTCTTTGTGTTAAACATGGGAGGAACATTTTTTAAAACACAGGGAGTATAAGAATATCTTATATGGCAAACAGAGAAGTAAAGCAATGAGGAAATTAATCTGCCACAAATTTAAGCAAGACTCACCTGAGCTGAAAATTACCTTATTGTTTCTATATTCCTTCTAGTAGTAGTAGAACTTCCTTTTACACTAAAATATTAAAACCTTTATTCTGATAAATCAAGCAATACCAGTATAATCCTCTGACATTTTTTCAACCTGTTGTGTTCAAAATCATGAATTACCAAACCCAAGCTTATTTTCTTGGGGAGGGTGGGGGTAGGAGGTGGTTATTTTTTTTCCCCATTGATCCAAGTTAGCCAATTATTAGGAAATTTTTAACATTATTGAATAGAATTGATATGTAATCAGAGCACAACATGCTTCAATGACAACTAAACAGCAAAATATTCCTGTGCTGTTTCCTATAAGTAATATTATTATAGTTTTACTTGTTATATTCATTATAATAATGGGTAATAGTCACTGAGTAATTACTAAGTGTCTAGCAATCTGATTATTACTTTGAATAAATTACCTCTGATTCTGTTATATTTCTGCAAAGTAAGCACAGTTGTCCCTAATTTATAACTGGGGAAAATGAAGTTCAGAGAAGTCACACAGATAGTAAGTGACAGACTTTATTGATTTCACAGATAGTAAGTGACAGACTTTGCTGATTACAAAGTCTACTTCTTTTCACAATTTGTTACTTCACTAGGGCCTTTGCAAGGTAGTGAGTACTCGACCTCTGCTATTAGACTGCCTTGGTTTGAATCATGCTTCTACCACTCTATGGTCATGTGTATTCAGGTGAATAAATCCCCCACCTTAGTGATCAATTCGTGATAGAGTAATAAAACCAAACACATTCCCATCAAGTCAGACTCATGGCAACTCCGTATGTTATAGAGTAGAACTGCTCCATAGAGTTTTCTTGGCTGTAACCTTTAACAGAAACAGATCACCAGCTCTTTCTTCCATGGTGCTGCTGGGTGGATTCGAACTGTCAACCTTTAGGTTAGTAGTTGTGTGCAAACAATTTGCATCACTCTGGGATCTGGGATAAAGAAATCAAACCCACTGCTGCTGAGTTGATTCCAACTCCTAGTGACCCTATAGGACAGAGTAGAACTGCCCCATAGGGTTTCCAAGGCTGTAATCTTTACAGAAGCATACTGTCACATCTTTCTTTCTCCTGTGGAGCAGCTGGTGGGTTCGAACCAACAAGCTTTTGGTTAGCAGCCGATGACTCTAACCACTGTGCAGCCAAGGCTCTTTGGAACCTAGCATAGGGAAGGACAAATAAGATGCTGAAGAAAATTCCTCCTAAGGTCATGGAAGCTCCACAGACACATGTAAACTCCCTGAGGGACTGAATTGCTGGGTGGAGGGCTGTGGGGACCATGGCCTCAGGGAACATCTAGCTCAACAGGCATAACACAGTTTATAAAGACAGTGTTCTACATTCTACCTTGGTGAGTAGCGTCTGGGGTCTTAAAAGCCTGTGAGCAACCATCTATGATACTTCACTGGTCTCATCCCTTCAGGAGCAAGGGAGAATGAAGAGAACAGGATACAAGGAAAAGATTAGTCCAGAGGACTAATGGACCACAGCTACCATGGCCTCCACCAGACTGAGTCCAGCACAGCTAGATGGCGCCTGGCTACCACAGACTGCTCTGACAGGGATCACAACAGAGGGTCCTGGACAGAGCTGGAGAACAAAATTCTA
>NW_004443969.1:4589244-4638950 GCF_000243295.1 Trichechus manatus latirostris
ACATCTAGCTCAATTGGCATAACACAGTTTATAAAGAAAATGTTCTACAGTCTACCTTGGTGAGTAGCGTCTGGGGTCTTAAAAAGCCTGTGAGCAGCCATCTAAGATACTTCGCTGGTCTCACCCCCTTCTGGAACACGGGAGAATGAAGAAAACAAGACACAAGGGAAAGATTAGTCCAAAGGAGTAATAGACCACAACTACCATGGCCTCTACCAGACTGAGTCCAGTACAACTAGATGGTGCCGGGCTACCACCACTGACTGCTCTGACCAGAACTACAACAGAAGGTCCCAAACAGAGCTGGAGAAAAATGTAGAACAAAATTCTAACTCACAAAAAAGACCAGACTTACTGGCCTGAGAGAGACTGGAGAAACCCCAAGAATATGGCCCCCAGACATCCTTTTAGGTCAGTAATGAAGTCGCTCCTGAGGTTCACACTTCATCCAAAGATTAGACAGGCTCATAAAACAAAACAAGACTAAAGGGGCACAACAGACCAGGGATAAGGACTAGAAGGCAAGAGGGGACAGGAAAGCTGGTAACAGGGAACCCAAGATCGAGAACGGAGAGTGTTGACATGTTGTGGGCTTGTTAACCAATGTCATAAAACAATATATGTACTAACTGTTTAATGAAAAACTAGTTTGTTCTGTAAACCTTCATCTAAAGTACAATTAAAAATAAATAAATAAATAAATAAAAATTGCCTCCCTATAGGGCCAGGAAATGGGATGAAAGGGAAGGAGATAGTGGTGAGGTCTCTCTGAATATAGTTTATTTATTGTTTTAACTTTTGAACTATATAAAGGTTTGGTATATTTAAAAAATAAAATCATATCAGAAATAGCGGACACTAAAATTTAACACAGGCAGCAACAAATAAACTTAATAATAAAACCACCTAGATCAAAGAATTGCCTCAAATAACTTTTGAACACAGTATTGCTTTTGTGTTTTCTTAGTAGGAAGATATCTTTTAAATGTATCTGTAAAATATATCTGCAAGAATTAGTTATATCTAAATTTTACTCAGTAAATGTATTGAAAGTCATTAAACTGGTGTTGCAATTGTGAATCTATTTTATTTACATATATATGACATAGGTAGATAAACAGAGCTAATTTTAACCCCTTAACATAAATTAAAATCCACAAAAGACGAGGTTAAGGGGTAAGATTTTCAGAGTAATAGGAGTAATAATAAATATGAAATAAATGTAAAGGAAAAAAATCAAGCCTGTAATGGTAAATTTGTAATGGAAATATCAATGTAAACTAATTGATTTAATAAAAAAAATCTTCTGGCTCTGTCCATTGTAAAGGCCCAGAAGCAATGATACCCCAGTAACAATAAATAAACCTTAGCACCCAGATTCTGCTTTCTAAATAACAATTTTCCATGGAAAAGAACCATTGCTCTTTGCTTGCTTCCAGTTCTGGGATTTGGAAAGTACTAGGGGATCCTGAGAAACCCTGGTGGTGTAGTGGTTAAGAGCTACGGCTGCTAACAAAAACATCGGCAGTTGGAATCCACCACTCCTTGGAAACTCTATGGGGCAGTTCTACTCTGTCCTACAGGGTCACTAAAAGTCGGAATCAACTCAACGGCAACGGGTTTGGTTTTTCGGTTAGGGGATCCTGGTACAAAGAAGGGCTGAAAGATTTACTAGGTCATGTCAAAAATGGATAAAGGAGGCAGCTTGAAGGAGCGTCCACTGTCAAACTTGGGAAATATTTAACAGCCAATAAAGTCATAACTGTAATTGATTGCAATCCATTAACATAAATTAAAATCCATAAGTTCATAGTGATACTTAAATCCGAGAGAGAAAAAAACAAATACAAAGCTCTGTTTTTGTTTTTTTACAGAAAAACCCCAGCTAAAATTACATTTGAAAAAATCATCATTTTGCAAACCCATAATACTATAATTGTTTAAGGAAGGGATCACTAATGAATGCTAAAACCATTAGTAGAGAAGTGCTTGGGGGACAGAGTATTCACACAGGGGATTCTTACAATGAGAAAAGCGTAACATCACGACGGAGCAAACTCACAGGCACTATCATAGTCAAGTGACTGCACTGCGAATCTAATAGGAGACATGATATGATGCAGTAAGAAATACACAGCATTTCCTAAGAACTGTTCTTGCCAAAAAAAAAAAAAAAGTTTTAACCTGAAGTTTGTGGGAAATACAGGGGATAAAGGAAAACATTAAAAAGTAACAAGATGAAACACTAAGCCAAATCCAGAACATGCAACAATTTATAAAAATACTATCCTAGATTCTTCAAAATCACAGTGTCATGAAAAATAATGATGGGGTATTCTAGGCTAACCAAAACCCATTGCCGTCCAGTAGATTCCGACTCACAGCAACCCAACAGGACAGAGTAGAACTGCCCCACAGAGTTGCCAAGGAGTGGCTGGTGGATTCAAACTGCCAGACCTTTTGGTTAGCAGGCAAGCTCTTAACCACTGTACCACCAGGGGACTAAACAGATATGACCCCCAATGGGTAAAGCCAGACTGGCTACCGGTCAAATAAATAAATAAGAGCTAAAAAGGCATTCTTGCAACATACAGAAAATATTGAATCTAAACTAGATACTTGATAATATCATGGAATTGTTGATAATTTTCTTAGTCCTAATAATGATAGTGTGATCCTGGAGGCAACTGTCCTTCATCTTAGAAAATGCATGGTAAGTATTTAGAGATGAAACATCTTGATGTCTACAATGTATTTCAAATGAGAGAAGTGGGGAATGGTGAAGGGTAGAATATAGCAAAATGCTGCTAGCCTTTTTCTTGACACTGAAGATGGCTTATTCAAGGTAGGGGAGAAAAGATGGCTTTTCACTTACAATGCGTGGTATTGTCTTAGCGCATGAAAAGTTTTAAAGGTTGACCTTCAGTAGAGACACAAACGTAGGTTTGTCAGAGACCTCACCATCTTATTTGCACTTCTCTCCTTGCCTGTAAATGCACCTCTCCTGACTGGTAGCTGCTCCCTCAGCCGCAGTCATCCCACACATCTATCTCCCTCTTTCTACTGCGTTTCCTTATCCCCTTGTGTCTGTCTGTCTCTTCTTGTCTCCCAGTCCTTCTCTCTTAACCTGACCCCGTTTGGTCCTTAGAAAACATAAACTTCGTCCCGACAAGCTCTTCCCATTCAAGCAGTTTTCATTGCAGCAAATCCTTGTTGTTTATCAGAGCAAGTAGCCAGCTACTGTCTCAGGCTTTTTGATCTCTCAGGCATCCACGCATGGAGTAGACGCCAATGTACCAGCACCCCAGCATTAGGAGGCACAGAACAGGATTTCCACAAAGTCCCACTGAAAGTCCTTTGTTTAGACTTGAAGTTAGGGGAAAGCTCCCACATCCCTCCTCCAAGGTTAGGAGAGAAAGGGCAATGGGGGAGGACCGGGTATACAAACAGTACTCTGACACATCTTTCCAAAAAACCCCACTTCTTACCTACAACAAACTCTTGGCCTCTCAAATCTTTTTTCTAGGCCACAGGTGGGTGGTCAGCTAAGGATTTCAAAACTGGCTCTTGATCAGTTGAACATTGACAAGTCCTGTTTTGGTAATCTGCCACCCTGCATCTCACTTTGGGATGTGGGTGTGGTTGGCAAATATTCTCTTTGGGTTTAAACCAAAACTGAGGCAGGAAGAGTCCTAACAGTGTCTTTTTCACTAGTAATGTATTTATTTTTTCACTTAATTTTAAACAATCAAATTAAAATGGAATGAGATGAGGGGGTGGAGGGATGGATATTAACTAGGTTTCTATTTCATAAACTGACCTTTCCAAGTCAGACCCTGCATGCCCTGCAACTTTGGAATTAAATTAGGTTTATTAGTACTGGCCTGATCTAGACAGGATAAAAAACCCTTGCCTAAGTCAGTAGCTCCAATTGTCTTTCTGCGTCTTTTCAAGGGCCTGACATAAACTATTAAGAGGTCACTAGTAAGTTTTGAAGTAGTATACCTATTATGTTAGCCTAAATTGGAGCAATTTTTAATTTATAAAAATTTAATAATGTACTTTTTAAATATGGCACCCAATTATAAAATATAGAGAATCAAAGAGGGGAAACATATAACCTCAGGGAGAACTATTGCTAAAATGTTCATTTATAATCTTCTAAACTTTATCAAGTTATATATATATAAAGTTATGTTTATATATATGATATATATGTACATACACATGGTTTATAGCATTTTTTTCTGCACAATGCTTTGCATCAAACATCTAATTATGTACATAAGGAAATATCCACATCATCTTTTTTCATGTCTATAGCAAATTTTTTTAAATGTATTTATTTTGTTTTCATGAAAATATACACTGCAAAAGATACATCATTTCAACAGTTTCTACATGTACGATTCAGTGATATTGATTACATTCTTCAAATTGTGCAACCATTCTCAATATCCTTTTCCAAATTACTCCATCACCATTATAAATTCACTGCCCACTAAGCTTCTCACTATAACCTTTAGAGTTACTATTGTCAATTTGATCCCTTATAGATAATTCTTTAAAAGAGCACAATGCTCAAGGAAGACATTCTTTACTAACAAAGCTAAACTATTTTTTAGTTCAAAGGAAACTTCAAGGGATAGTATTGGTTTGAGGTTTCAGGTTTAAAGATTATCTCAGGGCAATAGTTTCAGGGGGTCACCCAGCCTCCATGGCTCCAGAAATTTTGGATTCCGTTGATAATTTGAAATTTCGTTTTGCGTTTTCTGTCTTTTAATCAGGATTCTACTAAAAAAATATTTTTTTAAATTGTTGAAAATATGCATGAATTCAATGATTTCTACATGGCAATACAGTGACAGTGACTGCATTCTTCAAATTGTGCAGCCATTCTCACCTTCCTTTTCCAATTTGTTCCTCCCATATTGACATAGACTCACTTCCCCCTAAGCTTCCTACATAACCTTTCAAGTTGCTGTTAAAAACTTGATCCCATATAGGTGTTTTTTTTTTTTAAAAGAACACAATGCATCCCCACGGACATTCTTTACTAGTTAAACTAGATTATTGTTTGGTTTAAAGAAGGCTTTAGGGGATATTTTTGGCTTATGGTTTCAGGAATAATGATTATCTCAGGGCAGTAGGTTTTGGGGATTCATCCAGGACCAGTGGTTCCATAAAGTCTGGATTCCATGAGAACTGAAATTCTGTTCTGCATTTTTCTACCTTTTCATCAGGATTCTTCTATATAATCTTTTTTTCCCCAGTATCTGAAAAAAAAAAAAAACTATTGTGCTTTAGGTTAAAGTTTACAGCACAAATTAGTTTTTCATTCAAAAATTAATACACAAATTGTTTTGTGACATTGGTTGCAATTCCCACAATGTGTCAGCACCCTCTCCCTTTCCACCCTCGTTCCCCGTGTTCATTTGTCCAGTTTTCCTGTCTCTTCTTACCTTCTCGTTTTTGCTTTTGGGCAGGTGTTGCCCATTTCGTCCCACTTACTTGACTGAACTAAGAAACACATTCCTCATATGCGTTATGGTTTGTTTTATAGGGCTCTCTCATCTTTGGTTGAAAGGTGGACTTCAGGAGTGGCTTCATTTCTGAGTTAGCAGGATGTCTGGGGGCCATAGTCTCGGGGGTTCTCCCAATCTTTGTCAGAATAGTAAGTCTGGTCTTTTTTGTGAATTTGAATTTTGTTCTACGTTTTTCTCCTGCTCTGTCCAGGACCCTCTATTGTGATCTCTTTCAGAGTGGTCAGTGGTGGTAGCCAGGAACTATCCAGTTCTTCTGACCTCAGGCTGGTGGAGGCTTTGGTTCACGTGGTCCATTAGTCCTATGGACTAATATTTTTGTTGTGTCTTTGGTTTTCTTCTTCCCCTTTGCTCCAGACAGGATATGATCAATAGATGTATCTTAGATGGACACTTGCAATCCATCCCAATCCCTCCCTTCCCTTATAAACATCAAAGATTGTTTTTTAATATGTGTAAAGCTTGTCTTAGTTTTTATAATAGTGGTCTCATACAGTATTTGTCCTTTTGTGATGGATTTATTTCACTCAGCATAATGCCATCCAGATTCATTCATGTTGTGAGATGTTTCCCAGATTCATCATTGCTCTTTACTGTTGCATGGTATTCCATTGTGTGCATGTAGCATAATTTGTTTGACCATTCATCTGTTGATGGGCACTTATGTTGTTTCCAACTTTTTGCTATTGTGAATAATGTTATGAACATGGGTGTGCATAAGTCTATTTCTGTAGGATATATTCCTAGGAGTGGGCTGGTTGGATGGTAAGGTGTTTCTATTTGCTAGCTTTTTAAGGAGGCACCGTATCATTTTCCATAGTGGTTGTACCATTTTACATTCCTACCAGCAATGCATGAGAGTTCCAATCTCCTGCAACCTCTCCAACATTTGTTATTTTCTGTTTTGTTGATTAGCGCCAGTAATGTCAGGGTGAGATGGTATCTCGTTGTAGTTTTGATTTGCATTTCTCTAATGGCAAATGATCACAAGCATTCCCTCATTTGTATGTTAGTTGTCTGAATGTCTTCAAGTTTCTGTTCATATCCTTTGCCCATTTTTAATTGGATTATTTGTCTTTTTGTTGTTGAGGTGTTGAAGTATTTTACAGATTTTAGAAATTAGACCCCTGTTGGATATATTGTAGCTAAAAAATGTTCCCAAGTCTGTAGGTTCTCTTTTTAATCTTTTGATGAAGACTTTCGATAAGCATAAGTGTTTAATTTTTAGGAGCTCCCTGTTATCCAGTTTCTCTTCTGATGTTTGCACACTGTTAGTTATGGTTTGTACACTATTTATGCCAGGTATTAGGGCTCCTATTGTTGTCCCTATTTTTTTTTCCACGATCTTTATCGTTTTAGGTTTTATATTTAGGTCTTTGATCCATTTTGAATTAGCTTTTGTGTATGGTATGAGGTATGGGTCTTGTCTCATTTTTTACAGATGAACATCCAGTTTTGCCAGTATCATTTGTTAAAAGACTGCCTTTCCCCCATTTAATGGACTTTTGTCTTTTATCAAAGATCAGCTAACCATAGATTGATGGATTTAAGGCTGAGTTCTCAGTTCTGTTCCAGTGGTCTATATGTCTGTCGTTGAACAAGTACCAGGCTGTTTTGACTACCATGGCTGTATAGTAGGTTCTGAAATCAGGTAGCGTGAGGCCTCCTCCTTTGTTCTTTTTCTTCACTAATGCTTTGCTTGTCTGGGGCCTCTTTCGTTTCCATATAAAGTTGGTGATTAGTTTTTCCGTTTCGTTGAAGAACACTGTTGGTATTGGATCAGGATTGCATTATATCTGTAGACTACTTTGAGTAAAATTAACGTTTTCACAATGTTGAGTCTCCCTATCCCTGAGCATGGTATGTTTTCCATTTATGTGTTCTCTTTTGGTTTCTTGAAGTAGTGTTTTGTAGTCTTCTTTATATAGGTCTTTTACTTCCCTAGTTAGATTTATCAGTAATGGTAGCTGGACACCATTCAGCTCCTCTGGTATCGTAACAAAGGAGGCAGTTTTTTTGTGCAGCAATCATCCACCATTTGCTCCTCCTATTCCTGACTGTCTTTTTTCCTCAGTTGCTCCAGGCAAATAAAAACCCATTGTTGTACCTTGGGTGGCCACTTACAAGCTTTTAAAATTCCATACACTATACAACAAACCAGAATGTAAAACAGAACTGTTAAAAATGATATTAGGCCAATTAACTGGAATGTCCCATAAGACCATGACCCTAAACCCCTAAACAAATAAACCAAATTCTAAGAGGGGGTTTGTTGCACATAAGCAGCCCCAACTTCTCTTTTTTTTTTTCTGTTGTAAATATATATATATATGTGTGTGTGTGTGTGTGTATGTATATATCACTGCATTTACCAATTGAACTTATTACAGGTGTACTAAATTGTGACATCTAATTTCACCATTCTGTTGTCTATCCATTACCCTTAATCAATGCAATTTTTCCATCATCACAAACTGAAACTCAGTGCTCAATAAGCAACACCTCCCCTTTCTCCTACTTCCCATTCCTGGTAATCACTAATAAACTTTGGTCTCTATACATTTACCTGTCATTATTTTCTTTATATAAGTGAGGTCATACAATATTTGCCCTTTTGTGACTGACTTTTTTTCACTCAGCATAATGTACTCAAGCTTCATCCATGTTGTAGAATGCATCAGGACTTAATTTCTTTTTCCATTGTATGTATGTAGCACATTTTATTTATTCATTCATCTGTTGATGGGCATGTAGGTTGTTTCCACTCTTTGGCAATTGTGAATAGTGTTGCAATGAACATTGGTGTATATATGTCTCTTAGCGTTGCTGCTTTCAAGTCCCTTTGGTATATTCTTTTCAGTGGACTTGCTGAGTCAGATGGTAGTTCTATTTTTAGTTTTTCTAAGGAACCACTACATTGTTTTCCACAATGGTTGTATCATATTGCATTCCCACCAGCAATAGATAAGGGTTTCAATTTCCCCACATCCTCACCAACGTTTGCTTTTTTTTTTTTCATATCAGCCATTTAATTGGAGTGAGATTGTATCTCACTGTGGTTTTGATTTGCATCTCTCACAGCTAAAGATGTTGAGCATCTTTTCATGTGTTTGTTGGCCATTTGAATAACCTCTTTGGTGAAATGTCTATTCAAGCACTTTGACTGTTTTTTGATTGGGTTATGTGTCTTTTATTTAGTTGTTGAAGTTTTATACATATTTTGGTTATTAGGTTCTTCTCAGACATATGTTTTCCAAAGATATTCTCCCAATCAGTAGCTTGTCTTTTCGCTTTTTTGGTAAGGTCTTTTGATGAACAATAGTATTTAATTTTTATGAGGTTCCATCTATTTAATTTGTCTTTTGCTGTTTGTGCTTCATTGCTATATCTGATAACCCATTGTTAATAGTTAGGCCCAACAGCCTTGCCCCTGTGTTTTCTTCTAAGGATTTTATGATTTTAGTTTTGACATTTAAGTCTTTAATCCATTTAAAATTCGTTTTTGTGTATGGTGCGAGGCATGGATCCTGTTTCAATTTTCTGTATATGGAAATCCAATTTCCCCAACACCATTTATCGAAGAAACTCTTCTTTCTCTGTTGAGTGGATTTATCATCCTTGTGAAAAATCAGTTGACTACAGACATTTGCATTTATGGATTCTATATTTTATTCCATTGGTCTATGTGTCTATTATTATACCAGTACAAGGCTGTTTTGATTACTGTTGCTGTATCATGTATTTTGAGAACAGGAAGTATGAATCTACCTACTTTGCTTTTGTCCTTTGAAATTGTTTCACCTTTTAGGGGCCTTTTGCCATTCCATATAAAATTGAAGATTGATTTTTCCAATTCTGTAAAGAAGGGAGTTGGAATTTTGATTGGATTGCATTAAATCCAGAGATCACTTTGGGTAGTATTGGCATCTTAACCATATTGTCTTCCAGTCCATGAACATGGAATGTCTTTCCATTTATTTAGGTATTCTTTAATCTCTTTCAGCATGGTTTTATAATTTTCATTGAATACGTCTTTCACATTCCTGGTTAAATTTATTCCTAGGTGTTTTATTTTCTTAGATGCTATTGTAAATGGAATCGTTTTCTAATTTCATTTCTGATTTCTCCTTACTGGTGTATAGAAACTCAACTGAATTTTACTTGTTAACTTTGTACCCTGCAACTTTGCTAAACTGCTCTATTAACTCTAGAAACTTTTTGGAATCTTTGAGGTTTTCTTTATATAGGATCATGTTGTTCAAGAATAGAGAAAAATTTTACTTCCCCTTTTCTGATTTGAATACCTTTTATTTTGTTTTCTTGGCTTCTTGTTCTGGCTAGGGTTTTCAGTACAGTGTTGAATAGGAATGGTGAGACTGGGCATCTTTGTCTTGTTCCTTATTTCAAGGGGAAAGTTCTCCATCTCTCTCCATTAAGTACAATATTGGCTGTTGATTTTTCATAAATGCTCTTGGTCATACTGAAGAACTTGTCCTCTATTCCTATCTTTTGAGAGTCTTTATCAATAAAGGGGGTTTATTGAATACTTTTTCTACATCAATAGAGATGATCATGTGGTTCTTTTCCTTTGTTCTATTAATGTGATGTATTACATTGATTTGATTTTCTAAAGTTGAACCATCCTTGCATTCCTGGAATCAATATCACTTGATCCTGGTGTATGACTCTTTTAATATACTGTTGGATTCTTTTCACTAGTATTTTTTTTTTAAGGATTTTTGCATCTATGTTCATAAGGAATGTTGGTCTGTGGTTTTCTCTTCTTGTGGTGTCTTTGTCTGGTTTTGGTATCAAGGCAATGTTGGTTTCATAGACTGAGTTAGGTATTGTTCCTTCCTTCTCTATCCTTTGGAATTGTTTAACAGGATTGGTGTCAATTTTACTCTAAATATTTGGTAGAATTCTCCAGTGAAGTCATTTGGTTTAGGACTTTTTTGTTGTTGTTGGAAGGCTTGTGATTACCGCTTCAATCTCTTCACTTTTTATGGTTTGTTGAGATTTTCTACCTCCTCTTGAGTCACTTTCAGTATGTTATGTGATTCTTAAGTTTTCCAGCACTGACTCAACAGTTTTTGGGATTTGTGTCCATTCTCTGTCTGCTCTTCTGTGGGAGAGCCCTGGCACTTTCTCTGTTTGTATTTTGTGGTCTGTGCTTGCATCCCCTGGCTTGACTGGGGGCACGTGGGAGAAATCTCTCTTAAGGTCTGGAGAGAAAGATTTTTCTGCCTTGTAAGATTGGTGGGGGCTATTTTCCCCTTGTGGATCCATTTTCCTGGTTGCAATCAGAAAGATATTTGGAGTTTGAAGTATGAGACTGTTCGTGAGGTTTAAACTTCTTCATTTTTCTCTTGCTCTCTGTTTTTCACAACATAGTTCAGCCCACCTCCAACCACGTTCAATATACCCAGCTTGGATGTGGGGCAGGACGCTACTGATTCTCTACAGTGCTATAGAGAAAGATTTTCCTGCCTTGTGAGATTGCAGTGGGCAGGTTATCTTCCCCATGAGGATCCATTTTTTCCCCCCAGAGAGATATTTGGTCTTTGAAATACTGGACCATCAGATGAATTTAAGATTTTTTTTTTTTTTCCTATCCCTAAGAATTCTGTCCCCTGTTTGTGTTTCTCCAAGCCTCCCACTGTATTTATGGTTCCTGGCTTGGGTTCAACAGGACAGGAGGGACTCTGTAAGTGTTACAGATATTTTTCTGTCTTGTAGAATTGGGGGTGGAAGGAGTATTTTCTCCCTGTTATCCATTTTCCTGGTTGGACTCAGAAAGATATTAAGATTTTGAGGTTTTGAGGGAGTCAGTTCCCTGCCAATTTTTCTCAGCATGGCTCAGCCTGCCACTGGCTACACTTGCAGCTCTTGGCTTAGATGAGGTCAGGGCAGGAGAAACTCTCAGAAACCATGAAGAGAAAAATTTTGCCTTCTTGTAATCTTGCTTTTCCTTCTGCCTTCTTTCAAGTGCCTTAATTCTTGGAGTGGTTGTTAGAGCCTCCATTGGTTCCATCACGTCGTTTGTGGTATTTTGCTTCTTTTTTTTTTCTGGAATTGTTGGGAGGGAATGGAGATGCTGATTGCCTATGTCACCATCTTGGGTGAGGAGCATTCTATGGAATCTTTGATCAAAACATTCAGTAATTGTAGCTGGACACCTTCCAGTTCTTGTTTCATGGCACAGGAGGCAATAGTTCACGAAGGCAACCATACACACATTCCATTTTCTCTTTCAATTCCTGATTCTCCTTCTTCTGCTACTCCATATGAACGGAGACCAATTGCCTTAACTTGGATGGCCACTTGCAAACTTTTAAGATGCAAGCACTATATTGTGTAGTTTTTTTAAAAGGATATTCTAAACTGCATTTATTGGTGGCCATTTAGGTTATTTTCAGATTTTGAATAGTATAAAAATATTACTATGAGCATCCTTGTATAATCACCTTTGCATACTTGACTATTCTCTTCCTCTAATTCCTAAAAATGCTGATTCAACACGTATACATTTTTAAGAATTTCAGTCCATATTGTCCAATCTTCCTTTAGAATGGCCATACCAATTGACACCACTAGAGTGCAAAAGCCTCACCTTCACTACCACTGGGCATTATATTATTTTACCTTTGTCAATTTAATGAGACTCAACACAAAATATTTCATTGCTGTTAGTTCAAAATATATTTAATTATTAAATTTTTAGAAATCTTATTTCTCATTTTTATTTCCTTAGTAATTGTCAATTCATGACTCAAGCCCATTTACTTATTGTTTAGCAACTGTTCTTTGTTCATTAAGGACATTAGCCTTTTGTTAGACCCATTTTGAAGACCTGTATAATAGGAATCCTTTCAGATATTTTAACACTTTACACTGAATGATCTAAAAGTGATCTGTACTCTATCAGACCCAAGCTAGACATTGACAGAGTATTAAGGAATTCTGTAGAAGCAGAGAGGCAGGCTGATAAGTGATCTAACTCAAAGGCAATAGGAATAGAAGATTTTTTAGAAAAAAGCAGTTTAGCAATCTCCTACTCTAAAACTTTCATTTTATAACTGAGGACATATAGATTTGAGACGTGTCTCAAATTATACAGACAGTTGACAGCAGAGCTGGATCTTGAACCAGGGCTTGTGCCCTTTGTGTCGGTCTTGTTTCCATTAGTCAGTTGTTCCTAAATTTGGCTGCACATTCAGAACACCTGAGGAGCTATTTAAATAACTCTTGGAAGGAGGCAACACATAAGCTATATCTGTCTTTTGTGTCATGATAAAACTAAAAAAAAATGCTTGGGTTTCCTCTCAACTGTCCATCTTAGGGGGTCATAGATATAGTGACATTTGGCATTCAATTTGCCACAAATAAAAGGAACTAAGAAGACCCCAATTCTCCTACCTTTGTCTTTTCGACTTTCTATGTACTTTAAAACATGAAGTTAAGAGACGGCTCCAGCAGAAGATAAAATGGCTCCTTGAGAATCCAGAGACTCAGTCAACGGCAGACTTTTACCCATCTCTCACCACATCTCAATAGTACTACTCTGCTTGTCTAACCTTTCCTCTCAGCTCAGATGGTTGAGGAGGCAGTGCACAGATTACTTTAAGGAAGGAAAACTTCATTTGGACTAGAGAGAGTTCAAGATGAGAGTCAGGCTATCAATAAGAATGTGGAAGTTGTTAAAGACCAGGTTAATGATTAAGGTTGGCAAAAGACTTCGCAAATGGAAAATTCCAGCTAATTGTCTTAGTTGAATTGATCTTTCTTACTTGGCCTTCATTTCCTAATGAAACTGGTAAAATTTTAAATGAAATAATATTCCAATAAAGTGATGGGGCTTTTAGACATGTTCCATTCCCCAAGTGACTAAGGTCCTACACATTTAAATCTCAGTAGGGATTGTTTTTGATGAAAATCACTTCTTGCATAATGTGAATGTCTAGTTCAAAAAAAAAAAAAACACCTTTCTGGTTTACAAAAAAAAAATTAACTTGGCAGGAATGAAATCTCTGAAGCATAAAACATCCCAAAACCACAGTCTTAAATTTATAAAATATTGGCTTCACCACATCTCAAAATCATAGTTATTTAATTATTTAGTATAGTTTGAGGGCCAATATAAGAAAATTAATGTCACAGACTAGCACAATAACTCCCCAAGCTCCCAGAAATGCCACTATGAGTTTAAATGATATTACATAACTAACAGGTTTAAAACATGAGTTTTGATACTCTGGTCTCCCCACATCTAGATCTCCAAAGGCCTCCTCACCAGTGATCTGAAAAGCCCAAACTCCAACCAATCAGGACAACATCTTCAGGGACCCACAGATCTCTTTATGTTCCCCTTCCCATAAAGGGTGCCCCAGAAAGCATTCTATTCAATAAAACCCTGAAAAACTCCAAAAATTAACTCTCCAAAG
Source organism: Trichechus manatus latirostris (assembly GCF_000243295.1). Classification (NCBI taxonomy): domain Eukaryota; kingdom Metazoa; phylum Chordata; class Mammalia; order Sirenia; family Trichechidae; genus Trichechus; species Trichechus manatus. The sequence goes on from NW_004443969.1 coordinate 4,603,232, forward strand.
CCATCACGCCCCGCCTTCTGAAAGGCATTCTCCATCACAGCTCTTCTCCATCATATTCTTAAAATAAAAAACCATATCAATTGTCGTGGAGTGAGTTCTGACTCATGGAGGTCCCATGTGTGTCAGAGTAGAGCTGTGCTCCATATCATTTTGAATGACTTATTTTTTTGGAAATAGATCTTCTGAAGTGTCTCTGGGTGAATTCTTTTGGTTAGCAGCCAAACACTTAACAATTTGAGCCACCCAGAGACTCCACCATATTCTTAATATCCACCATATTCTTAGTCCAGCACTGTAACAGCCATAAATTTGCACAAATACTGAGCAGTGACTTTAGGCTACCACCTAGAGAGTTCCCAGTGCCTGATCTAGCAAGAATCCTGCAACGTGCCAGTCCTGCACCCAGTGTCCTCTGGTGTCTCCTAGCTTCCATCCAAGTAGCCCCACTGCCCCATATGTTCTTCTGACTATGCTTTTACTTCTATCCCCAACAAACCCCAACTCATTCCCTCAACTCTCCTTTTCAACTGTTGCACAATTAAGATTACAGCGCTCCCTGCAGGGGGGTAGGGAAAAGGTCAGGGCTGTGGCTGATCATTTTAGCAGCATGTTTGCCAGGTTTAGTTTACTGTAAAAGAAACCTAAATTTACAGGAAGATTTATTCAGTCTTACTTCTCTGGCATAGGTGCTTTAGCAAGGTAATATACAGCATGATCTGCAAGACAAGAGAATGATAAAAGCAGCATTTTCTACATAGCAGAGAGCTGCTACATGGGAAAATGTATCTTGAAGAGAGTGAGCTGGTCTTGGAGGGCAACTTCAGGTCAAATGTTTTAGACATTATTGAATTCCATCTGTTCTCTTGACAGCTAGTTCAAAACAAGGTTTAATGTTTTCGCTCTTCCTTGCGCCCTAATTGGAAAATATTTTATATAATTGGTGAACAAGATCTGGCAGAGTATTATGCACCAAGATGATAAAAAATATTACTTGCTACTGATGCCAGAGCTGAAGACATGCTCAGATTATTTTTGAAAAGCATTATGGGTTCACTGCAAGATTACTACAGCAGCATAGAATTGAAACTTGTCTAAATATTCTACAACAATGCAGCAGCCAGTTAAAATAAGGTCCATACACTAAATGGAACAAGTGTATCCATTAAAATGATGATAGGAAGAATATGAAGGAACATGGAAAATGTTTGGGACAGAATGTCAAATGAAAGTGAAGAATAGCAAGTAATAGGTAAACTCCTGATATTAACTCTGAAAAACAGATGCATAAGGCATCACAAAGGTAGAAGGAAATTGTAGCTGATATTTTTCTTTAATTTCTAAACTTTTCATAATACTACTTGATTCTTAGAGTACTTTTTCTTTAAACAGTAGCGATCTGAGCAGTTTCTGGAATGTGTTTGTATTGCTACTCTCCCTTGGCATCTGTGCAAGCCGACTCCCTCCATTCCCAGATTGGGTCTGGGTCTAGGTGGGTAGCCCCTAAGTCATTTTCTGAAACTACAAATTCCAAAGAATATCAATTCAGTAACTTCCCCAAGAACTCTCCTGGTCAAAGGAAGAATTTCATAGCTTATGTAACTATAAATACAATTAAAAGTTAAAAAGCTATTCCTATATAGACAGATAGGCCTAGCGATCTACTTTTGAAAGGTCACAGCCTTGAAAACCCTATGGAGTACAGTTCACTCAACAGCAATTAACAATAGCAACAATAACATATATTGAAAGGAAAAGGAAAGAAACAAATCTAACTTTGTCTCCAGTGGTGGCATTTTAATACAGAGAAAAACTATTCTAAATGACTATAAAACAGTGTTTTCACCATACATCCATAATGAGATATACCTAAAGAGTAAATGAACTTCAAAAAAATCATAAACTGTTTTTGGTAATCATATTGGTGGTGGTAGTTTTATAGTGTGCATTTTATATGTAGAGCAGGTTAAAGAAAATGAGTAATTACATTTGTGTGTTTAGAACCAAAATTTTTGACATAGGATAAGAAAATGAAGGATTGGTGAGGTTAAAATAAAATTCAGTAGCCCTGAATTTGAACTAGAGTCATCAGTATGAATTCATAATGTATACTACCTTTAAAAAAAAAAAAAAAACTACTTAGTCCTGTCAATAATAAAAAGACCTAGAAATAATGACCAATCCATAGCAGTGTGCATTTTTGATTCCTATACTGGTCTCTAAATAAATTCTATTTTCAACTGAAAGGAACCAGGGCTTATTTGAGAAATGGCTAACTCCAGGTCTAAATCAAGAAATGTGTAAGATAACCCTTTGGGGACTTGTGGGACATACGGTATCTCAACCACTTTTTATGCCTCTGGAATTCTTTGGGAATGCGGTAACCTGATTTTAATGCATTTAGCCTCAAGGTGGAAGACTTTTGAAATGCTTAAAACTCAAAAATCCTTAGTGAGAAACTCATTTTTGTGTAGACTGAGCATTGTCTTAGGTGATGCCTCTTGGATGTGTGAATTTTCTAAACTTTTGGCAGGTTTGCCTTTGTTTCTGTGAGATAAGCTTCCTCACTTTGTTTCTCAGTTACTAGGTTCTCTTAAGAATGTACTTAATGTGAGCATAAGCTATTGCCAGTCTTCATTCAGTCATAGTGGCCATTTTCTCCTTTATTCCATTCATTCTTTCCATTGGCTCCCTTGTTTTCTAGCTTCTGAACACTAAATGCCTTTCCAATAAGGAATAATGCATTGCAGTGGTACTTTTCAGGAGACTCAAACTCCTATAATTTATTCTTAGCATGCATTCATTGACTCATATCTGTAGGATTTCCTATGTCTTGGCATTCACTGGGACACAAGTGATCCCAGATAATGAGTATCACGGAGTCTGCTGGGATATACAGGCTCCCAGATAAAGGGTATCAAAATCAATAAGTCATAACAAAAATTCCAAATTGGTCCTTTGATCAGCATGCCTTCCATTTGTGAAAACACATGGTATCAAATGAACAGTCAAAGGAGAAAATAATTGGGTCACCACAGAGATAAGCCTGGAACATCCTGATATCAGAAAAAAAGGAAGCTTCACAAAGTATTCAAGAGCCTACTTGAATTCGCTCCCATTGCCCAAAGACTGGAAAACCTGAGCTTCAATATGGTTAACAGTGCAATGATTTGAAACACATCAAATATCTCTCAATCATAGTGTTACTGTTAAAATTTCATTGATTATCTTTGGAGATGATTTATGTATTAACTCACCATTTTAAAAATTGGTTAATAAAGGTAAGTAGTCAAACACTTATTCTGTTGTACCTCATGGTAACCAAATAGCTGATAAGAGAAGATTTCTCTTTATAGAGGTATTTCAGCGTATATGAAGAAGAAATGATAGAATATTACCATTTTGTAAGCCCTAAACAATGATTACCAATGGCTGATAACTTCACAAAATGAGAGACAACATAAAATTGTGTACCTCCTGATGAATGTACACACCACCACCTATGAAATCATCTTGCCCTAAAATATCTAATTCTGATCGAGCCTTTACATCTAACCAAAAATTTACAGGTAATATTCGGTACAGAAGATCCTATTACAGACACCAAAAAGAAGCAATTAATAAAATACATACTGTGGGAAACCACAGAATACACAAGCTGGTGCCTTCAACAATGCAACAATAAAATAAAAATTGTAAAGAAGCAAAATTGATAAGTCAGTCACAAAAGGACAAATATTGTATGATTCCACATATATGAAATATGTAGATAGGCAAGTGGATAGAGATCAGACTTTATTAGTGGTTACCAGGGATAGAAGAGAGGGAGAAAAAGGATTTATCATTTTGGAGACATTGAGTTTCTGTTAGGGGTGATGAAAAACATTAGAAATGAATAGTGGTGATGGTTGAACAACATGCTAAATATAATTAATGTCATTGAATTGTATATATAAGAAATGTTAAAATGACAAATGTTTTGTGGCATATATACTTACCATAATAAAAAAAAGTAATGAATAGATCAAGTTTTCTGAGATAAACCAATCAACTACATTGTGAACCTCACTAGAATCCTGAGTGAAACAAGCAAATTGTAAGCAATAATTGGATATTTGAATGTATTAGAGAATGTAGTTAATTCTTTTTTAGGTGTGATAATAAAGTGGGAATATGATTTATTTCTAAAATGATTCCTTATCTTTTGGAGATACATATTTAAGTATTTATCAATTAAATGATATTTCTTTGATGCTTGGTTTAAATCCAGGGAACAGGGGAAGTGAGCAAGAATGTGGATGAAACAAGATTGGCTATGAGTTGATAACTGTTGAAGACAGATGACAAGGGTTTACTTTACTATGATTATACTATTCCTAATTACTTTGGTTATGCTCGAAATTTTATTTCTTTAAAGAGTTCAACAAAACCTTGTTTATGAATTAAACCAACAACTTTTAAAACACACATCAACGTATTAGTAATCACACCATATGCTATTTTTTTAATAATGTGTACGTCTTATTTACTCATCACCATATGTATAGGAAAGTATTTAACAGTGTCTGATACATAATGTGAGTCTATAAACAACTCTTTCAAAGTAAAACTCTGAGATATATATTATCATTCATGTTTTCAAAAGGAAAAAATCATTAAATGACAGATAAGTTCTGGAACTCAGTAATTCTGACCCCATACCATGCTGGTCCTGTATTTTAATATTCACATGATAATTCAGGTGGCAATTCTGAAACTAAACCAAATCATATGACTACTTGGCAAAATAAATAAATTGTCCCCTGTGCCTCAAAGGATGAAATTCCAGCACAACTATTGACTGAATGTGACCTACTCATCATTTGTTGAACATGCCATACTCTTCCACAGGTCCAGAATTTTGACCTGTCTACTCTCCCCAAAGGAGTTCCTGGATGATGCAAATATTGACAATTTGAATCAATCCAGAGGTGCATCAAAAGAAAGGCCTGGCCATCTACTTCCAAAAAATCATCCATTAAAAATCACAGGGAGTGCAGTTCTACTCTGAAACACATGGGGTCACCATGAGTTGGGATCAACTCGACAGCAACTGATTTGGTTTTGAGTTTGGTCTTTCCCTAGAGAGCCTGCTAACACTTTTTCCATTTAGTGAAGTTCTGTTGTAATTGTTGTGTGCTGTCAAGTTGATTCCGACTCATAGAGACTCTATAGGACAGAGTAGAACTGTCCCCATAGCGTTTCCTAGGCTGTAATCTTTAGGGAGGCTAGATCACTGAACAGATCTCCAGGTCTTTTCTTCCATGGAACAGCTGATGGGTTTGAACACTTGACCTTTTGGTTAGCAGCCTAGCACTTAACCATTGCACCACCAGGGCTCCTTAGTGAATTCCTACTCATTCTTAATGATCTCCTCCCAAGACAGAGCTATCCATCCCCTCTTTAATACTCTCATAGCTCTGTGAACATATTTCTATCAATAATAATGACTACTATTTATAGAATATTTATCAAGAATCAGTCACTGTTGCAAGATTTTATACATATTAAACTAATTTAGTCACCCCAATAATCCTATGAGTTAGGTACCACTATCATCTATTTAATAGATAAGGAAACTGAGGTCTTTCCTTGCTGGAGTGGCTGAATTTTATTTGTCTTTCTATTTTAAATACTAAATAGTGGAAGACAGATAGTAGTTTTTCAGTAACTATTTGTTGAATGAGATTGTTTTGGAAAATTGAGTTATTAATTTGAATTATTTAGATTTAAAGCAAAGCTATTTTTCAACAGTAATTTTTAGGTAATGCAAAAAAAAAAAAAAAAGTTTGGACTGAATTAACTCCTGTGATTTAGATCCATCTGTTTGAGTTGATTTATAACTTGCTTGACTTTTCTCAGAAGAAAACAAAAGTAATTATTTGTATCAGGGAGCTGTTTATTTGAAGTATTTGCTTGGTAATTTTTACTGTTGTGAGGCTTTTTGCACAAGATTAAAAAAAAATTGCTGCCATTTATGGGTTGAATGAGGTCATGAAAGATTTTGACCAGTGTTGGTGTTTCTTAAAATCTCAATTGAAAATCAGTTTTATAAAAATCTCTCAAACTGCATGGACCTAGGAGTGCATCCTGTTGACCTCAAAAAACAATTTTGAACAAATAATGTATTTTCTAGTTCACCCATTTTATTTTTAGAATGCATTTGCCTTTTTAAATAAATTATGGAGCTGCTGGCAAATGTATCATTTGGAGAATGTTTTAATATGAAGAAAACGTTGGGTATTTCTATAAGTACATTCAGGAGAGATTTTCCATTTGTGATAGGCTGCCTACAATTATGTCTCTTTCCTTTTATCTCAGATGTATGATGCACATTATTTCCACAGTGCATTTTTGCTGTGTTGCATTAAATATCAGTACACCATCAGCCTAGATCAGTCCGATTCTCCTTTACGATGAGAGGTGGAAGCTAACGCAAGGGATTTTGATTCCTACCATCTCCTACACAGCACATACACTTCATTTTAGCCTTACATTCTGAATGCCTTTATTTATAACATGCTATTGTTTCATTCTAAACCTGCTTTGTCCTGTCACCTGCAAATTGTCAACCAATCCTAAAATATTCTCCATATAAATCTAGGCTCATTTGGTTGTATATGGCATATCATCAAATCCAACTGGTTGAGACAGAAATACAAAATTAATTCATACGTGGCCAGGTCAGCAAATGGTAGTGCCAGAATCTTTCTGTCCCAATCACTTGACCCATGCTTTCTTCTCTAATGTCAACCTTCTCAGGTATCCTTTCCTTTTTTGGTAGCAAGATGGTGACTGGAAACCATGAACACCTGTCTTCAGAGCTTAGACACGAGATATAGAGTGCTTCAGACAGTTTTAAATTAGTACGAAAAGCTACAAGTATAGAGTCAGATCTCTTGGGGTCAGTGTCCAATCCAAAAGCCTATACTGTGTGGTTTTAGACAGTCAATTAATTTCTTCTGAACCTCTGTTTTGTTCTCTGTAAAATGTGTTAAGATAATAATGTCCAGTTTGTGAAAATCAAATGAGTAAATGTAAGTATCTACTACATACCACATTGCATGGCAAATAGTAGGTACTCAACAAAAGCTAGGTTTCTTCAAGACCAAGGGTAGGTTCATCTTACGTGGTAAGGCATCCTCAACTACTCCTGTCACCTCATCTGTACCCTTTATGTCCTATTGGTATCAGAGTGTATTACACAATTTAGCACTTTATTGGACACAGGCAATACAGCTCTCCATATGCTTAATGTGCAAATGCCTGGTGTTATCAACTAACTTTCAAGCTCTTTATGGACCAAGGTCATTTCTTTGTGCCCTGCCACAGCACCCAACCTGAGACTAACCACTGAGCACAGAATGTAAGAAGGACATTTGGCATCACCAGACTGTGGATCAAACAACATTTTGAGGGGATTGAATACACATAGGAAGCATGCACACCCAAAAGAAATAATAAATACTGCAATCATTAACTGATAAAAACTTTGCCTATAAAAAACAAAAGAGCTTCTATGCAGTTATTTATTTGTTTGTTTATTTTTGGCAGGGAGTGGAGGAAGGGTTGAAGGTTATAGGAGAGAGAAGTTTAATGTCATCCTACTGAAATACGAGGATGCCTAAATGCCTCTTGAAGATCTCTTCTGATTTCTATAGATTCTGTCAAATACATCAATACTACTTGTATATAGAAGAGCATTGGAATTTAATATGGGTACATAAGTTAATGATTCATAAATAGGTAAAATAGATATTGAGAGATTAGACTTTGGAGATAAAACTGTGCTTGAGTCCAATTGCCATGATTTGAATCTGTGTGAATTTAGGCAAATTACATAACCTTTCTCATCTTCATAGAACACTTAGTCTGGGCCCTATGTGGGTGGTGTGGGGGTTAAATAAAATGAAGCTGGTAAAAGTCTTCTGAGCACGTAGTAGGAAAGGCGCAAAAACATTAACAAATCTAAGCTTTAATAAGTTGTTATTTGGGGAGTGTGAAAGGCGTAAATGGAATTAGGTTTGATTTAGAGAAGTTCAACACCTAAGCATTACAACTGTCTGTCTATCATCTGTACAAATTAACACTACATGTAATAATCATTTGTCTAGTATCCAGCCGTGCTAGTTCAATGTTGATTCTGGTTTCATTTTCAATCCTATTTCCGTGTGTTTCATTCTCATCGGAGAGCTAAATCAAATGATGATTGGAACCAGGTTTATCTTTTTTCTTAGAACCCCTACAATAAAACCACAAAAAAAAACCAAACTTGTTGTGTTGAGTTGATTTCGACTCATAGTGACCCTATAGGAAGGACACAGTACAACTGTTCCATAGGGTTTCCAAGGAGTGGCTGGTGGATTCGAACTGCTGATCTTTTGGTTAGCAGCCAAGCTCTTAACCACTATGCCACCAGGGCCCAGAACCCCCACAGGGCTGCTTATCTGTCTCCATGTTTTTGCTCAGCTTTTCCACTCAGCTTTGCTCAAGACCTTAATAATCAGCTAAAATTGAAAAATAAGATTCAGCCACTGATTCTCTTTTGGTAGAATTTTTAGATCCTGATTTTACTATTTTTATCAGATTGGAGAATATCATGTAGTTACTGTCAACAACAAAGCTTCTAAGATATACACAGAGATACGTCTATAGAGAAGAATGATAAAATCATGAATAAGACACCAAGGTGCCAAAGAATTGTTCAACTGCCTTGAAGAGTCCATTATAGGAATAGAAAAAGGAGGTCTATGCAATGGAGGACCTGGGAGGAGGGAGATAAAACTCTGAAGTTTTCAATTTGCCTGTTAATCAACCTGCTATGCTTCTCTGAAACCCTCTGAATATATCGTTTAAAACACAGACATAAAACCAAATAGATACTGTAGAGCAAACAATTTTTACTCTCTGGATTGGAAAGGGAGTTTCCAAGTAATGTCTGGGGTGAGGGTGGTAGGCACATACAGGATTTTTACAGTACTGTATCATGGCCTTTTTGTCACTAATTGAGTACTAGACTACACTGTTTAACCTCAATTAAACCATCATAATGTCAGCCCATTACGATTAGTTAAATCAATGTTCTGAGTAGGAAAAATGATGATTTGAAACAAGGAGATAATTAACAACCTACGAGCACCCCCCTAACTGCTACCTGCACTCCCTTTCTCTCCACACGTCAGTTCAGAGGGTTTCACTGAAGACAAGCTGATCCACTCAATGCTCTTTCCTGTAAAGGGCACACCCGAGCCCCCTTGCATTTCTTTACTCTCCTTGCTTTGAGTCTCTTCCTTATTTCTCATCGTCTGTTTCTAAAGTCTTCCTGCAAGATTTTATCTTCCCCTAAGCTCCTGTAGATCTAGGAGAGCAGTCCCGCTCATTGGCCTGCTACCAATTCTTTTGGCTTTCTGTATATAAATGTTGCTTTCCCCTACAACACTGAAAAACCTTTGAGGGCAGAACTTATACTCTCTATCTCCTTGTATTTTCACATAAATGATTGCTGATGACATGCCCATTTATACTTTCCTAAATGCTATGTGTTGGGCACTGTGCTGGGTATTGAGAAATAAAAATGAACACACCAGAATTTCTGCCATTGAAATGTCATAGCCTGATAGGAAAGGATGGGTATATCAACATGAGATTTAGTATCATATGACATTTGTCCAAGGAGTTTTGACTTGAGTTGAAGCTGAAATTTTTAGGACTTTTTAAAAATTAATCGGTGAACATCCCTAACAGAGGTTAATTTGTATGAGGGTTTTTTGATTTTTATTTGTTTTGCTAAAAGGAGAAGAGAGTAAGGAAAAGGCTGGTCAAAATAGGAGCACTAAGTCACATAGTCATAGTACTAACAGTAAGAGGAGCGGCAGTGGTGCAACGGGTTCTGGGGGGGCTGGAAGTGATAAAGATGATATTTATAAAAATTGTACCCCAGATCCTCCAGTTTGAGCTCCATGAGGAGAGGGATTATAACCAGAAACTGAAGAAAATATATTCACCAGGGGTTTAAGAGAATCACATATTGATAAGCATGTTGGAACAGATTTCTATCTGGCACTCATAGACATGGTGTGGTAAAGAGAAGCTACTGTCAATTATTATTACTATTATTAATAATAGCAATCCTTTGGAAGATCAATTCTTTGGAAGACCAAGTCTTTGGAAGATCAATCTTGCAAAGTGACATTCGGAGCAGTAGGCAGGAAGGGACTAGAGAGAATTCTTATTTTCAATGAGTAAGGCAAAACTGTTCAAATATTTTGATGTTTGGAAAAATGTCAAGGGCATTTTGGTGTTTGTATTTTTCACCGGGCCATCTGGATCTAGGGTTTTATTAAGTTCAGATTAAATACTTTTGGAAAAACACATCACAGGTCCTGCTGAGGCGTTTACGTATTGCCTAATGTGATGCACTGTGGTGTCTGGTTGTCCCATAATTGGTGATGAACGGGGCAACATCTAATATATTTATATATATTAGAGTTCTTAAAACACATTTGACTTTGCGTTATATATTCCCAGTTTGCCATTAAGTATACTCTTATTCTCTCAACAGTTTCTAAATTGTGACACAGAGTTTACTTCATTCTTTTTTCTTAAAAGTTGCCTTCAGCACACCTGCGGATAAATACTGTTTTGCAATTCTTTCCTTCCTATGTTTATTCACCATAAGCCATACCATTCGCAACTGTCCTAAGTTTCTTATCTCATTCTTAACTACAATAATAAAATCATTCAACTAGTTTTATTGAGAAGGAATAAATCCCTGCCAATATTTCACAACAGTTTCTTTCCTTTCCAATGTGTGGTCTTTTGCTCCCTTTTTAATTCTTCTTTCTAGTTGATATTAATGATTCATGATAATGTCTGAGCTTTGGCTCTCAAAGCCTGAATTTGTACATGGAGAAGGAAATAAAAATTGTGGCTTTTATCCAGATAATTAAAAAAAATTTCCCCCTCCTCTTTAATCTTTGTCCCACATATCCAGAGTGCTCTAGCTTAAATTCTCAGGGTATGTGATTCATTTGTCTTCCACTTTATATTACACCAATCTTATTTATTTGATGTTAAATTTACCTAATACAAAAAAAAACTGAAATTGAAAAATTTAGTCTTCCATGCAGAATATTTAATGATACATTGTTTTATTTGTTTGTTTATTTATTTTATGTTTTAATGCATACCAGGGCTATTGTTATTTAAAATAATAATATTGAAAGCATGCAAGACTTTTGGTCAAACTCCCCTCACGACCTTCTTTTTTAAAAGATGAGACCATCTGCAGCAGTGGAAAGAATGCAAAGTTTAGATCCAATAAGATCTGGGTTCAAGTTCTGGCTTAGTTTCATACTAGCTGAATGATCTTTTGGAATTTCTTTTCCATTTTACTTTAATTTCCTCATCTATATTAAAGGGAAAGGAAATGCATTACTTCTCAAGCAGAGTTTTAATGAGAGAGTTAGAAATAATATGGCTAGATTCTCTAGTGTGTTTCCTGAGACATAAAAAAATTTACCATCCAGTTAATTGAGACTCATGACAACCCCATATGTGTCAGAGTAGAACTGTGCTTCACAGGGTTTTCAATGGCAGATGTTTTTGGAAGTAGATTGCCAGGCCTTTCTTCTAAGGTGACTCTGGGTGGACTCAGATCGCCAACCTTTTTGTTAGGAGCCGAGCACATTAACTGTTTGACTCATCCGGGACTCCCTCCTGAGATATGGTGGGTGCAAAATGAATGGTTGCATTATCATTTTTATTATTAATATTTTAAAAAAGATTTTATGTGTGCAATAGTAATCACAGCTTTTCATTCTTCTGAAGAAAGTCTCACTTTTATGAGCTCACTGTTGCTACAACAACTGAGAAACTGTGTACTCAACATTAATGGCCGAATAAGGCTAATTGCTGTATTGACGTTACCATGTATTTCCTTTTTTAAAAAAATCTTACCCTTGTAGAATTTGCAATACCTGTCAATCAATTCTAGTCTCTTTCAAGCATGGGGTATATGATTAGAGAATTTTTAAAAAATGGTACAACTAATCTGTTGATATTAATGTGATGAACACCTTACTTTTACTAAAATCCACGTTGTGAGTTTCTTGATCTCTATATATGTCATAATTTTCCTCCTTTCAAAACATTTGACCTATTACAGAAACCTAAAGAAAGATGAGACTATGTAGACCATTTGGTGTTTAAACACACACACTACTCCCTTGGACTCTATTATGTGACATGCAGAGCAAATCTAAAGCAACTCTAACCCTCTGGTTGACTAGCTTCACTAATGGTTCGTGTGGGCACTGCTTGGGCTGATTTAATCAATGAATTGCTGCGACATGGAACCAGACAGCCATAGCTTGTGTTTCTACTAATAAGGACAAAGTGGGACAATGCACAGTCACATAATGTAATAATAAAGAATGAAAAGAAATTTTTTTTATATTACCTTTAATGGAATGGGTAACATATATTTTTACTTGAACAGCCTCTGAGTAATTGGGCTAAGTGCTCTGAGATATGGATAAAAGTATAAAACTTGGTACTTATCTTTATGCCTTACTGACCTCTTCTGGATACAGTCTTTAAGCAGGTAAAATCATTGGAGGACACTAAAAACAGCACAAAACTTAGATCCATATTGCCTCGAGAGTGACATGTCAAATGTATTACCCTAGACCCTAAGTGCAATTGTCACTGGCCTTACTCTTTTAGATAATTTCAGACATGCAGACATTTAGAAAGAATAGAATAACAAACATCTTAAATATTTTCTCCAAATTTAATAGGCATTAACATTTTGCCATAAATACAACATCTATTTTTTTGGAGTAATTTCAAGTCAGTTATTCACAGATAAGCTAAGGATTCTAAGTAATTCAGTATACACCTCTAAAAGTAAGAAAATGTTTCTACATAACCACAATACCACGATTAAACCCAACAAAGTTTATGAATAAGCTCTAAAAGCTGGTCTGCATTTAGCTTTCCTCAACTGTCCTGGAATGTCTTTTACCAGGATCCTTTTAACCAGGATCCAATCTAAAATTATACATTGAATATGGTGATTATGTTTTTTCTGCTCCCTTCTCCCTTTTTCTTTTTTGCGACATTGACTTGTTGAAGAACTCAGCCAGTTTGTCCAGCAGAATGTCCTGCTTGCTGGATTATTTGGTTAATTCATGGCATTGCTTAGCTTTTACCATTATCTCATGTATTTCCTGTAAAAAGAAAACTGGCTGTAGGGTTTTATTAAGTTTAGGTTAAATGCTTTAGGTAAAAACACATCATAGGTCCTGCTGAGGAGTTCCTGTGTTGCCTAATGTGATGCATTATGATGTCTGGTTACCCCGTATTTAGTGATGTGCTGGACTCACAAGGTGAAAGCTTGATCTGGCCATTGAAAATTACGTTTGTTCTCTTGTGCCCTTCAGGATTCTGTGGAGTCACAATCTGGCACCAAGTAAATACTCAGTTCCTTATCAACCTTTCATCTAATATCTCGATTAATCACCGATGACCATTTCGACATTCAATAATTTCATTTAGGATTTGTTTGGCCTTGATAGTGCTGTGTAACAAACAACCCCAAAATCTCCAAAGCTTTTATCAGCAACATTTATTTCATGCTCATAAGTCTGTCTGAGAGTCAGCTGTTCTAGACTGAGATCAGCTGGGAAGGACCTGAATCTAGACTTTGAGGGGAGTTCAGTCCATTCCATGTTTCTTTGCTTTGGGCCTACCTGGGATATGTTCTTCTCATGGCAAAAGGTAGGGAATTCAAAAGGGATGGCAGAATCTTCCCATAAAACTTCATGGCTCAGGTCAGAATTGGCACGATGTCTCTTCTGGCCATATTGCATTGAGTGAAGTGAATCATCTCACCAAAACCAAAGCCTATGGAAGAGGGATATACTGTCTCCCAATTTAACGGCGGTAGCTACAAAATCACATGGAAAAGGCAACGAGTGAGTCTTTCTTCCATAACAGGGAGTAAAAAGCTGGGGGGAAGAATTCAATCTATCACAGTGATTTTCCAATTCTATTTATTCTCTGTTTTTCTTCAGCTCCTCAATAGACAAACTATCTTTATGAATGGAATTCATTTGGATTTTTGATGAAACAACAGTTCCAAAGAACGTTTCAAACACATTTGAATCTAATTATCTTTTATGTATATTCATTAATATTAGCATTTATCATATTATATAATTATTACTATTACGTGGCTATTCCCTGTCAGATAAACCCAAACCCATTGCCCTCAAGTCAATTGCTACTCATAGGACAGAGTAGAATTGCCCCCATAGGGTTTCCAAGGCTGTAATCTTTATAAAAACAGACTGTCATGTTTTTCTCCTGCAGAGAGACTGGTGGGTTTTAACTGCTGACCTTTCAGTTAGCAGCTGAGTGCTTTAATCACTGTACCACTAGGGCTCCTTGGCCCTGTCAGATAATGAGCACCAATGTACTGTCAAACATCTGTGTCCTTGGTGCCCAGCACAATGCCTGGAACATGGAAGGTGCTGAATAAAGGTGGGGTGAATTATATTTCAGAATAATCCTTGAATTTGTTAACGATTTCCTTCTAAAGTAATTTATGGCATACCTCCCTTTCTCCATGCCTACAAGTACAATTATCTTTGCTTCCCAGTTGGAAAGAACAAGACATTGATTGAGAGGGTAAGAAGCATGGCATTCCCAAGGCTAAACAGTAAATTAAAGAGAGAGTAGGGAATAGAACCCATTACTCTAGGCTCCTGTTTGCATGTGAGACAACACATCCCAGTATTTTATTCTGTAGCTTACCATTGTCTCCATACATGAGGCAATTGTCATGGAACATTTTGACTATTAGTGATAAATTGAAGACTGTGTTAAGCACTAGATCTTTTATATCCCTCCAACACAGGGAGAAAGAGAGAGAGAAAGGGAAAAAAAAAATAGCTAAAAATAAATCAAACTGCCTAACCCTAATTTAAAGCCAAGAGAACAGAGACAAAGAAAATAAAGCAAGAGCTTAGGGAGGCCAAGGGAAACTCTAATCATAGCCAGCATTAGAGACAACTTTCCTGTTATACACGGACATAATTAGTTAAATTGTGTTCATGTTAATTTTCAATAATTCAGAAAGTTTCTGGTACAAGAAAGGAACACTAACATATGCAAATGCAAATCATGTGATTGAAAGCAAGTTTTTCTTCATTTGGAAATGGATCCGCCAGGCAAAAATAAAAGAAAGAAAAAGAGAGGTCAGTGATAGGGAATATGATTTTCACATTTAATTGATTATTTTAAATCCTAACCATGCCATTATAGATGGACATTCAATTAAATATAATCCATAGATTTCAGTGATAAATTATATTTGCATGGCTATAGAACGTGATCTACAAATATGTGTCTATTTTTTAGTTGGCCTCAAATTGTAATATTTGGATGGTTTTCCTTCATTGTCCCTCTTGTTTCAGAATTCTAAGTCTGTCAATCTGCTGGCTTGTTGGGTAGAAAAACAATGAATTAGGGTTGACTGGCTATGTTCATAATTTATGTACAATTAATAGAAAGCTTTTGCCCTCATTAAGGAATTTCATAGACTACTTACACACCCTAGTGGGAGAAATTGGTCAAAGCAGTTTTTTTTTCTTTTCCCCAGAAGAGAAAAATCAAACAAATAAAATATATATCTATAAGTCTTCAGCATTACAATGATACTGGAATTCCCCCGAGATTACCGAAATTGTGTAAGCAAACTGATGTAATAAAATCTGATAGAAGAAGCCACTTAAGCCACACTAATCAGAGGGATAATTTAAAAAAAAAAATCAAGCAACTATTGAGCTGGGAGACGTCACAATAGACAATTAAAGGTTAATTAGATGCATGAATACAAGTTCCTCCTGCCCTGGGGTTTATTCCTCATATGTTTCAGACAGATTCATACAGGGTCTTGACATACAACATGTAAATCCAAAAGGGAGCCATTTCTATGAAAAAGAGTTCTTTGAAAAGAAGACTAAGATTTGAGAAATGGCGGGGGGGGGGGTAGGCGGCAGGGTAGGAAGACAACAAAACAACAGCAACAATACTTAAAGACTGTTTGAAAATTTAATCAATGCTTAATATGAATTTAAATTTATTTTTACCCTAGGTACATAAGTGGGATTTTTGAAAGACACAGAAAGACCCATGGAGGAGAGTTGGTAGGGTCATCTGGAGAAAGGTGAAAGGACCCTGCATGGGTGGGAAGGCAAATGCTGGGGACTGAGTCTGAATCCCACCTCTGCCCTTCTCAAGCTCTGTGTCCTGGAAATTCATGTTGGTCCATATTAGTCCTCAGTTTCCCCTTCTAAGAGATTAAATTTAATCGGAGCTACATGATCTTTTATGTCCTTTCCATTATTTTCATGTCCCTAATCTAATAATCTTCTCTTTCTGCAGTGGTTTCATTGTCATATAAATATGCTAACAAGTATGTGCAGAATAGATTGAATGCTTAAAAAATGAAATATCAAAGCCTCTAAAAATTTATTCTACCATAAATTCAATTCAATATTTTTTTCTGGAAGCTGACCATGTGCCACAATCTGGGCTAGGTGCTAGAGATTTAGGGATAAATGTCATGGTTTTTGGCCTCTGTGCCATTAATATGATTTTAATGATTAAATATTTTAGTATCAATACCAAATATATAACAGCCACACATGCCTCAACTATTGTCATACGATTTCAATAGAATCTTTTTATGTGATTCTTCCATAAAAATAATAGAAATATGTCTAACAATCAAAGATAAAGTTATCATGTTTTAAGTGATTACTGTGCATGTCATTCATTTAATCAGCACAACTCTAAGAATTAGTGATTGTTATTTTCTTGTATACAGATGAGGAACCTTTGGCTCAGAGTGGTTAGTAGCTTATCCAAAGCTACATGGCTGGTAAGGCACTCACTGAGCCAGGATTTGAAGTCCTGTCTGCTGGCTTAAGGAGTCCCTGGGTGATGCAAACTGTTACTGTGCTCAGCTGCTAACCAAAAGGTTGGAGGTTCAAATTCACACAGAGGCTCCTTAGAAGAAAAGCCTGGTGATCTGATCCTGAAAAATCAGCCACTGAAAACCCTATGGAGCACAGTTCTACTCTGACACACATGGGGTGGCCATGAGTCGAAGTGGACAGGGCAACAATTGTTTGTTGGTTTTTTTTTGCTGACTCAAAAGCTTAGTTTTTTTCTACCAACTACTTTGCCTCTTGGAGGCATGAACTCTGCATTTTCTTTTCTTTCTAATAGTAGGAAGTAAATCTCACAAACTCATTCATTCCCCCTCAATATATAGTATAGACTAATAGGGTTTAGGGTAGTTTCCCATTTATCCAATCATCTGACCATACATAGCAGGTAGAACAATCCAGAAGAACAAGGAAGAGAAAGGAAAGAAAAGATGGAAGTGTGATTGAAATTTTGCCAGAGATAATGGGGAAAAAGCCATCAGATATACAAATTCTGAAAGTTTAGAATAGGAGATCTTCTCCCACAGTAACATGATTTCAGGCTACAGAGTGATCACAGAGGGGCACACAGTTCCATCTGTGGATTGGGGTCAGGAAGTCCTTCCAGAGGAGGTGAGACTGGGACTGACTTCTCTAGCACGATGAAGAGCTGGACAAAGAGGGACGTGAGAGTGTGAGGGGGAGTGTCCCAGGAAAAGGAAACAACGTGCCTAAAGGCAGGGGCAGGAGAGGTCATGGTTGAAGAACCACAGATGATGAATGTGCCCTGATGCAGAGCCCATGCAGGGGTAGCAAAGGAAGGGACAGAGAAGTAAAATTAGTTGAGGGAGAAGTGAGATGGGATTTGGACTTGATCTTGAAGATTCGGTAAAGTTAAAAAAGGAGTTGTGTGAGTGTGTGTGCAATTGCAAGGTTAGAGAAACATTAAGCAAATGTGTGAAGGAACAGAGCATCTGACGTGGTTGGTCTATGATGGAGAACAGAGTTAGCTCCATTTTACAGTTGAAAAAAAATTTAAATGAGTTGCCCACACTCTCAAAGCTAGTGGTGGAACTGGAATTCAACCCTAGGTTTTTCTGCCCTCAAAGACCAGGCATATTGTATTATACCATACTGCCATGAATAGTGCCTACACATGTATCAACACGATCAGTATACTGGGTGATATACTGATTTACAGAGATTGAAAATAGTTTAAATGTCTAACAATAGAAATATTAAATAAAAGAAATTAGGATATGACAATATAATGAAATATTATAGAATTATTAGAAAAGTCTTTAAAATGTGTTTAATGTCATGAATTAATGTTTTCTCATAAAATACTATAAAACAAAAAGTCAGAATATAAAATACTATAATACGATATTGGAGTCCCTTGGTGGTACAAACAGTTAATGGACATGGCTGCTAACTGAAAGCTTAGATGTTCAAGTCCACCCAGATATACCTCCAAAGAAAGGCCTGGTGATCCACTTCTGAAAAATCAGTCATTGGAAACCCTATGGAGCGAAGGTCTACACTGTCACATGCAGTCTCCATGAGTCGGAATCGACTCAATGGCACCAGGTTTATGGGGCCATAGGTTGTTCATTTTTATGAATTTCCATATTTTCTCAGTTTATTATTCATAAAAAGGGAAAAATAAACATTACAAAGGAAAAAATAAGGGTGAGAAGTGACAGTGACTGAACTGTGAACAATGTTTTCAACCAGTTTTATTCCTTGATATGCACATGAAGCCCAGTTGTCACTATTCTCTCTGTTTTATAGCAGAAATGGAAAGAAAAAAAAAAAAAAAAAAAACCTGGATGAGTAGATAATTAAAACTTGTGCATGCCGATCAAAACAGGGCCACTCCAATTCCTGTTTCTGCTTGGTGCCTGAACCTTGTTGTGCCTATGGGTTTTCTTTCAAAACATTTAATAGAGAATGAGAGACCATCCCTCCCCTTTAAGTACAGTGTAGGGAGCAGGTGCTGGGACAGCCTTCATAATTATACCTGAGGTGCAATTGTGTGCAATTGTGTGGTCGGGCAAATTGTATCTGATTACCATCACTCAGCGTTGAATGTCAGAAAATAGCTGCTCTGCTAAAAAATACGCTGCGTGTGGGAGGAAGATGATGGCTCGGGGATGGGGAAGATTAGGCAACTGAGGACAAGGCAAAGCCCAGAGGCAGACTGAGCAGCTGGTAAGGCTGGGAAGGAATACAGCAGGGCATTAAGGCGAGAGTTGTTCTGGAGACTATGTGGAAACATAGAGACTGGGCCTCGAGAAACGTTTGCTTGCTTGTTTAAATGTGGGTGAGACGGTCGCCCTCACCAGCCTTCCCCAATTACCAGCCTCTTGGGCTATGTCTGGCTTTGTCTTGGGTCACCTGGACAGAGTCCTTACTCCCCAGCACAGTCACTCTTTCCTAACCCGATGGTTAAAGTTGTTGTTAACTGCTATCCAGCCAGACCCAACTCATGTGGACACTATGTACAATGGAACAAAATGCTGCCCAGTCCTGCACCATCCTCATGTTTGGTTGTGGATGGGACAAAGTTCCCTTGTAATCTATAGGGTTTTCATTGGCTGATTTTTAGAAATAGATCTTTCTTCCTAGTCTGTCTTAAACCAAAACCAAGTCCATTGCCGTCAGGTCAATTCCTACTCATAGTGCCCCTACAGGACAGAGTAGAGCTGCCCCTTAGGATTTCTAAGGAGTGCCTGGTGGATTCGAACTGCCAACCTTCTGGTTAGCAGCTGTAGCTCTGAACCACTACATCACAGGGTTTCCAGTCTGTCTTAAGGTACCCAAAATTTAAAACATATCTTCAGAGGTGACGTGATCTACACAAAGTAGAGCGGGGCTATTTTCCCTCCCAACGTTTGTTCTGAGGACTGCATATTTATTTCATGTAGCTAAGGAGCACATTCACTGTTTTCAGTCTACCCTTTTGGGTGTCAACCCTGGCTGCCCATCAGACCCCCTGTGAAGTGTGGTCACATTACATATGTCTGATCCCTACCTATCAAAGGTCCAATTCAGCAGGTTTGAGGTGGGACTTGAGGATGTGTATTTTTAACTAGCTTCCTAAATTGTTCTGATGCCCAACCAGGGTTTATAACTCCTATTTTAGAATAATATTACGGAAGGCAGATACAATAAAAAAAGACAAAGACCAGAATCAAAAATATATATCATGAAGCCCTGGTGGTGCAGTGGTTAAAAGCCCTTCCGCTAATCAAGAGGTCAGCAGTTCAAATCCACCAGCCACTGCTTGGAAACCCTATGGGACAGTTCTACTCTGTCTTGTAGGGTTGCTATGAGTCGGAATCCACTCCACGGCTTCAGGTTTGGGTTTTTTATATGTATCATGGAGTTACTGGGTGGTGTAAACAGTATAAGGTCATCATGAGTTGGAACTGACTCCACAGCAGTGAGTAGTAGTAGTAGTAATCAGTTTAATGCTTGGCTAGTAACCGAAAGGTTGGTGGTTTGAGTCCACCCAAAAGAGCCTCAGAAGAAAGGCTTGGTGATCTACTTCTGAAAGATCACTGCCACTGAAAACATAGATCTACTTTGAAACACGGATTCACTGTCAGTCAGAGTCAACTTGATGACAATGGTTTTTTGTTTTTTTCTTAATGTATGCCATAGGGACAATGAGCCTCAGTTTTATCATGTGTAAGATGAAGATATTACCTACCTTGCAGTGTTGTTCACATGTACAGCTTAGCACAGTCTCTGGCACGAAGTAAGTGCTAAACAAATATGAGAGCTGCCCTCTCTTTCTTTTCAAATATGATCAAGTACATTTGCAGCTCAGCTTGCAGCTCAGATCTCTATTATGTCTGAGGAGTGAGGCAGCAAAGGGTGTGAGACTGAAGGGCATGGTTGTCCCAGCTGAATGTTTTCTAGGTTAAGGACAAGCTTTCTACTTCCAGTGTCCTATAGTAACCCAGTAAGGGGTTCTCATCCATGGGTTTCTTAACATTAATTTTGATACTCTTGAAAATGATAGCCTATACCACCCTTAACCCTATAGGGGTAGTTCTACTCTGGCCTATACGGTCACTATGAGTCAGATTTGACTCAAGGGCAATGGGTTATACCACCTTTTGGGACAACGTCTGAGTTTTCAAAGGGAGCCCTTGTAGTAATTAGGAATTAGGAGTTTGGATAGAGTAGTTGGGCATCTCAGTGCTTAAATGTCCCTCCCTATCACTTAACTAGCTTTCTAACTTTGGACAATTTACCTAATTCTCTGAGCCTCAGTTTTCTCATCTGTAAAGTGGAGAAACAGCAATGAACCAGATATTACTTTTCAATATCTTAAATCGTCTCTTCTAGGGCCCAAACCAACTTCACAGAAGCACAGTCTGAGAACATCTTACCTCCTGCTGGCACAGTAGGCCTTTCACCTCCCACCCTGAGGCTTCCCTACTAACTGCCATGGCCACCATGCATGTGTAACTGAAAAGAGTGGTGTGGAGGAAGTCAAGGCCCAGGGGGCTAATCTTTGTCCAAGGGGAGACATGAGCCGTGGATAAATTCATCTCCCTTTCTACACCTGAAGAATATTCTGAGCCACAGTTCATACAGCTTCTCAGAGGAGCTGTACTGCTGATCAACTAATCAAATATGCTTGGTGGTGCCTGTGATGGTTAATTTTATGTGTCAACTTGGCTAGGATGTTGTGCCCAGTTATCTAGTAAAAAACTAGTCTAGATGCTGTTATTAAATATGGACATGTGATTAAATCATCTGGCCTTAAGAGCAAAAGGGGAATTTTCCCTAGGGAGCATTCTGCCTACAGAATAGAAATAAACATCTTGCCAGAACTCCTCCACTGTTCTCATTACCTGGCCTACAGAGTTTAGGATACAAGACAGCAGGAATCTTTTCCCCATTGCCTGACCTACAGATTTTGAGACACAGGCAGGAGTGAGGGGATTTCCAGCCTCTCACCTGACCTACGTATTTTGAATTTGCCAGCCCCCACAATCACGTCAGTCAGTTCCTTAAAATCTCTATCTCTCTGTATGTATCTCTATCTCAATCTCTCTTTTCATATACAGTGAAACTTGCTGGAATTGGACATTGACAGGACTGCCTTGTTTTTCTAGGTCTCAAAAGTTTTCTGCCTTTGACAGGGTGCAGTCTTACCCCTTTTCTATCACTCTCTATTAGTGAAAAATATTTGAGTTTACCTTCTCTGACAGGGTTTTGCCTTACACAGTTTCCAGCTTTCACAGGTTTCCTGTATATATGTTACTAGTTCTGCCCTCCTAGAGCACCCTGACTAAGACAGTGAACATTTCAATAACACATCCTTATCTTGGCTCTTCCTCCTTCTCTGCTTCATTTTCTAGTGCCCTCACTCTTGCATCCTGGGGTTGGACTCCCTAATAAAGTAATGGTCCATAAGGCCTCCTAAACTCTACATGTTGCGGAACCTTAGGCTACACAAGTAATATGTATGTCTTAGGGTTATTATTGATATCAAATGAGAAAATACATTAAACGAGTTATAAATAGAATTCAATAATGTTATGGTATCACCATCTGTCTTAGGCTGGGTTCTCTAGAGAAACAAAACCACGAAAGTGTATAAATATATATACATAGAGAGATTTATATCAAGGAAATGGCTTGTGAGGTTGTAACTTCCCAAGTCTGTGGGTCAGGATAGAGGCTTCTCCTGAGTCATGTAGCCAAGATTGGCAGGTCAGAAAGCAGGGCTGTTGCTTACAGGCTGTGAAGATTGATGAATCCCAAGATAGGCAGGCAAGACCGTAGGTAAGCTGCTAGCTCGAGTCCCAAGAATTGGAGGTCAGACAAACTGGAGTCAGCTGCAGGATCCAGAATGAACAAAAGCCCCCATGCCCTGCCAGAACGTCCACCCACGCTTGATGCAGGCCACACACCCAAGGAAACTCCCCTTCAACCCACTGGTTACTCACAGCAGATCCCATCATGGGGATGATCACATATCAAATCTCAACAGGGAAGTGACAACAACATCACACAACTGCCAAAACACTGAGAATCATGGTCCAGCCAAGTTAATACACAATCTTAATCATCACACCATCATATATCCTACACTTTTATTTCTCAAGCTCCAAGTTATTTCTTGTCATCACTGCCTCCTCTAACCCCTCTCCTTCCACACCTATTTTTTCTTGCCTTAGCCTACTATCATTTACAGTTTTTTTCTTCTTTCTTTCCTGAATTGGCAAACAAATTTATGCTTTTTGTGTTAGTGACAAGTATGATTACTTTGAACAAGGATTTAAATGGCAGTAATCATCTAAACCACCTGATTATCCTCTATTAGTCTCTTACTGTTTCTTGTGTGTGGTATTTCCTAAACCATTGTAATGCACTAAATATAAGTGAGTTACAATGTTTTGAGGAGCCAAAGAATCATCTCATGTAAATTCCCCATGAAACAACTCCCATAGGGGAATCCTTGGGTGGTGCAAATGGTTAACATTTTCAGCTGCTAACTGAAAGACTGGAAGTTCAAGTCCACTCAGAGGCATCTTAGAAGAAAGTCCTGGCAATCTACTTCCAAAAAATTAGTCGTTGAAAACTCTATGGAAGCAGTTCTACTCTGATACATACGGGGTCACCATGAGTTAGAACTGACTCAGTGGCAACTGTTTTTTGTTTTTTTATTTCTTTTAAGTGATGGCCAGTAAATACTTGTATTTGGAGTGTCCCAGAGTAACAGTCAGGGCTTTGGTGGAGATTCTGCTGTTTGCAAAGAAGGCTAAAGTCCTCACATGGACAGGGGCTGGAAATGTTGGATGTCTTGACCAGCTCATAGGCCTGAGGTCCATAAAACATCATGGGGTAAAGACCTTCCTTATTCCCACCAATCAGATGGACAGCATTCTTCCCATGCCAGGTTCAGAAACAGTGATTTGGGGATGGTGTAGTGGTACTCAGACTGGCCAGGTGTCCAAAACACCTAGGAGGATTCTGGAAGTTTCTATGAAATAACAAAGTCAAGCAATATCACATTACAGCATCTCCTCATTTAGAAGCAGAGGGCACAAGGCAGAGAAGGGAAGGTAGCTTAGTGACCAGGAGTGGTCTGGAAAAAGGTTTGTCTCACTTAAGAGAGAGACCCTTCTTCACTGTATATTCCCAGTGCCTAGCAGAGACCCATTAAATGCTCTATAGAAATGTGTTGATGAGCTGATGAAACTAGAGGCTCAGATATCCAGCAAACTCAGCAAGAGCATGGATGATGAGGGCAACATCAAGAAATACACAAAGGGTATTTTTGCATGAAAATGCTGGAGTTTCTTATTAAGTGCAAGATTTAAAGCTCTTGGAAGAGCCAGTTTTATTGAGGCAGACACCATTCATACCTATGTCCAGCCCATTACACCCTAATATCCCTCTTGTTACACACACACACACACACACACACACACATAA
Source organism: Trichechus manatus latirostris (assembly GCF_000243295.1). NCBI lineage: Eukaryota > Metazoa > Chordata > Mammalia > Sirenia > Trichechidae > Trichechus > Trichechus manatus. Next base: position 4,627,735 of record NW_004443969.1, read on the forward strand.
CCTGTCTCCTCCTTCCAGCTACAAATTGCTTCTCCACTCAGCTGTATTCATCCATCAAAACAGGAGCAGTGGATCATTCTTTAGGCCATACTTTGTTTTTCCCTCTTGCTATCTTCTTCTAGCATGAATAACTGGATTCCTCTACACCCATCACCCAACGGATATTTTGTCTCTTCTAAAAGAGGTCAGGTATCCCACTCCGCTAAGATGATATGAAGGGTTTGCCTCTGATATGTGTACAGAAGATTTTCTGGGAAGCAGCTGGTATTGCATGTGTCTTCTTCCTTTTGGGGCCACCACTCCCACTCATCATACCCATGAACCATACTTATGAACCATACTCGAGTTGATAGAAAGGATCCTTCTCTTCAAGAAATAAAAATTGAGCAAATGACCCTCAAAATATTTTTAATCTGTGGTCTGGGACATGGAATGACTCTGGGAAAGAAAAATTGACAAGAAAGAGGCCGCCACTAAAATCTAAGGGCCTCTAATGGCAGCATGAGAGCTTCAGACAGTTGAAGAAAGAATTTACATGCAGCAAATGTTGTGGAAGGAAGAAGACAGGAGAGGGCAATGTTGCCAAAGGCCAGTCTGAGTCCCAATCATCAAGTCCATAAACATGCAGACATAAAATAGTAATAAAGGCAGCTGGCCCTTCAAGTATATCCTGTTTCATTATTTAGAGGTTTATTAAGTGTATAGATCATGGAACCTGTGTCTCAGATTTCCAGTGAGACTTGAATCAATATATTAAGTCACAACATTAAGGAAAAGGACTGCAAGCTTTATTGAATACTAAATATCTTTTATGGGGGATGTCTCTATAAAACTAACTCTTCTGCCTAGTTATTTCAACATTTGTGAGATAATGAAAGAAACCCAAATGAGTTAAGCTTTCTTCATGACAAATAGTGACCTCAGAACAGACAAGACATTCAGTTACCAGATAGCTTGTCTCCAAACAAAGGTAGAAAATGTGGGTTATAACAGGCTAGACTTAGGTATGAAGAGCGGATATCCAGGCCCAGTTTTGGTAAAATAATTGGACCACTGTCCTTGTTTTTGAAGCCCTGGTGGCACAGTGGTTAAGAGCTCAGCCTGCTAACCAAAAGGTCGGCAGTTCGAATCTACCAGCTGTTCCCTGGATACCTAATGGGGCAGTTCTACTCTGTCCTATAGGGTCGCTATGAGTCAGAATCGACTTGATGGCAATGGGGTCGGTTTTTGGGTCCTTGTTTTTGACTTTGCTCCTCACTTGCTGCTTCATTCCTGAATGGCACTACCCCTTCATACCTTGAGTTCTTCTCCTACCTCTTTCCTCACTCTTGAACTTTGATTTGATGACTACATATGACTCTCAAATCTTGATCATTTATATTGGTTTGCTCTTATCCTTATGGGGCATTGGTTGTTCAGGGGTAGAATTCTCACCTTCATGTGGAAGACCCAGTTTGATTCCTGGTCAATGCACCTCATGTGCAGGCACCACCCATTTGACACTGGAGACTTGTGTGTTGCTGTGATGCTGAACACGTTTCAGCATAGTTTCTAGACTAAGACGGAATAGGAAGAAAGTCCTAGCAATCTACTTCCTAAAAGCAGCCAGTGAAAATCTTAAGGATCACAATGTTTGGATCTGCAACCCGTCATGAGGATAGCAGAGGACTGGGTAGCATTTCCTTCTGTTGTGCATGGGGTCACCATGAGTTGGGGCTGATGCAACAACAGCTAACAACAACCACACCTCTTATCCTTAGATACTGTTAGGTTCCAGTCACACTAGAGTAGTTGGACAGCCAGACTAATCTAACTCTGGACTCTGAAACCCTACCATGGCAGTGACCTCAATGATCAGAACTTCACTAGGCTTGCTACTGCCACTCCCCAGGGCATCAAGAAAGCAAAGACTGTCTGTACTTTGACTGAGGTTGCTTTCTATGAACTTATTTTTATAAGATTTAAGTTGATTCAACAGGTAGGATGCTTATTCAAGAGACAGCAATCCTATGTTCTAGTCCAAGTCTTTCCAACAAATTCTCCTGATATGTTTACTTAACCAGGAGGAGCCTGAACCACACAATCACTTTTCTAACTACCTCAGAGGGCTGCTTTCTGAAATAAATAAATAAAGATATAAAAAAGGGACACAGAGATAAACAATAGTTACTAGAGGGCTATGGAATTACAAGTGTAAGATAAATCTGGTGCCTTATTTAAGTTTTCTGATCAGCACCCAAATGAGCAGAAACCAATGCAGATGTCATACAAAGATCTTGTAAAACATTCATCAAACTTGCTGTGTTTGCAAAGAGCTGTTCAGGAGAAGGCAAACTTATCAGTGAGAAAAGCCAGATCAGTCGACCTTTAAAGGACCAGAGAGTCAAGGCAGAATGAGTGCCAACTGTAGCACAAGTCTCAGAGCGCGCTTTTTCCATGTGAGGCTGCCCTAGAAAACAGGGCAGCCATGTAAGGATGGGCAGGTTGTTCATTGCCCAAAGTTGCCTGCTCAAAGGTGTGGGGGCAAAAATCCATCTATATCCTTCACTCTAATTCTTGTATCCTGGCACAGGACTGTGTCTGCTCCAAGAAAAGAATGCCTTTCTGTGTAGATATGAGTTAACATAGCCTGAGCCTACGTTAAAAAGAACTAACATAACCTGGGCAATCTTGAGACGGCTATCCTTATAGAAAACTTGCTTGCAAGGTTGGCCCTTGACTGGTGTCTGGGAACTTGGATTTGAGGATCCCTGCTAAAATGACTCACTGTGCTTACATTGTTTATGCAAACAATATGGTTTATGCCGAACACTTACTTTCCTTCGGGGTGTCTGGGACTTTGGCATGTGCTAGGCAGGGGATGCCCTGATGACTAAAAAAAACACTTTTCCATTTAGTTGATTCCTATTCATAGTGACCTTATAGGACAGAGTAGAACTTCCCCATAGGGTTTCCAAGGATGTAATCTTTATGGAAGTAGACTGCCACGTCTTTCTTCTATGGAGCAGCTGGTGGATTCAAACCTCTGATCTTCTAGTTAGCAGCTGAGTGCTTAACCACTGTGCCACCATGGCCCCCTGCCTTGCCGACTAAAAAAACTAACAAATGAAAGAACACATCAAACCCATTGCCGTCAAGTTGATTCCAATTCATAGAGACCCTATAAGACAAAGAAGTAGAACTGTCCCATACGGTTTCCAAGGAGTGCCTGATGAATTTGAACTGCCAGTCTTTTGGTTAGCAGCCATAGCTCTTAACCGCTATGCCACCACAGCCCCTCATAAAAAACTCAGGGCACATATCTCTAATGAGCCTCCCTGGAAAACATCATTTCTCATGTGTTGTCACAACTCATTGTGGGGAGAATTAAGTGTGTTCTTTGTGACTCAACTGGGAGAGTACTCTTGGAAGCTTGTGCCCAGTTTCCTCTGAACTTTGTGCCATGTACCTTTACCCTTTGTTAATTTTGCTTTGTATCCTCTTGTTATAACAAGTTTTAGCCATGAGTATGACTATGTGCTGAGTCCTGTGAGTCCTTCTGAAGACTCATCAAATCTGGGGATAGTCTTGGGGACCCCCAATAAACTTTCTTTTTCACACTAATAGACCATTTCATTTGCTCACCAACTTGTCTTCCATGGGACTGTATCTGCCTGGAGATGTTGCTTCCACAGACTTCACACAAAGCTATCATAAGGGCTAACTTAGGCTCTTCTGGGAGGAGAAAATGATAAAGAAAACATATAGGTTCCTGCTCCCATCCACGTCTTTTACCTGATATAATGAATTGTTGGTTACTGTTTCCTTTGTCTTCACTGAAGCCAAAATGAACACTCCCTGGGTCAAAATTTACTCTGCAGCTATGGAAGTGGGTCCCAGGAATAGAGAAAGGAGGGAACTGGCATTTGCAAGTATCCTCTAAGTCCTAGGTACTATGTTTGGGGTTTTGCATACATATCTAAATGAATCCTCACAACAGGGAGACAGTACTATGGATGAAGAAACTAGAATTCATAAAGGTTAAGTAATTTTCCCAAGATCACACAGTAAGTGGTGAAGCACGAAGTGAAAGTGAGTCTGATTCCAAAGCTCATGTTCTTTCCATTATATCATGTTGCCCTCACTTCCAAGTCACAGCCTCAAATTTTTTCATCTGAAAATTGCAGCTATCTGTCTCACTGGGTTGTTATTAAAATAAAATGAGAAATATGGATTAAGTATGGAGTATAGAGTCTGGCATGTTTTAAACATTAAACAAATGAAAACAAAAAACCAAACCCATTGCCGTAGAGTTGATTATGACTCATAATGACCCTATAGGACAGAGTGGAACTTCCTCATAGAGCTTCCAAGGAGTGGCTGGTGGACTTTTTTTTTTAGCAGCTGAACGCTTAACCACTGAACCACCAGGGTTACAAGCAAATGAAAGTCCTTTTTATTATTACAGCGACTATGATTATACTTAGGGCAGGTATTTGTCTGGCTCAGGACCTGTATTCCAGCTCAGGCCAGGTCCCCAAGAGCTGGGAACAGAGAGACAGACAATGAGCACTATCTAGGGCATGCTATTATGACATTTTTTTTTCATGTTTACAATGCAGTGCACTAATAATTATGTATCTCATTAAATATGCATCAGATTAATATTGAAAATTTTTTAATTAACTCCAAACTTATATGTATGCAATGCTCAATCTCTCATACTGTCTGAAGTATCATACAAATCTACTCCAAACTTAAAAGCAAACAATAATAATAAACAAATAATAATATATTGTCTTGGCATGGCCAGGTGTGTGTTCTCTGGGCACACACTGACTTATGAAATATCTTTATAAATTTTTCTCACATTATTTCACTCTCGAGTACTGAAACTGAGCAATAAGCCTCCTCAAGTGTATATGAGAGTAAGAGTTTCATTTGCCTTCTGGTGTTAATAGTTTAAAACACATTCCAAGGACTGATTTTGCTCAGATCAGCCTATTGGATACAGTAGAATGAAGCAAAATCTAGTTCACAAATTATTTACTGAGCCTACTTCATGCTAAATGACACTTAGCATGGCATCCCTCTGGCACAAACAAGAAAACTCGTTAATGTGGGCTGAGATGACAATGATGATGATAGCAGCGGTGATGATGATTGGAGATGAAGTTATTTGTATTCCAACTTTGGGCAAAAGCTTATATAGTTTCTGAAGTCACTTCATTAATACTTTATAATTTAATAATCCCTACAGCACACACACATAAATATTGCATACAGGCATAGGATTGAGCCTTCTGTAGCTCCACCTCTAGCTTCCTGAAAATGCCTTCACACTCTTTGAGTTCATGAATCTACATTAGACGTACTTAGCCTGTATCATCTTTTCTTTTTTTATATGGAAAATCCAACTTTTTATGGCTCTACTTATATTAACTGCCACCAAAACATACAGCGTGTATTCTCCTATTAAAATATGCTCAATATTTTATATGATTATTTTCAAGTCCCATATTAATAAACTCAGCCCAAACAACAGAAATAAACATCCTTAAAAATAAATATAGCCCATTCTATTTCCATGAGTATTTATTATTGATTTTCTAGTCATCTACTTTTAAAGCCAGTTTGAAAATGATTTTTAAGTGCTCAAACTCATTTATGAAAGCCTTGAAAGTTGATTGCCTTAATTTTCCCCCAATCAACAAGATAACCCTTAATTTTAATGTCTGTGTTAGTGGCACTCCCAGCTATGAAGTAATGGTGCCATTTATTTACATTAGAATCAACATGAAATCAGAACTTAATGCCCTTATCAATTTTCCAAATAAAACTGCAGCTGTAGTGTTGAACAGGTGAAATGAGGTCTGTATTTCTCAGATGTAACACAGCTAAGAGTTTAACCCAGGCTTCATGAAGTTTAAAAGCAAAAAAGTCAAAATTATTTCAACCCTGCAACATACTTATTTAAAGAGATGGATGTTATTCGCTGTCTTTAAATGTTTTACTTTTATTATCATTAAAACTTGAAATGGAATTCCACAGTGTTGTGTGTATAGAATGCTGTGCCCTATAAGATGCCCTTCTCCCCATATTATCTAAATAGAATAAAGGCAATTGTAATGCTATATCCAGAATTCTACGAGATCTACATAACCCTCTCTCTACAATCGTTCCTTAAAGAAAGAACATAATACTGAGAGATTATGGAGTATCAAGTGAAAGAAATAGATGCGTCTGCTAAGAGCTTTAGTCTAGGAACCAGCAACCAAAGGTGGTTCATGAGAGGACTTCATCACACCTACATGGTTGTCAAATTAACAGTATGAAATAATATGCTATCTAGTCTCTAAACCCCATGGAGGTAGGAATCATGTCTGTCCCCACCTACAGCAGTGTCTATTAGAGTGCCAAGCATGTATCTGGTGTCTAGTAAATACTGAGTGAGTTAATAAATATAAAAATAGCTGTCTTATTTCACGGTAATTGAAAAGATCTACAAAGGAAATCTGAGTTACTTGCAACAGCATAAAATGTTTTATGATAGAAACGCAAGTTGGAAGAAGGGGAAGTAGGATAGAGTTTTTTCTCCTTTATTCTGGCATCAGCTATTTTAGTGTTTCTGCGTCCTCCTCCATTATGCTACTTCTAAACCTACGGGTTCAACAAATTCTGTCAAAGCAGCACTTATCTAGTGCACTACTAGTTTTTATCCAAATACAAATATTCAGGCATCACTGCTTCTCACGATCATGTGCAATCTTACTTCTATTCCCATGCATAATAGCTGAGATTTCTATTCCACACTAATGTAGTCTAGAAAGATTATTATTGGGACATTAAATGCTAAATTGCAACAAATTAATGATGCTGAGGCATACCAAATCTGCCTGAGGCTGTGCCATGTCAATTCATGGAAATATTTATTTATGTCATGACTCCAATGACAATGCAATCCTTTGGTTTCTTTCATAGCCAAGAGAAAAGATAGTCAATGGAAACAGGCCCAGAAAAATCACAGATATTGAAATTAACAGGAAAGGGCTTTAAAACAGCTATTGTACATATATTCAAGAATTTCAAAAAAGATTGATATAATGACTGAACAGCTAGGGCTTCTCAGCAAATGAATGGAAATCATAAAAATGAACCAGACAGAAATTATGGAACTGAAAAATATAATGTCTGAAATGTAAAAGTGACTGATAGGCTTAACCACAGATTGGATACTGCAAGAGAAACAGTCAGCAAACTTCGAGACATGACAATAAAAACTATAAAATTGATGTATGGAGAGAAAAAAAGTTAAAAAAAAATAACACAGTTTAAGTGACCTGTGAGTCAACCTTGTATAATCTAACAGATGCATAATTAGAGTAGCAGAAGGAAGGGAAAGAGATTGACACAGAAACAAATATATGAAGAAAGTGTCTTAAAATGCTTGAAATTTATTATAAAAAAATCAACACCTAGGAGAAGCTCAATAAACCACAAGTAAGATAAACATGAAGAAAAACCACCCCTAAATACATTATAGTCAAATTCCTAAAAAAAACAAAGATAAGGAGAAAATCTTAAAAGCAATTCAATGGAGAAAGAGAAGTATTTTCAAATATTGCACTGAAACGCTTGATATCCATATAGAAAAAAAAAAAAAAAAGAATCTCTACTCACAACTCTAACCACATACAATAATTAAATCTATATGCATAACAGACCTAAACATAAAAGCTAAACTATAAAGTTTCTAGAAAAATATAATAAGGGAATATATACATGACTGAGGTATGTAAAGATTTATTAGACAAGACACAGAAAGCAAAAATCATAAAAAAACAAATTGATTAATTGGACTTAAATAAAAGCCACTGCTAAGAAAATGAATAGGAAAAATTTATCCTTCAGTAAAACATTCTCAATAAGCATATCTAAAAAAGATCTAGAATATACAAATATGTCTTAAAACTCAATAATAAAAAATATATATAAATGGACAAAAGATTTCAACAGATAGATACGCAAATTGTCAATAAAGATATACAAATAAAAAATTCTCAATATCATTAGCCATCAGGAAAATTAAAATGAAAACCAAAAATGAGTTAGTACTATATACCCACTAAAATGACTAAAGTTAAGATGTCTGATAAAACTAAATTTTTACCAAGAATGTGAAACAACCTGAACTCTCACACATTGCTGCTGGTTTTATAAACAATGGTACAACCTCTTTGGAAAATAGTTTGCTAGTTTCTTACCCTTTGACCCTGGAGTTTCTTGAGCCAAGTTCCAAAGTCCCCTGGGATCATTAGGTAGTAACTGGGATACAGAAAGGTGACAAAGACATGAAAATAAAAAGTCAATTAACTTGAGTGCCATGAACTTCAAAAAGAGGTAGACGTATATTTTTCTTGAGAATGCAAATCCTTTCTTCTGGCTTGAAAATATTGGTAGTGAAGGAGAATGGAAACTTCAGTTAAGAGACCCTCAAGGGTGTGCTACTCTTGGAAGAGAGCCAAATTCCCATCATTTCAATAATTGGAATGTTGAGCAAAAGAGAGGTATTCAAATGACAGATACAACATCTTTGTCATTTTTTTTAATCCAACCAAAACTATCATCCCTAGTGTCTCATGAGATATCAACTGAGGAGAAAGAGATCTCTACTAATTATGTTTTTGCCAATAAAACACAAAACAAAAACAACTAAAATCTTTTTCTTAGGAAATAATTAGCTGTCCTATAATTATTCTGGGTATGACTTTTTCTGAATTATTTCCCTGCTTAAAATTCTTCAAGTGGGTCTTCATGACCTACAAGAACAAATCCAAGTGTGTAAGACTGGATTATAAGGTTCTTTACTTTTTATTCCCCAGTCACTTTCTAGACTCATTTCCACCATTCACCTAAATAACCTTTATGTTCCTACAAACAAATTAAACCAGTTGCTGTCAAACTGAATTTGACTCATGGAGATCCCATGTGTGTCAGAGTAGATTTTCAATGGCTGATTTTTTGGAAGTAGATCACCAGATCTTTTTTGCATCTCTGGGTAGACTTGAACTTCCAACCTTTTGGTTAGCAGCTGAGCACATTAACCATTTGCACCACCCTGGGATTCTGTTAAACAAATTACTCTTCTTATTTTATGTTCTATACTATTTCACTACTAGGGGTCACTGCACATGATTTTCTTTTCTTTATTTTTTTAGAATGACATTGCCTTCACTCTAGTCTGCCAGATCAATTCAGAGAAAATCCTGCGTCATCATAATGTGGTTCACATTTTCCTGCTCTGATGTATCACTTCTTAACTGGTAAGCAACTTGTTTATTACATGTACACCTTGTACAGTATTCATTTCTTCACTTTTTTGACTTGTCTACTGGAATATCCACCACTTGTCTGTCAATTTTTTCGTATTGTGGTGGTTTGCCTGTTGATGTGATGTTGGAAGCTATGCCACTGGTATTTCAAATACCAGCAGGGTCACCCATGGTGGACAGGTTTCAGCAGAGCTTCCAGACTAAGATAGACTAGGAGAAGGGCCTAGAGATCTACATCCAAAAATTAGCCAGTGAAAACCTTATGGATAGGAGCAGAACATTGTTTGATACACTGCCAGAAGATGAGCACCTCCGGTTGGAAGGCATTCAAAATACAACTAAGAAAGAGCTATATCTTATCAATTGATGAAGAAAAGGCATTTGACAAAGTCCAACACCCATTCATAATAAAAACTCTCAATAAAATAGTAATAGAAGGGAAATTCTTCAATATAATTAAGGGCATTTATACAAAGCCAACAGCCAACATCATCCTAAATGGAGACACTTTGAAAGCATGCCCCCTGAGAACGGGAACCAGACAAGGATGCCCTCTGTCACCACTCTTCTTCAACATTGTGCTGGAGGTCCTAGCCAGAGCAATTAGCTAGAAAAACAAATAAAGGGCATCCAAATTGGTAGGGAAGAAGTCAAAGTATCTCTATTTGCAGATGATATGATCTTATACACAGAAAACCCCAAAGAATCCACAAGAAAACTACTGGAACTAATAGAAGATTTCAGCAAAGTTTCAGGATACTAGATAAACATACAAAAATCACTTGGATTCCTTTACACCAACAAAGAGAACCTTGAAGAGGAAATCACCAAATCAACACCATTTACAATAGCCCCCAAAAAGATAAAATATTTAGGAATAAATCTAACCAGGGATGTAAAAGATTTTTACAGAGAAACTACAAGACACTACTGCAAGAAACTAAAAGAGATCTGCATAAGTGGAAAAACATACCTTGCTCATGGATAGGTAGAGTCAACATTGTGAAAATGTCAATTCTACCCAAAGCAATCTACAGATACAATGCAATCCCGATACAAATTCCACCAGCATTTTTTCATGAGATGGAGAAACTTCATATGGAAAGGGAAGAGGTCCTGAATAAATAAAGCATTACTCAAGAAGAAGAACAAAGTGGGAGGCCTTACACTACCCGATTTTAGGACCTATTTTATACCAGCACAGTAGTCAAAACAGCCTGGTACTGGTACAACAACAGATACAGAGACCAATGGAACAGAGTTGAGAATGCAGATATAAGCTCATCCACCTATGAGCAGCTAATATTTGACAAAGGCCCAAAGTCCATTAATTGGGGAAAAGACAGTCTCTTTAACAAATGGTGCTGGTATAACTGGATATCCATCTGCAGAAAACTGAAACAAGACCCATGCATCGTATCATGTACAAAAAATAACTCAAAATGGATCAAAGACTTAAATATCAAATCAAAAACAATAAAGATCATGGAGAAAAAAACAGGGACAACGCTAGGCGCCCTAATACATAGCATAAACACAATATGAACCATAAGTAACAATGCACAAGCACCAGGAGAGAGACTAGATAACTGGGAGCTCCTAAAAATCAAACACTTATGTTCATCAAAAGACTTCACCAAAGGAGTCAAAAGACAGCCTACAGACTGGGAAAAAAAATTTGGCTATGAGAAATCCGATCAGTGTCTAATCTCTAAAATCTAGAAGATACTGCAAAACCTCAACAACAAAAAGACAAATAACTCAATTAAAAAATGGACAAAGGATATGAACAGGCACTTCACCAAAGAAGATATTCAGGCGGCTAACAGACACATGAAGAAATGCTCACGATCATTAGCCATTAGAGAAATGCAGATCAAAACTACAATGAGATATCATCTCACC
>NW_004443969.1:4639668-4678814 GCF_000243295.1 Trichechus manatus latirostris
TTCAGGGGACATCTAGGTCAATTGGCATAACAAAGATTATTAAGAAAATGTTCTGCATCCTACTTTGGTGAGTGGTGTCTGGGGTCTTAAAAGCTTGCAAGGGGACATCTAAGATGCATCAGTTGGTCCCAGCCACCTGGAGTAAAGGAGAATGAAGAACATTAAAGACACAAGGAAAGTATTGGCCCAAGAGATAGAAAGGGCCACATAAACCAGAGACTTCATCAGCCTGAGACCAGAAGAACTAGATGGTGCCTGGCTACCACCAATGACAACCAATGACAGGGAACACAACAGAGAGTCCCTGATGGAGCAGTAGAAAGATGGGGTGCAGAACTCAAATTCAAGTAAGAAGACCAGACTTAGTGGTCTGAATGAGGCTGGAGATGCCCCGGAAAGCATGGCCTGTGGACTCTCTATTAGCCCAGAACTAAAACAATTTCCAAGGCCAACTCTTCAGACAGGGATTGGACTGGCCTGTGGGACAAAAAGTGATACTCGTGAAGAATGTGCCTCTTAGTCAAGTAGATACAGGAGACCAAAGGGGCAGCTTCTGTCCAGAGGTGAGATGGGAAGGCAGAGAGGTTTACGAGCTGGCTGAATGGACATGGGGAATCAGGGGTAGAAAGGAGGAGTGTGCTGTCACAGAATGGGGTGAGCAATTAGGATCACATAACAATTTATGTATAAAATTTCGTATGGGAGACTAACTTGAAATGTAAACCTCATTTAACTACAAGAATAAAAAATAAAATAAAAAGAAAGAGCTACTTCCTCAAGGTAGAGTCTACCTTAATGACATGGATGGAGTCAAGCTTTCGGGACCTTCATTTACTAATGCGGCAAGACTCAAAATGAGAAGAAACAGCTGTAAACATCTGTTAGTAATTGGAACATGGAATGTATGAAGCATGAATCGAGGAAAATTGGAAGTCATCAAAAATGAAATGGAATTCTTGAAGATAGATAACCTAGGCATTAGAGAGCTGAAATGGACTGGTATTGGTCATTTTGAATCGAACAATCATATGGTCTATTATGCTGGGGATGACAAATTGGAGAGGAATGGTGTCACATTCTTTGTCACAAATAACATTTCAACATCTATCCTGAAGTACAACGCTGCCAGTAATAGGATAATATCCATACACCTACAAGGAAGATCAGTTACTATGACTATCATTCAAATTTATGCACCAACCACTAATGCCAAAGATGAAGAAATTGAAGATTTTTACTAACTTATGCAGTTTGATAAAATATGCAATCAAGATGTGTGGCTAATTACTGGTGATTGGAATGCAAAAGTTGGAAACCAGGAAGAAGGATCAGCAGTTAGAAAATATGGCCTTGATTATAGAAACAATGCTGGAGATCGCATGATACAATTTTGCAAGGCCAATGATTTATTCTCAGGAAATACATTTTTCTCAACATATACATGGACCTTTCCAGATGGAATACACAGGAATCAAATGGACTACTTCTGTGGAAAGAGACAATGGAGAAGTTCAATATCATCAGTCAGAACAAGGCCAGTGGCTGACTGTGGAACAGAGCATTAATTATTCAGATGCAAGTTCAAGTTGAAGCAGAAGAAAATTAAAACAAGTCTGTGAGAGCCAAAGTACAACCTTGAGTATGTCTCACCTGAATTTAAAATCCACCTCAAGAATAGATTTGACACACTGAACACTAATGAATGAAGACTAGAGTTGTGGTATGACATCAAGACATCATACATGAAGACAGCAAAATGTCTTTAAAAAGACAGGAAAGAAAGAAAAGACCAAAATAGATGTCAGAAGAGACACTGAAACTTGTTCTTAAATGTAGAGTAGCTAAAGCTAATGGAAGACATGATGAAGTAAAAGAGCTGAACAGATTTCAAAGGGCAGCTTCAAAAGATAAAGTATTTTAATGAAACGGGCAAAGATTTGGAACCAGAAAACCAAAAAGGAAAAGCAAACTCAGCATTTCTCAAGCTGAAGGAAATGAAGAAAAAATTCAAGCCTTGAGTTGCAGTACTGAAGGATTCTAATAGGCAAAATGCTGAACGAGGCAGTAAGCATGAAAAGAAGATGGAAGAAATACACAGAGTCACTGTACCAAAAAGAATTGGTGAACATTCAACCATTTCAGGAAGTAGCATATGATCAAGAGCCGATGGTACTGAAGGAAGAAGTTGAAGCTGCACTGAAGGCATTGGTGAAAAATAAGGCTTCAGGAATTGATGTGATACCAATTGAGATGTTTGAACAAACAGATGCAATGCTAGAAGTGCTCACTTTTCTGTTCCAAGAAGTTTGGAAGATAGCTACCTGGCCAACCAACTGGAAGAGATCCTCATAAGTGCCCATTAAAAAGAAAAGTGATCCAACCGAATGTGGAAATTAATTAATATCAGGAATTAATATCACACAAGTAAAAATTTTGCTGAAGACAATTCAAAAATGAGGGCAGCAGTACATTGACAGGGAACTGCCAGAAATTTAAGCCAGATTCAGAAGAGGATGTGGAACAAAGGATATAATTGCTGATATCAGATGGATCTTGGCTGAAGGCAGAGAATACCAGAAAGATGTTTACTTGTGTTTTATTGACTATGCAAAGGCATTGGACTGTGTGGATCATAACAAATTATGGGTAACATTGTGAAGAATGAAAATTCCAGAACAGTTAATTGTGCTCATGCAGAACCTGTATATACCAAGAGGCAGTCATTTGAACAGAACAAGGGGATACTGTGTAGTCTAAAATCAGGAAGTTTTGCATCAAGGTTGTATCCTTTCACCATACTTATTCACTCTGTATGTGAAGCAAATAATCTGAGAAGCTGGACTATATGACGTGGAACATGGCATTAGGATTGGAAGAAGACTCATTAACATCCTACAATATGCAGATGATAGAACCTTGCTTGTGAAAGTGAAGAGGACTTGAAGCACTTACTGATGAAAATCAAAGACTACAGCCTTCAGTATAGATTACACCTCAACATAAAGAAAGCAAAAATCCTGACATCTGGACCAATAAGCAACATAATGATAAATGGAGACAATATTGAAGTTGTCAAGGATTTCATTTTATTTGGATCTACAATTAACATCCATGGAAACAGCGGTCAAGAAATCAAAGGATGTATTTATTGCATTGGTAAAATTTGCTATGAAAGACCTCTTTAAAGTGTTAAAAATAAAAGGTACCACCTTGAGGACTAAAGTGCGCCTGACCCAAGCCATGGTGTTTTCAATCACTTCATATGCATGTGAAAACTGCACAATTAATAAGAAAGACGGAAGAAGAATCGATGTATTTGAATCATGGTGTTCACAAAGAATATCGAATATACCATGACTGCCAGAAGATAAAACAAATCTGTCTTGGAAGAAGTACAGCCAGAATGCTCCTTAGAAGTGAGGATGGGAGACTTTGTCTTACTTACTTTGGGCATATTATCAGGAGGGAGCAGTCCCTGGAGAAGGACATCATGCGTGGTAAAACAGAAGGTTAGTGAAAAGAGGAAGACCATCAATGAGATGGACTAACACAGGGGTGCAACAATGGACTCAAACATAGCGGTGATTGTGAGGATGGTGCAGGATCTGGCAGTGTTTTGTTTTGCTGTACATAGGGTCACTTTGAGTTGGAAATGACTAGAGGACACCTAACAACAACAGCACTGGAATATGATCTCCTTGTACTTAGGGTCCATTTATTCATCCTATATCCCCAATGACTAGAACAATGACTATATATAGCAAGTGTTCAAGAAGTGTTTTGTAGAATTTCATTGAAATAATATGACCAAGAAGTACTAGAAAAGTATAGTGTGACAATAGCAGAGCAAAGTGGTTCAAAGACCCAAATTGGTTGTTAGGCGCATTTGTATCAAATCATAACTTATTGACTTTGTAGCCTTAGTAAAGTTACTTTACTTCTCCCAGCCTCAGTTTTATTATTTGAGGGAAAAAAAAATAGAGATAATAAGACTTCACATTAAAATAGAAAATTAATACTAAAAATATTTATGATAGACCCATGGACAAAGATAGTCATGTGTTTTTCTTACCACTGAGCTTTCAAGGCACACACATTCCTAATTACTTCTGGTTATTACAGTGGATTTAATGGCTAACCTATCCTCTAGAAATCTAAACAAAAGGAGACCTACTTTTTCACTTTTCAGAGGTCCAGGAGATTTCTGTTTCTTTTAGACAGGATACAGTGAAGACTACCATAAAGTCACCACAAACATGCAAAAGTATATTCCATAGGTCTGGCTATGGAATAGCTTGTAGGAGGGAGAATAGACAAATACAACATAGATGCAGAAACACACATAATTCATGCAAATAGGCCCAAGAGAAAGCAGCAATTCCTTCACAGTTTTCAAGGAGTAGCTCAGGTAGGAAATAAGAGCTAAAAAAAAGTTGCATATTTTCATGAATTTGATTCACTAGTGATGTGTGAATGTATGCTTCAAAAATTCAGATGAAATTGAGTAGCTCAGGAGTTTTTTCTAAAGGGCTGGTAGCAGAACGTCTCTTAGCTTTGTGAATAGGCGTACGGATACCAAGGAGCTTCGTCCTTGAATGACATTTCTGAATTGATTTCCTACGAGCAACAACCCTTGGCAAACCACTCTGGGCCTACAAATCACTGATTAAATCTAGTTAAAATAGAAAGTAGAGATAGTGATCCATAATTGTGTGGGGGACACACAGGTCACCCATTCCTCTAGGAGTTTGAGGTAGTAGACATGGCTCCTCCTGGGCAGTGGAAATCTTTTTATTTAGGGCACTCGCTGAGACTCATTTGGGACACATTCCTTATCATCTGAAGACTGTCACATCTGTGACTATTTGAAAGGTCACTATGTGAATGGCTTACACCCCCACCCACGTATTCTTCCACCTCAGACCATATTGGTTGGCTTTTCACCTTTGTAATAACAAAATTATTACTAAAAATGAAAATCATTGTAATTAAAATATGAAAGGATTGTTTAGCCCTTTGGTGACCCATAGACATATGGCATCCCAACCACTCTACGCCTCTGGAGTTCTTTGAGAGTATACTTTTCCCGCTGAAAGTGTTTGCGGATCTTCAGTGGGGACTTTCGTAACATCAAAAGGCAAAAGAAACATTAGTTGAAGCAAAATTCCTGGAGTACGAGGCTTGCAAGTAAGATAGTATAAACAGGAAGTGTGATTGTGTAAAAATTTTGTCTCTTTTGGCTTTTGTACCCCTAGATAAGCCATGTAAGCACATTTATGTTTTCCTGTGAGATAGTTAGGGAGACCTAGTGGACTTGGTTTTGTTTTTTTTTGTCATATTTGTGTCATATTTGGAAAATCAGAGGTTCTCCATGTAACCTAATGGAAGGTGCCCCATCATATTTTCAGCCACTAAGGTTCATTGGGATAGATAGCTGCCCATCAATCAGCAGGCTTGAGGATGCAAAAAGTTTAGTGGTAATCATGTAGTCACAGATAATATTTCTCAAAATCCATATTACCAACCAAAAATTTAAACATACCCCATGACCCAGCATATTTCCATTAATGAAAACACGTGGTATCAAATAAAAAAAAATTCAAAGCAGAAAATAATAGGGTCACCAAAGGGTTTGATTGATCAGAACAAAATATAGTTACCACAATAATGCTTCTACTGAGGTGCAATGTGCATTGGTGAACTTGTCATAGGTACGGGCCTTTCCAAGCCCTTCTTTCCTACAATGGCTAGGTCATGCTGCATATATCTAGAGATGTCTGGACAATGGACAATGGATCTTTGGACAGTTTTCTGCTGACTGAAAACACATGGCTCTCAGATGCATTAATTACAAAAGGCCAAAGAGGCCACATTTTAAGTAAGAAATCATGAAGAAGACACAAAGAGGGAATGATCTGGAGGGAGGAAGCAGGCAGAAGTATGGAGGGGTGGGGTAAGGGAGAGAGAGAGAGAGAAGACAGACAAACAGACTGATAGAGAGCAAATGGTAAAGAAACCAAGAAATGCCAGAGCCAGGAAGACAGAGAGAGCACATGGTAAGCAACCCAGAGAGACAGAGATGGAGGGGCAAATGAAGACACAGCTCTCTAGGAAAGAGAAAAACAGCTACAAGGAAACTTTAGAAACTTCAGCTGAAAAAGACAGTAAAATCTACTTCTCCGTATCACTCAAAACTTTTCGCTAAAGAACTGCATTGCTCTTCAATCCTTTAGGGATCAGATTTGTACCCCCTCCTCATCCCCTAGTCGACAGCAAAAGACATTTGGGATGATGGGCACTGGCAACTAGAGAAGGACTGGGAGTCGGGGGAGGACAAAGAGACCTGAAAACCAAAACCCCACTGCCGTGGAGTCAATTTCGACTCATAGCAACTCTGTAAGACAGAGCAGAACTACTCTATAGGGTTTGCAAGGCTGTAATCTTTACAGAAGCAGATCATCAGGTTTTTCTCCAGCAGAGCTCCTGGGTAGGTTCAAACCTCCAGCCTTTCAGTTAGCAGCTGACCGCTTAACCACCGTGCCACCAGGTCTCCTCAAAGAGAACTGAAGTAGATGAGACATGCTGAACGATTTCCTCTGACCTAGTGATATGAACGCCACAAGAAAAGACACGCTGTAGGGCATTTACCTCAAAAAGCTGTGCCAGTCATTATCTGCACCTCACAGCCCCACAGGAAGCCTCATGTGAAAAACAGCCCTTAGGACTAAGTCAGTAAAACCCCTGGAACTCATTGAGGCTTTTTTTCCTTTGACTTCCAAGACCAGTAGATAAATTTTATAACTTACTGTAGAGTTCCCTACAGTGTCTGTGTTACTCTTCTAATTTTCTTCTCATGCTCTGGACTTCTTATTACAATTAATATTTTTTCTATTCCTGATTTTTGTCTTTTTATTGTTGTTTTAATGTGCTCGATTTTGTTTTAAGCTGCCTCAAACAGTTTGAGAAATGAAGTGGGTGAATAAATGTTTAACTGCTGATGATATTCTCATTACTAAAAGCAACCTGAGAGAAGACAAAACAAAACAGAAAAACAGTTGCTGTCGAGTCCATTCTGACTCATGGCGCTCCCGTGTGTGTCAATGTAGAACTGTGCTCTGTAGAGTTTTCAATGGCTGATTTTTTGGAAATAGGTAGCCAGGTTTTTCTTCAGAGGCACCTCAGGGTGGATTCAAACCACCAACCTTTCAGTTAGTTGCCAACCACTTAACCATTTGTGCCACCTAGGGACTCCAAAGTAAGAGAAAAAGGGCCATTTTTCTTTTTTATTATCTGGCAGAGACTCAGATCTGGCATACTACGTAGAACGAAAACAAAATTCTAAATTAATCAGTCAGAAGACCAACAGCCTTTAGTACTTTGCAGAAGAGGCAGTATTACGTAGGTTCTGAAGTCTGATACACCTGAGTAAAAATTCTCATTCTGACACTTACTAGTTATGTGCAGTTAGTTATGTTACATCTACAATCCTTGATTTCTTTGTCTTTGACATGATGGAAAGTATAGTAGCTAATTCACAGCTTTGATGAAGGTTATCAAATAACATATAAAGCACTGTCCCTAGCATATGGTAAAAGGTCATTAAATATTAATTATTATCATCTGTTAAAAGTTGAGAGCGAAAGAGAGAGGGAAATCAACATCATGAGAGAGAGCATCTTGAAATTCACAGAAGAACCCAATCAATCTTTACTCCACTTGACCAACCTACTATTGCTCTAGAAACCCTTCGTACTGGCAAAGCCCACTTGCTAAACTAGTCCTGTAATGTCTTCTGCTTTCTCACCGGGGGCTTTTGCTCACACTGCTCTTTCTCACATGATATGCTTCACTTACCAAAGTTCAACTCATTGTTTTCTTCCTACATAAAGTCTGAAGTTACAATAATAATGTAATCTTAATGCTTTCTTTGGAAACTCTGGTGGCATAGTGGTTAAGTGCTACAAATGCTGATCAAAAGATCGGCGTTCGAATCCACCAGGTGCTGCTTGGAAACTCTATGGGGCAGTTCTACTCTGTCCTATAGGGTCACTATCAGTCAGAATTGACTCGATGGCAATGGGTTTGGTTTTTTTGATTTTTAATGCTTTCTTCAGTGCTCTTTGTCTATTTAATACCAACACTAAACATTTTGTATCTGCTACATGTTTCTCTTTTGTTATTTGTGCTCTTTCTGTTTTGATATTTGTGTCTTAGCTCCCTAATTAAAGTGAACTTCTTGAAGGCAAGAACTAAATTTTATGTCTCTTTCTGAATCCAGTACATTGCCATACCATCCAAAACTATGTTTTCAAAAATGAATAGTTGTGTTGCTGCTAATGATTTAAGAAGATGAGACACAGAAGTGCAGGAAAGATGCTTCCTTGAAAAGAAAAGCTGTGTCTACAGAAAAAGATGTCTTTGAGATTTACTGGTGTAAATCAGCTGTGGTTGCCAAAAGGTAGTGACCGTTGCCCCAGTTGACCCGTGAAGCTAGATCTCACCTTGCCTTTTTCCTATCTCCTAGGTCCCACTCCCTTGAAAAGATGCTTTAATATCCAGGGCTATAAATTATCAGAAGTGCCAACAGCTCAAGAGAAATCAGCCCCAGGTTGAGGCTATCATGCGTGTGCACGTGTGTGCACATGTATATGTGTGTGTGCATGCGTGCATGTGTGTGTTTATGTGTGTTTGTGTGTAAACCAGAGGAGTTAAAGAGGAACTTTGGTATGGGAAGGTAGTTGTCTCAAGCTTTCAGAGGAGAAAATGTCCTAGAATTTCTCTCAGCCCTGGCTAGGGTCATTTAGCACCTATTCCCTGAGAATGAGAAATTATCTTAAAGCTTTCATAATAATTTGTCCCTCTTCCTGATGATTAATTTGTAACCTTTCTGTTTTCTTAAGTAAACTGATAAGGGCAGTAATTTCTTATATATTTACAAATAAATATTTTCCCAAACCACTGAGGGAAATTATATCAAAAAATATATTAAAAAATGCAAATGGTAGGAGCTCCGGCAGTGCAGTGGTTAAGTGCTTGGCTGCTAACTGAAAGGTCGGTGGTTCAAATCCACCATAGGAGAAAGATGCGGCAGTCTGCTTCTGTACAGATTTCAATCTTGGAAAGCCTCTGGTTCTACTCTGTCCTTATGAGTCAGAATCTACTTGACAATGGTGGGTTTGGGTTGTTTTTTTGTTTGTTTTTGGTGTAAAGGTTGCATTCTTGAATCTTTTTAATGATATTTTAGCTTTGCCATTTGGGGAATATATTTGAAATTCTCTTAGCTTATTTTTAATGTTAAATAACTTTGCATCATTGTTTTCTTTTTGTTTATATAAATAAGACACGTTTATTTTACAAAATTATAAAACCACTCAATAGTATTAAAATGCTAATAAATCAGTCACCCTTCAAAGCCACCTGCTAGTGACAATTCGATATCTTCTTCCAGTATTTTTCTATGCATGACTATTTTTACACAGATAAAATCACACTGTATAAGCAATTTTTGTATTCTGCCTTTTTTATTTAATGTTTTGCCATTATATTTTTCCCATTTGATTAAAAACTCTTCTTTAAATAATGTTAACAGCTACACAGTAGTTCACTGAATTGCTATAGTTTTGTTAACCGTCCCTTATTATTAAACTTTCTAGATGTTTCATTTTCATTCTATTGTAAACAATGCCACCATGAACATATTTGAGCATAAATTTTTTTTACATTTCCAATTACTTCCTTAGGGTAGATTCCCAGAAGTGAAATTACTGGAAAAATATACATAAAGATTTTTAGGCCTTTGAGTTGTATTGTAAAAGTACACCTACTCCTCACTTATTGACTATCTTCTTATCTGACATTTCACATTTCTGACAATAGTAAAAAATCTACTGTTTTAGTCACCTAGTGCTGCTTTAACAGAAATACCACAAGTGGATGGCTTTAACAAAGAGAAATTTATTTTCTCACAGTCTAGGAGGCTAGAAGTCCAAATTCAGGGTGCCAGCTCCAGGGGAAGGCTTTCTCTCTCTGTTGGCTCTGGGGTAAGTCCTTGTCATCAATCTTCCCCTGGTTGAAGAGCTTCTTAGGGCAGGGACCCCAGGTCCAAAGGACACGCACTCCTGGCTTTTCTTGCTTAGTGGTAATGAGGTCCCCCTGTCTCTCTGTTCACTTCTCTTTTATATCTCAAAAGAGATTGACTTAAGACACAACCTAATCTTGTAGATTGAGTCCTGTCTCATCAACGTAACTGCCATCAATCCCACCTCATTAACATCATACAGGTAGGATTTACAACACATAGGAAAATCACATCAGATGACAAAATGGTGGACAATCACACAATACTGGGAATCATGGACTAGCCAATTTGACACACATTTTTGGGGGACACAATTCAATCCCTAACATCTATTCTCTGACTATTTTGTGCATTAATGATTTATGTCTGGCATAACAAATGCTGAGGTGTGAGGTAAGAGTAACGCTGGCTTTGATGGTTAAGGTAATGTGTCAACATGGCTAGACCATGATTCTCAGTGGTTTGGAGTTACATAATGATGTAGTTTGCCAGTTGTGAAATGATGTAGTCACCCTCCATCTTGTGATCTGATATGGTCATCCTCCATTTTCACATAACATTGAGTTTTGCATAATGAACTGGTCTTTAGAACCTAACTATGTGGACAAGTGAGGAGTAGGTATATTCCCCACAAAAGCTGTGCAGAGAACTATATATTTTACTGAGTTCTCAATTTTTACATTCATTAAACAATATATATCAATTTGTTTGACTATTTTTTTCAGCATAAATGTCTTCAAATTTTTTTAAGCTACTTTCCTTTCTTATAGTGATAGCTTTTTGATAAGTTTTGTGTGTTTGTTTCATTTCTGAACATGATGCCTGCAACAATGCTCAGCTCCACAACCATATTCCTCTTGAAATCCTGCAACTGGGAACATAACTTTATTAAGACTAAAACCTGGATTTGATGGTTTTTAAATTAACAACTCAATTTTGATTTTCTTGCTTGAATTTCGTCATCTAGGCACCAAAATTGTCAGAAATGCTTTGTTGTTAGGTGTCATCGAGTCAGTATCGACTCTTAGCAACCCCACATGACAGAGTAGAACTGCCCCATAGGGTATTCTAAGCTGTAATCTTTTTGAGAGCAGATCGCCAGGCCTTTCTTCTGTGGAGCCACTGAGTGGGTTCAAACTGCCAACTTTTGGTTAGCAGTCAAATGCTTAACTGTTGTACCACGAGGGCTCCTCACCTACCCAAATAAATTAAGGTGACCAAACAGTTTTCCCAAAAACCAGCGTCTACCCCTCTATAAAGGATCCCTAGTGGCACAAACAGTCAAACACTCAATTGCTGACTGAAGTGGTGGCAGTTCGACCTACCCAGCAACTTTGCAGAAGAAGGGACTGGCGATCTGCTCCTGTAAAGATTACAGCCAAGAAAACCTTATGGTACATTTCTACTGTACCACATGGTGTCACCATGAGTCTGAATCGACTTGACAGCCCCTAAGGACAACAACAACAATCCCTTTATAAACAGAAGGAAAGGGTTTAGAGGTGAACAAGGAGGGACAAATGTCTGGGGTTTCAGCAGGAACACAGTAGCTTCAAGTTATAATCCGCAAAGTGCCTAGAGGCAGAACTGCTTACACCTTTCTCTCTGTCACCAAAAATCTCAAGTCCTTTATTTCTAATGTCAACTTTCTAAAAGAAAGCAAATCACCAGCACTCTTTGGAAAGAACACCCATTTGGTTAGAAAAGATCTATATGTATTTACACTACGTAAAAAAAGCAACCTAAATACGAAATTAGAATGAACAAAATTCTCTATGTATTCTCTGATTAAGTTTCTCAATACTGCCTGCTGCTATCTTCATTGGGGGTTTAGTGACCCTGATGATTCATCATTAGGCCTCAAGCACCTGTCTGATACCTAGTAGGTACTTAATGGAACCCTCCCTGGTGGCACAGTGGTTAAGTGATACGGCTGCTAACCAAAAGGTCAGCAGTTCAAATCCACCAGTCACTTTTTGGGAACAATATGGGGAAGTTCTACTCTGTCCTCTAGGGTCACTATAGGCTGGAATTGACTTGACAGCAATGGATTTGGTTTTGGGGTAGGTACTTAATAACACCACCATCTGTCAGTTTGTCATACTGTGCAGTAACTTGCATGTTGCTATGATGCTGGAAGCTACAACATTGATATTTCAAATACCAGCAGAGTCACCCATGGTGGACAGGTTTCAGCGGATCTTTCAGACTAAGACAGACTAGGAAGAAAGGCCTGGTGATCTACTTCCAAAAATTAGCCAATAGAAACCTTATGGCTCACTACGGAACATTATCTGACTCACTTACTGTCATGGATTGAATTATGTCCCCACAAAAGTGTGTGTATCAATTTGGCTGGGCCATGATTTCCTGTATTGTTGATTTCCTGTATTGTTGATTTTCCTGTGTGTTACAAGTCCCGCCTCTATGATGTTAATAAGGGAGGATGGGCAGCAGTTGTGTTTAGTGAGGCAGGACTCAGTCTACAAGATTGGATTGTATCTTGAGGCAATCTCTTGAGGTATAAAAGAGAGAAGCGAACAGAGACGGGGGACCTCATGTCATCAAGAAAGCAGTGCTGGGAGCAGAGCATGTCCTTTGGACCCAGCGTCCCTGTGCAGAGAAGCTCCTAGTCTGGGGGAAGATTGATGAGAAGGCCGACAGAGAAAGCCTTCTCCTGGAGCTAACACCCTGAATTTGGACTTTTAGCCTACTTTACTGTGAGGAAATAAATTTCTCTTTGTTAAAGCCATCCACTTGTGGTATTTCTGTTATAGTAGCACTTGATGACTAAGACACTTGCTTTGGACTCATCATCAAGAGGAATCAGTTACAGAAGAAGGACATCATGTTGGTAAAGTAGAGGACCAGTGAGGGCAAGGAGTTTGCAGTGAGATGAACTGGCATGATAGCTGCAACGATAGACTTGAACATGCCAGCAATCACAAAGCAGGACCGGGCAATGTTTCAGTCTGTTGCACATAAAGTTGTCATGAGTCAGGGTTGGCCAGACAGCAGCTATCTGTCTAGGTAATTGATAAATGCTTGTTGACTTGCGCTAAAAGGAGGATTGCATTCCCAATTATTTACATGTGCAGGACCTCTCACTGCCACTGGGTGGAAAACTCTCCTTAGAGAGGTTAGAGTGTTTCTCACTTGGGCCAAGGCAACTAAGGAGCCATAGACTGATTATCCTGGGAACAGTGTCTCGTGTCTAAAGTATCAGCGTTCCAGAATATATAACTATAAGTCGTTTATTAATTTTACTTTTGAAAATCATCTCACCAGAAGACCACTACTCCATGCATTGGCCTGATTTTTATAACCAAAGTTCACTTAAGGAAATATCTGAAATTATTCTTAGAGTCTGTAGTAGGTGTACTTACGCTATCATGAAGCATGTTCTCCCTTCCCCACCCCACCCCACTCCAAACACCCACAGATTGTTATGTACCTAACAATTAACATTAATGCTTTCTTACAGGAAAAGTGATGAAAACATGTTCATACCAGAAACATATTCAATGATGTTACTTAAAATTGTAAAATGTTCTCTTTAAAAGTAGAGTTTACATTGTACCTACATAAGTCCTCATTTGGCTTAGGACAGAAAGCAGAAACCACTCTTAATATTTCAGCAGAAAGGGAGTTAACAAAGAGCATCAGGCACTGACAGCATCGTTGGTGGGCAGGAGGAATATTCTATAGGCTAGGCCTCCAGGGATGACACTTTCAGGTCGTAGAACTGACCCACTTGAAGAACTGTTTCTCTGCTAGTCAACTAGTAGGGGAAGAATCAAGAGGGGACCACAGGGATGCTAGACTTAGGTGTGCCTGGACCAAGAAGACTGCTCTCAAGACCCACAAAATTAGAGAATGCTCACTAATCAGGTGCAACAGTAAAATCTTACATTTCCACTCTGTAAACAGGAAAAGAAGGATAAAAATGACCTCTTCCTTATTTCTATCTTCAAGATAGGGTAGATGTTTATCTATCTGGCAGAATCTAATTCACACCCAGAGCCATAGCTTCAAGGGAGAATGGGGAATGTGAGTTTTAGCTTTCCCATTTCTATAGGACAGGAAAAGGCAATGGAAAGAGATGAAATTGAGCCCTGAGTGCCAACCAACAACAGACAACAAAAATCCCTAACTGTGAAATTTCTCCTATCAGCCAGATGGTTATGGAGACCTTGACTAGCCCTCAAATTGCACCACAATGCAACCAACTACTGTGCCAACTGTTTATCTAAAGTGAAATTTCACTAAAATAACCAATGACAGTCCTACCTAGAAAAAGATTGCAAATATGATTATGATAATTGAAGATATTACCGGTATTTTGTATTCTGATTTTATTTTCATTTAACATTATTTCATATGTCTTTCCTTATGCCAATAAAAATTTCTCATAAACATTCAT
The DNA here is from genome assembly GCF_000243295.1 of Trichechus manatus latirostris. Taxonomy (NCBI): domain Eukaryota; kingdom Metazoa; phylum Chordata; class Mammalia; order Sirenia; family Trichechidae; genus Trichechus; species Trichechus manatus. The sequence goes on from NW_004443969.1 coordinate 4,654,170, forward strand.
AGACTGCCTAATATGCCATCTTGTGACTAGCCTATAATTTGCTTACCCATTTCTCTTTTGCTGGTCATATAGGTATGTTACAATTTTCCACAAATGCCAATGATGTTGTGAGGAACACCTTTGTATATAAATCCCTGTCTTCTCCTCCAATTATTTTGTTAAGCTAGATCCTCAGTTTTCTCTTAAAAATGAATCTTATTTACTGGCTTTTTTATTTGTTCTGTAAAGGAGAACAAAGTAGTTCCACATTGTTTTAGAAGTAATAGGGGGAAAGTCAGCAGTATATTATTTGTGCTAAAATAGCACAGCTCCTAGAACACCTGGGACATTGTTGAGAGGCATTACATGAAGGCATAGATTGCAATAAATTTTGCTTTTTCTGACTTGTGTGTTGGGCTCTTATTCTTGATGTAATAAATCAGTATGTTTCTTATTTAAGATGATACCTAATCATTGAAGACACTAGTGCTGGCAAGTACTGTTGCTTATTTTCCTAAAAACAATACCTGATTCTAGTATTTTTAGTTTAAATCAAAGGAAACACATTTACTCAGTGTGTGCTTCCCACCATTCTAAATTCTGGTGGAATCAAAGAAAAGTGTAAAATAATCTCTCTAAACTTCAAGAGCTTATGCTGTTTTGGGGGAACGTGTGAAAATTGCTATATTGCTGTTTTAAAACTGCATTATGTTCTCTCTAAGTTTTTCTTTAAATCTGTGTGGAAATGGAGTAAGGTGAGAGCACACATGATTCCGTTTAGAGTCGCTAGCCTGTAAACAACATAAAAGCCGGGAATTTGATTCTCATTTAAATTGCTATCTCCACTGCTTAGTTTATAACTCAATAAACATTAGTTGAGTAATTGAAAAAAAATGGACAGTGAATGAATCAATCAACTCAGACACTACTCTCTATGAAAGAAAATGGGTTAAAAAAATGGCCAGACCCCCTATATGGTTTAGTAACTAAATGAATTGTACTCAATGTATCAAACATTTAATGAAAGTTTTCTATAAGCTCTTTTATGTTTTGTATTTCAATTACTACTCATAGCTACCTTATATGTTGGGTATTACTATGTTTTCCAAATTACAGAGAAGGAAGCTAAGGCTTAGAAAGCAATTTGCCCAAATCATGGAATATAAAGTGGTATTTTGAACCACAGTATACCCTTAACTACTATCCTAGATTATTTTCCATATGTTTTATAGAAAATATCAGGAAGTGCTATGGAGCAAGCTCTTATAGCAGCTTAATAAAAACAATGTTAAAGTGCTGACTTCTTCCATATATTTGCAATACAAATAGAGCCACATCATTTTCAAATGGCTATGTGTCCTTTCGGCAAGAGGCTCACTGTCTCCTCTTGAGGCTCTTCCAACCTTGAATTGTCCCAAATTGTTGAAGGCACACTCTGTCCAAACATGTTTAAATTTTATGAGAACATCAAGCTGAGAGAAAACCCAATTCTGACTGGTAACCACTGCCATAATCTCTTGCTGGCATACTGTGTTGCTGTTGAAATGGTATCATCCCCAAAATGACCATAAGATGTCCACTCTGCAGTGATGTTTCACTGGTCGGGATGCCAGCCAGCTCAACAGAATTGCCTTTCACTAGAGTTTAAGTTTATTATTCTGTGGTAGGCAGAATTCTAAGATGGCTCCCAAGATTCTTGGTCCATGGCGTACACATATCCTCTTACAGTTATTTAATTAGATACTAATCAAGGTGGTGCTGTAAAGGAATTTTGAAGATGTAATTAGAGTTCTAAATCAACTGGCTTTAAGATTAGGAGATTATCTGAGTGGGCCTGTCCTAATCATATAAACCCTCTGAGTCAGGGAAGTCAAAGAGATTAGAAGCAAGAGAGGAATTCAAATACCGGGAGATGGAGGGGACCACATGGCATGGAATGTGGGCAGCCTCCAGCTGACCACCAACAAGGGAATGGGGACTGCAATCCTACAACCATAAGGAACTGGATTCTACCAGCAACGTAAATGAGCTTGGAAAAAGATTCTTCCCCAGAGCCTCCAGATAAGAATTCAGCCTAGCCAACAACACACTGATTTCAGTCTTGTGATACACTGAACAGAGAACCCAGCTATGCTGTGTCAGAATTCTGACCTACAGAACTGAGAGCTAATAAATGCATGTGGGTTTAAGCTGCCAAATTTGTAGTAACTTGTTACACAGTAATAGAAGACTAATACATGCTCTCTTAGTTCACACTCTAGGCCAAGGAATTTTTTTCTACAGCCCCAATGCTGAGCTTGGGTCCTGAGGGGCTTCCAGCTCCATCAACATTGAGGTCTTGAACATTCCCTCTTCTATAAACTTTTAAGTCTTCATGCTGGGGCTAGGGTTCTTGCCTAGACTCTTTTTGCTTTCCTGATGAGTTCTCATTTTTCACTCACAAAAATAAACAGCTCTTCATGTTTAGGAATAAAATCTAAGACCTGCATTTGTCATCCCACAAAAAGTTCCAGTGCAGTCTTTACCTGAGCCATTGATTACCTATTTTTGTAAATATTCATAAGCAATCCTTAAATCAAAAAAATAAAAATATATGTGTCAAGTGATCTGAGATTCTCAAGCCTAGGCAAATAATAGTTTGCAGCCATGAGTTGGAATCAACTCAATAACAGGTTTTTTTTTTAATTTTTTTTATTTTTAACAGCTATACCATTACCTGTGAATTCTTTTAGCTAACCAAAACAGAAACACACACACACGTGTGCACACACACACATACACACAGGGACTCATACATACACATATACTATGTTTTCTTTGCTTTTTTTTTCAGCCTTTGTTTCAAACCAAAATAAAAGTAAGTGCAAGAGAAGCAATTGGCACATTCAAAATGCTAACTGGAAATGCTAAAACCAAAAAACAAACAAACCCATTGCGGTGCAGTGAATTCCAACTCATAGCAACCCTATAGGAGAGAGTAGAACTGCCCCATATGGTTTCCAAGGAGCGGCTGGTGGATTTAAACTGCCAGCCCTTTGGTTAGCTGCTGATCTTTTTAACCACTGTGCCACCTGGGATCCGGAATGCTATGGCGGCAACTTAATACTATTCAAAATAAATAAATAAGAATAGTTATTTGAATCTTTGATGAGCCTCATTTTTTTGTTTGCTTGTTTGTTCCTCTTAGTTTTTCTTTACTAGGCAAATAAATACCTTAAAGTCTTAACAGGACTTGTATATTTGCATGCATTCCAGAAATATTTTTGCTTTCAAAAATTTTTGTAGTGACATAAAAGAAAAACCTAGGAGAGAATTAGAATTATATTAAACAGTGATTCAATAATAGTTGAACCTCATTGAGATGGGAACCAAATGTTACCTAAAAGTTGGATCCTATATCTCATCATCTTTTGAAACATGTTACCTTATGGAAGAGAAAATAAATTTTATTAGATTTACAGATGTACTGTTTTGAGTTTATTTAAAATAACAGGTTACAGTGTTTTTACCCAAATAGTGTGTGCCTTCTACATTTGTTTGCCAGCTGTGCCCTTCCCAGCGCAGTATTTTTGTAAGTGCGCTATGCTACTTTTTTTTTTTTTACAGAAACACGTAAGAAGTTATGATTTAAAATTTTAGAAAGAAGCAGACTCATCTATATTTTAAATGAGGCAGACCCAAATTCATTTAAAAATCTGATTATATACACATTCTACTCTGTGCTTAAAAAAATAGACTGTAACCCTGTTGGAACACCTGTGATCCTTTTTTAATTTCATTGTTTGTGTCCAAATGTTTTAACAAAAAATTGCTACTTTAAACGAATAATAGCTAACTTGAGTATAAATAGTTCAGTTTTACCTTTATAGTTAACAAGATTTTGCACGAATAGCTCTAAAGACCCGAAGGTCGTAGCCCAGGCACCACTGTCAGGTAGTGGTCTAAAATACAAATACAAAGCATGGAAACTAGCAAGAAATATGCATCTTTTTTGAAAATTAACCTTGGAAACAAATTCCAATTTATGACTGCAAGCTCATGCACTTAAAAGGGTAATTGTAAACAATATGTAAAACATAAAATTAGATGTTACAGCAGGGCAATATTGAGAAAGAAGAGAGACTGGAGAAATTACTACTAATCCATACTAATCCAAGAAGGCACTGTGGAGTCAGTTCCTAGTGGTTCTAAACCCTGCCTACATAGTGGAATCACCTGAGGAGAATTTAAAAATACCTATACCCAGCCAGCACTCTCAGAGAAATTGACTTACTTGGCTTAGTGTAGTGGTTCTTAAGGTGTAGTCCCATCACCTGAGAACTTGTTAGAAATGCAAATTCCAGGCCTCTACTCAATCTACTTCATCAGAAACTTTGGCAGAGGGACATAGAAATCTGGATTGTAACACGCCCTCCCGTGGTTCTGTTGCATATAACATTTGAAATTTACTGGCAGGGATAGATTACCCAATAAACAAGATAAGCACAGGTTTACTTATGCTTACTTACTAATCTGTAGTGCACAATTTCATCTGTTTTCTTTTTTTTTTTAACCACATCAAAGATGTCGTGAAACCTGTGTGAAACTGCTTACTGGTCTAGAGTAAGGAGGTAGGGAGATCAGACCTTTATTATTTGAAAGTTCTATAGGTGATTCTAAAATACAGCCAGAATTGAAAAACATCGAGTTAAACCTTTAAAATGGGGGGTCAATTATGTGAAAGGCCAACCAGCTAGAGGAGATCCATATTTGTACACATTCCAAAGAAAGGCCATCAAACAGAATATGGAAATTATTGAACAATATCATTAATATTACTTGCTAAAAAGGGAAGAGGCCTCAGATAAGTATTACTGATGAAGAAGAACAAAGTGGGAGGCCTCACACCACCTGATTTTAGAACCTATTAGACAGCCACAGTAGTCAAAACACCCTGCTACTGGTACAACAACAGATACATAGACCAATGGAACAGAATTGAGAACCTAGACATAAATTCATCCACCTATGAGCAGCTGATATTTGACAAAGTCTCAAAGTCCGTTAAATGCAGAAAAGACTGTCTCTTTAACATGGTGCTGGCATAACTGGATATCCATCTCCAAAAAAATGAAACAAGATCCATATCTCACACCATGTACAAAAATCAACTCAAAATGGATCAAAGACTTAAATATAAAATCTCAAATGATAAAGATCATGGAAGAAAAAATAGGGACAACACTAGGATCCCTAATACGTGGCATAAATAGTATACGAACCATGACTAACAATGCACAAACACCTGAAGAGAAACTAGATAACTAGGAGCTCCTAAAAATCAAACACTTACGCTCATCAAAAGACTTCACTAAAAGAGTAAAAAGACAACCTACAGACTGGGAAAAAATTTTTGCCTACGACATCTCCGATCAGGGTCTAATCTCTAAAATTTACAAGATACTGCAACACATCAACTGCAAAAAGACAAATAACTCAATTAAAAAATGGGCAAAGGATATAAACAGACACTTCACCAAAGATGACAGGCAGCTAACAGATACGTGAAGAAATGCTTATGATCGTTAGCCATTAGAGAAACGCAAACCAAAACTACAATGAAATACCATCTCACCCCAACAAGGCTGGCACTAATCTAAAAAACACAAAATAATAAATGTTGGAGAGGCTGTGGAGAGACTGGAACACTTATGCACTGCTGGTGGGAATGTAAAATGGTACAATCACTTTGGAAAACAATTTGGTGCTTCCGTAAAAAGCTAGAAATAGAGGTACCATGCAATCAAGCAATCTCACACCTTGGAATATATCCTAGAGAAATAAGAGCCGTCACACGAATAGATATATGCACACCCATATTCACTACAGTACTGTTCATGAGAGCAAAAAGATGGAAATAACTAAGTGCCCATTGACAGACAAATAGATAAACTATGGTGTATACATACAATGGGATACTACACAACGACGAAAAACGATGATGAATCTCACAACATGGATGAATCTGGAGGGCATTAGGCTGAGTGAAATTAGTCAGTCACAAAAGTACAAATATTGTATGAGATCACTATTATAAGAACTCAAGAAAAGGTTTAACATAGAAGAAAGCATTTTTTTTACGGTTACAAGGGGAGGGGAGGGAGGGGAAAGGAAATTAACTAATTAGATAGTAAACAAGAATCATTGTAGGTGAAGGAAAGGACAGCACACAATACAAGGGAAGTCAGCACAACTGGACCAAAGCAAAAGCTTTGAAGTTTCCTGAACACAACCAAACCCTTTGAGGGACAGAGTTGCTGGGGCTGGGGCCTGGGGACCAAAGTTTTGAGGGGCATCTAAGTCAATTGGCATAACAAAGTTTATTAAGAAAATGTTCTGCATTCTGCTTTGACGTGTGGCATCTGGAGTCTTAAAAGCTTGAAAACAGCCATTTAAGATGCATCAGTTGGTCCCCACCTACTTGGAACAAAGGAGAATGAAGAACACCAATGACACAGAAAAATATTAGCCTAAGAGACAAAAGGTCCACATAAACCAGAGACTCCATCAACCTGAGACTGGAAGAACTAGATGGTACCCAGCTACCATCAATGACCGCCCTGACAGGGAACACAACAGAGAGTCCTGGATGGAGCAGGAGAAAGGTGTGGAGCAGAACTCAAATTCTAGTAAAAAGACCAGATTTAATGGTCTGTCAGAGACTGGAGAAACCCCCGAAACTATGGCCCCTGATGCTCTGTTAACCCAGAACTAAAACCATTCCCAAAGTCTACTCTTTTTTTTTTAATTATTATTATTTTTTATTGTTGTGCTTTAAGTGAAAGTTTACAATTCAAGTTAGTCTCTCACACAAAAATTTATACATACATTGTTATGTGACCCTAGTTGCTCTCTATACTATGACAGCACCTTCCTCCCTTCCACCCAGGATTTCCCGTGTCCATTCAACCAGCTCCTGACCCTCTCTGCCTTCTCATCTCACCTCCAGACAGGAGCTGCCCATTTAGTCTCATGTATCTACTTGAGCTAAGAAGCACACTCTTCACAAGTATCACTTTATGTCCCACAGTCTAGTTTAATCTTTGTCTGAAGAGTTGGCCTCAGGAATGGTTTTAGTTTTGGGCTAAGAGAGAGTCCAGGAGCCATGTCTTCCAAGGTACCTCCAGTTTCAATCAAACCATTAAGTCTGATCTTTTACTAGAATTTGAGTTCTGCACCCCACTTTTCTTCTGCTCCATCAAGGACTCTCTGTTGTGTTCCCTGTCAGCGAAGCCCACTCTTCAGACAAAGATTAGACTGGACTATAAAACAAAAAAGAATACACGTGAGGAATATGCTTCTTAGTTCAGTCAGATACATAAGACCAAATGGGTGGCTTCTGTCTGGAGGCAAGACGAGAAGGCAGGAAGGGACAGGAACTGGTTGAATGGACACAAGAAATTGAGGGTGGAAAGAGGGAGTGTGCTGTCACATTGTAGGGTTTGCAACTAGTGTCGTATAACAATGTGTGTAGAAATTTTTGTATGAGAGGTTGACTTGAGCTGTAAACTTGCACCTAAAGCACAATTAAAAAAAAAAAAAAAGAGATGCTTAGTGATCTTTCAGCTCCTTTTACTCTTCCACAATTGGAGAAAAAGAGTCAGGCAAAACCTGATCAAGCACGGTCATGGCCAGCTGAGATAACAATGAGGCAATGTGCCTTGAAAGAACAGAGAACTTGAATTAAAATATAAAATTTGACAAAGAGGGTTTGTTTCTTTAGCAAAGAGTTGTAGATGTGATGTTGATGATTTTGTTCTCCCTATCGTGTCTGTAAGTTTGTCATACTATGGTGGCTTACCTGTCACTATGATGCTGGAAGCTATGCCATTGACATTTCAAATACTAGCAGGGTCACCCATGGTGAACAGGTTTCAGTAGAGCTTTCAGACTAAGACAGATTAGGAAGAAAGGCCTGGCAATGTTCCTCCAAAAATTAACCAGTGAAAACCCTATGGAGTCACAACTGAATCTTGTCCAATATAGTGCTGGAAGATGAGCCCTCTAGGTTGGAAGACACTCAAAATACACAGCGGCCACAACAATGGACTTGAGCATACTAATGATGGTGAAGAAGATGCAAAACCAGATGACATTTTGTTCTGTTGTGCATGGGGTTGCCATGAGTCAGAGACAACTCATCAGCAAATAACAGCATCATATCAATGGGAAGTTGTTAGAGGTTTCTGAAAAAAAGATGTGATATGATTAATGCAGTGCTTAAGGGACATTAATCCCAAGCAATCTTAAGGATGATTAAATGTCAGAAATGATTGGAAAAACCAAGTAGGAGCTGGTGAAATAATCCAAGATTAAGGTGAAATTTAAAGTTTTCTTATCTATAGATTTGTCTCTAAGAATTTTACTGGAACAGCACTATTCCAAATTCATCTTATTCTATAAAACTCACAAAACCAGCATTCTCTCTCTCTTGTGGCCTTGTTCTACAGTAATATGTTGAAAATAGAGACCTATTTTTCTTTCTAGACAGGATAGATAGTTATCTGGAGTGAAAAGTTTCATTTTCTAGCATTTTTCATTGAAACGATCGCCTGATAATTACACTGAATAGAAAGTAACCATTAATCACATCTGTAATATATCAATTCATCATTGTCTACCTTGTATGAAGCAGAAGAACTAAAATTAATCAATCAAACCAAACCACATCACAACCAAATGCCTGGGGAAGGGTGGGGGTGAGAAGGAAACCCTTTAAATGGAGAAAATGCATTTGATTCAGCTGGAGGAGACTGAGGTCCTAAATGGTAACCGTACTTTCTGTCACCATAGAAGGCAATTTTAATCTTCTCTCTTGCCGGTTTGAGCGTCTTCAAGTTTGTTGGAAATGTAAAGCTGTTAAATGTTATCTGAACCAAGGGGAGGAAGAAGGTGTGTTTTGTCCCTGCTCTTTCATGGCTCATCATTTTGTTAAGGAAAGGCTTTCAGAACACAGATTCACATTTTAAAATGCAACTGTGGCTGGTGACCCCTTATTCTCAGCTGACAACATCCACCCTTCTAAGATGTCACATTTAGAGACTCTGCTTCCTAAAACCGTAGGAAAAACAAACAAACAAAAAAAAAGGTATTTTTTGTGGTGGTGATTGGCTATAGTAGTCTGACTCTAAAGACTCCTGATACTGAATAAGGCACATGGGCAAATATGTGTGTGTTACCTAATCATCTTCTGCGTTCCTGACTTCCAGAACGCCATGAAAAGAAGCCTACCTCAGCTCTGCAGCTAGATTATAAACTCCTTGAAGAAACTAGCCAAAGAAAACCCAAACCTGTTGCCATTGAGTCAATTCCGACTCATAGTAACCCTATAGGACAGAGCAGAACTGCCCCATAAGGTTTCCAAGGAGCAGCTGGTGGATTTGAACTGCTGATCTTTTGGTTAGCAGCCAAGCTCTTAAACATTATGCCATTAGGGCTCCAAAGAAACCAGCCTGGTCTTAAATATATTTTTTAAGTTACTTCCCACATTTTGTTGGTGACTGACTATAGATGCTCCAGAAAATTTAGAAAAACAGTAATGATTTTCTTAGGAGTTGAAATTGTCAAGGCACTTATTTCTTCACATGTAATCTAGATTATAAACCTTCATTACATTTTATATGGGGAGAAAATATTCGGCATTTTCATGAGATGTATTTAAAGACTTTCAGTGATTGTAGTGCATTATCCCCCACATAAGATTTAGGGAATTAAAAATCAATGAGAGGCAAGGCTATGGCAAACTGAAAACAATCAAGTCACTGAGCTGAGCAGTGGGTGCTGAGCAGTCAGCTAGGCTCCCTCACTAGTAAGGGGTCCCCACTCACAGGCCAGCTGTGCCTAAGTCAAGTCGGTGCCTCCTCCAAATTGCAGAGTACTGCATATTGGAAGGACTTCCTGGGTGGCGCAAATGGTTAAATGCTTGACTACTAACCAAAAGTTTAGTGGTTCAAACTCACTCAGAGGTGCCTCGGAAGAAAGTCTTGGCAATCTACTTCCAAAAAATTAACCACTGCATACCCTATGGAGCACAGTTCTACTCTGACACACATGGAGTCACCATGAGTCAGAATCAATTCCATGGCAACTAGTTTGTTGGTTTTTTTTTTTTTTTTTTTGGCATATTAGAAACCTGTGGGCTTGGTAATTAAAAAAACAATAACATTAAATCCACCATCTCCCAAAATCTCATCAAATAGTTTTATCTTCTCTGTGGAATAGTTTTATCTTCTCCTGGTGCCCAGCAAGTACAAAATAAATAATTTATGCTTAGTACATTTTGGAGGAATGAACTAGCTTGCAAATAAATGACTGAAGTCTCTAGGACAGGGTAGCAAAATATGAGAGGAACAGAGAGGGAAAGGTAAGGGTCGAGGAAAGGAGAGGCTGCAATGCCTATGTAAGATAGAGCTTTCATTTTACATCATTCAGAGGGGTGCTCTGATATTTGAGTTCCGAAATAAATAACTCAAAACCATTTTTTTTTTCCTGTTTGAGTTTCTGAAAATTAGAACAGAAGGGTATCAGGTAAGTGTCAGTATCAGAGAAGGTCATAATTGAAGAGGAAAATTCCTGCTAGTAGCCAAAGACAGAGCTGAAGTTCATTGAGGGGTACCAGCCAAATCTGACTGAAGCATCCAGTACATTGTCTCAGTGTCTAAACAGCAGTATGCGAATGGGTCTGTAGTCAATGTGTTGATTGTGTTGACAGTTTAAGTTCCTTTTGTTGGTGAACTAATAATAGATGGAGTTGGCTATTTGAACAACCCAATGCTAGGGCTTTATTTTGCATTTAAAAGAGAGTTGAGAAAGATATTTCAGACTAGAATGATCAAGAAGTGGGGGAGGGAGTGTAGAGGAGCTCAGTTTCCTGGGAGAAAATAGACATATATGCTACTAATCCAGACCGTAACTGAAGTAAGAAGAAATGGACTGTGAAAATGTGAAATGCTCAATGTAACAATACAAATAAGCTACTTATATGAATAAACGCATGGTAATGACAATAAAACTAATGTCTTCACTTGAATAACACACAGCTTGCAAAGTGTCTTCACATATGGTTATCTCATTTAATTATCATAGGTTATTTCAAAATGTATTTGCACATTACACATATTTTTTGCTACTAAAGCCAACTATATTTGTACCAATACTGGCTATCACAGTTTTATCAACAATGTTCTAAATGCCCATTGTTTTCCTTTCATGTGTGTCTTCTTTCTTGGGTCTTCTGTGTTTTCATCTCTATGAACCAATTAATCTTGGAATCTGTTGACAAATGTATAGGTTGCCATCTTGCCTTACTTTAAGAGAGCAGAGACATATCTAAGAATATAGGGTCATGGGTCTTTAAGAAAGACCTCTTACTTCATCATCCAAAAGCAACAGCTGACTTCCTATGGGCTGCTCTCTTCTACTGTTTGCCCTTTGAAGCTGATGTGCCCTACATGTCCCCCATTCTGCTTTCAATCCATATATTGGGCTCAGACCTCCTCTTGCCAATGTCCTCTGCAGGAAGCCATGTTGACCAAGGGTAAGAAAGAGGTTGTTTCCCCACTTTACCAATTACCAAGTGTGTGCTCTTGGACAAATTACTTAACTTCCCCATTTATAAAATGGGTAATAAAACCTATCTCATAAGATTGCTATGGATGTAAATGAGATAATATCATCACTTTTTCCAGGACATTTTTCCCTGATTCAGTGTTGAAAGCTTCTGCGCAGACCAGGGAGAAAGAATACGAATGCCCACCTTTCTGCATCCCAGAGGCTTTATCCCTGATTGTGACTTTTTCTCTTTGTCTGTCTCTTTCCTCTTAACAAAGCTTCATACACCTTTTTTTCTGTTACACCCACTTGCTTGCTCTCCCTCCTAATTTCTATGCTCCTTTCACCATGTCTTCCCCATTAGCTTTGTCTTCCTCTTGTCTAAGGCAGACTCTCACTTGCTCTGTCTTCTCTTTATTTATTCCTCTCTAGAAGAGGCGCTTTACTCCTGCCCAGTGGTGGCTTCAGAATTTCTATATAGAATGCTTGGAGGCAGTAATCTTGTTGGAAATGCCTTCCAGAGGACAAGTCTTGAGCCTGCATTTGCTGTGTTTTTGTATAGGGTTTATTCAGGGTGACTTGAGGAGGGTGGATGTGCCATTTAGTTCACACAGATACTAAAGCCCCATGTGCTACTGTATCTTATTTGCCACTCCAGATCTGTCCTCCACCCTGCTCTGTGCCCCAGGAGGTTGACCTCCACAGACTGTTTACTCAAGCTGCCTTGTCCTCCTGACAGGAGATCATACTGTTGGGCCAGAAAGAGATAGGGGTATTAATTCATCTCATGTAGAAATTCCTTCCATGCCAGGCTATGATTTTGGCAGTGGCTGTGCTCCTCTAAGGCTACAGCTTCCTTCCAGTAACACTTCTCATAAGGCTGCAGCTCTCACTGAATCCTAGTAACCCTATTCCCTCCCCTCCTCCCTTCAAGACCAGGCATGATAATAGTGTGCGGCTATGCTGATCCCTGGGTGTTTCATCATCCCTTAACCCCTCCCACACCTCTGTAAATAGTGCCAGTACCAGTTGCCATCAAATGAACTCCATCTCATGGCAACTACATGTGTGTCAGAGTAGAAAAATGCTCCATAGGGTTTTCAGTGGCTGATTTTTCAGAAGTAGATCACCAGGCCTTTCTTTTGAGGTGCCTGTGGATAGACTTGAACCTCCAACCTTTCGGTTATCAGCAGAGAACTTCAGCCATTTACACCACCCATGGAGTCCCAGTGAATAGTGCCTTTAGTAAAACTCTTTTTATTTAAACCCATTGAGTGAGCCTTTTTTTTTTTATAGTCAGGACTTTGGTGTTATATTACCACCATCACTGTTCTGGAACTGCCACCTCTCCCCACTCAGGACATTACATTGGGTGAAAATAGTAGTTGTTGATAAGAAATTTATCCTTTATCCTAGTTCCTCTATTTCCAATATAACTATATAACAATTCTAGAGATGCTTTTAATATCATAACCGCATGTCCATCTGTCATTATTTTATCATACGTCTCTGATATCCCTGAACTATTCTTTCCCCTTTTCCTATCTTCACCATTAAGCCCGCCATCTGGAGGTAGCCTGGTGCAGCCTGGCCCATGGGAGGGAGTTGAGACTCTGAGCCACCAGACTGACAGGGCTTGGAAGGAGACGTTAGCTATTACGAGTTTATCAGCATTGTGACTTTGAGCAAGTCATGAAACTTCCATCAATCTCATGTGAGAAGAACAAAGGTTACACCTACTGCCTCATTGTGAAGAACAAATAAAATAACACAAATGAAGGAGTTAGCACATGGTAGCAGATTAGCCCCTTTCTTTAATTAAAGAAAAAAAAGAATATGTGGATAGTTCTCTTGTTTTCAAAGACTATTTATTTATTGATTTATTAAAAATACAAACTTTGCCTAATATTATTGCCAGGAGAAATTATTTTCCTATAGGACATTTGTCCTTTACTATAGCAAGAAGGATTAGGAGTTTCCTGAAGAATTTTTGTCACACTCAGTCATCTTAAAGTTGAAATGCAAAGATGCTAATTCCATACAGTAATTATGTATAGTTTACTCTCACTTGCCGTCTTCCAGAGGCTAATGGTTTCAACTGATTTTGCCATGAAAAAAAAAAATCCCAGCAATTGAACCACAACCATGTCAACATACAAGGAACCAAGGAGCATACAAAATGCAAATGCACTGATGTCCTCTTTCTAATGACAGCTATGATAGTTAAGTTCTTCTACATAAAGAAAACAAAAATCCTCACAACTGGACCAGTAAGTGACATCATGATAAACGGAGAAAAGATTGAAGTCGTCAAGGATTTCATTTTACTTGGATCCATAATCAACGCCCATGGAAGCAGCAGTCAAGAAATCAAACAATGCATTGCACTGGGCAAATGTGCTGCAAAAGACCTCCTTAAAGTGTTTAGAAACAAAGATGTCACTTTAAAGACTAAGTAAGGTGCGCCTGACCCAAGCCATGGTGTTTTCAATCACCTCATATGCATGCGAAAGCTGGGCAATGAATAAGGAAGACCAAAGATGAATTGATGCCTTTGAATTATAGTGTTGGTGAAGACTATTGAATACGCCATGGACTGCCAAAAGAAAGAACAAATCTGTCTTGGAAGAAGTACAGCCAGAATGCTCCTTAGAAGGGAGAATGGCGAGACTTGGTCTCAAATACTTTGGACAAGTTATCAGGAGGGATCAGCCCCTGAAGAAGGACATCATGCTTGGTAAAGTAAAGGGTCAGCAAAAATGAGGAAGACCCTCAACGAGATGGATTGACACAGTGGCTCAAGCATAACAACAATTATGAGGATGGCAGTTTTTCATTCTGTTGTACACAGGGTCGTTATGAGTCGAAATCTACTCAAGGACACCTAACAACACCAACAGCAACAACCCCTGTGTTTTCACCTCTTTTGTTTTTTTCTGCATCTTTTTTTCCCTCTTCTAAATAGTATAACCATAATTCTCAGTGGTGAAATTCCACTTTTCCATCTTCAATATAATCAACTTTCCCATTGCTTTTTATGTTTATAAATGCAACCTTTGAAAATTCTATTCCTAATATTCCAGGTGGGCATTCTTCATTTGTAATCCTCAGATCCCATTCTCTCCCTCCTTATTATAATCTTTAGATAAATAACAACTCCTTGGATTCCTGTTTCTTTTTCTGTTATCTTCCATTTCTCTTCTTAAGAGCAGCTTGTAACCCACACGAGCAGCTTGCCTCATTGTCCCACACCCAATAGAATCATCAAAAATCCTAGGTCTCTCCAGACCATCTGTTCTCCCAGAAAACCCCTTGGAGTGGCTTTCACTCCCTCCCTCCAGTGTGTGCAAACACGTAAGAAAAAGAGTTGCATTAACTCACAAAAAATGTGATGTAACCTTTGAAAACATAGCCATTTTTTTTCTGTTTTCCTGTAGAATTGTGATAAGTAGCATTTTTTGTTGTTGTTGTTGTTATTTGGGAATGGTCCTCATCTTAAGGAGACGGTTTTTACTTTGAGAAATGTTTAAAGCATACTTGGCTGGTGCCGAGAAGACAAAAATCTGGAAAAGTGCACATCAGGTGCCATTATGGCTTAATTCTGTAAATTCTGTATAAAATAATGTAAGCTAATCCCTTCTCTCTCATTTCTTTCCATGGGGCCTTGCAGAGGACTTTTGAACAGCAAGGAAGAAAGCCTAAGAGTGTTCTAATTTAGATTTTGTATATGAGCTTCTTTGTTCTGATGTTCTTATTCTGGGTCTAATCAAGGAAATTGGGATACAATAAAATGGCCTGATCCTTCCTAGAGACACCACGGCCCTCTGCCCCAAGAATGCCCTAGGAACTTTCATTTCCTGCCCCACTAATGCACTAAGAATGGCAATCTTGGTCCACTTGGTATAAAATGCTATTACTTCTTTCAGCAGTTTATCTGCTCCACCTTCTTTTTACAGTATTCATGACTCCTTTTCACTGCTTCATAATCAAATATAATAATAATTTTTGATGGCCTAATCCTTTGGAAGATTTGGGGATTTCCCATCAAATGATTGCCTATTTCCAGCCACTTTGCCTACTGAAACAAATATTGCAATTACTTTCAGGAATTATCAGTTGCCTCGCATCCTCTCTCTCATCGTTGACACAATCAGTCAGCCAACAATTGTCTGCTGCATCCCTCCCATGTATGAACCTCCCTTCTCCCCTATGCAGTGCTCTGAGAAAAACAAGAAAATTTTCCTAGAAACTCTCAAAAATCTCTTAGAATTCAGGAATGAGATCAGCAGTCTCAAGAGCGATTTTTCTTCCAATAGATTGCTCATGCTCTTGGTTTCCTGAGCTGGATTATTTTCTACTTCCTCCTTAGACAGCTTGCAAGTGTGTCCTTACTCCTTTCCCTGCACTTTTCTTGTTCCTCAAACTGACCTGTAAAGAACTCCTCCATTAGCCACAGTTCTTTCAGAATTGGCTTTCCCAGTCCCCTTTTTATTATTTAAGCTAAGAGCTCCTTTCTTCTTTTCCTCTTCAACACTCTAAGATGCCTGTAGGTAATGACATTATTTGGGGTTGACCTAATTTTTTTTTTTCCTCATTTCTCCTTCATTCCTACAATACAAATTCACTTATTTTGTCTTTGAATGTTATAATTTCCCCTTTTGTGTTTTTGGTTTCTCTTTAAATTCTCCAGGATGGTAGAGTAGAAGTAGCGTAGACTTTGGATCTAATAGCGTGTGATATTGATCTCAGCTCAACCACTAAACCTCAGTTTCTTCAACTATAAGATGAGAATGTTATCCTCTGCATGGACCTGTTTTAAGGACTATCGCATTTTAAAAGCTTATCACAATGCTTGGCACATTGTGGCATCTCAACAAATGTTAGTTTCCTTCCTTTTCCCCTTCATTAAACTCAAATATAGCTGCAGACGTTTAACATTTGTTCTGGTTTTCCAGCCTTCCTGGAAAGCTCACGTTCTACCTCTAACTAGCATGTACCAGCAGAGTCCGACAGACTGGATAGGGTATAGAAAGCTGCCTCTTCTGATCATTTTTCTTATATTTTTCCACCTTTTATGTTCTAATAGGAACTTATTTATCGTCTTCATGACACTACAAACTCAGACTTTGAGAAATTAATTTTGGTTATTATTCCAAAATGATGAGATATAATTTTTCTCTTGTACTTCACAATCTATATTCTTTGCCAGAGGGAAATTATATGATTTCTTCTGGGCCATTTCATATTTGGGTGAGTTTGTTCCAGTCTGTTCACATATATATCTAAATAAGAATCTTAAAATCTACATGATTGGATTAATTAAATGTATTTAACCACAGAGGTCATAATTTGGTTTCCCAACTCTATTATCTGTTTAAAATTATTTACAAAAGATTGTTTTTCTTTTTGTAATGAGAAAGTCTTCCTATCTTTTAATAATGTTCTTGCCCTTCCTTGCTTAAGTGTGTGTGTGTTAAAGATGGAAGGTTGGGTGGTAATGTTGATCCATTTTATATAATATAAAGTAATGTAATGTAATATAACGAAGTATAATGTAAGGCAACAAACATAATATAATATAATATAATTTAACATAAAATAACGTAGTATAATGTAACTTAACAAACATAATATAACATAATATAATGTTAATACAATACAATGTTAATATATAATAATGTAAGTATATTGTATATATGAGGTTTTCATAATTCATTATCCAGCTGAGATAACACCTGATTTTCCAAATGTACATTATGAGTGTTAAATAGAAATCCTGTCACTGGATGGTTTTCTCCTCCTGTGGACCCAGCTCTCTGACAGCTACATGTATTCTTAATGTACTCACCATTGTTTCTTGGGACAAAATTGCTTTGATCTGTTCTCTCTCAGAATCCCATTGTATGTGACATTTTAATAAATATCCAAACGAGATGAGAGACTGAGGCATGTGAATATCTGGAAGAAGAATGTTCCTGCAGAGGCAAAAAATAGTACAAATGCCCTGAAACGGGAGCCTACCAGGTAAAATCAAGGAACAACAGTGATGCCAGTTTGTCTGCAGCGGAGACAGTATGAGGGACAGTGGCGTGAGATGAGAGCAAAATAATAAAAGGGGTTTTGAGGGAGAGGTGAAGATTTTCCTGAGACTTGCAGGCCACTTAAGGATTTTGGCTTTTACTAAGTGAGATGAAAGCTACTGAAGGTCAGTGAGCAGAGAAATGTATTGAGCCATGATCTGACCTGATTTTAACAGGAACATCATGGCTGCTGGGTGGAGAATAGACCATAAAAGAGTAAGTATGGTAGCAGGGAGAATGTTAGAAAGATACTCTAATATTCCATATGAGCAATGATGGTGGCTAGGGCCGGGGAGAAGAGGTAGAGTGGTGAGAAATATTCAGATTATGAGAATATTTTGAGGGCAGAGCTGAAAAGATTTTCTAACGAGTTGGCTGTGGCATGTGAAGGTCAGAGAGGAGACAAGGATGACTCCAGCAGTTCGAGAAGTCACCATAAACCAAAAGGAGTAAGGACTGCAGCAAGAGTACATTTGGAGGTAGATAGCTATTAGACATCTGAGTGGAGATGGAGAGAAGGTAGCAAGATATGTGAGTCTGGAAGACTGGAGAGAGATACAGGGTAGAGATAAGTATTGGAAGTCATTGGTCTATAGATAGTAATTAAAGCTATGAGAGTAGATGACATTGCCAAAGGACTGAGATTGGAGAGATGAAGAGAAATCAATAATTGAAACAGAGACAGAGTAATCAGTGAAGTTAGAGGAAACCAGGAGAGCGAGATGTCCTGGAAGGAGTGAGAGAAAAAGGTGTTTCAAGGAAGAAAAAGTGATCCATTGAATTAAATGTTGTTAACAGATCAAATAAAGTGGGGATTAAGAATTGTCATTAAATTTAACTAAACAGAGAGGTTGGAGCCCTGGTGGCACAGTGGTTAAGAACTCAGCCGCTAATCTAAAGGTCGGCAGTTGGAATACACCAGCCACTCTTTGGAAACCCTATGGGGCAGTTCTACTCTGTCCTATGGGGTTCCTATGAGTTGGAATTGACTCGATGACAACTTTTTTTTTTTTTGAAGAGGTTATTGGTGACATTGGCACTATGCTTTTGGGTGGAGTAGTAGAGTAGAAACTCTGATTTATTTGGTATTATTAAGCCAAATCTAACAGGAGGAGTGGAACTGGAGAAAGAAAATACAAACAGTTTTTTCAAGGAGATTTTCTATAAAGGGAGGTAGGTAAGTAAAGGGTTAAAAGAGGATACTTAAAGATGGAAGACGTTATGACATTTTTATATGTTGATGGGAATAAGCCAATACAGAGGAGAATTTGATGATACAGAGGAGAAATGGGACAATTGCTGGAGCAATTAACTAGACAAACAGAGAATAAATTAAACCCAATGCTCAAGTGGAAGGCTGGCCTTAAAAGAAGAGTTCATTTGTAGTTACAAAATGCAAATAAGAGGACATGGACCCAGATGGAGTAGGTGTGGTGGTGAGAGACTGTGGAAACTCTCTTCTGATTTCTTCCATGTTATCAGCAAAATAGGAAGTCAGCTGTATCAGAGGGTGAGGGGAATGCTGTTGGAGAGAGGAGAAGGCTTAACATGTCATCTAAGAGAGGGAGGGAGTCCTTGGGTGGTGCAAACAATTAATGTGCTCAGCTGCTAACCAAAAGACTGGAGGTTCAAGTCTACCCAGAGGTGCCTTGGAAGAAAGGCCTGGTGATCTACTTCCAAAAAATCAGTCATTAAACAGCCTATAGAGTACAGTTCTACTCTGACACACATGAGGTAGCCATGAGTCAATAGGAAAAGAGGGAGAATGAATGGACAACAGAAATGTTGTATATTTGCTTGTCAGTATTAAGGGTATAAGTTAAGGGCATAAAGACTAAGCTCAGTCATCATGAATTTAATGTGCAAACAGTCACCAAAATGGTGTTTTTTTGTTTTTGTTTTTCTCCAACCACATTCAGCTTCACAGAAGCAGGAATGGAGGAGTGGAAGCGTTGGAGACACGCAGAGGTGAAGTTTTACCAAGCAAGTATGATGAAGCAAAAGAAGGGCACGAGAGGGAATGATTCTATTGAAGGGTTGTGGAATTGAAGCTAGGTGAGAAAGATCAGGACCAAATAATAAAGGATAGGATCAGTAGATTGTAGGGTCTGCAGAGCTTGAGAAACTATTAGAATTGGGGCACCTCATGCAAGTCTGTTTGAGTTAAGTTGTTTTGTTTGCTTTGTTTTGTTTTTCTTCTGCAAGGACCCTTCTTATCATACTTCTTGCTCATTTTCGTACATTTGTCCTTCTATAATTTTAATTTTTTCTTTCAAAAATTTCTGAATTCTCCTGAGATATTTTACTGCTGTTTTTTTCTGTTACTGCTGTCCAATAGAACTTTCAGTGATGATGGGAATGGTCTGCATCTGCACTATCCAATAAAGTACCCACTAGCCATGTGGGGAATGTGGATAGTGTGACTGAGAAAATATGTTTTTAATTTTAATTAATTTTAATTTAAATAACCACATGTGCCTAGTGGCTGCTGTATTGGATAGCACAGCAAGGTGAAGAGACATATTTATGTCATTCGATGATATAAATGTTACTGGTACTAAAAACATTTTTCTAGTTTCCCTTTTATTTTTGCCTTTTAAAGTTAGTTCTAATGTATCTGTGTTTTTTTCCCCATTTATTCAATAAATATTTATGGAAATTCGACTGTATGCTGGTACCAGTTCTTAGTCAAGTGGCAATGTGAGGATAAGTAAGTTAAGATGCCTATTCTCTAGTGCCTAGAGGAAGTCATGGGCAAAGAAATCCATCACGATAATCTAATATAAAAATTGCAGTACCGTATGCCACATGCCATGGTCAACGGACGCGTGGGGAGTGGTGGGGGCCCAGTGGGGAGCAAGCAGTGGGAGTCCTCCCCAACATCCCACTGGTCAGGGCTTTGAATCCTGGCTTTGTTGCTCCCTTATAAAGTAGTTTACTTCATAGGGTGGTTGTAGGAATTTAAAAAAGATGGTGTGTATGTAAAGTGTTCAGCACTCCAGCTGTCACAAAATAAAACTAGTTCCTTCTTGTTCAAAATGCATAAATTTGACTTTTCATCACAAAAATTTATCTGTAATTTTTTTTTTTTTTTAATGAAAATAATGCTGTGTCCTTGTTTTCCATTCCCAGGACACAATATAAGGTGATGGCACCTCATATTCAGTTGATTTCTTTCTTTTTTTAATTGTGGTAAATATGTATATAACAAAACATTTTCCATTTCAACATTCTTCACACGTACAATTCAGTGACATTAATTGTGTTCATGTTGTGTGACTATCACCATTATCCATTTCTAAATTTTTCTATCACCCTTGAAAGAAGCTCAGTGTCTCTTAAGCAATGATTTCTTGAGCCACATGTTCAGCATGGCTTTGATTGTCCCTGAACCCACTTCTTCCTTGTCTAGCCTGAAATGGACCTCTCCTTTCTTCCCCCATTGCAACAGACTGAACCCATGAATCCCCCAGTCCATTATTTTCCCTGATGATTTACTGGTCTGAAGAATGTTTTTAACAAAATATTGGTGTCTTTTGTATATACTGTTTTATTCCATAAGATTTATAAAATCCTAGAAGCATGGAGCAAGATGCATAGTCCCTATTCCTGCTGAGAAGTCATCAAACTTCTGTTTGAACACCTGAGTGATGGAGAGCTCACTACCTCCAAAGCAGTTCAGTTCACTGCCAGTACTTTCACCAAAGAAAGTTCATTGTCCTGTTTAGATGTAATCTACCATCCTCTGGTTCCTCCCACCAGTACTACTTGTTGCCCTCACCTCTAAGATATGGCATGTGATGAGGGAAAATGGAGTGGGATTGCAGATAGGGCTGGGTTTGCACATCACCAACGGCCCTTCTTATCTAAGCAGCATCCAGCTAAAAGTCACAGAAGTCAAAACTTCTGGATATAAATATTGTCTACCAGATAAGTCCTGGTGAAACATGGAAGAAGCTCCAATCTAGGTAGTGTGCAAGAAATCTATCTCCTTCCTCCTTGACAACCTTTCACACATTTCATGTATTTCATTCCCCAGGAGCTTCTTCTAATCCTGGCTAAATATCTCTAATTCCTTCATCTATCCTTCATGGCACAATTTCACATTCCTTCATCATTCTCTCTGCTTTGGGTCTATTGCCAAGGTCCCTCACCAACCTGTCCTAAGTTGGACCCTCTAGAGTTATATTCAAACATCTAGTTGGATGGTTTCTAGGTATGCTGACTGGATCTAAGCATCCCATAATGATACTGAAGTTGGAGAGCCTTTCTTTCCTATTCACCTCTGAGTGAGCTATAATACCCAGGCTATACCTAAGATCTCCTGGCTTCCAGTCCACATTTTTTGCTCCTCAGTGTGGGACGAGAAAAAGATTTGTTAGCATCTGGGGAGTCTTCGGTGCAAGCTAGTCTCTCACAAATATTTTGAATAGTCTTCACAACCTTATTTTTAAAATGTAGCACTTGGCCTTGATGAAGACGTAAAGTGAGTGGGGAGGAAAAGAGACTGCTGAGAGTGAGAAAGAAGAAACAAGTCTCCCATCTCAATCAGACTTTCTTGTTGTGTTCTCCCTCTTTGAAAAAGAAGCACGAAGATTGGTTTTCTGATTACAGTCCAGTCTAGTTTAAATATATTATTTTTCCTCCTGCCTCCTACATGGTAGTTAAGATAGATAGACACACAGACAGACAGACAGATAGATAAATGCATGTATGTGTTATTTATCACTCTAGTTCTCTTGCTTTTGTTTCTTTGCAGTTTTGTTTTGTTTTCTTCATACAAGGCACTTGCTGTATTTCCCACTTCTTTATCTCACCAGCCATTTTCTTTTCCCCATTACACAGCTTAAAAATGGCCAACATCTTTAGGGTGAGTGGTAATGCACGGTACAATGCAAACTGTATTTTCCCGAGGGACAATAATAACTTGATGGGGCCTCATTGTGGAGCAAGGTCAGAAAAGATGTGAGGCAATTTGGGTTTCAGCAAATATCACTCGGTCAGGTCCTTGCTGTTGTCTTAAAAATAGCTCCCACATATCAGGACATGTTTTAGAGCTAAGTTAAAACCACATTTGCTTGTTCAAAGCATCTCTTATGGGGCTGAAAATGCTGAGGCTGTGGAAAGTAAAGTTGGAAGTATTTATTGGTAACTTGCACTTACTCCAGAGTTCCCTCGGGGAATGACTTTGCAGCAATTTAAGCCCAAATGCAGAGCAAATAGCAAAATGGGTGATCTTGCCCACTCTTACAAGACTTGTCAAATACCACCTCTTCACTCTGGATAACAAGTGCAAAAGGAGGTGAATTAGTAACTGAAGCCCACACTTTCATCTTCAGTAGCTCTAAGAGGCTTGCTGATCAGTGTGAAAAGTCATGCCCTCTACAGCAGGCCTCTGTCTCTAAATTACTCTATTCTAGTACTTCCTTTTATCCTGAGGTACTTTCTGTATCCAGGACTATTAACATACAAGATGAGAAAAATCAGTTGAATGTCATATTTAAAAAACAACTTAACTATGCTTATTTGTTTAAGGTTTTAAGAAACCTATAAAACCTTCCACTTCCCTGATCTTCGTATTAAAAACACATTCTATTTATGCATAAAATTATTTTTTAAAAAAGCACAATTTCCTTCTGGCCTGCTACGAAAGCAAGATGAAGGCTGGGGTGGAGGGAAGGACCCAGACACAGTGGTGCAGACAGAGACAAACACATAGGAACAAAGAGGCAGAACACAAAAGACAAGAGAAGAGAGGGAGAGAGGGATAGACATACCCGCAGTAGGGGCCAGTGATACCTTCTTTATCTCACTCCCAAAGGTATTAGACTAAAAACCAAATATGACCGTAGCCACCTGTGCAATCTTGATAGCATAAGTTGCTATGTAATTTGTATGAGGTTATTTCTGTTGCTGTAGTCATTCTTATGTTTACGAATCAAACAGATCAGAACTGAACACCAAGGCATTGGGCTCAAGTTTACGTGGGTTATGGAATGAAAGGATGAGGATGGAAGAATGGAGAAGTGGTGTGTGAACTACAATCATAAACGATTGTGTTAATTATAATAACATTGGATAAGATTTCTATGTTTATTCAAGCTTCACAAGAAATCTATGAGGAATGCGCTTTTAATACTTCAACAATGCAGTATGACCCAACCCACTGCTGTAGGGTCGATTCTGACTCATAGCAACCCATAGGATTTCCAAGGCTGTAGTTCTCTACAGAAGCAGACTGCTGCATCTTTCTCCCCGGAGTCACTGGTAGTTTCCAACCGCTGATCTTTTGGTTAGCAATCGGGCCCTTTAACCACTGTGCCACCAGGGCTCCTGGCTATAAATGCAGATTCCAGATATAAAATGTTTGGGTTGAAATCTGGACTACAACACTTACCAGCTACATGACACATTTTTTAGCTTCCATGGGTGTATTACTTTCCTATTTCTGCTGTAACGAATTACCACAAACTTGTTGTTGTTATTCCTGGGTGTCATCAAGTCAATTCTGATTCATAGTGACCCCATGTGACAGAGTACTACTGTCACATAGAGTTTTCTTGGCTGTAATGTTTTTTTCTTTTCATTTTTTCCCGTACAAAAATTGTTACATAGTTTTGTGACTCTAATTGCTTTCCCCATAATGTGACAGCACACTCCTCCTATCCAACCCTGATTCCCCATGTCCATTCAACCAGCTCTAATCCTCTCTGCCTTCCTATCTCACCTCCGGACAGAAGCTGCCTGTTTAGTCTCTTGTATCTACTTGAGCTAAGAGGCACACTCCTCACGAGTATCACTTTATGTCCCACAGTCCTGTCCAATCCCTGTCTGAAGAGTTGGCCTTCGAAATTGTTTTAGTTCTAGGCTGATAGAGAATCCAAGGACCATGCTTTCCAGGCTTCCTCCAGTCTCAGTCAGACCATTAAGTCTGGTCTTCTTACTAGAATTTGAGTTCTGCACCCCACCTTTCTCCTGCTCCATCAGGGACACTCTG
>NW_004443969.1:4680544-4742029 GCF_000243295.1 Trichechus manatus latirostris
ATGGGTGATTGGTGTAGGCACAGGCATCTGACTGCAGCAGGGGGACACATTCTGAGCAAGGCAGGGGGCTGGCATCTGCCTTCAAGTGTCCAGGAGGAAGGCGTTTCCCTATTCCCTAGAGCATGTAGGTGGGTGGGTTTTGCAGCTGGCCTATGAGCACTTAATGCTGTTGACTGTAAAGACTGGGGTGGCACCTCTTATTTTTGGGCCCCTATCGCAGGCGGCTAGGTGGCATGGGTGGAGCCACCAGTCCTCAGGCCCCTGATATGGGTAGGTAAAGACTCTGCTTAATGGGCAGAGCAGTGTCAAATGTCCAGAACCTGCCACTTCACAGCTGAAACAGTTCAAGTTACAGTTCTGGTATACAGTCTGTTGTAATGCGGTAATGAGGGCCTACTCTGATGAGATGGGCCCACACAAGTCTATGCAGGGGGAAAGGCACTCAAAGTCCATGGATCCCCTATGCCTTTTCCTAGGCAAAGGAGCTGTGCCTACCCTGGGTTCCCTGGCTTAGTGGAGCCAGCAGTTTATTTTTTCGCGTTTGTTAATTTGTTCACTCTCCGTGGCAGGGAGAATGGCTCCAGGTGTGTGACGGATCCTTCTTCTAGCCCAAGGCACTCGGCAATTGCTGAAGCCGGTCTGGGACCAGGTGCAGAGCAGGGAGCGGGGAGGTAAATGGGAGAGAGTTTTACCCCTAAGGCAGTGTTTTTAATCCATGCGGGGTAAGCCATAGGCAAGTACTTATCTTTAGCAGATGAAGGCTGCTTCTCTTTTGTTCTGGGTAGCCATGTAGACTCTCTGGCGGTGGGTCTCTCCTGGTGCAGAAAATGTGCCTCCTGAGCACTGCCACTTGCCTGCCTCACCGCTCACCCACGAGCTCCTCAGGCC
This sequence comes from Trichechus manatus latirostris, assembly GCF_000243295.1. NCBI lineage: Eukaryota > Metazoa > Chordata > Mammalia > Sirenia > Trichechidae > Trichechus > Trichechus manatus. The sequence continues at coordinate 4,681,433 of NW_004443969.1, forward strand.
TGAAGGGCTCAGGCTCTCACCGGGTCAGGTCTGGCAACACGTGGCTGCTTCTGAACTATCTCTCCCTCCCCCTGCCACTCAGTCGGGTTCCTCAACTCTGCCTTTGATGTTCAGGGCTCCCAGATTGCCGTATATAATCAAATCACTTGTTTTTTCAGGTCTTTGTTGTAAGAGGGTCCACTGGAAGCATCTGACTACTCTGTCATCTTGGCCCCCTGGGCTGTAATCTTTATGGGAGCAGATCACCAGGCATTTCTCCTATGGAGCTGCTGGGTGGGTTCCAACCACCAATCTTTTGTTTAGCATCTGAGCACTTAACCCTTGCACTACCAGGGCTCTTTACCACAAACTTAGTGGTTTAAAATAATATAAATTTATTATCTTACACTTCTAGAGGTTGGATTCCTTCTGCAGGCTCTAGGGGAGAATCTGTTTCCTTGCCTTTTCTAACTTCTAGATGCCACCTTCCTCGTGGTCTGTTCTTCCATCTTCAAAGCTAGCAGCATAGCATCTTCTCTTCTCTCTGATCTCCTGCTCCCTCTTAGAAGGACTCTTGTGATTACATCAGTCCCAACCAGATAATCCAGGATAATCTCCCCACACATTTGCAAGTTCCCTTTTGTGAATGTAAGATTACATATTCACAGTTTCCAGTTATTAGGACAAGAATATCTTTAGGGGGGCATTATTCTATCAACCACATGTGTAAAACAAGGAAAAAATAGTACCTACCTCATAATGGGAGCCCAGAATGGCCTTATGACAATTTAAAGAGATAAATACGTAAAGCACTGAGAATAGTCCCTTATCCATTAATGGTTTTAGCCATTAACATCTACTGACTCGAAGAGGGCTTGGGGGATGAGGTGGGGTGTGGGTGGACTTGTGGTGATAAGAGGCAAGACAGCATTGAAGCTTTCCTCAGTTCAATCCGGTTTTGCAATACATCCTTGTCTGGCACTAGGGAAATCAGTCACAGAATTTTTAAATGTTTCTTCATATGAAGACATTGATGTGATAATAATGCCAGGTCAGAATTTAAGAGGTTGGTGATCTTAGAAATCTAACCTAAATTTCTACATTTTATGCCAGAGGAACCTACCTTATATACAGAAAGGGAAAGTGAGTTGCCCAAGAACACACAGACAGTTAGTGGTAGAACTGGGATGAGAACCCAGGGCTCCAGACACCTGTCCCATGTTCTTTCTACTGTTTTTGATCTTACTTAAGAGAAGCTCAACAACCTAACCAGTGCTTGCCAACTACCTTTAAAATGCCACATGGTACAAGAAAGAAGAATTTAATTTGTTGAACACCTGACTTTCGAATACAGTCTTTCCTAAATACAATTTTGAATTCTAGAACAGAAAAAGAACATCCAGTGGGAAAACTGGTGAGATCAGAATAAAACTGGTTTCTTAGTTATGACAAATGTACCATGATATATATCAACAGTGGGGGAAAACTGGATGAGGGGTATACGGGCACTCTCTGTATTGTCTTTGCAACTTTTCTGTATATCTAAAATTATTCCCAAATAAAAAGTTCATTTAAAAAAATATTGATTTTTTTTTTTTCTGTGTGAATGTCATGCTATTTTAAATCCTGCCTTTCAGGGTGTAGTATAATATCCTGTCATAGTTACTGTTCTGGCTCAGCTTCTTTGCTCTTGCTTGTTGCTCTTCCCAAAATGCTCTTTCTCCAGGCACTGACTGACATGGCTGGCCCTCTTACCCCCTTCAGGATTTCCTCCCAAGTCATTTTTTCAGTGAATTCTCTCCCAACTCTGCTATCTAAAAAATAAAAATAAAAAAAAACATCCCCGAGAACTGAAACAAAACGCCCACAACCTTCTATCTCTTTTCCTTGCATTATCCTTTTCCTTAGCACTCATTACAATTGAACACAAGGCACATTTTTCTCATGTATCTTACTTGTTGTCTACCTCCACCACCATAAAGGCCAGGTGCCTGGTATACAGATGGTGCTCCATAAATACTTACTGAATAAATGAATGAATGAATGAAACAGTGCCTGGCACACAGACAGCACTCCATAAATATTTATCGAATGAACAAATGAAATTCCTCTGTGAGTTCAATGGGCATGTGTACCCAGCACAGTGCCTGGCCCACAACAGACACTTGACAAACATCTGCTCTGAATATAAAGAATCTTTGGGACAAGTAGTTCAGATTACCCAATCAGGAAGTTGCATAGCTTACTGGTGGCAGGTCTGAGTCTAGAGTGTAGGCCTCCTGACTTCTGGGCCAAGCATTTAGCTCTTTGTACTTCCTCATGTCAAGGTCCACACCCAGCATAGGTATGTGCCGCAATATATGCCTCACGAGGATTTCCATAGCTGCTTTCATTTCTCAAAGGGAGCCACAGTTGTTAGGACTAAATAATCTGCTAAATATGGAAGAGAGATGAAGGCTGAGTGCAAGCGGTTTGCTATCAGCTGCTAACCTAAAGACTGGTGGTTCAAACAGACCCAATGGATCTGTGGAAGCAAGGCTGGGCAAACTGCTTCTGTAAAGATTACAGCCAAGAAAACCCAATAGAGCAATTCTACTCTGTAACACATGGGGTTGCTATGAGTCAAAATCTACTCCCTGGCAATGGGTTTGGGTTTGTTTGTTTTGGAAGGAGGAGAGATGGGTTTATATTATTGGTTTCCTAACGTCCATTGTGGAAACCCTGGTGGAGTAGTGGTTAAGAGCTACGGCTGCTAACCAAAATGTTGGCAGTTCGAATCCACCAGGCGCTCCTTGGAAACTCTATGGGGCAATTCTACTAAGTCCTATAGGGTTGCTATGAGTCAGAATTGACTCGATGGCAGCAGGTATCATAATGTCCATTGCTGCTAAGCTTAATTAAAATCCAAAGATATTGGTTTGTCATCATGACTCAACAGGAATGCTGTAAAGCATTTGGGACAAAAAGAGAGAATGGATGAAGCTAGCTATTGCTCCATGTCTTCTTGCTTATTCAATTCAATCCGATCCAACAAATATTTACTGAGGACCTACTTCATGCCCTGCACTACACTAAGCACTTTGAGGACTGCAAGAGAAGACCAGAAGTTGTAATAAAAAAGAAAACACAAGAACAAATGTTATTTCTTGATTCACTGTGATTAAGAAGGACAGGAATCCTGCCAGGAGCACTAAAACATATTAGCCCTTCCTGAATCAGAGCTCACATGCACCCTTGCTATAGATTCCAAGATGAAGCCTAACTGAGCTCAGAGGAGGTTTATACCTGAGGTTATGTGTCTGCATATCTCTTAGTTAACTCATTTCAGACTCATGCAGTGTTTCGTGAAGGCAATGAGCATCCTTGGTCCAAATTACTCCAAGTGATTGTAATTGAATAAAAATATTAATGGATAAAAGGGAAAAATATATGCTAGGTACTTCATATTATATAATATACAGTTTTTCAATAAATAATATTCATAATTAAGAATCAATGCAGTGTAGTGGGAAGAGTAGTAGGTGCTTCGCTGTTAGACCAACTTGGCCTTGAGTCTTGCTCATCTACTCTACTTCAGCCCTGCTCAAATCACCTTGAGTGATTTTGGAAATTCTCCTTAACCTCTCTGTGGGTGACTTCCTTAATCAGCTGAGATGGTAATAGCTTGCAAGCAGGCATTCAAGGTACAATTGGTTTCTATTTACCTGGAGTAACAAAGGATGAAGAAAGTTAGGAATAGGAGGAGAAAATGGAATATGTGGCTAATTGCCTCCATGAACAACTGCTTCTTTTGCCATGATACTGGAACTGGATGGTGCCTGGCTACCATTACTGAGGATATTATGATCTCAGATTCTATAGACGAATCCTGATCAAAAGGGGGGAAATGTAGAACAGAATTTAAACTATTCATGAAATCCAGATTTCTGGAGCCAGGGAGGCTAGATGAACCCCTGAAACTATTGCCCTGAGTTAACCTTTAATACTTAAACCAAAAATATCCCCTGAAGTCTTCTTAAAACCAAATAGTAGTTTAGCTTAACTAGTAAAAAATGTCTGCCTTGAGTATTGTGCTCTTTTAAGTCTATTTATATGAAATCAAATTAACACCAGCAACTGAAAAGATTGGATAAGGAACTTAAGGGGCAGTGAATTTATGTTAATGGAGGAGGAACAACTTGAAAAAGGAGGGTGAGAATAGCTGCACAACTTGAAGAATGGAGTCATGTCACCGAATTGTACATGTAGAAATCTTTGAATTGGTGTATGTTCTGCTATTTATATTCTCAACAGAAAAAAAAAGAAATAAAATAAATTATAAAAGCTTTTTTTCAAAAGAATATGTATTTAACTTCCTTGTTGTGAGAGTTAAATAAAATAGAGTACTTAAGATGACCTAGTATAGTCTATTGGGAGCCATGGTGGTTCAGTGGTAGAATTTTTGCCTCCCATACAGGACACCTGGGTTCAAGTCCCAGCCAATGCACCTCATGTGCAGTCGCTGCCCATCTGTCGGTGGAAGTTTGCATGTTCCTATGATGCTGAACAGGTTTCAGTGGAGATTCTAGACTAAGATGGACTAGGAAGAAAGGCCTGGTGATCTACTTCAAAATCAGCCAATGAAAACCTCATGGATCACGATGGTCCAATTTGCAACTGATCATGGGGATGGTGCAGGACCAGGCAGCATTTTGTTCTGTTGTGCATGAAATCACCATGAGTCAGAGGCCAACTCAATAGCAACTAACAACAACAGTATAGTCTACAGAAGGGGCTCAGTGTGTAGTACCAGTTGATGAAATTCAAACCAGAGAATTTATGCTACTAATTGGGGAAATAAAATGTAAAATGTGTTAATAAAATAGAACTTCATATTAGAATATCACTTTTAAACTGTGTGGTAAACTTTACATATATTACTTTATTTAATCCTCCCAGGACACTAACATTAGACCCCTTTTATACATTTAAGAAGACGGAAGCACAAAGAGGTAAACTGCCTACTGTCTGTCATAGGAGAACTTAATGACAAACTCAGGTCTTGTGACTTCAAACTCAGCTCTCTGTCCACCACACTGTGGATCATCTGGGAGCTCCATCCAGCTAGTTAGCAAACTGAAAGAGTGAGAGCTTCAGACACAATGTCTTAGTCTCCTAGTGCTTCTGTAACAGAAATACTACAACTGGGTGGCTTTAGAGAACAGAAGTTTGTTTTCTCACAGTTCTGGAGGCTAAAAGTTCAAATCAGGGTCTTGGACTTGTCGATTCCTTCCTTGTAAGTAGTCCTGGGTGTTTCTTGGTTCCTTGGCTTGTAGATGATCCTTACCCCCATGTCCCCCTACCCTGTGTGTGTGTATCTTTGTCTAATCTGCTCTTTTTATAACTCCTAAGTGGTTAGAACCCATCCTACTGTGGTATGATCTAATTAACTAACAAAGAAAATTCTATTTCCAAATAGGATAACATCCACAGGTATAGGGGTTAGGATTCAAACACATATTTTGGGGAGACACAATTTAATTCATAACACACAACAAAAACAAAAAATCAGACCAGTTGTCATCACATTGACTCCCACTCATGCAGAAGCTTAAAAGTAGAGGGTGGAGAGAGTGTAATGTCAGATAGGCACTAAGAGAGGTAGAGGATGCCTAAGACACTTCCCATTTCTTCAGTTATTCCCTCTGACTTTCATGCTGGCTAATGCTGAGATTTGCTTCTTTAGATTCTGGTGCTCTGAAGTACACAACAAAGCAAGACTTTGAAAAAAATGAAACCAGTGCTCCATGATCCCTGACCAGGAAAAAAAAAAATCTCTCAGAAAGTATTGACATAAGACTAGGGGTTGCTCCTCTTCTTAGTGGTTTTGTGGTTACACTGCTAAATTGAGGAATAGATAGCAGAGATCAGTATAATACTATTTGCATTTACTTATTCCCTCGATAACTATTTTCCAATAACAAATAGGATGGTAGATCTTTCACTTATATTAGACAAAATTTGGATAAATTTCAGGCATATTCATTCTGAGGCCCATAATTTTGGAAGCCTAGATTCATCTTTCAGAGTTGAGTGGCTCTGTTAATTTATATTTAATATTTCATTGAGAGTTTTATGTATTCTTAATAGGAAAACATTTAGATTTAAATAAAAACAGTAATGTTAATTGTGTTCACTCATTTTCAATAATCTCTGTAATAGTTACTGTGTATTTCTGGGGATTCAATTCAAAAAACGTAACAGGATCAAGCACCCATGGAGTGTTTAAAAATCATATAAGGAAAACAAAGAAAGAATTCCAAACATACCAACTTTTCTTTTTAAACTATTTTCCCTTAATACTAAATCAACCCAATTTGGAAAGGTTACCTATACTTAAGCACATGATGTCATATAGTAAATCAAGATAAATGGAAAATATATAATTCCTCCTTACAGAGTATGATTTCAATACTTAATTCATCATCCCCCCTTCCGACAGAGACCTTCAATATGAATCTAAGCTCCAATTCACAATGCACAAACTATAACTATTTATTATAATGTTGTGTCATTTGTCACTTTTATGGAATTCAGTGTATTTTGCAGGCTGTAAAATGGGCCAGAGTGTTTCAGAAATGATGTAATGTCATCATTATTCCTCATTTCTAGTGCTTGAATTGCATCCACTCTCCCTAACAGGCCTGATTTATTCAGTGAATAAATAACAATATGCTTCAATAATGTATGTCTATCGAGATTTCATTAGCTGCCCAGGAGGTGCTATCCTGATTTTAAATAATTGAAATACACACTTGGAGTCCAATGGACTTGAGATGATTGGGATATAACCATATACTAGAGCAGCGTGTGGAGGGAAGATGCTTTCAGAATAGACTGGAATTGAAGGGATACGGTCAACTGATAGCAACGTCTTTGCAAAAGTACAGGGATTTAGAGATTTCTCGAAATAGGAAAACAAAAAAGCTTGAGTGAATAGATGTGCTTAGTTGCTTTGAATCCCATACAGGCTACCCTCCAACTTTCAGCTGATTCATTCTTAATAATGTACCTGGAATGCTGGCCACATTCATTAATGACTAAGTTCCCAGGACAACCCAGTCCTGAGTTCTATAGTCCAATAAAGCAAGTCCCAAGGAATGGAGTATATAGTTCTCCTAAAGGATAACACTACCTTTTGCTAGTTGAGGTTAAGTGGGGTTTTGTGTTCTTAATTAAACATCTTATAACTCTCTTTCTATAATCCACTTGTGATGAAATAAGTTTAAATCTGCCACCAAAAAGTCTTGGTACAATGCTGTTTCAGAAGTTTCTAGAATACTTTATGTCAGCAGTGCAGGACGGTTTATAAAGATACACCTACTAAAATACATCCCCTAGTCGGCATATTTTGGCTGAAAATGCATTTTGAGAAGCAGAATATTTATTTCTTCTTGAAAATAGACTTGGAGGTGTCTTCCTTCCAAATGGGAAAAAAATGTTTCAAAGTGATGACTAGATGCTAAAGGAGAATATTTATTTATTCTCTAAAAGCAAACTGGGAAGCTTCTTCTCTCTAATTGGGGGTGAGGAGAGTTCCAAAAGTGAGCAATAGTTCCCAAGGGAATGACACTTCCATAGCAAAAAGCTGTGTGTGCCTCCATGTGTGTATGTGTGTGTGTGTGTGTGTGTGTGTGTGTGTGTGTATGTGTTTCTACCCTGAGGAAAGAGAAACAGCATGAATGCAGAGAGTGGACTGGCGGCATCTATTCCTCTTTTCTTAATTAAAAACAAAAAACAAACAAATAAAAAAACCTACTTTGTTCGCTTGTTCCAATGGCATAAACCAAACCAAACCCGATGCCATCCAGTAGATTCTGACTCATAGCGAACTATATGGATGGCAAAAGAGCCAGGAAATCCAGCAGCCACTTGACCCAGGAATCTGATTAGAGAGGTCAGAACTGTGATTGGGGGTGGGGGCTTAGGAGGGATTAGGGAGGCAGATCCTACTGGTCTGATGAGGAAACATTTGAGACGCAGAGGAGCAGACAGAGCTGGTCTAGGCAGGCGGGGGACACTAGAGGCAGGAGAAGAAGCCCTGATGGTGAAGCGGTTAAGAGCTCAGGCTGCTAACCAAAAGATCGGCAGTTTGAATCCACCAACAGCTCTTTGGAAGCCCTATGGGGCAGTTCTACTCTGTCCTAGAGGGTCACTATGAGTAGGAATTGACTGGACGGCATACAACAACAACAACAACATGGATCTTTTCAGAGCTTTCTTAGGATTCCCTGCTGGGTGGGGCTGTGAGATCACAGCTGTTATTCACAAAGAAAAGGAAGTCAGATGTGGGGCTGCGGGTGAATCATGCCCTTAACTGAAGGGAAAGATTCCTCACCAAAGAATTAGTGAGGATTAATAGTTAAATATAATGAATCAAACTAATGCTTTCAGACACTGAATCCATGTAGTATTTGAGGCATCATAGAAAACCCACATATAATCACATGTATTTTTTTTTCCTAGAAGCCTTGAAGGATTTCTGTATTCCTTAAGTACATATTTCTGTAGCCCAGCAAAAAGACAATATCTCAATAGTGTTTAATTACTTGAGAACTTGTGTATGAGGTGGTGGAGGGAAGCAGAGGGAGATCTGACCCATCACCAGCCCCACTCCCTTCTCATCTTTGGACCAGTGCTAAGGCTATGTAGAAACAGTGTGTGTATGCATGGTCTTTCTACCAGCAAAGGTTGCACTACTCCCTAGCCTGAATCTACAACTTCTTCATCAGAAATCTTTGGTTTCTGCTGGCCTCATAAATTAGACCCCTGCTAAGTTTCTAGGGGTTAGGATGTGGACATATTTGGGGAACCATTATTCTGCCCATCACACTAGGCTTCTGTGTCCACAAGAGTATGTTTATTTTTGGACTCTGGGGTGCACTTCTGACTATATTGAGATACCAAATACAAATTAATTTTCAATCATTCATGGATTAAACAAATATTTATTAAGTATCTAGTGTGTGTCAGGCACATGATGAATTGGGGGTGGGGGAAGTATGCATTCCCTGCCCTGAAGGTTTTTCTAGCAGGGGAGGACAGTGTGTTGAGAAAGTCTACAAAAATCTTAAAACATAAATCTTTGAAATACATCTTTAAACATGTAATATTTTGTACAGCACTCACATTTAAAATTTGTTTAGCAAATACTTATTGAGCACCAACTGTGTGTCAGGTGTTGTTTGGGGCACTCACATACAGCAGGAAGGATGGAAAGTCCTGCCTCGAAGGAGCTTAATGTCTGGTGGAGAAGACAGAAATAAACCATGAATAAACAAGTTGTGACACAGGTTATAAAGGAAATAAAAATGGCACAGGTGGGATTGCTTTAAATTAATTGCTCAGAGACAATCTCCTTGAGGGGATGGCATTTAAATAGATACTGGAAAGATGAGAAAACACCAGTGCTTAGGGATCAGGGAATAGTATTTTAACAGAGAAGCAGAAATTATTAAGGCCAGAAGCCAAATAAAAGCTTGATGTGTTTGAGGCCAGAAAGGGTCCCATTTAGCTGAGAGAAAGCTGGGGTAAGAGATAAGCATGTATTGTTTAAATTGCTTTTTGTTGGCATAAAGTGAATCTACAGCTCAGCAAGAGGACTTGCAAGGGTTTCTCATCCAGTCACAACATGGAGCAGTAGCCTTGGGCTGAGAATGTGCCATGCCGCTCTGTCTTCATTATCAGTTATCACTTTTGGAAGTCAATAAATACTGCATGGTGGAGTTTATTGCTCTTTGAACTTCTCTTGAGCAGGAAGGAGTTCCCAAATTGTTTGTTTCCAGCCATGCTTGCGATTTTTTAAAATTCGTCATTGGGAGAATGGAAAAGATTGCTAAGAAAGATGCTCTGCACCTGGTGATAAGATCTGGTGCTGTGGGATGTGTAGACGGAATAGAACAGACATTCGGAATACCCAAGACTCTGTAATAAAAATCAGAAGTGCATACCATGTAAACAATTCCACAAGGAAATTTGGCTCTGGGATAAACCTCAAATTAGGAGACAGTTATGACTGTAGCATGGACAAGTCCCAAATATATCAAATACTTCACTATTTCCCACACTTCTTCCTTTCATTGTTTCAGACAGTCTAGAACTCAACTATCGTCACCCCTACATCTAAGACAAGTTCTAGCACCTTCTGCTGAGGCCTCAATGGATGTTGTCGACATTGTAAGGAGAAAGCCCTCTGAAGTCACCTGTGTTCCTGATCTCAGGATTCTTACTGGGGCTTTGGATGGGTCAGAGAAGGAAGCCTGGAACGGAGATCAATGAAATAGGGGAAAGACTTGAGTCCAATTCAAGATCTATCAAACTACTCAAATACCCTTCAGCAATTATGAGTTTACTAACATCTCCCCTCCTATGAGAAGCATTTCCTGACCACCCAGCCCAAGATTGTCTTACATTTCCTAGTACATCAGAAATTATCTTTATCAGCTTTCTTATTATTATCGGTCTTCTCCATTAGAAGGTCATTCCACGAGTATGGGATATTGTATGTCCTATTGACCTTGTGGAAACCCTAGTGGCATAGTGGATAAGAACTATGGCTGTTAACAAAAAGGTCGGCAGTTCGAATTCACTGGGTGCTCCTTGGAAACCATATGGGGCAGTTCTACTCTGTCCTATAGGCTCACCGTAAGTTAGAATCGACTCATCAGCAACGGGTTTGGTTTTTTTTTTAATTGACCTCATATCGCCTTTCCTGGAAACCCTGGTGGCATAGTGGTTAAGGACTACAGCTGCTAACCAAAAGGTTGACAGTTCAAATCCACCAGGTGCTCCTTGGAAACTGTATGGGGCAGTTCTACTCTGTCCTATAGGGTCACTATGAGTTGGAATCGACTAGACGGCAATGGGTTATCCCCTTTCCAGGAACAAAGTAAAAAAAAAAAAAAAAAAAGTTGCTGTCCAGTCAATAGAGATCCTATGTGTTTCAGACTAGAACTGTGCTCTATAGGGTTTTCCATGCCCTTTGGAAATAGTCAGGCCTTTCTTCCAAGGCACCTCTGGGTGGATTCGAACCGCCAACATTTTGGTTAGCAGCCAAGTGCTGAAGCATTTGCACCACCCAGGGACTCCTGGCATTCAATAAAGACTTGTTGAATTAATGAATGCTGAATGAATCAAAGTTGTGGCAGAGGTTCTGGTATTCTGGAATCCTTAACGAATGTTTTGAATGAACAAACCTATTATTTGCTCCTCCCTTACTTCTACTGCCTGAATCTAAGAAATCAAATGTCTCCATTCTGGAAAAAACAATCCCTATATTTGAGATAGCTGACAGCCTAGAAGGCTGGCCAAACATTTGAAACTCATTTGCTGTCCAACCCCCATCATCACTTTAACTAGCCCGTCTCTCATACATAAAGTAATAGAAAACCACTCCTTCTCTTGAATCCTCCTCTTACACAGACCCAAACAGAGTGAAATGGCTAGAATACTGCTCTCCCCAGGAGAGAGCAATCCCTACCTAGTTGCCATCAGACAGACAGTATTATGATTCCCAGGCACTGGAAATCTGTCATCTTCAGCTTTTCAACCTACCCAGGAGCAGACTGCAGTAATAACTCCAAGGAGCTGCGTTCCAACTCCAGCTGTGGATCCAATTTCCACTTACAAGATTTAACCTGGAAATTATCAGTGACAACCACAGGGGGAAAATGAACAGCTGATTTGGGAAGTGCAGTGGGAGAAGCTTTGGTCTGACAAGAGGAAGCTATGAATGATGCACAAGGCAGATCAGAATAAAGGATGTCCTTGTGGAAATGAAATGTGATGTACAGTAATTCCAACTGTGCTGCCACCAAACAGCCTGTTAACAAATAAGTGGCTTGATGTGATTGTAGATAAGACAGGTGAAATGAAAGAACTTCAGGAACAATAGGAGCTGTATCTGGGAACGTTGACCGAGAGCTGGTGAGAGGTCTAAGCAGCAAGAGGAGGTGACAGCTGGATCACACTTTGAATAAGAAAATCAAAGGAAAGGTAACAAAAGGGGGAATTCTACTTAACTGGGGTGCAGATAGAGGGGGTAGTTACTCCAAGTCTAAAATATTATAAGTGTAGGGTGAGAATTATAAGAATATATAACGAATAGTCAAATTTTCAGTCTTTAGCTATAAGCCTTTTATTTGTTCAATAAACAGTATATTACTAAACATCTAAGTGCCAGGCACTGTGCTCATCAGAGCACTAAAAAGAAGATTAAAATATCATCTCTTCCCTCAAAGAGATTAAGATCCGTTGTTAGTTAAGCAGCTGAAAAATACAGAAACAAACTTGTAATGGGAATCAATACATTCTACTTCCATGAAAGCTACCCTCTTTACATTTCAAGAAAAATCTGTTGTTTAACACTTTGTTCATTGTGTGTGCATATACTATCTCATTCAATTCACACAACACCCCCAGGACTCTGCGTTGCTGCCCCTATTGCGCTGGCAACAAAACTGAGGACCTGAGAGCGTTACATCCATCAGAGAGCTAAAGAGTGAAGAAGCGGGATTTGAACCCAGCATTTGTCCCAACAGCACTGAATTAAGGAGCAGGTATATGGGCTGTGGAAACCCTAGTGGCAGAGTGGTTAAGTGCTATGGCTGGTAACCAAAAGGTTGGCAGTTCGAATCCACCAGGTGCTCCTTGGAAACTCTCTGGGGCAGTTCTACTCTGTCCTATAGGGTCGCTATGAATTGGAATCAACTCCACGGCATCGGGTTTGGTTTTAGGGTTTTATATGGGCTGTAGCACTAGGCTTGATTGGGGGCCAGATTCGATACGTGTCAACAATTAATCTGATTAAAATATTACCAAAACACGGTAAATATCAAGTAATTAACATAAATTTATATAGATATTCCCAAACTGTGTGCAGTGATGCAGTGGCATAAGTAGGGCGTGCAAAACCCGGCTGTAGAAACTACTCTTCAATTGAAGAAACTACTGCTTATTTCTTACTTTGTTACTAAGTAAATTTTTATTACATTATTTTCCTCAATTTGCCAATGTGTTATCTGAAATAAAGTAAAATAGTAAGTAGACTTTTTTTCTGGTGCTATTACATTAAAGGGTGTCTACTCCCTCTGCCTGGAGTGCAAAAATATCTTGGTCTGGCCCTGGCTCCAAACCCATGATCTTTTCAGGACACTATGTCAGTCTCTTTAGGCACTTAGTCCAAAACAGCTCCTGGAAAATCTACAAAGTACACGAAGGCTCACACCCCCGCCCCCAAATCGGGGCTTATAATGTCGCATTGAAATGAGGCCACTCTACCTTCTCTGCAGGATCCGAAATCCATTTACAATAGGGATAATTGAAAACATAGATAAAAGCATGTATTTTATTCTTCCCAAGAGTTTTTGAATGTTAGCATGTGTTGCACTGTAGACTTAAAATCAAAGAATGAATTAAAAAAAAAAAAACTCCAAACAACAATCAGCTCAGTAGCTGGAGGGAGGCATTTGAAGTGGAAGATCTCTACAAATCCTCAGAGAAGTTCCACAAATACTCAGCCCAGAGATACAGCAAATGTCCGCAACATGGAACCCAACAGAAGAGCCCTGTGTTAGTTTCAGCAGCATCTCCGAAACCTCTCAAGCATTAAGCCTCAAGCCTCAGCACTCTAGCGCCTGTAGTCTGTCAGTGCTCACCAGCTGAGACGGGGCTCACTGAGCTGGAGCTGAGAGGAAAGTTCCCTCAGCCCAGAGCCTGGCCACAACGCTAGGAGGCAGCAAAGTACCTGGGAACAGAACCCACTTCAATTAACTTTAGCTCTGCAAGTACTAACTCTGGTGAGCACAAGTCATTTTTCTGGAGCTGTGAATAAAGAACTAAAAATCACAGCTTTGACCATTGAAGAGTTTACGATCTCATTGAGGATGTAAGAGAATTGAATCTATAGTCCAGTTTTTAAAGGAGGGTAGGGAGTGCCAGGGAATGTTACAGAGATGGTGACACTGAGGATACGTTTTAGGAAATAGAGGAGAGATCAGAACAATCTACACAGTTAGGAAGGCTTCAAGGACATTGGACATTGAGTTAATCTTCATAATTGTGAGGAGTAAAAAGGGGAGATCATATTGGTAGAGAGCAAGAGTCCAGCTGGTGAAACAAGCCTAGAAAAGATGGGGGGGAGGCGTGGAATTACCAGACCGACTGGAGGAGATTGTGGTGTATTTATTAGCATCAGCTAAGAGTTTACAATCATCCTTTAATTTGATTCTCACAATAACTGTGAAGGAAGGGCTCTCTGTTTATCCCTATTATAAAGAGAGAAACATAATTTGTCTACTAGGTAAGGGTCAGGCCACGAATTGAAAGATCATTCACACAATCCTTTATTCACTGTCACCACGTGAGATTAGAAGGAAAGGCCTGGCGATCTACTTCTGAAAATCAGCCAGTAAAAATCCTATGGATCAGAGGGTCCAATCCACAACCAATCATGGGGATAGCACAGGACTGGGCAGCATTTTGTTCCTTTGTGTGCTAGGTCACCTTGAGTCAAGGGTCAACTCTATGGGAGCTAACAATGAGGACAACAACATGTGGGACAAAAATAGATATTTCTCCTGCCCTCAAGGAATGCACAGCCTGGGGGGTGGGTGGGGCAGAGCACTAACAAATGAATCAGGGATTTCAGTCTGGTGAATGTGTCATGATTGTTGTATATGAATATAGGAGTGGCAATTCAGATAGGGTCTTGGTTTACGGAAGGCCATAAAGGGTACGTCTTGAAAATAAACAGAAGATACCAACAAAAAGGAACCCTGGTGGCGCAAGGGTTCAGTGCTTGGCTGCTAACTGAAAGGTTTGTGATTTGAACCCACCAGAGGCTCAGTGGCAGAAGAGACCTGGCTATCTGCTCCCCTAAAGATTATAGCTTAGGAAACCCTATGTGGCAGTTCTACTCTGTCATACAAGGTCGCTGAGTCAGAACCTACTTGAAGGCACACAACAACATCCAGACAAAGGAAGGAGCAGAAGGTGCTTCAGGATAGGAAATAGCTTGTGTATATCCTCAGAGGTGAGAAGGACCTGGCTGTAAGGCAGCCAATTGCATAGATTCTGAAAACAGATGTCTTGTGTCAGTCCAGACTCCACCCTTTCTGGCTGTGTGACCTTGGAAAAGTCACTTAATCTGTGTATCCCTCAGTTTTCTGATCTGCAAAATAGAGATAATAATAGCACACATCTCATAGGGTTGTTATGATTAAATAAGGTAATGTTTGTGAAGAACTTAGAACAATGCCTGACAAATACTGTAATTTGGTATGACTGGAGCCCTGGTGGCGCCGTGGTTAGGAGCTTGGCTGCTAACCCAAAGGTCAGCAGTTTGAATCCACCACTTGCTCCTTGGAAACCCTATGGGACAGTTCTACACTGTTCTGTAGGGTCACTATGAGTCAGAATTGACTCGACGGCAATGGGTTTTTGTGTTTTGTTTTGTTTTTAAGGGGAAGTCTTAAAAAGATCTGAACATGAATGCCTTTTGTACTATGATAAAGAGCTTGGACTTATTTTGTAAACTATGAAGGAATGTTGAAGTACTTTAACTAGAAGAGTCAGATCTCTGGGCTACCATTTTAGAAAGCTGGGGATGGAGACTTGGATTAATTCAAGTGAGATGTAGCGAAGGCCAGGAACTAAGGCACTGGCACTCAAAAAAAAGAGAAAAAATGGGTTCAAAAGATCTTGAGAATGTGAAATACGTAGAATTAAGTGGCAAATTGGATGAGGGTAGAAACGACCTCCAAGTTTCAGGTTTAGGGGAGTGATAATTCCTAAAGAAAGAAAATGCTTTCTTTTGATCCCCGACCTTCCTTTCTCCTCCCTGTCACTTCCTTCACCACCCTGGGCTGTTTCCCTATGTGTAAACTAAGTGCCTTCAAGTATAAAGTCTCCAGTCACCCCTTCCAGCTCTGAGAGCCTTTGGAGCTGCCCTTGCTTATCATGAGTGATTCCCAACTATATAAGTCTAGTTGTCTCTTTGACCAGCATTCTGTTATACCCTCCTTGCCCAGGAATAACCGGGGGAATGATACACACATGCAAACATTTCCCACTCAATGCCCTCTCTCTTAATAACCTGCTTAGAAGTGAGCCTTTAAGTAAGCTGTAGCTTCTTCTCAAATGAACACACCAAGTACCCAGAGACGGGTCTTAGTGTTGGCGAGTGGCTCCCTGGTGGCATTTCATCCCACATATTAGTTCCTCTCCCCTGCCATGTGACACTGATGAAGAAGTCATTGAGTGAATCGGGGTCAGAGAGAATGAGTCCCTTATTCTGTACTTACCCACCCACTCCTTTCATGCGTGTTTACAACGTTTCACATGTTGCTAAGTAAAGGTCTCTAGAGGCCAAAAAAATGATCCACATGCAAACTTGATGCATTCCCAATCCCTCTACTCCACCACCCTCTGCTAACACTGAATGAATTTAGTCAGTAAGAAAAATTAGGTACGTTACTTGTTTTGGTTTCTGTTTCAATGTTTTTTTGTGTGTGTATGTTCTCTTGCCTTAAAGGATATACCCACCTCATTAAAAAAAAAAAAAAAAAAAGTCGCACATCAAAGTACTTTAAACACATTTTCCTTTAACTAACACTAAAAAAGATTTTTCACATTTCAATTCCTCTTCAACTTTCACATACGTGCCACAGGAGAAACGAGTTCAATTTTTCCTTCACTCATTACAAGCAACTGGTGCTGTAGCACACTCAGGCATGGACAGAAGTTATGCTGTTTTATTCCAACTGCCCCACAGTTCCCAGAACTTAAAGACCCCACAGTCCCTACTTCTGTATGTTCTCAGTGTTTCTTAAAATGCAGCTCCAGAAATAAAGTAGGAGAAGAGGGTTAGGGACGACCCGCTGTTTCAGAAACTTACCAGCCTAGACTCCTAGCCTTGCCTGAAGAAAGAACTTCACATTTATAAAAGGGCTGGCTTGTATCAGAGCAGTTTCTTTATATCTCACTAATCCTGACAATTACCCTGCAAGTGTTGTTAGCTGCTGTTGAATCGGTCCCCAACTCATGGCGACCCCACGCACAATGGAACAGAGTACTGCTCAGTCCTGTGCCATCCCCATGATTGGCTGCAGATCAGACCATTGTGATCCATAAGGTTTTCACTGGATGATTTTTGGAAATATATCACCAGGTCTTTCTTCCTAGTCCATCTTAGTCTGGAAGCTCCTCTGAAGTCTGTACAGCATCATAGCAACACGCAAGCCTCCACAGACAGAAGGATAGTGGCTGTGCATGAGCAGCATTGGTTAGGAAGGGAACCCAGGTCTCGTGCATGGAAGGTGAGAATTCTACCTCTGACCCACCCATGCCCCCTACCGTGGTCATCCCATTTCAAAAAATAGTAACAAGAAAACTTGAGGGGTAAGTGACTTGTTCAAACATCCTACAGAAATATGTCAGGGCCAGGATTAGAACCAAGGTGTCTTGATCCTCTTAATCCCTATGTTATTGAGTTTGACGCTATGCCACTGGGATTTTGTTTTGTACCTTGACATAGCATCACCAAAGGCCTGGTGATCTACTTTTGAAAGAACATAACCATTGAAAACCCTACGGAACACAGTTCTGCTCTGATACACAAGAGGTCACCATGAGTCAGAATCGACTCCACAGCAGCTGGTGGTAATAACGACTACCTCTATTTCTAGTCAATGGTACTTTATATTTATAAAGTATTTTACATATTTTATCTCATTTAATCTTCAAAAAAACCCTGCAAAAGTTGGCTGGACAGTCTTATTTTGCCCTGTACATCATCTCTCCACCCTTGATACCCTACTCTGACCTGGGAGGCTAACCTCTATGGACCACATCAACTGTAGTCTCTGCAGTCTGGCTTCTGGTCTGTTTCTGCCAGTGGAAGACAGAGGACAAGACGAGAGAGGTCAGTGAATATAATCACTAGCTCCCTCCCTGCTGGATCAGGCACAGCAGCAGCTGTGTTCCTTCAAAGCGGTGACAACTCCTGTCCAGTGGCTCTCTTCCATGCCCTTCTACAGGGATAGCTTCAGCAAGCTCAGAGTTCTCCCACTGCTGGTAAAGACTTCCCACCATTGTGAGAATAGGTTGAACAGTCTCTAAAAGCTGTTCTCTTTGTTTTCTGTGTATATATGGACTCACATACGTATATGTGTATATATACATATACATCTATCTATTTATCTATCATCTATCTATCTTTCTAGATATTTATTATCTCTCCTAACACTTTTCTGAATGAACCCTGACTGATAAAACCAATCAAATCAAACCAGTTGCCTCTGAGTCGATTTGTACTCATAGATACCCCATGTATGTCAGAGTAGAAATGTGCCCCATAGGGTTTTCAATGGCTGTGACCTTTTGGAAGTAGATCACCAGCTCTTTCTTTCAAGGCACATCTGGGTGGAATCAAACCACCAAAATTTTGGCGAATAGCCAAGTGCTTAACCATTTGTGCCACCCACGCCACACACAAAAAACACAAACTAAACCCGTTGCCATTTAGTTGATTGTACCTCATGGCAATCCCATGTGTTACCAAACAGAACCGTCCCATAGCATTTTCTTGGCTGTTACCTTTATGGAAGCAGATGACCAGGCCTTTCTCTGGCTATGCTGCTGGGTGGATTTGAAGCACCGACTTCTAAGTTAGTAGTCGAGCACAAATTGTGCCACCCAGGGACCTTGACTGATACACAAAAGGGTCGTAAGTGTCACACAGGCTGGACCAGGTGCATAATTACATAATTTACAGGGCGTGGTGCAAAATGAAAATGCAGGTTCCTTTTTCAAAAAGCAAGTAAAAGCCTTTTCTCCATTCTTCCTCTCTCAGCCTGCTATTTAATGTTATGCTGCCCTGGAGCAACTACAGTCACTCATGGTGCCTGGAGCCCACAACTTGACACATGGGGCATGTGTGACAGACCCCAAGCTTCCCCACATGTGAACCCAGGCCCCTGCCAAGCAGGTTGCTGAGAACCCTTCCCAGGGACCTGGGAAAATGATGAGAGGTAGGAACACGTATGAGCCAAGGCTTCAAGCCCCTAGTGCGTGCTCCTGTGTCCCACTGGAATTCACAACTCACAAATATGATGCTAAAATTATTAAGAATTTTAAGATGGCAACAACAGGGCATTAAACCACAAGAGTGGGGCCTCCTTCTGAACATGGAACCCTATGCAACTGCACTGACCCCACATCCGTGAAGCTGGCCCATCACAGTGCAATGGAGCCAGAATCTATTATGTATCTGACTGTAGAGTCTACTCTCTTACCACAGAATCACGTTGCCACTGAAAACCAATACATGGATCCTTCTCTTGTGTAGTGAGTAGTATGGGAGTCAGAATAAGAATGGAAACTGGCACACAGATAATATCTTTAATTTCCCAATCCTGTAACCCACCTGCATTCTCTACTGTGTTAGCCAAGGAAGGAGGGCATTTAGTTTTTACTTATAATTAAAAAACAAGGTTGGATAAGACAACATTTCTGGTGACTTCCCTGCTTCTAATCTCAGCATCAGGCTCACACCTCACTAATTAGAAAGCTTTGTCTTAGGAGACATGGATGTCACCAACCGTATTAAAATTTAGTAGTATGCCTTGACCACAGTATTGGTTGAGGAAAAATACAAACTATCAGACTAGGAAAACATTTCAGCTCTTTGGGCACACTGCACGGAGATTGGCTGGGAGGATGTTGGCTGCCTGTGTAACATTAAATTCTGACTCTCAAGAATGGAATAAAGACACTGTTTGTTACGGGTGGGGGCAAAGGAAACAAAACTTGGAATTGCTTCCAAGGAATGAAGCAAAGACCACCAGTATTAGTCTCCAATCCAGAAATCTGTTTCAAAGTAGAATTTTTCTGTGGTTTTTTTATGCATAAAATGAGGCAAAAGTTCCCATGGTAATGAGATGTCAGCAGCAGGAACAGAAGAAATGCATTGAGAATCTTGCATATGTAACATTTCTTCCATGGGTTGGGGTACAAAGAAATCCAAGACAGGACTGAGTTTCCTTGATGAGGAGACCAGAACTACATCGTAAAAAGTAAACAGTAGCTGGCTTAACTTGTGCTGAACCTTAAATAAATGCTTCAAGGGGAAGAACAACACTATCTATTATGGAGACTTGCATGTTGCTATGATGAACAGGATTCAGCAGAGCTTCCAGATTAAGATGGACTAGGAAGAAAGACCTGGCAATCTGCATCCAAAAATCAGCCAATGAAAACCCTATAGATCACAATGGTGCAAACAGCAATCATTCATAGGGATGGCTCAGGACCAAACAGTGTTTCCTTCTGTTGCGAATGAGGTTGCCATTAGTTGGGGGCCTACTCAGTAACAGCTAACAACAAATGTTGAACTATTCTTTACCAGAAGAATAAAGTCACACAAACTCATGTACTGGCTAAGAGGTCACATAGAAAGAAATTCCAAGAAAGCTTTATCTAAATCCCTACATGAGAGGTACTAATGGGTTATTAAGAAGAAATTAAGGTCATTTGAAGGATACTTGCTATTAATATCAATGAACCCAACAATCTCTCCTCAATAGTTATCCTTAGTGGCACAGGAGAATCTCAGCCAGATAGAGCCTACAGTTTTCTCAGTAGGTGAATACCGGCTATAATTGAATTATCCAGTGACATGAGGCTGAAAATACCCTTACCCTGTACCAGACAGGCAGTCTGCTTAAGAAGCATTCATACTGGCACTCTAAGAGGGAAAGAGCCACAAAACCAGCCACCCAGCTTGAGGCATCTAGACCAACACTGTCCAACAGAAATCCAAGGAGAGCAGAGCACTGCTAATAGCCACATTAAAAAAAGTTTTAAAAGGGTGACATCAATTTTAATAATGCATTTTATTTAACTCCATATATCCAAAATACCACCATCCAACATGTAATTTAAAAAAATTAAATTGTTGAGATATTTTTCATTAGTTTTTTGTACTAAGTCTTCAAAATCTGGTGTAAATTTTACACTTAGCACACAGCTCAGTTTGGACTAGCCACATGCATGAATGAATGAGGGTAAAAGGACCAAGCTCCATCTCAAGGCTCATCTGAGATAGACCAGCTGACCAGCAGACTAGCAGACTCTGCCATGACCAAAGCAAGCGCTGGCTACTCTCTCCTCAACCCAAGACAAAACTAGAGTTCAGCCCAGCCATGTTTAAGAGCAGCACTGAACAAATAAAAGTTAACAGCCCATATGGGAAAGGAGTTTGCCTCACTTAATGACTTGGCAGCAGAGCAAGTGTGGGGAGTGTTTGAAGAGATTTGGGACCTTATTTTTCATCCATTCCCTGCTCCCACAGCCCACAGGAGACTTGAGGAAGATCTCCAAAGAACAGCAAAAAGTCTAGTCTTGTTCAGCCACCAAGAGGCAGAGTAAAGCACTAGTGTGAAAGGAAAAATCAGTGTCAACCCTCAACTGATTTCCACAAAGGAATGAATCTACTCAGAAAGAAATGGAGTAAACCACCCTTTTCTCCTGGCTTTCTCCTGTTGATTCTTCACCTGTGAACCAGGGGCTGAGAGAGATTGTGACTGTCGTCAGTGTGGGGCTTGACTGGGGCTGAGAAAATAGAAATTAGCAACTAAGCAAAGGGCTTTAGGTGAGGTCTTAGAGTCTGCACTTAGCTGGGTACTGAAAACAAGATGGTGCCACTGCTTAGAGATGGGAGAAAACAGGAAGCAAAAAGAGAAGCAAGGTGATTTAAGTTAATTCTTTTTATAAAAGTAAAATATGATAATGGTAAGAAAATAGAAACTTTGCTTTTGCAACAAGTGAATTTTTACAATTAGTGCTGTTATTAACATGTGGGTCTCATTAGATAGGATAGGAAATAGAAAAAAGACTAGCCTAGTGTTTGTGTGGAGAGAACACAGTTTAAAATTTATTTTATCAACTTAGAAAAGAGAAAACTCCCTATTCTTTTGAGGATAACCAGGGCTTATCTGAATGAAGCCAGAACTTTGTTCATCCAAGGTATCAGGTGTGTTTGGAGAACAAGGAAGTGGAGTCAAGAAGACTCATAAAAAAAAAAGAAAAAAAATTCTCATCTTAAGAAATGAGAGTCACAAACCTAGGAAGATAAGGGTAAATTTCAAGGTAACCACAAAAAAAGTTAACAAACCTACTCATCAAAATAAAGAAAAAACATAAACTCTCAGTAAAAACAAAACCTACAAAAACAAAAGAAATGAAAAAAAAAATCCACAAACTAAAGGAATTCAGCACAGGAGAGTAAGAGGAACAAAGAAAACGTCAGCACCACAAAAAAAGCGCTACCAAATGACAGCAATAAACTCACTCCTATCAATAATTACACTGAATGTAAATGGCATAAATGCACCCATAAAGAGATGGAAAGTGACAGAATGGATGAAAAACAAGATTCATCAGTATGCTGTCTACAAGAGACACATCTTAGAAACAAAGACATAAATTTATTAAAAATCAAAGAATGGAAAAAAACATATCAAGCAAATAGCTATCAAAAAAGAACAGGAGTGGCAATACTAACTGCAGAAAAAATAGACTTTAAAACAAAATCCATCATAAAAGACAAAGAAGGACAGTATATAGTGATTAAACAGATAATCCATCATGAAGACATAACCATAATAAACATCTATGTACCCAATGACAGGGCTCCAAAATACATAAAACAAACTCTAACAGCACGGAAAAGAGAAATTGACAGTTCCACAATAATAGTAGGAGACTTCAACACACCACTCTTGGTAAAGGACAGAACATCTAGAAAGAAACTCAACTAACATACAGAAGATCAATCGGCCAACTTGACCTCATAGACATTCACAGAACACTCCACCCAACAGCTGCAAAGTACACATTATTTTCCGATGCACATGGAATGTTCTCCAGAATAGACCACATCTTAGGCCACAGAGAAATCCTCAACAAGATTCAAAATGTTGAGATAGTACAAAGTATCTTCTCTGACGACAATATCATCAAGGTAGAAATTAACAACAGGAAGACCAAGGAAAAAAAATCAATTACATGGAAACTGAATAACACCCTGCTTACAAACCACTGGGTAAAGAAGAAATCAGAGATGGAACCAAAAAATTCCTAGAATGAAATGAGAATGAAAACACATCATACCAAAACCTTTGGGACCCAGCAAAGGCAGTCCTCAGAGGACACTTTATAGCAACAGATGCACACATCAAAAAAGAAGAAAAGGACAAAATCAAAACATTAACTGTAGAACTCGAAAAATAGAAAGAGAACAGCAAAAAAAGCCCACGGCCACTACAAGAATGGAAATAATAAAGATCAGAGCAAAATAAATGAAATAGAGAATAGTATCAATAAAACCAAAAGTTGGTTCTTGGAAAGGATCAACAAAATCGACAAACCACTGGCCAGACTGACAAAAGAAAAACAGGAGAAGACGCAGATAACCCAAATAAGAAATGAAATGGGGGACATTACAACAGACCCAACTGAAATAAAGATCATAACAGAGTATTATGAAAAACTATACTCCAACAAATTTGAAGGCCTAGAAGAAATGGATAAATTTCTAGAAACACACTACCTACCCAAACTACCACAAAGTGATGTTGAAAATCTGAACAGACCTATAAAAAGAGAAGAGATTGAAAAGGTAAAAAAAAAAAAAAGAAAAAGACTCCCAACAAAAAAAGGCCCTGGCCCAGATGGCGGCAATGGAGAATTCTACCAAACATTCAGAGAAGAGCTTATACCAGTACTACTCAAACTATTTCAGAACATTGAAAAGGAAGTGACACTTCTAAATTCATTCTATGAAGCCAGCATAACCCTGATACCAAAACCAGGCAAAGATGCCACAAAAAAAGAAAATTACAGACCCATAACTTTCATGAGCATAGATGCAAAAATTCTCAAAAAATTCTAGCCGACAGAATTGAGCATCGTATCAAAAAAATAATACACCACGACCAAGTACGATTCATACCAGGTATGCAACGATGGTTCAACATTAGAAAATCAATCAACATAATCCATCACATAAAGAAAAGGAATGAAAAGAATCACATGATCATTCAACTGATGCAGAAAAGGCATTCAACAAAGTCCAACACCCATTCCTGATAAAAACTCTCAATAAAATAGGTATAGAAGGAAAATTTCTCAACATAATAAAGGGCATCTACGCAAAACCAATGAACAACATCATTCTTAATGGAGACAGGCTGAAAACGTTCCCCTTGAGAACAGGAACAAGACAAAGATGCCCTTTACCTCCACTCCATTTAACATTGTACTGGAAGTCCTAGCTAGAGCAATAAGGCAAGAAAAAGAAATAAAGGGCATCCAAATTGGTAACGAAGAAGTTAAACTATCCCTGTCTGCAAACGATATGATACTATACATAGAAAACCCTAAAGACTCCAAGAGAAAACTACTGGAACTAACAGAAAGGTTCAGTAGAATAGCAGGATACAAGGTAAACATAGAAAAATCAGTTGGATTCAGATACACCAATAAAGACAACAATGAAAAGGAAATCAGGAAAACAATACCATTTATAATACCCCTAAAAAGGTAAAATACTTAGGGATAAATCTAACCAGGGATGTAAAAGACCTACACAAAGAAAACTACAAAACACTAGTGCAAGAAACCCAAAGGGATCTACATAAACGGAAAAGCATACCATGCTCATGGATAAGTATACTCAATATTGTGAAAATGACAATTCTACCCAAAGCAGTTTACAAATACAATGCAATTGCTATCCAAATACCAACAACATTCTTTAAAGAGATGGAAAAACTAATCAGTAACTTTATATGGAAAGGAAAGAGGATCCTGATATGTAAAGCACTACTGAAGAAGAATAAAGTAGGAGGACTCGCACTACCTGACCTCGTAACCTACTATACAGCCTGGTACTGGTACAACAACAGATACACTGACCAATGGAACAGAATGCGAACTCAGATGTAAATCCATCCACCTATGGTCACCTGATCTTCGACAAGGGCCCAAAGTCCATCAAATGGGGAAAAGACAGTCTTTTTAATAAATGGTGCTGGCAAAACTGGATGTCCATCTGCAAAAAACTGAAACAGAACTCATACCTCACACCATACACAAAACTAATTCAAAATGGATCAAAGACCTAAATATAAAGCCAAAAACTATAAAGTTCATAGAATTAAAAATAGGATCAATGCTAAAGGCCCTAATGCATGACATTAACAGGATACAAACCATAACCAACAATGCGTAAATTCCAGAAGATAAGCTAGATAACTAGGATTTTCTAAAAATTAAACACTTATGCTCATCAAAAGACTTTACCAAAGAGTAAAAAGAGAACCTACAGACTGGGAAAGAAAATTTTGGACATTAGAAGTAAGCCAAAGTTCAGCTCTCTAAAATCTACAAGAAAATCCAACAGTTCTACAACAAAAAGACAAATAATCCAGTTAAAAAGTGGGCAAAGGAAATGAACAGATGCTTCACCAAAGAAGACATTCAAGTGGCCAACAGACACATGAGGAAATGCTCGCGATCACTAGCCATTAGAGAAATGCAAATTAAAACCACAATGAGATATTATCTCACCCATGCATTATTGGCATGAATCAGAAAAACTGGAAATAACAAATGCAAGAGAGGCTGGGAGGAGATTGGAACTCTTATGCACTGCTGGTAGGAATGCATAATGATACAAGCATTTTGGAAAATGATATGGCACTTCCTTAGAAAGCTAGAAATAGAAATACCATATGATCCAGCAATCCCACTCCTAAGAATATATCCTAGAGAAATAAGAGCCGTCACACGAATAGACATGTGCACACCGATGTTCACTGCAGCATTGTTCACAACAGCAAAAAGGTGGAAACCTAGATGCCCATCAACAGATGAATGGATAAACAAACACATACACACAATGAAGTATTATGCAATGATAAAGAACAATGATGAATCTGTGAAGTATCTCATAACATGGATGAAACTAGCGGACATTATGCAGAGTGAAATAAGTCAATCACAAAAGGACAAATATTGTATGAGACCGCTACTGTAAAAACTCATGAAAAAGTTTACACACAAAAAGAAACAATCTTTGTTGGTTATGAGGGATGGGGGGGGGGATACTAAATAAGACAATAGATAAGTGGTAATTTTGATGAAGGGTAAGACAGCATACAATACTGGGGAAGCCAGCGCAACTAGTACAAGGAAATGTCATGGAAGCTCCAGAGACACATCCAAACTCCCTGAGGGACTGAACTGCTGGGCAGAGGGCTGTGGGGACCATGGTCTCAGGGAACATCTAGCTCAATTGGCATAACACAGTTTATAAAGACAATGTTCTACATTCTACCTTGGTGAGTAGAGTCTGGGGTCTTAAAAGCCTGTGAGCAGCCATCTAAGATACTCCACTGGTCTCATCCCTTCGGGAGCAAGGGAGAATGAAGAGAACAGGATACAAGGAAAAGATTAGTCTGAAGGACTAATGGACCACAGCTACCAAACCCTCCACCAGGCTGAGTCCAGTACAGCTAGATGGTGCCTGCCTACCATCACTGACTGCTCTGATTGGGATCACAACAGAGGGTCCCAGACAGAGCTGGAGAAAAATGTAGAACAAAATTCTAACTCACAAAAGAAGACCAGATTTATTGGCCTGACAGAGACTGGAGAAACCCAGAGGTATGGCCCCTGGACAACCTTTTCGCTCAGTAATGAAGTCACCCCCGAAGTTCACCGTTGAGCCAAAGTTTAGACAGGCCCATAAAACAAAACGAGACTAATGGGGCACAACGTATGTTTTTTGAGGACACAAATTAATCCACAACACTGGCCTAAGTAGTTAGTCGAGGGTCACAGAGCTAGCAAATGGTGGAATCTACCACCAGCAACCAAAGCCAATTTGATTCCAGAGCTCTTTTTTTCCTCTATAGTTGGAGATAAGAAGGACAGAAACATATTCCTCAGCAACACAGAGAACGCTGGGGAGGCTTAAATCCAAAGGACTAGATGTGTTTTTAAAGTAAGGCTTATACTGACCCAGGTATAAATTTCCTTGCATGCCACAGAGAATCAGCCTCTGTAAAGGCAAAGGAGGCCTTCCTCAGGGGTGGGTTTGTGGAGAGACTTGGCATACAGTTTGCTACCAAACCAGTGGTGTTGGTGTAAGCAGACAAAGATATCCACAGAGATACAGATGTACCAAGCGGACAATGGTTTTTAAACATTTGCCATTGGTGTTTTATCCCTTTCTTCTTTTTCCAGTTAAGAGTCTTTTTTGTTATCTCATAACAAACTAATAGAGGAATGTTCAAATAATTAAACTGAAACATAATCCCATTAACAAAAGCAACTATTTCTAGTCTTTTTCCATAATATTTTAAATAGTTTTCATCATATTGCACTGTTTCCTTCTGTTTGTTCAACATTATGACATAAGCTATTTTTGCCACTAAAATTCTACAAGTTTAAATGTTTAATAATTTTATATAGAAAAAATTAAAATTCTCTGTAAATGTAATTTTAATATCTAGGTAGAATTCCAACAGGGATATGTTATAATTATCTAAATGTTAGTTATTTTCTTTCCTTTTTCTTTGTATTATAAACAACAAAGATTAATTCCTTTGACTTAAGGCTTAGCATTCTGCAATTACTCAATACCTGTAGGAAGGCTAGAATATTAAATCT
The DNA here is from genome assembly GCF_000243295.1 of Trichechus manatus latirostris. Classification (NCBI taxonomy): domain Eukaryota; kingdom Metazoa; phylum Chordata; class Mammalia; order Sirenia; family Trichechidae; genus Trichechus; species Trichechus manatus. Next base: position 4,709,186 of record NW_004443969.1, read on the forward strand.
GACCATCTGTTTGTATACGAGGAGAGTTCGCTGCGTGGCCTCCATGAAGCAGGCTTTAACGGGGTTGGGGGTGTTTAAGCAGGTGGGCCTGGGAGTACCTGGCATTTGGAGAATGGGGCTCCCCAAGGGAGAAGGTGGCACAAAAAGGAGAAGATGGGCCAGCAAGGGGCTACCTCACAGTGTTGATCACTCTGGTTGCACCTTCACCCAAATCACTGACCAGAGTATGACTGATTCAACCCCAAAACTATTGGGGCCTCCCAAGTATCCAAGTATGTTGAGAGACTATAGAGTTAAATCCACGTTTTAGGATAAGTAGCCTGTTTGATTCCTTTACATTAAAAAATGCAACAATAGGCTCAAATATAGCAAGGATTGTGAGGATGGCACATGACCAGACGACACTTTGTTCCGCTATAAATAAGGTGTCTACGAGTTGGAGCTGACTTGACAGCACCTAACAACAAGAACATAAAAAAGTGAAAAACAAATAAAAAATACAGTGATTGAGAAAACTGTGGCTTGGCCTCCATCAGAAGTCACATTATCCTCTAGAGAAGTCATTTCTGAGGTAGACGGGGCTCCATCAAGAAGGTTCTGAAACTTGAAAACATTATGCTGAGTGAAATAAGCCAGTCACAAAAGAACAGATATTGTATGATCCCACTTACATGAACTCTCTAGAATAGGCAAATGTATGGAGACCAAAGTTCTTAGCAGTTACCAGGGGCAGGAGGGAGGGAGAGTGAAAGGAGGACTCAGCGCTGTGGGGACACTGAGCTTCTGTTAAGGGTGAAAAATTTGGGAACAGATAAGGGTGATGATGAACATAATTAATGTAACTGAACTGTACACGTAAAGATTGTTGAAATGGCAAATGTTTTGTTAAATATATATTTACCACAATTATAAAAGAAAAAGGAGGCGCTAAGTTCTAATCTGAAACATCCTCAGAGTACATATTTACCTCTTAAAGAAGCAGAGGAGATGAAGCATTCAAAAGACAGAAGAGACCGGGCTTAAAGCTATGTCAGGAACTAGGGGAAGCCTCCTAATGAGAGAGTGTGTAAACTTCCACAGTCTATTTCTATAGGAAGCTCACAAGTCTTTTCTGAAGATAAGATTAAGAAGAGATTGACAATTATATTTCATGTATGGTTTCAGGACGGGGTAGAGGACATAAAAAGGGAGGGACTGGATGGCCTTTCACAGGGCTGTTATAAAACAAAATGTTTGTGAAGCCTCCACATTTATACTTTTTTCATTTAAGCCCCAACATAATTAAATCAAAATGAGAAATAATAAAATACCACAAGCAATTTTAGTGCATACTATGTGCTGACAAATATCATTAATGTGATGCCTGTAAAAGAGGGGAAGATTTAGTAAGTTTCCATCTGAATATTATATTGATGAGGAAATTCAATATCAAGTTTTACTTTAATTAGTATAATGATCTGACTTCTCTAAGTGAATTTAAAATCATGGTCAATACTACTAAAAGGATTTAAAAAATGCTTTTAATTATGATCTGCTAACTTCATCCAGTTTACACAAAACATTCCAGGTATAAAAACATATATTTCAATTGTTAATACTGCTGATGCACCACTCGTTGCTGGCCTTTTAAAACAGTTGTACAAAACTTTCAATCATATTTTTTTTGTTCAGTTCTGACTAGACGACAGCCATCTGTCCCAAATTTTCCATGACAATTCTAATTACATATATCCCATGTCATTGTCCTTCCAAACCATCAAATTGCCCTAGATATGTCAATATTATGGTGTCAAACTATTCTTATTAGATGATCTTCCACTCCCAGAAATGACATAGAAATCCTTTGTCAGATTGCATTTGATTTTTTATTTGTAAAATATCATAGTTCTATCAGTCTTACAAAGAAAGCTGAATGAATGGTATATTTCTTTGAAAATATGTTTCATATTCCTTCTGTCGCTCAAACCTTAGGTTTCTATCCCTATTATGTACTTTAATATTAAAGAATTAAAATTCAATAAAATATATTATACACTGAAAATGATAGTAGATAGGTGATGAATTGGGACTACCTGGAATTACTGTGACCTGCAAAATGAGACTTATTATCATAATTTTAATAATAATAATTTAATGTATAATATTCTTACACAAATAACATGCACTTTCTGTGTTTGTTTGCCAACTGCTCCCTCCCCCCATAAGGTATTTTCGTAAGTACGCTATGGTAATTTTTTTACAATGCCGCTGTAAAAAACATGAGCATAGTGTGCTTACAAAAATATCTTGCAGTGGGGAGGGAGCAGTTGACAAACAAACATAGAAAGCATACTTTATTTGTGTAAAAATACAGTACACAGTTACTATTCTAAGTGATTTATCTGCTATGACTACTTCACTGGGTTTTTGACTATTGAGTATGTAATCTATACTTTCATGTAATTATTTAACAAATATTTATTTAGTACCTTCATTGCGCAGGGCACTGTATGAAGTACAAAACATATAATGGGGAATAAAACAGCCATGATCTCTATGCACATGGGATTATGGTTGCTCAAAGATGACCGTGAAGCTGAAACATGAAGGATGCATAAGAATTACCCGAGGTGCAAGCAGGGAGAGGCAACCACATGTAGAAAGATCCTGAGCAAAGAGTTCTTGAAATATCCAAGAACTGAAAGAACACAAATACGACAAAAGCACAATGAGTTAAGGGGAGAGTGGCATGAAAGTGGGAAGGTCAGGTCATACAAGGCCTGTAGGCCTTATACAGAGGGCAGCAGTGGTTCAATGGTAGAATTCCAGCCTTCCGTGCAGGAGACCTAGGTTTGATTCCTAGACAATGTCCCTCATATGCAGTCATCACCATCTGTCAGTGGTGGCTTACATATTGCTATGATGCTGAATAGACTTCAGTGGAGCTTCCAGACTAAGATGGACTAGGAAGAAAGGCCTGGCAATCTATTTCCAAAAATCGAAAAACAAAATCAAACACATTGCTGTTGAGTTGATTCCAACTCATAGCGACTCCATAGGACAGAGTAGAACTGTCCCATAGGGTTTCCAAGGAGCAACTGGTAGATTTGAGCTGCCAACCTTTTGGTTAGCAGCAGAGCTCTTAACCACTGTGCCACAAGGGCTCCATTTCTGACAATCAGCCGATGAAACCTCTATAGATCACAATGGTTCAATCCTGTTGTGCACAGAGTCTCCATGAGTTGGGGAAGACTCAACAGCAGCTAACAACAACAGCAACAGGCCTTATGAAAAAGCTTGAATTTTATTTTAAGGTTATGGAAAGGAAATAAAGAGTTTCCATCAGAGTTGTGAAATAATAAGATTTACATTTTATAAAAATCACTCTGACTTCTATATAGAGATTAGACAGGGATAAGAGCAGAAGCAAGATCAGGGCTGTAGTCATCTCTCATGCTCATCAACAGCTGGTCTTTCTGTCTTTCTGAAGACGGGGAAGATAATTACTTTCCAACTCTTTTGCAGTTAGGCAGGTACACGTGACTAACCTGGTCAACGGGCTGCAAACAAAAGTGACACTTTGGCACTTATGGGCCAAAGTACAGAGAAGTGCATGTGCGTTCTGTGTATTCTCATTTCCTGCCCCAGCAAACATGGAAGTGTGTCCTCCCAACGGCACACCCACCAAAAGTTGGAGGCTCTCTCAGTCTGATTCTTGAGTGACTGTGAGGAGAAGAAAGACCTATCTGCCCCTCCCATCTGTCTTATGCTGGGTTCTCTAGAGAAGCAAAACCAGTAAAGCGAATAAATATCTACATAAAGAGATTTATAGCAAGTAAATGGCTCACGCAGCAGTAGAGACTGGAAAGTCCCAAATCAGTAGGTCAGGCTGGAGGCTTCTCCTGATTCACATAGCTGCAGGAGCTGGAGAACCCAAGATCAGCAGGCAGGTCTGCAGGTAAGCTGCTAGCTCAAGTCCCAAGAACTGGAGGTAAGACCAACTGGAGCCAGCTGTAGGACCTACAGTGAGCAAAAGCCTGCGAGCCTTGCCAGAGAGTCCACCCATATTTGAAGCAGGCCACACCCCCAAGGAAACTCTCTTTCAACTAACTGATTGGCTACTCACAGCAGATTCCATCGCAGAGGTGATCACATTATATCAAATCTCATCATGGAAATGATCACATCATCATACAACTGCCAAATTACATCATAACTACCAAACCACTGAGAATCATGGCCCAGCCAAGTTGACAGGCAACCTTAATCACTCCACCCATCACTCGTTAACCTACATTAGACTGTAGCATGAGCAGGAAATAAATCTGTTACGTTAACTATCCTGAGATGTCAAGATTACTTCATTACTTCAAACTAGTCTAACTTACTCTGACTAAAACATGGGGATAATAACAGTCAATTTTGTGGCTGTGATAAACAATAAAGTAATAGATACAGAACTGCATATGACAGTAGCAAGGACACAGTAGATGTTAAGAATATGGTAGGTAGAAGCTATTATTATTGGCTGTTTTGATTCAGTCTCAGGTCTGCCATAACTAGCTCTCTGGACTTCGGATGACCACTTCAGCTCTCTGAGTCTCAATTTCATCCTCTGTTGAATGAGGGGTTTGTACTAGATCTCCAAAACTCTGACAACCTAGAATTCTGTGCTGATGGAATAAAGAATGAGGGGAGTCTGTGGTAGCTGCAAGGGCTGGGCAGCACTCTCCTTTCCTCTTTGATTCTCTCCTTTCATCAGGTAGAATTCCTTGCATACTGGGTTGTCTTTGTTACTACTGCTACAGTAACAGAAATACCACAAGTGGGGAAATTTAAAGAACAGAAATTTGTCTTCTCACAGTTTTGGAGACTAAAAGTCCAAATCAGAACATTAGCTCTAGGGGAGGGCCCTTCCTTGACGGTAGCCCTGGAAGTTCCTTGGCATTCCTTGGTTTTCCTTAGTGTTCTGTGGTGTCTGTCTTCTCTGTGTGTGTGTTTCTGTATCTATTCTGCTCTTTTTATAATTCAGAAGAACCTCATCAACATAACGAGAGAACATCCTTATTTCCAAACAAGATCACATCCACAGGTACAGGGTCCAGGATTTTAATATACAATTCTGGGGGACACAATTCCATCCATAACACAGGTTGGTAGATGAATGGTCGCAGGAGCCAGACCACTAATAGACTTTTATGCTCTTCTTTCCGTAAAGAAAAAAGGGAAACTATTCCTGTTCCTCCCAAGGTCACCAGATAAAACCTTAACTTTCTCTCTGGATGTTGATAAGCCCAGCGGCCAACCAAGAAAAAGAAAGGCATCAATTCTTCTGGCTATAATGGTCACAGGTGTTCATAAACCAGTCCTAAGGAATTTCCCAGCTTGTACTCGTGTCCCCAACTGAGAACTGCCATGCGAATCTGCATGTCTCCAGAATTGCTGATGCAGACTTCCAAATGAGAGGGAAGTCTGGGCTCCCTCCATGTTCTGGACATTTCAGTGTGCAGGAAGTGTGTATAATCCATTTGTGTGACAGCATTTCTCAGAAAACCTGCACTCTGGCTCCAAAGCTGCCGCTAACTAGCTCTGTGATCCTGGACAAATACCTCTACGTCCTCCATGGCTCAGGATGCTCATATGTAAAATGACGATAATAATAGCCACCCTGTCTACCTCCTGGGGCTGTCATAATGATCAAATGAGTTGGAATGGAAGTGAATGTGCTTTGAAAGCCTGCTTTGCCCACAGATGCATTCGAGACTCACTGATGCATTGCTGTGATTATTGCTATTATGAGCCTCCTGCCCCAGGATGATTCACCTGGAAGGATCTTCCTTGTGCGCATCAAGGACCAGAAAAATGGCCTCCCTTGTCCGTTTGATGCATGGTATGGCTGTGAAGGGAGTTTGCCGACTTGAAAATGTAAACAACCTATTTTTGTTGAGATAATTTTCCTTATACAGAAAGGAACAACTTTTTTTTTTTCTTTCTTTCTGAACACACATGAATTCCTGTCCTCCTGAGAGATCTTAACTGCTTTATCTCCTTAATCTGTTTATCTGCCTAGGTGCTTGCTATTCTCTGAATAACCATACTAAAGTAAACACCTGTTCTTCATATCTCCCGGGAGTTTAAAACCAAAACAACCAAACCCATTGCCCTCGAGTCGACTCATATCGACCCTACAGGACAGAGTAGAACTGCCCCATACAGTTTCCGAGGAGTGGCTGGTGGATTTGAACTGCTGACCTTTTGGTTAGCAGCAGAACTCTTAAGCACAACACAACCAGGGTTTCCCATGGGTGTTTAACCAACTGTTTTTACCCAACTCTCATCCCCAGGGGCCCTAATTGAAATAGAAAATGCAAAAAGAATTGTAGGGAAAGGTTTGGAGACACAAGCAGACACCCAAGGCATAATGTCAGGTCACCCAAATGTTGGAAGAGGAGGGACATCGGGGACAGTTTCTTGGTCCAAAGCCTAACCTGGACTACAAAGTCCCCCTTTCTTAGGAAGCTTCAATCTTTGGGTTCACAAGACTTTTCAATCATCCAAAGCCCTCTGTAGGGCTCTGCAGGCATCCTAGTGCACTTCAGAGTGTATGTGCAATTATTAGCTAAAACCTTGGATGGACTGAGAACTTGTTGAGAGCAAATTTTAAATAGGAGGCACGGGAAAGAAGGTAGGGTGTGGTTGTCCTCCCCGTGCAAGTATCACAGCCTGTTTGTTCCTTTTTCTTTCTCTCCAGTAACAAATACAGGGCTTAGAATACAGTTTTTCCAGTTGCTGTAGAGTCGACACCGACTCCTGGCAACCCCATGTGTTTCAGAGTAGAACTGCCTCCCGTAGGTTTCTCAGGGCCGTGACCTTTTGGAAGCAGATTGCCAGGCCTTTCTTCTGAGGCATTTCTCTGTAGGTTGGAATTGCCAATCTTAGCAACTAAACACTTAACCAGTTTTACTATCCAGGGACTCCTAGAAAGTAGTAGAATCTCAGTAAGTATCAAAGGATCAAATGTATGTTTGAGGAAAAGACATTCCAGTCTGTGGCACAAATAGTCTTATCTAATATTGCAGCTGGCCTTGTTGCTGCCAATTGTGGGCCATCTTTGTCCCCTACTTCCCAGAATTATTTGTTGAGCAGAGTTCCTATAGTGAGGTTTCAGTGAAATCATGTATCTTTTTTGTTAATTGCCGTAAGCAAATTATTCCAGAATAGATAGTTGAATAATGTAAAGATAAATAAAATAGATCCCCAAGTAACTCTCACTGGCCAACAGTAGTGCCCACATCACATGTCTAAACTTGATTATCCAAGAGGATATTTTCCTCGTTTTGTTGATTCTAGAAAACTTAAGAATTAATACTATAATCATACTCTTCATGTTTTTTTGACTATCTTATTGAATAAAGAATTTTCACAGATGCTTCTGCTGTGATCATCATGTGAAAGTAATGGTCTTAGGCCAGCAGAGTGACTTGGAAAAAAACCTGGAAGGGATCTGAGCCGTTGAGTTATTGGCTTTTGCTCTGAGGTTTTATTGTGAACGTCTATGAAACATAGAATTCAAGACCTACCATTGACCTGAGAGCAGCTGCGTTTGAATGAACCTTCTTTCTCTGACTACAGGCTATGTTCATTCCCAAACTTCTCAAGTCAGTTTTCAGTTTAACTCACAACAGATTATTTAGACAACAACCATAGAAGGCTACTTTCAATATTGTTGCAGCCTCATTTAAATGCTCTGGGTTTTATTTTTGTTTTTGTTATCTTCATTGGTTTTAGCTAGTGATACATTTTAAAAAATATATATTTGTAAAATGGGAACCATGTGCCAGAAACCATGTGCTAAAGATAAAATGGTGGAATACAAACTTATTTTATATTAATAAAGCAATTGCACAAATATGTAACTATACTCCGTAACCTGTGCTTTTTGCACAAATATGTAACTATACTCCGTAACCTGTGCTTTAGGAAACAAGAACAGAATAACTAGATTTATGGGAGTAGGGTAAAGTTTCAAGAAAAATTCCCCCTGAGAATGAAGCATTTAATGCAAAATTGCAGGCTAAATATGGGAGAAGAGAAAGGAGAGAGGCAGTTCTGAAGAAAGGGGAAAGGAGTAGCAAGACTTTATCAACCCTCAGCTATTGGGATAAGGGGAGAGAAGTTTACTGAAGCCTGGCAAGGGTCAAAGCAGTGTAAGAAGTTCCAGCTGACAGAGCAGTTGTTGCTAGCTGTCATTGAGTCAACCCAAACTCATGAAGACTCGATGCACAACAGAATGAAACCCTGCCCTGCCTGGTCCTGATCCATCCCCATGATCATTTGTGAATCAGGCTATTGTGGTTCATGAGGTTTTCACTGGCTGATTTTCAGAAGTAAATCACCAGATCTTTTTTTCCTAGTCTGTCTTAGTCTGGAAGCTCTGATTAAACCTGTTCAGCACCACAGCAACAAGCAAGCCTCCACTGACAGATGGGTGGTGGGTACACATGAGGTCCATTGGCCAGGATTCGAACCAAGACCTCCAACATTGGAAGTGAGAATTCTACCACTGAACCTCTTCTGCCCCACAACAGAGCAGGGGATAGAAATAAATATTCTACTCTCTTCCCTTCCTACTACTGATCTCTTGTCAGTGCCTCCCTAGCAAGACCCACCTGGAAGGCGGATGTCAAGCAAGGCAGAGCAGGGCAAACAAGGTCCAAGAAGGAATCTATGAAGAGGAGTGCAAACAGAGAATAATGAGCCCAAATGTCTAGGAGTCTCCTAGAGTTGTCCACATTTTAAAGATGGACATAAGTGAATAATACGGAGAGTTATTTAAGAGGCAAAATTAATAGGTCTTGATAATGAAACATATGTGCAGGTGAGGGAGAAGTGGAAGGGCAGGATTTCTCCTCAGCTTCTGCCTGGTGCAACAAGGATGCAATGAGATAAAAGCTGACACTCTCCACAGAGACAAGAAACACTAGAGGAGGAAGGGGAGGGTCTCGTGGTATTGAGAGTTGTGTTCAGATTTGGACACGATGAATTTGAAGTACCTTTGAGAGCATCTAGTGTGAATGTCGAATAGCCTCTGGAAATCCCAAATTCATGTGGATCACCAAGCTACAGTAAATTCCGTAGATGCAGTCCCTGATCATGGCCAACAGGTGCCCACCAACAGAGGGCATCAGTTACAAGGGGTCTTGGGGCAGTATGGATGTATTAGACCACTCCCTACCCTGGCCTCCAACATGTGGTTTGTGTGAATGTCCAGCAAGGTGTACAAGTTACCAGCTGTTGTTGAGCAGACTACAACTCATAGATACCCCCACATATATCAGAATAGAACTACGCTCCATAGAGTTTTCAATGGCTAGTTTTTCAGATGTAGATCTCCAGGCACCTCTAGGTGGACTTGAACCTCCAACCTTTTGGTTAGCAGCTGAGCACATTAACCATTTACACCACCCAGGAACTCCAGTGGTAAACAGGCATCCTTATCCCTCACCTGGAACCAGAGAAAGAACAGCTAGAATTCCCTAGCGTGTATTTCCTTAAAGATATCAATGGCACCCAGATTGCCTTCTGATCTCTTAGCCATCTCTCCCCTATAGCTACAACTTCTCTGCAGTGTCTTGTCTTTGTGGTACATACGGGAGGTGGCTATTAAATTGCCACATTCTTGGATGAGGACGGGAGTGATGGTACTGGATTTGTTACTCTTTTCTCAGGCTCATCTTCTAGGAAATTCCTGGTGTAATCCCATTTTGTTTCAACATTTCCATTGTCCTTTTTTGAAGCTTTTACCTTGTTACTGTTTGAGACTAATTGCTAATTGTTAGTTCTCTAACACGGATCCCCTCATATGCCCAGAATTTCTTCTAATATCTAACTCCTTCTGCTCCAAAATTAAACTCCCTTGTCTCTCTTCATGGCATGATGTCAGCAGCATAAAGCCAGACACTCTAACTTCTTGGTCATCATTCAGAGAATAAATTAATGCATCATCCACCATGACTGAGATGCCAAGACCAATCACACTGGATAAGAGTGCCACCCTCCTCTGGTATCAATGTAGGACATTAGGAAGTATTCCCATTTGGACTGGGATTTTGAAAGAAGCTGGATCAGTGGAACATCATGGCTTGCTCCCTTGCTCAGAACCATAATGATTCTGAGCTTTAGGAAACTCAGTTCTATATTGAGAGAAAAGAAGCATTATTGAAAAATTACCTTGTTAAAAAGAAATGCTTCCAGGATTTAGTGACCCCACGTTTTACTCAGAACTAGTCACAGAGTAGACAATCAATAAACTCTTGTCTAAAGATTGATCTCATAACCATAACTATATCTTATTCCATGTGATAAAAGTTATGATAGAGGTAATCACAGAGTCTAAAGGAAGTCCAGAGAAGGAGCCTCAAACATAAACAAGGGAAGGGGAAGGTTAGATCATGAACCATTTCCCAGATGAATGTCTAAAAGGGAAGGTAGATAATGTGATTTCGAAGGAGGAGCATTATAGGGAAAGTGAACAGCCAGCCATAGTCTGGGAAAGATAACTGCATTAGTATAAGTACTTGAAAATAATACCAGCTGTCTCTGAGACATAAAACCACATAAAAATGTTTACCATGGGGATATCTAAGCTAATTACCATACTTATAACTCATTCATGGAAATAATGCTTATGGTAGCAGATTCCAGATTGTTTGGTGATTTCTGATCTTTCCCCCCAAATTCAGAAATTAAAGCAGAAACTATGAAACCAAAACAATGTTATATAAAAATGCAAGGAGAACTTACCCAATTGGTTGTAATCATTGCAACCCCCCCCCCAACCCCGTATTGATGATTGTCAATGAGAACAAAAAGAAACAATCAAAGGGCCCATGTGTTCTGCTTGGTCAGTGTAAACCATCTTTGTGGTTGTGATTTTACACAGGTATATAACTGATGTAGAGGAGTGCAACTAGAAACATATAAGTCAACTGTCCCCGTGGCTGGCACACCAACCAGAGCCCCAGAAATGATGAATAAGGATTGTTACCAATCAGATTACAATCACAGTTTGCCAAACAGCATTTCTCTCCAGCAATAAAATATGGCTTTGTTTTTAGTGTCAGACATAATTAAGTTAAACGTGTGAAGATTCCTAACCTTATTGATTTCCTTGTACTACGCTCATATTTCTCATGCTTTTCAGCACCTTATTCATGCTTGAAGTAGAGGGAGACATTTGGAAAAACAGCTACTGTTTAGGGATCATAGAGAATGTAGATGTGGAACAATACTTCATAGGAGAGGTATAAAAGTCGAATGCCAAAGAGTAACAGAAAAACTAACAATTTTGCCTTTTTTTGCTAGCTTGACTATTTGCTATATGAAGACAACTGCAAGGAGTGGAACATAAAATCAGACAACGGAAACAGGCCTGATAGAAATTTTAGTTCACTTCCTTCATTTTACAGATGAGAAAATTGGGGTTCAATGTAGTGACGTGACTTGTCCAAAATCATACAGTTAGTAAATGATGAAATCAAAGCTGGAATCCAGGTTTCTTGATTCCAAAACTAGGCTGTGAGCAGCCTTGACCACCTGAAAGCCTCAGTTTCTTCATGTAAAAAATGCAGGTAAGGTTGTTGTTGGAATTAAATGATCATAATACATGTAAAAGTGCTTAACAGAATGCTCAGCATGTAGCGTTCAGTAAATATTAGCTATTATTATCATACTACACTCTCAAAACGTGTTTTTCTTCAACATTTTTTATTAGGAGCTGGTCTGAGGCAAAGTCAGCAATTATATATATATAAAACCAAAACCAAACGCGTTGCCGTCGATTCTGACTCATAGCGACCCTATAGAACAGAATAGAACTGCCCCATAGGGTTTCCAAGGAGCGGCTGGTATTTGAAATGCTGACCTTTTGGTTAGCAGCCAAGCTCTTAACTACTGCACCATCTGCTAGGGTTCCATATGTATGAGTGTGTGTGTGTGTGTGTGCGTTCTACTCTGTCCTATAGGGTCACTATAAGTCGGAATCGACTCGACGGCAACAGGTTTGGTTTTTTTTTTTTTTTTTTTTGGTGTATATATACACATAGCATGACTCAAATGTACTGAAAAGGGTCCCTTTTCCAAATATGTGTTTTCCACCAAGATGCCTAAAATCCCTCCCTTAGGGGATTTTTCTTTGGGTTAAGCATTACCCTCTTTCCAAGACACATTTTTAAAATAGAAACTTATTTGGATTAATGCACTAACATCTGTATGTGTAAGTTTAACAGATTTCTCTTTTCTAGTATGGAACAGGACGAGGTGAAGTTTCTGGAGGCCTAGAAAGTGAGTTAAAAGTGTAAGGAAGAACTCATGAAGGGGAGGGCGAGATACTGTTAACATACCAGTGAGCCTTGTGCACACGTGCGGGTACATTGCCCCGTCCCAGCAGATTGTGCTGCATGCTATGCTCCCCTGGTGTCCTCAGATATTGACCAGAGCAATGGCCAATTCTGGAAGGTCACATTTGAACAACAACATTGAAAAACTGGAAAATCTCCAAAAAGAAGGAATGGGATTAAAAGGAATTTAGAAATCACGTAATATGAGGACAAGTTAAAGAACTGTAGCATGTTCAGAAAACAAAAGAGGGGGGCAGGGTTAGGATGGACTTGATGTGCTCCTTGAAAGTAGAGAAGGTCATTTCATAAAGACACCATCAATCCTCCTGAGATGTCATGATGGTCATTAGCCCCTTCTTCTGAATTCCCTGTAGAATTTCTCTGCTGGAATTTATTACACCAAAAATGGATTGTTTATGTCTTTTTTGCTTACTAGACTTTAAGCTTCTTGAGAGCTGGGGCCATGTCTCCTTCAACTTTGCATTTTCACTTTCAAGACAGCACCTGGCGTATCTATCTTTTTTTGAGTCAACAAATAACCTGTTCTGCATAGCCTCAAAGAGCAGAATGTACACCATGGGTACAATTTTCAGAGAGGGAGATTTTAACTCCATAGCAGGAAAACATTCTTAATGCTTAGGCAAATGCATTAGTTTGCATTAGCTGTATGGAGAAAGAAGCATGCTGTCATTGACTCTTCCATCAGGAATATGGAATCCTGCACAGACTGCAAGGTTGCATTAATGACTACTAACAGTAGCTCTGGCCTTTCACATTTTTTTACTTGGACTCCTGTAATAGCCTCTTTCTTCTATCCTTCGTATTTCATTAAGAGTTATCTTGCTAAAGCACAAATGTCATCTGCCCCTATATCTCTCAAAATTCCCCTGGGTCTCATTGTCCACTCCAGCATTTGCTACAGAACATTTTACAGAATGCCAGTCCCATGGGATGGTCAGTAAACAGTGGGATCCATTGTAAAATGAGTTTGCAGAATGCCTCACTATAGTCCTCTCTTAGAAACTCTTGGTGCAGAGACACTGATGTGTCTCAGCTCAGAGGGTAATTTCAAATTGGTTCTTTCTAGTCTCATATTGATCAGAGACAATGTTTTCTTTTTATTTTAACGCCATCTACAAAGTTGCCACATTTCTTGCCTTCCGCTCTTGAGGCTTAGAGGTTTCTAGACTGTCATTTGGTGAACTGTTCAGGTGAAACGGATCATTGTGGTAGGTGGGGGTAATGGGGGATGGACTGAGCAGTAGGTGGAGGGGAGCTTGGGGTAAAATCTCTAGACGACATGAAACAGGATTCAAAGCTGGACGCTTAATAGCCAGTGGACTGACCATTTGAGGTTTTTGAGACTCCACATCTGGCAACATGAATGACAAAACTCACTGACACTCTTTCTTCCAAAAATGTTCAGACTTCTCCACCTTTCCTCTCCCCTCCACAGAGTTTCTTTCCTCTCCTCCTCTTGGAGAAATGCATCTCCCAGACCCTGATAGCTGACACCTGTGTGGTTAATAAAGCACTGAACAGGGATAGGGAAATCTAACAACAAGTAAAGCTATCCACACCCTCAGGATGACACTGTGGGTGCTCCATCTTTATCAGGCTGATGCACCCATCTGCCAGCTACTGGGAGTGTTGGAAGCTACACTTTTTCCTTTTTTCCAGAGAATTGCACTCAGTGGAACAGGAGTCACCTATACCAGTTGCTGTTGAGTTGATTCTGACTCATGGTAACCCTAATGTTTCACAGTATAACTGTGCTCAATAGGGTTTTCAATGGCTGTAAACTTTTGAAAGCAGATTGCCAGGACTTTCTTCTGATGGGTCTCAGAGGGTGTTTGAATGGCTAAACTTCAGTTAGTAGCCAAGTGCATAATCATTCTCACCACCCATAAATGCCCACGAGTCACCTAGCTCCAGAGTTATGCTCCCCTTTCTTCCTCTCCCTATTGGATAGCCTATAGCCAGTAACTAACTGGTCAAAGAGGTACAAAAGGTCAGTCCTTTGCCTCAAGGTGGGACCAAAGCTGTGGTAAAATTCACGCTCCAGAGCCTCTGTCAGATCAGACTGAACCCGGACTCAAGGTGAGAACACATCTTTGCTTATTCCATCTTCCCCCGGCCTATCTTGCTTCCCTCACATTCTTTCTTCTCTGGGTACTCAATATACCATGGGCACTCAAGTCCCCATCCCAGGCTCTGCTTCTAGAGAAACTAGTATAAGACAGCCCCAGAGACCAGCCAGAGAGTTTACTTCTCCCCAAACTCAGATTCCTTAAAAACAATTTTTTTATAATTTCCCCTTTCTTTCTTCTTCTGACTGTCACATATCTGCCTTCATAGCCATCATATCTTGTAGATGACTGTTAATTGTATTTACCACAAAATAGAGCTATCTTGTTAGAGCAACTCCCCACCTCGTTGCTTCTTCCAGTTGCTGACGACTACATAATTATTTGAAATTAAAACATAATATCAAATGTAGCAGTACATTTATAATATTTATATTTGCTCCTTTAATCATAATTCTCAGAGTTCCCATAGAGTCTTAGCTCTACGTATAAATGGATTCAATACCAATGCAATGAATTCTCTAATTCAGACTTCTTTATTTGATTTATTTCCTTCTCATCAAGTATTTCTTTTTTAATTTTTTTTTAAAGAAGGGGTCATTCAGGGTGTTATATTTCTTGAGTCTTAGAAGAAATACAACCAAAATACTCCTTAGAAGCAAGGATGGCGAGACTTCCACTCGCTTACTTTGAGCACATTATCTGGAACAACCAATTGTTAGAAAAGGACATTGGTAAAAGTAAAGTAGAGACCAGTGAAAACAAGGGAAACCCTCCAGGGGATGGAATAAAACAATACTCACAACAATAGTCTCAAACACAGCAATGATCATGAAGATAATGCAAGATCAGGCAACATTTGGTTCTGATGCAGCTCACCAAGAGTCAGAGTCTACTCAGGGCACCTAACGACAATAACAATTCCTTGAGTGCTCACCTGTGATGTTGGTATACAATCTTTATAGATGGGTATAAAAACCTTGTCTAACAATTTCTGTTATTACTCTATACATTTACCCTTTATGTCCTGGCATTACATTTTGCTATAAAGAATATTAGACCGTTTTCTTTTTCTGCCTGGATGCCCAGAGACAACTTTTTATATTCATCAGGATAAAATTTAATGTTGATTCTGTATCAGCTTTCTTTGGAACACAGTAGACCTTTTAAGATTATGGTTTTAATTGATTTGAAGAAAATGTTCTTCTACTATACACTGATAAAGGGTTAACCTAACCACAGCAGGCCATAACCACAAAAGGCCAACTTGTTTGTCAGATCTATAGAACTTCAAACAATAAAAAACTACATCAAAGGGACAGAACAGAGTACTCTAACTGGTTCAATGGACTGTGGAGGTGCATACCAAAACTAAATAACAATTTACCCCAGGAAGTGAGTTAAAAATCTACCCAATATCACACGTAGCCCACGTAAAAAAAAGCAACCATCATATGACAGACCCTGGACCCCTGAGCCAAGAGATCAAATTGTTAGAAAAGAAAAACAAGAAAAGGTCTCTGATCATGATCTTAGTTCTTTGTCTTTACTTCAACCATAACCAAAAAAACCAAACCCGTTGCCACTGAGTCCAACTCATAGCAACCCTATAGAAGAGAGTAGAACTGCCCCATATGGTTTCCAAGGAGCAACTGGCAGATTCAAACTGCCAACCTTTTGGTTAGCAGCTGCAGCTCTTAACCACTGCACTACCAGGGCTTCCACTTTAACCATAGTCTGTAAGTAATTTACTCATAAGTATGTGTTCCAATGATTGTAAAGGGCTCATTGAAAATCCTTATTCACAATGAATCAGCATTTATCAAAATTGTATAAAAAGCACCTATAGACTGTACTTTTTGGATTTTGGTTTGTTTATAGCCTGAGTGCTTACAGCCAATTTCCTTTTTTCTTCTTTCTGATATGTCAAAATATCACATATCAATGTGATATTTCTTTGTTGCAGAAGGCTTTGGTGAAAGTGTTATTCTACAACAATACTTAATTTTTTTTTCTGTTTTAACTGTTATGTTATCCTCTTTTTAAAAATATAACATCATAATTTATATATCCTTTGACTTCCATACTTATAAAATTATATCTAATCAATTTTATCTCTCATTTTTTGGTTTCAATTTCTTTTCCTGTAATTATCTCATGCCTTCCATGACCATGACACTATTTTCAGCACTGCCCTTTTAAATTCTTATGTCTTCAGTGTGGTTTCATTTCTTTGATGGCTTTATTCTTCCATTCCATTTTTATTTCTTAAGATCTGCCTATCTACTTTTCATCTCAATGTGGGGGATGTGTGTGTATGCACGTGTGTGCATTTTAAAATTTATTCATTCAATATTATTTTTGTAAATAGTTTACATTCATTTTAATCTATTTTAAAATAGGAAGAATAAATTTTTCTTTTATTTTCTGCATTAGTTCTTTCTTTCTTTTTCTGATACGCCATCAGCATTTGTGTTCTGTTGTCTTTATTTCTCTCCTCCATGGGCTCTGTGTTAGTTTCGCTCTGTGCTTCATTGTGCTAGTTAGTCTCACTGTGCTTCTTGGAATGAGGACGT
This sequence comes from Trichechus manatus latirostris, assembly GCF_000243295.1. NCBI lineage: Eukaryota > Metazoa > Chordata > Mammalia > Sirenia > Trichechidae > Trichechus > Trichechus manatus. The sequence continues at coordinate 4,726,226 of NW_004443969.1, forward strand.
TCTATCCAGACCAGTGATTCGCACAGTGATGGGAAGCAGTGTGAGCAGAGAATGGTCTGGAGCAGCCATCAGGTTCCACCTGAGCATGTTGCCCCAGAACTTTTGTACTAAGTCAGCCACATTTTCCATGTGGGTGTTTGGCTTTTCTAAGGTTTCAGCATTCCCCTTTGGGTCAGCTTATTTCACAGTAAAGCTCCATCTGTTACAATCCTCTCTCTCATGATTTGTAGTTAGTTTTTATCTCTGGGCAAGTGACTCTGGTAAGCAGGCACAGAAGACCCATAATATTTTCCAAGATCCAGAAAAGAATGCATTGGCTTTTGGCATACTTCCCTGGAGAGGATGGGGTTTCTTCTCCCCTTATTCTTCTTATCAGAGGATTTCAGAAAGGTAAGTAAGGTTAAATTACATTTATTCAATCATCTTTACTAGAATTCCACTTTCTATACAGTACGCATTCTTCATAATGATGCTCCTTCACCATTTCATTGCTTTGTCATTCATTCCCTAGAGGGAAGTGGTAGTTCAGTCAAAGAATTCTCACCTTTCATCCTGGAGACCTGTGCTCAATTCCTGGCCAGTGAAAGTCAAGTGCAGCCACCACTCACTCATCTGTCAGTGGAGGCTTGTGAGTTGCTGTGATACTGAACATGTTTCAACAGACTAAAAAGAAAGGCCTCGTGATCTATTTCTGAAAATCAGCCAGTAAAAACTCTATAGATCATAGTGGCAGCTAGCAACAATACTAAAGATCTAAATTCATTTTTGGCCTTTCTTACTTTATCTGTTGTCAATTCCCAACAATATGTACAGACAAAAGCAGCAGCATTTTTACAGCCACTGTTTTGCCTTGAAGCAATTTGCGTTATGAAGCAGTCTCTAGGGATACATTATGTCCAGATTAAGGGTTATCTGTATTTTACTTTATTCATTTATTCACCTCTTGTTCATTCACCAAATATCTATTGAGTGCCTCAGATGTGTGTTGGCCCAAATAGAAATTGAGAAAAAAACACTTACCAGCACTTCATAAATCCACTTGAGATAAACAAAAAAGTTTTAAAGAGTTTGATGACAGTTTTAGAGGCCAATTTTATTTACTCTGCATTTCTATCATCCATAAATATTATTAAGTAATGATTATCTGCTTTGTTCCTGACCATAGAAATTGAATTTCAAGAGCTATTGATAAGATTGATTTTTCTAATAAAAGAACATTGGTCAGTTGTTTTGGTAGGTTTTTCTTTTTATTTGGTGGTTGCATTTTGAAAGAGGAATCTATGTACTCCTGGGAAGATTTAAAGATGTGAGTATTTTTAAAATAACCCCACCATAATACATTTAGGAGAATGTGAAATGACTTAATGGAAAGCCCATAGGTGAAAGAGTAAAGATATATTCTATACTTTTCTAAAACAAATTCAATCGCCTGAGTTCTTTGGAGGAAATATGCCACGTGAAACCAATAAACATATAAATAAGTAATAGGCTGATGCAGCTATGTGTTTGGAAAATGTAAAAGCTAGATGATGGCTTCACACAATGGGTTTAGGAAGAACACTTACTGCTGTTTTGAGGAATGAAGGAGTCGCATTTAGAATCTGGCTATTAAAATGCCCTCTTTCCCTGCAGAATGCAGACAATTCTGGGTAGGGACTCTGACGTTGACTCTCACTATGACCCAATGACTCAGTTGCAGAAACTGTTAACTGAAAATGAACTGGGGAGCTTCGGCCTCTTTAGGTCACCAAGTGTACATGACTGAAGATTGTTTTGTCAGATGTAGATTCCAGTCAGTGTCTTGGATCTTTGGACCCAAGTCCCTTGTTAGATTAATGCATGACACATACAAGGTTTTACTCTGACACATAGGGGGTTGCCATGAGTTGGAATCTATTCAAAGGCAGCTGGGTTTTCTTATGCGGAGTGAATAGTACTGATCAATAAATGGCTAAGGGACAGAGTGTTCCCAAATAGCCAACACTGATAAATAATGGAATAAAACATAGTGACATGAAACCACATGAACAGGTACAGTTCTCCTGCACAATCAAATGGGGGGAGGTCAGGACAGCCTAAGGGTTAAGACTGAGGAAAACAGTGGGAATTCAGTGACAGGCTGCTTGATTTTCTCTGTCTGGCTCATGCAACCACCCAGAAGTAGCTAAACTATCCATCAGTCTCATTGCCTGACAAGTATAATCCTGGCATGTATATAACTGAAGACATTTTTCCTTTTTTCTTAAATTTTATGAGTGATATTAGAATCATAGAAAATTTTATCTGGAAGGGACTTTAGAACTCCTCTGGGGAAGTAGTTCTAAAATATCCTTTTCACAGGCAAACCTCTTCTTAAGTCTCATACATTAAATCCTATTAGGTAAAAACTGCTAGAATTGGAGTTGTTCAGGGCTCAGGTGGGAACGCCCAGTCTAACCCTCAGCCCCCTGAGTAGTCACAGCCCTGAGGAACACTAGCTGACGGCGTAAGGCCACACAATTACATGCTGCCACAGTGAAGATCAGAAGTGAGAAAATCTGCTTCAATGTCAATACTCCTTATCAATAATTTTCAAACTTTACAGTGCATGTGAATCATCTGGAAATCTTGTTAAAATGCAGATTCTGATTCATGTATCTGAAGGGCCCTAAGAATCTGCATTTCTAACGAGCTTCTAAGTGATACCAACACTGTTGGCCCAGGCACACTGGGAGAAGCAAGGCTTTATACTACATCACGTTGCTAGGAGGTTAGCAAGCACCCTAGAAGAAAATGTGGCCCAAATTATTGAACCATCTGCCTGAAAAATCGTTAACTCAGAGCTTTCATCTTTCAATTGTCTCCTTGAAAATAAACCAGTTGCTATCAAGTCGACTATCGACTCATAGACAGCCCATGTGTGTCAGAGTAGAACTGTGCTCCTTAGGGTTTTCAATGGCTGATTTTTTAGAAGTAGGTAGCCACGTCTTTCTTTTGAGAAGCCTCTGGGTGGACTTGAACCTCTAACCTTTCTGTTAGCAGCCGAAACTAAACCTTTGCACCACCCAGGGGAGGAGAGAATTTATTGGTTCAGATGTGGCCCACTAACTGATCCTTAGAGACATAATCTGAAAATGAGAAATGACTCATATTAGCATATTAGACCTTATTATTTTTGGGATTATAAAACCAATTTGAAAATCCTGAATTTTTAAAAAATATTTTGAGGAAGGATCTACAAGTAGAGTGAGTGCAGAAAAGACAGACAACTGCCGGCAGAAGCATTGCCCAGTATATGAAACAACCTCAGCAGTCCTCCACACTCCCTTTGTGGCTCCATTTCTCTGGGAGGTCACCATACCTGATCCTCCCCTCGGCAATCCAGCAATCATTTTATCGAGCTGGGTGGTACCCCACTGGACTTGTCAAACTTTAGCTGTCCCTTGCAGTCGGACTCGTCATCTATCTGAGGGAGCTGATGAAATAATTTTCAGGTTAAAAATAGCTTAATGTGTTTCCATTTCCAGATAGTATTTGGATTCACATAATGGCCTTGGAAATTTCAATGCAAATTAGTGATTAAAATGTAAGTGACATGTTTTACAGGCTTTCTGGCAATCTTTATTATCATACCATGAAGGCAGGCCCAGCTTTTTCAACTGAAGTAAACTCTTGCTTGTCCATGAAATTGATAGGCCCTTTAATATTTATACTACCCAATCCTAAGAATATGGTAATTATTTGTGGTATCAAATCCACAACAGAAAGGAAAGTAAATTGCTGTGAAAAAGAAAGATCTCACTACATCATTGACAAGGACGCAGAAAGGTCAAAAGTTAGTTGGGAAAAGGGTGACATTTTGAGAAACTGATGGAGAACTGATTGTGTTGACATTTATGCACTAAAATTGCTGTGAATACATCATAAGAAGAGCAAAAGTCTGTTTGTCCTCATTGGCAATACCTGTATGCAAGTCAATCATGGGGCTTTAAAAAATTCCTACAAATAGATTTTACCTAAAGATTTGGGCTTCACAAAAGACAAAAGGGTCACATAAACCAGGGACTTTATCAGCCTGAGACCAGAAGAACTAGATGGTGCCCGGCTACCACCAATGACCGCCCTGACAGAGAACACAACAGAGTTCCTGACAGAGCAGGAGAGAAGTGTGGGGCAGAACACAAATTCATGTAAAAAGACCAGACTTAATGCTCTGACTGAGACTAGAGGAACCCCCAATAACATGGCCCCAGACTCTCTGTTAACCCAGAACTGTAACCATTCCCGAAGCCAACTCTTCAGACAAAGATTAGACTGGATATAAAACATAAAAAAATACTCGTGAAGAGTGTGCTTCTTAGTTCAAGTAGATACACGAGACTAAATAGGCGGCTCTGGACCGGAGGTGGGATGAGAAGGCAGAAAGGGACAGGAGCTGGTTGAATGGACAGGGAAACCCGGGGTGGAAATGGTGAGTGTGCTGTTACATTATAGAGAGAGCAACTAGGGTCACATAATAATATGTGTATAAATTTTTGTATGAGAAATTAACTTGAGCTGTAAACTTTCACCTAAAGCACAATAAAAACAAAATCATAAAAAAAAAACATTTGAGCTTCTTTTACTGCGAAACATCAGTAATTCGTCAAAACAAACAAAAAAGAAGCTAAAAAAGCACAATAATTTATTGTCACAAAACAGCTCTAGTCCATTTATATTTTTAAATTAAATACTCTCTTCTGAGTTTAATGCGGTAAACCAGTCTAAGCTATTTAGAAGACTACATTGGTATTGCTTTCTCATAATTTGGTAAACTACAAGCAAAGCATTTGAATAATGAAAGAGAAGAATTTTCCCCTCGATACTGCGTTAAGAAAAAGCAAAGCACTAACTTATAATCCTGTTTCCATGGGAGCCTAACTATAGACCCAGTCTGATACAAGGCATTTTTCCTAGTGTACATATATTTCCCCTTCTCCTAGAAATATACTTCTTGTTGCTGTCCAAAGGCTAAAAAGTGTTAAGAATCAAATGATCATCTTTGCTCATCTTTTTCAGGGTTTAGAAGAGCTGAAGAAGTAGTTAAAACAGATAACAGTAGTCTTATAGCAGTATTGGAGCAAGGACTGGCTGGAAGAATGAACTTTGAAGAATAACAAAGCCTTCATAAATCTGATTCTCAGATTGAGATTTGGAGATTAAATTTGAACTTCCTACTTCCATCTCCATCATTCCCTAAATTGTGTGCGTAGTGTGCGTAGCATAGCTCTGTATCAAATAGCAGGTTGCCAGGGAACACCTTCCTCCCACCCCATCATCTTTACCCAAAGCTCATTCATTCTAGTGAAGATCAAAGACCACGCCTTCAGTTTGGATTACTCCTCAGCATAAAGAAAACAAAAATCCTCACAACTGGACCAATAAGCAACATCATGATAAACAGAGAAAATATTGACATTGTCAAGGATTTCATTTTTCTTGGATCCACAATCAATGCCTATGGAAGCAACAGTCAAGAGATCCAAAGACCCTTTGCATTGGGCAAATCTGCTGCAAAAGACCCCTTTAAAGGGTTAAAAAGCAAAGATGTACCTTGAAGACTACGGTGTGCCTGACCCAAGCCATGGTATTTTCAATCACCTCATATGCATCAAAAGCTGGATAATGAATAGAGAAGACTGAAGAAGAATTGATGTCTCAAAGGTGATGCCTTATGGTGTCGGTGAAGAATATTGAATATTCTATGGACTACCAGAAGATCAAAAAAATTTGTCTTGGAAGAAGTACAGCTAGAATGCTCCTTAGAAGCAAGGATGGCAAACCTTGTCTCATGTACTTTGGACATGTTATCAGAAAGGACCAGTCCCTGGAGAAAGGACCAGTCCCTGGAGAAGGACATCATGCTTGGTAAAGTAGAGGGTCAGTGAAAGAGACGAAAATGTTCAACAGGATGGATTGACACAGTGGCTGCAACGATGGCTCAGGCATAGCAACGATTGTGAGGTTGGTGCAGGACCAGGCAGTGTTTCGTTCTGCTGTACACAGGGTCACTGTGAGTCAGAACCAAGTCGACAGCACCTAACAACAACACAGGATTGTGGATTAAGATGAAATGACAAAAAAGCTAGCCATTTCTTACATCATTATGGTAAACTCCCTCTTAGAATAAAATTGGGTTGAGGACAACCTCTGGTTCAAATGACAGCTAAATAAATAAGTAAACTGTCAGATACACAATATTTGAACTCAAGACTTTTCAAGGAGCATGCTGGACTGTAGTCTACCAATCTGTGAAAACACACTCTTATTTGCAATCTAAAACATCATTTATTTTTAGGAGAGTTTCAGAAAGCATTGCATCAAAAAGTCTATTCATAAATCTTATCTTCATAAAAATACCTGCATACCTTTCTAAAGTACCCTAGTCCACTTTCTTACCCTTGTTGGAACATTACACAGAAGCTAGAGGCCCATGGAGATTGCAAAGGGTTAATGCACTCGGCTACTACACGAAGGGTTCGAGATCACTTACAGGTGGCTTGGAAGAAAGGCCCGGCAATCTACTTCTAAAAAATGAGCCATCAAAAACCCTGTGGAGCACAGTTCTACTCTGACACACATATGGTCGCCATGAGTTGGAGGCAACTTGACAACCACTGGTTAGACGTTCGTGGCAGAGGTGCTGAAAAGGTATTCTTGGGTAAAGTAGGAGCCTGGGCTTCAGGAACTCTAAGCTCTTTTCCAACACTCAATTTCTCTGATCTTATCACAATGAGACTGTGGGAAAGTACAGGGGTCATTGTTCTGAACCTTCACTCTCATTATGAAAGGCTATAGATAGAAACTATTGGGAGGTAAACCTGATCCTAGGATAAAATTGGAAATTGTTTTAGGACTAAATTCCCACTTCAAGTGTGTTTATCTTTTGCCTCTTTCATTTTAAGGAACTTGCAGAAAAAAAAGAAGATCTCGTTATTTTCAGAGGCCTGAAGCTAGATTCCAGTTAACTTAATATCTGCCGAATTATACTGCAGCTTGCTGTGCAGTACTGCCTATTCATAACTTTCTTTTCCTTATTTCTAGCAATGAGTGGATGCTCTGAGTCTTCTTTGGGAGTAAGGATATACTTGGTAACTCCTACTCTTGTTATAGGGATTTGGGGCCAATACTTTGATGGGTAACTGAACTTACTTTTTTCCTGCCTCCACTATGGGACAACTTACACCTTTTATGGCAATAGAGAATATAAATGCATTTGTAGCTATTTTTTAAGAACAGATCACTGTATTTTATTATGTGAAATATCTGCACGTTTGATCCAAAGGACAATGAATAATATACATAAACCCCAAATCTTTGCCAGGGATCCTACAGACTTGCCCTGAGGAATGCAAATATTCCTAACCTCTTTAAGGAAAGGTTTGTCCCTTCATTTAAGGTTTCATTCTTCTTCCTTGAGCAATTATTAATGGAATTAAGATGTAAGAAGGCTCCAACCATATATCATAATCATATCCAAACTCTTTTCCCTCAGCCTAGAAAATGTGCAAGAACATCCTTTTCATTGGCTGTAGCAGATGCTTGGGAATTCCCCACAGGTGCTTGGCTGACAGCTGTGGGCACACCCTGGCATCTGCACTTTCAACCAAAATGAGCAATGTCAATCTGAGGCTCAGGATCACTCTGAAAACAGGAGTTTTCCATTTTCAGCCAAAGAACAGAAAAAATGCAAGCGATATTTAACTCCACCGTCAGTCAGTTTGCCGTACTGTGGTAGCTTGTGTGTCGCTGTGATGCTGAAGCTTATGCCACTGGTATTTCAAACACAACCAGAGTCACCCATGGGACAGGTTTCAACAGAGCTTCCAGATTCAGACAGACTAGGAAGAAAGGCCTGGTGATCTACTTCTGAAAATTAGCCAGTGAAAATCTTATGGATTACAACAGAACATTGCCCAGTATAGTGCTGGCAGATGCAAACATACCAGCAATCATGAAGATGGTTCAGGAATGGGCAACATCTCGTTAGTATACATAAGGTCACCATGAGTCAGAGTCAACTGGACGGCAACTAACAACAACAACAAATATTTAACTACTGCATGGGCATGGCATTTACTTGGGAATCAATGAAACTGTGAAGCAACTGGCAGGGTTTTCTGTCTTAGTGTCCTGAAATTCGTCCCTCACTGTGACAACACAGACCAAAGTGTGGTCTGGTCCAGAGGAGAGTCACAGCTAAGTAAGCTGACCTAGTGTCTGTTTTCTTCCTCTTCGCCTTCACTTTAAAAGACATCACAGGCAGTAATATGCAGTTTCTTGAACAAGTGACTGATCAGTTGATGATCTGCTTTTTACGCAGTTCCCTTCTCTAATCTTTCTGCCACAATGATGTTCAAGGCTGGTGGTGGTGCAGGGCAGATCTCAGTGAAGAAGTGGCACTGAGGCCGCCTGTCCCCATGCTGAGGAAGACGCTCGCACAAGCCTGCTTCTGATGTGTGGAAGGCTTGAATATCTACAAAGGGATACATAACCCTGTTCTTAAAAAGCTCCTGCCTACATGTCATGAATTAATATTCTCATAGTCATGTGTCCAGGAGAAAACTCTGACTCTCTGATGATATTTTAGGGAAAAATAATATACTTTTTTATGTGCATAGCATTGTGTTAAAAGGGGAGGGAACAAATTACTTCTGTCTATCCCTACTTCCTGCCAGGATTCTGTTCCATCTCTTTATATACATTATCACAATTAATCCTTATAACAATTCTCCCAGTTTTACAGATGAGAGAACCAACGCCGTATAGACTGTGCCATTTTGACTGGTTGGTCTGAAGCAAACCGACATCTCTAAAGGACAATAGCGATGGCTGAACAATGTGATGAACATAATTAATGTCACTGAACTGTACACGTGAACATTGTTGAAATGACAAATGTTTTGTTACATATATATTTACCACAATACAAATAATGAAAAACAAAGAGCATAAAGTGTAGTTTTGGTGGAGTTAAGTCAGTGAGACAAATCCACACGGTACGACTGTTTAGCCCTAAGATGTGTGTGGAGACAAGGGTTGGGGGCTTATTTTAGGAACAATGAGAACTCTAAAGATAAAAAACCAAAAAACCCAAACCTGTTGCCGTCGAGTCGATTCCAACTCATAGTGATCCTATAGGACAGAGCAGAACTGCCCCATAGGGTTTCCAAGGAGCAACTGGTGGATTCGAACTGCTGACCTTTTGGTTAGCAGCCGAGCTCTTAACCACTACGCCACCAGAGGGGAACAAAGTTGGTTGGGCCTTGCAGAATAGGAAAGACCTTCAGAATAACAAGCCTGACACCTTTCCCTGATTACTTAATTAACATCAGAGCTCAGTTATTCAGAATAAGATGATCTGGATTATGTTTTTCAAAAAAGATAAATAAATAAAGTGGAGATTTATAAAAGGCAGGAGCAGCTTCTTTATGCTGTCTATCTTATTTCTATATTTTTCCCAGATAAAAATAACACTATCCATACCCATTGCCATTGAGTTGATTCCGACCCACAGCCACCCTATAGGAAAGAGTAGAACTGTCCCATAGGGTTTCCAAGGCTGTGAACTTGACAGGAGCAGACTGCTGCATCTTTCTCCCATGGAGTGGCTAGCAGGTTCTAACTGCTGATCTTTTGGTTAGCAGCCGAGCTCTTAACCACTGCACCACCAGGGCTCCTTAAAAATAACATTACGTCATTGATATGTTTAAATACAGCAGTCTTTTCAGAGTTATTATGAGTCTCATCTCCACAAGTGCTTGGAAATCTTTATGGATAATTCTTTTGATTGCTACTTTTGAAGTAGATCCTGGAATGTAACACTTTATAGCAAGGGAGAAGAATTATGGAAAGCTTGTTTTCTGGAAGGCTTCCTGGGTGGTGCAAGAGGTTATGTGCTCAGCTACTAACTGAAAAATTGGAGGCTTGAGTCCACCCAGGGGTGGCTAAGAAGAAAGGCCTGGTGATCTACTTCTGAAAGATTAGCCTTTGAAAACCCTATGGAGCATAGTTCTACTCTGAAACAGATGGGGTTACCCTGAATCAGAATTGACAGCAACTGTTTTTTTATGTTTTTGTCGTCTGGTAACAATGCAGGCCAAGAAGCAATCTGAAGCTCAAGACAATGCAAGCCATCACACCTGGCTGCTCTTGTTAGTTCAGGATCACTTTGTGGATCTAACTTGCAGGAGAAGTTTGAATTATTGTTAGGTTTGGGAGCTGATGTGTGCTAAGAGCAGACAGAGGCAAATCCTGCTTATCTGCACTTAATGCTGATCATTGGAAAGCATTTATACCTATAACTGAGCTCAGTTATGCTGGGAGTGCTTGGGAAGCTGAACTGAAGTCCTGTGAAATGTCAAACTTCAAGGTTTCTTTGGGGTTCCCGGACACCAGCTACATGTATTTTTTTACATATAGTTTTTTTTCTGCTGTGCTTTCAGAGGACTGTGTTCAAAAATAGCCAGTCGTTTCTTTTCCACTGTTCTTAAATTGCTCATTTTAGTGCAAGAATAAATGGGCAAATGTCAAAAGCCTGTTCTGATAGTTCTGTTGTCTTTAGCACAACAACATTTTAGGGTCCACTTATGGCACTTTTTACTGCATTACATAGCACGCCTTCATGAAGGCCCTAAGGTCCTGCTAATGCTTAGAGATACATTGATTTTATAGTCTCTTTTCACAGAAGAATAGTCAGGGCTGAATATAGAAAGCAATCAACTAATATATATATAGGCACTATACATATAGAATAAAGGCACTATGCATTGGAAATGTATTCTCAATTTTTTCCTTACCTTTGGCATAAGTTGAGAATAAATCACTACTCACCTCCATGTCTTCTGTAGAAGGGCCCATTTACTAAGCCTTGTTATCCAGAGAAACCTATTATCCCTGAACTTTAGAAAACTTTCATATCCTTTGTGTCTAATGTTTCAAACCTCATACTTAAGCCCTTTAACACTTGTAACTAAGAAGGTGCTTTGATAAATCTAAATTAGTAATTGTGAAAAGACTCTAGTTTTATCTAAATTTGGCTTCATTCCACTACAGGAAGCCAGGAAATAATATTCACCACTGTGAACCTCTTTGATTATCCAAACCAGAAAAAATCCAAAGGTCAGTTGTTGAAAACCTAATTAATGTCTCAAAGAACAGTAAGAAGTAGTGATAGGGAACCTATCATTTACCGATCACCCACTAAGCAGCAACAGGCTTAGTATTTCACTTATGTTAACTGTCCTGGTATGTTAGTGCTGCTGTAACAGAAATACCACAAGTGGCCGCTTTAACAAACAGAAATTTATTTTCTCACAGTTCTGGAGGCTAAACATCCAAATCAGTGTCTCAGCCGTGTCGACTCCTCCTGTGAGCCTTTCCCCTAGTTGCTGGTGTCTGTCAGTGGTCCTTGGTGTTCCTTGACAATTGTCCACCACCTGTGTGTTTCTGGGGCCCTGTTGGCATAGTGGTTAAAAAACTTGGCTGCTAATCAAAAGGTTGGCAGTTGAAATCCACCAGCCACTCCTTGGAAACCCTATGGGGCAGTCCTACTCTGTCCTATAGGGTCACTATGAGTCAGAACTGACTCGACAGCAATGGTTTGCGTTTGTGTATGTGTCTCTGTGTGTATTCTGCTCTTTCTTACAACTTAGAAGTTATGAGGCTTAGAATCCACCCTACACTGGTATGGTCTTGCTAATATCACAGAAGAAAAACCCTATTTCCAAACAGAATCATATCCACAGGTACAGGAGTTAGGATTTCAACACATATTCAACACATATTAATTCAATCCATAACAGTAACTCATTTGGTGTTTACAACAATCCTGTGAGGTCTAACAATCCTCATTTTCAGATTAGGAGACCAAAGCTGAGACAAGATATGCAATTAGTCTAAGACCAGACAGTGGCAAAGGCGGTATTCACATCCACGTCTGCCTGACTCAGACGCATGCTCTGCCCACTCCTCCATCTGTTCGGAAGCCCACTGGCCAGGAGAACGACTGTTTGTAACTTCTGAAAGCTCCCTCATAACTACTGAGGCCCTTTCTTTCCCTGTCTTTTTTCCCTCTCTCTGCTTTCTTTTCTGTGTCTTTTTGCACTACTTTCATTTCTCCATTCAGTCCTTCCCACTGCAATTTACTTATAATAAGAAACAAAAATAAACCGTTTAGTTAGGCTTTTAAAAATTCTATGGAGCCCTCGTGATGCGGTGGTTAAGAGCTAAGGCTTAGAACCAAAAGGTTGTCAGTTTGAATCCACCAGCCGCTCCCTGGAAACCCTATGGAGCAATTCTACTCTATCCTATATGATCGCTTGAGTCAGAACCGACTCGACGGCAATGGGTTTGGTTTTGTTTGTTTTTTGTGTATGTTTCCTACATAAAATAAACAAACAAGCAAGCAAGAATGCAAGAGGAGAATATTTACATGTCTCTAAATTTTACATATATGAAATGTAGTCCTCATGTGCTCACACATGCTTATGTCTTTCAGCATTTCTATATTAGCATCCTATATTGTCTGAAATCAACACCCACGAAAGCAGCAGTCAAGAAATCAAATGACATGTTGCATTGGGCAAATCTGCTGCAAAAATCTCTTCAAAGTGTTAAAAAACACAGATGTCACTTCAAGAACTAAGGTGAGCCTGACCTAAGCCATGGTGTTTTCAATCCTCTCATATGCGTGTGAAAGCTGGACAATGAATAAGGAAGACCGAAGAAGAATCAATGTCTTTGAATTATGGTGTTGAAAAAATATATTGAATATACCATGTACTACCAGAAGAACGAACAAATCTGTCTTGGAAGAAGTACAGCCAGAATGCTCGTTAGCAACGAGGATGGTGAGACTTCATCTCACGTACTATGGGCATGTTATCAGGAAGCACCAGTCCTTGGAGAAAGACATCACGCTTGGTAGAGTAAAGGGTCAATGAAAAAGAGGAAGACCTTCGACAAGATGGATTGACACAATGGCTGCAACAATGGGCTCAAGCATAACAAAGATGGTGAGGATGGTGCTGTACTGGGCAATGTTTCATTTGTACATAAGGTCTCTATGAGTCAGAACAAACTCGATGGCACCCAGCAACAACGTTATCTGAAAATATCTTTCTTCAAGTATTCTACACTGTCCTACCTGACCCCCTTATGAGTAAATAATCTGAATTCACAGAAAAAGTGGAATCTATTGGCATGAACATTCTCAATGCCTATTACCCTGTTCACTGCCTTAGACATATAAATAGGGTATCACTAAGCTGAGGGAGACTTATACACCTCCAGGGCCACCTTCTTCACTTAGCTATGGGCCTAGCATGGGAATGCAATTTCCAGCAGGGACTTTGGAGGAAAGCAGATCAGATTTTAGGCTCTGGGCCTACCACTCTTCAACCCTGTGACCTTGTACAAATTATTTAGTTTCTTTGAAATTCAGTTTCTTCATTTGTAAAATATGGAAAAAAAAATTTAAAGAAGTAAAAAACCCTTGGTCATAGGATTGTTGTGGTGGTCAAATTTAAGAAACCAATAAAGGGCTTATTAAAGTATATGGTACATAGTTAAAACTCAATAAATCTTCATAAAAATTATGATTTGACTCAGTCAGGGATTATTTCGTTGATATGATTATCAGAAACAGAAGCCCGTTAAACTCAGTTATAACCAAAGACAGAGTTCATTAGAAGACTATTAGGGCATCTGGTAAAATGACACAGCAGAAAATACGGCTTGGCATTTTAGAGGCTGGAAGAGGGAGGATGAATGTTGCTCACTTCTCCATTGCTTCCTCTAGTCTCTTGTTTCTGTGTCTCCTTGCTTATATGCTGCACTCCTCTCTCTCTCTGTCTCTCTCACACACACACCCCACTGGAAGTCTCTGCTCTCTCAATACCTAGTCCCAGCCCTGCATCCACTTTACCTCTAGTTTAAGCATACATAACCAGTTAAAGCAAGCTCTTATTTCTGAAATTCACATGTTCAGGGGAGCATATCTATTCAGGCCAGCTTAAGCAAGATGTCTGTCCCAGTCAAATGAACCATTGCCAGAATGGAGTGGGGTAACCTGGCTCAGTGGGGGCTGTGGAGCAGCCTCTCTGAGAAGGGGGCATGGATGGGCCAGACAAATGCAAGGGTACACCTACTTCATTATTATTATCATCACCGCTGGTGGCAGAGAGAAGACCAGAACTAAGGTTTCCTGATTCTGTTCCAGTGCGCTATGCTTTCCATCAAGACCCAGTATACTCTTTCTGGACACGTGAAGCCCTGTGAAAAAGAGATTCAGCTCACAAAAAGCCCTGTATTCAAATGTTCATGGCAATATTACCATACAGCCAAAAACCGGAAACAGTCCTAGTCTACCAACAGGTAAATGGATAGACAAATTGTGACATATTCATATTATGGAACACTACTCAGCCAAAAAAGGAACAAAATATTATTACACATAACATTATGAATGAATCTCAAAAACATTATGCTAAGTGAAAGAAGTCACAGGCAAAAGACTACAGATTGTATTACTGCATTTATACAGAATTCTAGAAAAGAAAATAATATAGCAACAGAAAACAGATCAGTAGATGGAACAGGGGGTTATTGACAGTAAAGGGACACGAAGAAATTTTTTTAGGGTGATGGTTTTATTGTTAGTTGTCATCAAGTCAATTCCATAAGGTTTTCAAGGTTGTGACCTTTTGGAAGCATATTGCCAGGCCTGTCTTCTGAAGCACCTCTGGGTGAGTTTGAACTGCCATCCTTTCAGCTAATAGTCGAGTGCTTAGACATTTGTGCCACCCAGGAAAGCTTTTAGGGTGATATAATTGTTTTATATCTTCATTGTGGTGATTGCTTGATTGCATATAATTAGCAAAACCCATCAAACTGTACACTTAAAATTGACGAATTTTATAGTGAGTTATACCTTAAAAGACCTTTATAAAGAAGCAAAAAAAAAAAAAAAAGTCATCTCCAAATTCTACATGACATTTTCCTTGGATGAGTCATCATATATCAGTTATTACTTGAATAAATATGTGATTACTGCTAATAAAAACTCTTTATTAATTATCATATGTCAGAAAGTCTGCTAAGTAATTCCTTTATATGCATTACTCAATTTAATTCTCACAACAAACCCACAGAGTAGGTGTTATTGTCTCCATTTTAGATATTAAGAAGCGGTTGTTCAGAGAAGCGAAACCTTTTGCTAAGATCAACCAGCTAGTCAGTGAAGGATCTGGGAAGCAGGTCAGTCTGATTTCCAAGCCTCTATTCCCAACAGTGATCCTTTGAGAATGAATCAGATACTAAAAGCAGATTATTTCCTCAAGCCATGATCATGATATTGGTTAAAAAAAAGGAAAATCAGCTAAAATATACTGAATTTGAATTTTTAAGCCAATTTTCCTATTTTCTGAAGCATATGCTCACTAGTGCCTATTAGGAAGGAACCAAAGAAGCTGCATAGTGCCTCCTATGATGAGTATTTTAAAAGTATATCCCATTGCCATCAAGTTGATTCTGACTCACAGCGACCCTGCAGGACAGAGTAGAATTGCCCCACAGGGTTTCCAAGGAGTGCCTGGTGGATTCGAACTGCTAACCTTTTGGTTAGCAGCCAAGCTCTTAACCATTATGCCACCAGGGCCCCAAAACTGCCCCATAGCATTTCCAAGGAGTGGCTGGTGGATTCAAACTGCCGACCTTTTGGTTAGCAGCCATAGCTCTTAACCACTGTGCCAGCAGGGCTCCTAAATAAAGTAAAGCTATATATAT
>NW_004443969.1:4742129-4776111 GCF_000243295.1 Trichechus manatus latirostris
ATATATATATATATATGTACTTATATATATACATATATATATATCACAAATGGTATAATTTTATGGTTCATGTGATGTTCACATGGGCAGGAATATTTACAAATTTGTTTCAGAAAAGTGTCAAATCAAAAATGAATAATTCATGGGGGACCTCATACCGTCAAGAAAGCAGTGCCAGGAGCAGAGTGTGTCCTTTGGACCCGGGTCCCTGCGCTGAGAAGCTTCTAGTCCGGGGGAACATTGATGAGAAGACTGACAGAGACAGAAAGCCTTGAATTTGGACTTCTAGCCTACTAGACTGTGAGAAAATAAATTTCTCTCTGTTAAAGCCATAAACTTGTGGTATTTCTGTTGAAGCAGCACTAGATGCCTAAGACAGAATTTGGTACCAAGAGAGTGGGGTGCTGCTCTAACAGAGACCTAAAACATAGAAGTGGTTTTGAAACTGTGAATGGATAGAGGAGCAGCAGTGGCAGAGGACCAGCAACAGCAGAGAACAAGTAGCGGCAGAAAAGCTGCAGCAGCAGAGAACCAACAGCAGCAGAACCCGGAGACCAGCAGGAAATGGCACTGGAGACGACCCCCGGAGCCAGAGAGCCAAATGCCTGTGCACTGGAGGCTTCCTGGTGGAGTGGGGTACCTCCAGGCACTTATCGGTGGAGCTAGGCTTGCTGACCCACAGAGCCAGGGAGATGACTGCCAGTGTGCAGGAGGCTTCCTGGCTAGTGGGGTGCTTCCGGGCACTTACTGGTGGAGCTACCGAGCTTTGGAACACTTGCCCCAGCAGGGCAGATGCAGACTTGAGGCCTGAGGAGCTGAAAGGCTAAGAAACCAGGAAGCAGAAGCTGAAGAGATAAGGAACACAAGAAGCTGAGCTGCCTCAGTCTCCAAAGGTATGGCCATGATCTCAGGGGTTTCAAAGGGTGGAGTTGTCACTCCGATGGAGTAGGAGAATGGTGTGCCTAAAGCCAAGGGAGCAGAGTTGCTGTCCCAGTGGGCCTGGAAGGCAGAGCTGAAGCCCCAGGCCGAGGGGGGTCTCCACTCAAAATCCAGAGACTATGGCCAATACCATGAGTCTGGAGGGCAGGACTATTGTGTAAATTGTCTCAGAGAACAGAGGATTATTTTCAAAGCCTGGGGAGCTAATGTAATGTGTTCTGCTGACTTGCTTGGTGTCTGTTATCTCTTTTCCTCCAGTTTCTCTCATTTGTGATGGAAATGTCTAGCTTGTGCCTGTTCTGCCATTGTACCTTTGGAAGCAGATAACTTGTATTCTAGATTTCATAGATGAAAAGGAATTTTCGGGTTTTGGACTTGGAGTTAAGACTTTTGCTATTATATGATGAGATGAATATGTTTTGCATGTTGCAAGTATATGATTTTTGCGGGGCCGAAGAGTGGAGTGTCATGGTTTGAATTATGTCCCCCAAAAAATATGTGTATCAATTTGGCTGGGCCATGATTCCCAGAATTGTGTGGTTGGCCTCCATTTTGTGATTATAATTGTATGTTAAAGAGGATTAGGGTGGGATTGTAACACTACACTTACCCAGGTCACATCCCTTATCCAATGTAAAGGGAGTTTCTCTAGGGCGTGGCCTACACTACCTTTTATCTTACAAGAGATAAAAGGAAAGGGAAGCAAGGGGGGGGGGTTGCGGATCTCATACCATCAAGAAAGCAGTGCCAGGAGCAGAGCATGTCCTTTGGACCAGGGGACCCTGCATGAAGAAGCTCCTAGTCCGGTAGAACATTGATGAGAAGGCCAACAGAGAGAGAAAGCCTTCCCCTGGAACTGACACCCTGAATTTGGACTTTTAGCCTACTTTACTGTAAGGAAATAAACTTCTCTTTGTTAAAACAAACAAACAAAAAAATGAATAATTCAGTTGAATGAGGCCCAACTCAGTGACCATTGTAGAATGGTAATCAGCTTTCCTCTAAGCTGAGGGTCACTTGGTAGATCGTACACATGGAGCATTTCATAGTATGTCACCAGACTTGAAGTTACTTGATTTATACTGTCAGAATAAAATACAAAATCAAGGCAATTATCTGGATAATTGGAGGTAGGGAGAATTATCTTTGCAGTATCCATCAACAATGATGTAGCTAATGAGTGCCTACCAAGAGCCAAGACCGTGCTCTATTTTGGAAATGAAGAAGAGTAGGGTAAAGACCTTATTTTAAAATACTTTGCTATATAACTCTCAAGAAAAAGTTCACATACATGTAGTAATTAGACAGTGAAATAATAAACTATATGTTTTTTAATAAAGCTACCATATAAATTTTCATAAATGGAAGAAACAGGTGTCAGCTGGAAGACTCAGAGAAGACTCTACAAGACAGAGGCAGTGGAATGCCAGAAGAGAATAGCAGTTATGAGCACAGGGTGAACCCATAACAAAAGAAGAGATTGAAGATGCCATCAAAAAACTGCCAACAACAACAACATAAAAGCCCAGGACCAGATAGCTCCACTGGGGAATTTTACCAAACATTCACAGGAGAGATAACACTAATTCTAATCAAACTTTTCAAAAACAGAAGAATAAAGAACTTTGTAACTCATTCTTTGAAGCCAGCATCACCCTGACAACAAAACCAGGCAAAGACATCACAAAAAAAGAAAATTACACATCAATATCCCTCATGAATACAGATGCAAAATTTTTCCAAAAAAATTCTAGCCAATAGAATTCAACAATATATCAAAAATATATATATATATATATACTATGATCAACTAGGATTCGTACCAGGAATGCAAGTGTGGTTCAATGTTAGAAAATCAGTGTAATTCACCACATAAATGAAGCAAAGGAAAAGAATCACATAATCATCTCAATCAACGCAGAAAAGGCATTTGATGAAGTCTAACATCCTTTCCTGAAAAAAACTCTCAGCAAAGTAGGAAGTGAAGGGAAATTCCTCAAGATAATTAAGGGCATATATGCAAAACCAACAGCCAACATTACTCTCAGCAGAAAAGACTGAGAGTGTTCCCCTTGAGAATGGGAATGAGATGTGCTTTATCACCACTCTTACTCAATATTGTACTGGATGTCTTAGCTACAGCAATAAGGCAAGAAAGGCAAATTTATCAGGTATCCAGATTGGAAAGGAAGAAGTAAAACTATCCTTATTTGCCAATGACATGATCTCATACATACAAAATCCCAGAGACTCCACAAGAAAGTTACTGGAACTAATAGTAGGACTCAACAAAGTGATAGGGTACAAGATCAACATACAAACAACGAAGTCTTTGAAAAGGAAATCAAGAAAACAATACCATTTACAATAGCCCCCAAAAGAATAAAATACCTAGGAATAAACCTAACCAGGGACATAAAAGACTTAAACAAGGAAAATTATAAAACACTACTGCAAGAAACTGAAGAGATCTATATAAACAGAAAAACATTCCATGCTCGTGGATTGAAAGACAACATTGTGAAAATGTCAATACTACCAAAAGTTATCTGTAGACATAGTGCAATCCTGATACAAATCCCAACAACATTCTTTAACAAAATGGAAAAACTAATCTCCAACTTTATACAGAAAGGAAAGAGGCCTGAATAGCTAAAGTAATATTGAAGAAGAAGAACAAAGTAGGAGACCTCTCACTTCCCAATCTCAAAACTTTATAGCCACAGTAATCAAAACAACCTGGTACTCATTCAATGACAGATACATAGACCAATGGAATAGAATTCAGAACTCAGAAGTAAATCCACCCATCTAAGGGCAACTGATCTTCAACAAAAGATCAAAGTCCATTCAATGGGAAAGATCCAGTCTCTTTAACAAATAGTCCTGGCAAAACTGGATATCCATGTGCAGAAAAAGGAATCAGGATCCATGTCCCTCACCATGCACAAAAACTAACTTAAAATGAATCGAGGACTTACATGTTAAAGCTAAAACTATAAAGTTCCTGGCAGAGAACATACGGTCAAAACTAGGTACCTAATTTTCAGCATAAATAGCCTATCAAACAAAACTAAAAATGAATGAACAACAGAAGGTGAATTAGATAACTGAGACCTCCTAAAAATTAAATACTTATGCTCATCAAAAGACTTCAGCAAGAGAGTGAAAAGAGAATCTACAGACTGGGAAAAAATCTTTGACAATGACATAACTCGTAAGAGTCTAATCTCTAAAATATATAGGAAACTTCAATTATAAACAACAAAAAGACAAACAATCCAATCAAAAAATGGGCAAAGGACATGAACAGACATTTGACCAAAGAGGACTTCAGGCGATTAACAAATGCATGAAAAGATACTCAAAATCATTAGCCATTGAGAGATGTAAATCAAAACTACAATGAGATACCATCTCATCCCTGCAAAAATGGCAATGATTAAAAAAAAAACAAAAAACAGAGAACAACAAATGCTGATGGGGTTGTGGGGGGGATTGTGAGTCTTACATTGCTGGTGGGATTGTAAAATGGAAAATAGTATGGTGTTTCCTCAAAATGCTGGAAATACAAATACCTTATCTAGCAATCCCACTCCTAGGTATAGATTCTAGAGATTTAAGAGCAGTGACAAGACTAGACATATTCTTTCCCATTGAATGGCCCTTGACACTTTGTCAAAGATCTTATAACATGGATGAATCTGGAGAAGGGAAGTAAGTCAATCACAAAAAGACAAATATTATCTGGTCCCATATTATAAAAAGTCAAGAATAGATATACATATAGAAAGCAAAGCTCTTTGATGGTTACCACGGATGGGAAGACAAGGGAGGGGGGATCACTTTCTAGATAGTAGACACTTGTTACTTTTGGTGATGGGAAAGGCAATACCACATATGGTATAAGACAGCACAACTTGACCAAGGTAAATAAAAACACTAAGAAGTACACGAGAAAAAGGGATAATTTTGATAAATGCTATAACATACACAATTTTGCAACAACAGTAAAAACAACCAAAAAGTATGTATGTGGTTACGTAGGTAGATGTGGATGTATATATGTGTATAGGAAAGCATATGTGAGTAAATGCACCTGCATGTATAGGTGTATCTGTGTGTGCTGAATATATATTCACATATATAACAAACCACGTGGAGGGCACATTTACAGAGGCTTCTTAGACATATTCATACAACTCATGGGATTGATTTATGGGTCAAAAGGCTTAGGACCATAGTCTCAGGGGACAGCTTAGTCAATTGGCATAACACAGTTTACAAAAATAATGTTCTACATCCTAGTTTGATGAGGAGCGTGTGGAGTCCTAAAAGCTTGCGAGCAGCTGTCTAGGATACATCTATGGGTCGCTACTCATATGGAACAAAAGAGAATGAAGGAAATCAAAGACTCACAGAAGAAACTAGTTCACAGAACTAATGGCCCACACAAACCATAGCCTCTTCTAACCTGAGACCAGAAGAACTAGATGTTGCCTGGCTACCATTACCTACCATTCTGACCAGGGACACAATAGAAGGTCCTGGATAGAATGTGAGAAAAATGTAGAACAAAACTCAAATTTCTAAAAAAGGCCAGACCTACTGGACTGATAGAAACTGGAGGAACCTCCTGGACTATATTGATAAGACATCCTCTGAACTTGGAATTGAAGCTATTTCTGCAGGTCATGTTTCAGTCAAATAATAGATTGGCTTATAAAATAAACAATACCACCCATGAGTAACGCGCTCCCTTAAACAATTAACTCTATGAGACCAAATGATCAAAATTTGCCGAAAAGCAAGGATGAGAAGGCAAGGAGGGGAAGGGAGTTAAATCAATGGAAACAGAACATGCAGAATGGAAATAATGAGAATGCTGACACATTGTAAAAATTGTAACCAATGGCACCGAACAATTTGTATAAAATTGTTAAAGGAAAACCTAAGTTGCTATGTAAACTTTCACCTAAAACACAATAAAATATTATTTAAAAAAAAGAATTGTTTTGTGTCATGGTTTCACTCGTCTTTATCCTGCATTCATTCTACTCCCATTTCTTTCCAGCAACCACTCTAATGAACCAATACGAACATTTACAATTTGGACCCCCAGATCCTTCTCTCCCTTTCAGGACAACTTCTTTTACTCAAATTCAGGGTATTTCCCCCAATATCAGTGTTTATTATGTGGCGTGAGCCTCAATTCAATATTCTGAAACCCAAAGATTGCCCCCTCCACAAAGTATAACGTGATTATCAGTATCAAGGTGTTTGAATTTCTCAATATTTTAAAAGAAATTGTTATGAATTGAATCCCTCAAAAATATGTGTCAACTTGGCTAGGCCATGATTCCCAGTATTGTGTAGTTGTCCACCATTTTGTGATCTGATGTGATTATTCTATGTGTTGTAAATCCTAACCTTTATGATGTAAATGAGGCAGGATTAGAGGCAGTTACATTAATAAGGCAGGACACAATCTACAGGATTAGGTTGTATCTTAAGGCAATCTCTTTTGAGACACAAAAGAGAGAAGTTAGCAGAGAGAAGGACCTCATTACCACCAAGCAAGAAGAGCCAGGGGCAGAGCACGTCCTTTGGACCCAAGCTCCCTGTGCCAGGAAGCTCCTACACCGGGGGAAGATTGATGACAAGGACCTTACCCCAGAACTGACAGAGAGAAAAAGCCTTCTCCTGGAGCTGGTGCCCTGAATTCAGACATCTAGTCTCCTAAACTGTGAGAGAATAAATTTCTGTTTGTTAAAGCCATCCACTTGTGGTATTTCTGTTACAGTAGCACTAGATAACTAAGACAGAAACTATATAAATAATTATAATCAACCACCTAGACTCCCAAACTCTAAACCCTGGTTATAAAAGGGCATCTATTTCATGATTAGATGCTAAAGACCAAATGAAGCTACTTTTTCACAATCATTTTTAGGACAAGCCCCTCCCAACATCAAAGAAAACCACTGTCACAGTATTTTTGATACCAGGGAAAACATTACCACATGTACTGAATTTACGTATATCCCTCCTTTTATAAAGTTGGACAAGTCCAGTAGCACTCCAAGCATCTGTGAAGGAAGCAGCAGGCTACTGGTGACTTTCCAGTCATTGTGAAGGGTGGTGGCAGCCAATAGCAGCTTGAATAGAAGAGCAGTCCAAGTTAGAATATTTTTGAAGCACTTAGACATCTATTTCTATAGCTCTCTTTGGTCTCTTTATACTTACACGCACACAGGCTCACACACACACACACACACACATATTTTCATATTGTTTTTATCTGTCTAAAGCTCGTATTGTGGCAAGACGCTAGGCTGTCCTCTCCCTCAGTGTTGCAAAATCATTTTTCCCTTTCTTCTCTCTCAAGCAGAATTCACATTTTTGTTAGATCTCAATTTGGAAAGAAATCATACATTTAACATTTTCAAAAATTCACACTAAAGTATGAGTTACTGGATGATAGGTTTAATTCTACCAGGGAAGTTTAAATCGTAAAACAGACCTCCATTAACCCAACTGACTCTCTACTTGGTAGAATGTGTGGGGAAGATATTTGATTGGAGTGTACACCGGGATTCCTCCATGACTGTGCTGACATGAATAAAAGAGGGAGTAGTCAGTTGGTATTCCACTTCTGAAAGAAAACAACTCAAAATATAGGCCACTGTTACTGCGCTAACTCACTAGGCTTGTTTGGAATCATGACAACTGGTCTATTACTTATCTAGTAAGAATGGATGGCTGCTTTGGGATCTCTCTCTCTAACTTCACCATAGCCTAAAACCTACTGATTAAAAAAAAAAAAATTAACGGAAGAATCATGTACCTATATATCAGTACCTCTCTTTATACAAGAGGTATTTTTATGAGCTAGTTTTACCTATATTAAAATTTCATAAATAGCAATCTAGTTTAAATGCTTGCAAAAAATGATTTTAAAGAAACTTGAAGTACAGAACACACACACAAGTTCTCACATGGATTCACAAAAAAGTTTCATAGAAAGTTGGTCTTACTTTTTTTCTCATATGAATTGTCTCTTCACTTTAATGATGTTTGACCAGATGGAAAGACACCTTCTTCATCAATTATTTCCCACTGTGCTTTAGGAGTGTATATGTACTTCTGAGTAATATTTTATCATAAGACACCTGAGCTACAGCTTCATGAGCATGAGAGTTGCAAAATGAAATTGAACTGCTCTAGCACCAAAGCCATAAGCAAGATGACAGATATTGATTGTGCCCCAAGATGTAATGTAGGCACCTAATGGGGCATGGTAATGTACAATGAATCATTAGAATATTATTTTAAATTTCCCATTCACCTGGGGGATTGCTAACAGGGTATTTCACCTTGAAGTCACTCTTCTGCCTCCCCAAACTAGGACAGCATTTGATAAAGGTCATTTAGTAAATGCTGGGCTTTTAGCAGCATTGGGAAAATTAGTGATTATTTTTTAGATCCCAGATAACATATGTCCATGCTACTGAGGATTAGGAATCTTTACAAGTTTTTAAAAAATTCATCATTGTTAATCAAAACACAAAGGCTGGGAAATTTATGTGTAAGAACTGGACTCTAATAATCACAATAACATGAAAACCAGTATTTATTGAACACTGACCATTGCTGGTTGTACGAGTGCTTCACATGCATTATTTTCCTAACGTTTACACTAACTCTGAGTAAATGCTGTTATTATCTTCATTTTCAAGATGTGAACACTGAGTCAGATGAGGTTAAGAAACTAGCCTGGGATGGTCAAACACTTAGAAAACAGTGGAGTCAAGATGAAAACCTAGATTTCTCTACATCTAGAGGTCACATGCTCTTTGTTGTTAGTTGCCATTGAGTCGGTTCCAACTCACGATGATCCCATGTACATTAGAATGAAACATTGCCCGGTCCTGCACTATCTTCACAATTGTTGGTATGCTTGGGTCCATCGTTAAGATCATTGTGTATTTTGAATGCCTTCCAACATAGAAGACTTATCTTCCACAGCTATATCAAACAATGTTCTGTTGTGATCTGTATGGTTGTCACTGGCTAATTTTTGGAAGTAGATCACCAGGTCTTTCTGGTCTTTCTTAGTCTGGAAGCTCCTCTGAAACCTGTTCACCATGGGTAACCCTTCTGGTATTTGAAATACTGGTGGCATTAGTTTCCAGTATCATAGCAACACAAAAGCCACCACAGTATGACAAACTGACATATTGGTGGTGACCAGGGGCAGATTAACCAGTAAGCAAGGTACATATGGGCTTACATTAAACAAGGTACACACAGGCTTACTTGTGTTTACTTACTAATCTGAAGTAACAACTTCACGTGGGTTTCATGACATCTTTGATGTAGTGAAAAACAGGTGAAATTGGGCACTACAGATTAGTAAGTAAGCACTGGTAAGCCTGTGTGTACCCTGCTTATTGGGTAATTCATCCCTGGTGGTCACACACTCAGTAAATAGCAGAGCTAAGATGAAAATCCAGATTTCTCCACATCTAGAGATCACCCAGTCTTAACTACTATATCAGCTTGCCCAAAGAAAAGCTGTGAGACCTACAATCATTCTTCAGGATATTAAATGTCTGCTCATCTTGTTCCTGTATTTCCCACTCTACAGCAGGTTGCCTAGGCCTACCTCCTGGTCATAGCTATGAAGACATGAAGAATGTTCCCAGTGTTCTTTCTATGGCCTTCAAGTTGTAGGCATTTGTCATTGCTGCATGTTGTCCTTACCCACTAACAGTCTCCATGGAGAGCCTGATGCACCTGATAAGAATTCTTGCCTTGACCATCTTCCCAACCAAATTCCCTGTCCTAGGCTCCTTTCTCTCAGGATGCTCCAAATACAAAGATGATTTCAGATTTTATTTATTTATTGCCTGTGCATCAAATCTATTATTCTTCCTGCCTTACCCTTACCACTTTCTTCCTCTGTCATACCTGCTTCCTGGCAGCCAGCCAATACCCTACTTTGCTTCTGAGACATCTGCCATTTGAAGAAAGCGGTACTGCATGGTGGACAGGGCTAAGTTTCTGATCTTAGGTAGACTTGGTCCAAATCTGATTTCTATGACTCCTTAGCAGAGAATTGGGGCTAATCTGATCTGATATTTTGGTATGATGTTTCCAAATTAACCTTTTAGCAGGGTTTTCAAACAGTTAATCCAAATACTTAAATGATGTAGAGCTGTGAAAATTGTCAGAGATATAAATATTTTGATGCCATGAAAACTTTGTTGCTATCACATTTTGTCACATGGGCAAAAGTATATTATACTCAACACAAGATGTGGGCCTGATTCGGCAATTTTCTCCCAGAATTGTTTAATAGCGTAATTACAAAGCTCAGAGCCTTGATCAAGTTTTCTCATGAATCTTTTGATTCAATCAATGGAGTCAACAAATATTGACCATGTGCCTACTGTGTGCAAGGCTTCCATTAGTTTCTAGAAAGTTAGCATTTACCAAGGCATTATCTCTGCCTTCAGGATTTCTTTGGACTATTCGGAAACAAAGTGATTTGTGCCATGATAAAAATTAAGGGAAAAAAAAAAAAACTTCTGGAAACATAAATGAGGGAACACTAATATTCTCAAAAGGCAGGGGGAAAGGAGAAGGGTCAGTGACATCTTCCCAGAGAAAGTGACAAAAAATGAGTTACAAATTTTGAGGGGCAGTTGTCTATTCAAAGAATATGGGATTGTATGAACAGAAGTTTGAATTAGCAATAGAAAAGTTCCACAGGGATAGAGTATTTTTACACATTAGGCCTCATTTAAAGAAATTTACTTTGAATAATCAGCTCAGAAAGTGCTCTGAAGAATGATAAGCTTTCACTCCATACAGGCAAGAGCTGCCAGATCCATCATCACTTCTCCCTCATAACTCCCTGCCTCATTTTGTCTACATATTGCTTCCACCTAACAGCCAGAACTGGTGAATATTTGGGTTTATGTCCAGGCAAAAAGAGAAATGTATATCCCTTTTTCTTAGCCTGGATCTCTCTTCTTAACCTATTCAAAAATTTTTTTCAAAGTCTTTGAAAACCTTATTTGCTAACATTTTATTGGCAATGCAATATCAAGGAACAAGAGTGAGGGAAAAGGCAGGTTAAGGAGGAGTAAATATAACAGAGTGTGTTACTTGTTGTTGTTAGGTGCTGTTGAGTCAATTCCAATTTATAGCAACCCCAAGTACAACAGAACGAAACACTGCCTGGTCCTGTGCCATCCTCACAATCATTGCTATGCTTGAGCCCATTGTTGTAGCCACTGTGTCAATCCATTTCCTTGAGGGTCTTCCTCTTTTTTGCTGACCCTTTACTTTACCAAGCATGATGTCCTTCTCCAGGAACTGGTCCTCCTGATAACATGTCCAAAGTATGTGAGACGAAGTCTTGCCATCTGTGTTTCTAAGGAGCATTCTGGCTGTATTTCTTCTGAGACAGACTGTGTGTTACTTAGCTGATCAGAATTTGTGACAAGCTATTTGCTCAGTCTTGCAAGACATCTTCAGAGAGGCTACATGATGGTGTTACAAGTCTAAAGAATCCATCCTGGGAAAGAATGGGAGAAAAATTTATCCACAAGCTTTCACAGTTCACTCCAAATCATTTGCCATCAAGTTGATTTCAACCCATGATGACCCCATGTGTCAGACTAGAACTGTGCTCCGTGGGGGTTTTCAACAGCTGATTTTTCAGAAGAAGATCTGCAGGATTTTCTTCTGAGGTGCCTCTGGATGGACTTGAACCTCCAACCTTTCAGTTAGCAGCTGAGTGCATTGATTGCATCTTCCAAGGACTCCAAAACTTACTCTATAGGATGTTAATGGCCATGCACTTCTGAGATACATATGCATAGGGGCTAAGTATGAGCTCTGGTGTCTTATGTCTCAGCAGTAACAGGAAAACCCCAAGGTGGGAGGCAAGAGGTTCAAGGCACAAGAATGACATGAGCTGCTGTTGGATTGTACTTATGCATGGAATGAAGGATCAGGAATAGCTGCCACAGTGAAAACTCGGTTTGTGGCAACAGCAACTTGACTAAGAAGATCCCAAATACTTGCTAGAGCTCTTACATTCAGAAAGCAAGTCTAGACTGAAGAAGCCTGAAGAACAGAAACTGAATCTGATACATCCTCCACAGCTGGGTGGGCATTTCCTCAGAACAAAAGTCTCTCTATTTGTTAGTATCTGTCCTCCGCTTAGGAACCCTGTTGACGCAGTGGTTAAGGGCTTGGCTGCTAACTGAAAGGTTGGCGGTTCAAACTCACCAGTGGCTCCTCAGGAGAAGGATGTGGCAGTCAGCTTCAATAAAGATTACAGCCTTGGAAGCCCCATGGGGCAGTTCTGCTCAGTCCTGTAGGGTTGCTATGAGTCAGAAATGACTCAACGGCAATGAGTTTGGGTTTTTTTTTTTTTTTTTTGGCCCTTCTCCTGCTCTGCCCCTGCCCTATTGTTGGTTGCCTGTACTTTTAACTCCTTGGCCTTGCCTTATCCTACATTTTAGTGGATAAGGGAAGCTCGAACTTTCCTTTGCTGTTAGACAGACCTTGGCTAGAAGTGCTACCGTCTGCTGACTGACTGGAATTACTTAATCCCAAGTGTGATTTTTTTTCATTTGAGGTATGGGGATAAGCCTACTTCCCTAACAATACTGTCTCGATTTTTAAGTGAGATACATCTCTGAAAGGCCTAATAAAATTCTTGATCCATCGTAGGAGCAAGAGAGATAATAGTTTTTTTTTTCCCCCTGGATTATTTCATCTGCCTATTTTATGGTTCACCTCTCACCCTGATCTTAGGTGTTTTTATACATATGTTTTCACTTCTATTTTACTTCTACACATGTAAGAGGGCCTCCACAATACTTCTATTAGGAATACTTTCACAACAGTGAAACCTGGTAAAAAGGTTTGTGCCGTCATTAATCTGCAGTCTCTTAGATCAATTCCCCTCCTTCCATATTTGGTTTGGTGATGCTGAGGCTAGGATTCAGCAAATACATCTCTCCTTTGCCAATAGGTTCTATGTCAGACTCTGCCAAGTGGTACTAGAAGGAAACCAGGGGGCTGGAGGAGAAATAAGGAGCTTGCTTCTTCCAATTTTGCCAGCTGTCCCTGAGGTGTCACTTCAGCAACGGCCCTTCACCCCAGCAGTGGCAATTCATTCCAGTTTCCATCTCTTATATGGGTCTTCCCAAGCCATCCTGTTATGCCCCTCAGAGATAGCAGAAGCAGCTGTGGAGGACCACTTTATTAGAGGTCTAGGCCCCAGTTACACAGTTTCCCTTCTCTGAGCTTCTGATATGGTGGCACAAGCCAGACAAAGCTTCCCTACTAGGAGGTCTGGATCCCAAATACACTGGCCCTTCCTCCAACCTTCTTGGTTCTAATAACCTCAACCCTTTGTACCCCCAAACCATAGAGGTGGCAGCTGCTTCCTGCAGCTATGAGCTTGGTGCAGTCTCAATGTTCCCTTTTTGCCTTTTCAACTCTCCAAATACTTATTTAATCAATTCCCTATATTATGATTTATTTCTTAAAATATCTAGTATAGTTTCTATTTTTATGACTGGGCCTTTATGGATACAAAGGATATCAAAATCGTTCATGCCTACAAAGGGGAAGAAGTTACCAAAGAGCAACATGAAGGTCGAAAGTAGTATACGGGAAAGTAATCTGGAAAACCCACAAACCTTTCTATGAAAAGAGGGAAGGGTGAGAATATTTTTAAAAATGCACACACACACACACACACACACACACACACACACATTTGGCATTTGTTTATCAGCTAATAGAATAACCACCCAAAGGTTAGCCGTATCTACTTCAATCTACTATCCACTATAATCCTTTAGTATATAGGGACACTCAGGATGTCTATCCACTGTTTATCCTCCAGCTGCCAATTTACCAAATTCTCCGTATATCACATCGCACTTATGTACCTGTTTTTTAATGTCCTACCACTTTTATTTTATTTTATTTTTGGTGAAGACATACACAGCAAAATCTGCTCCCATTTCACAGTTTCTAGACATAATGATCTGTGACGTTGGTTAAATTCTTCACACTGTGTCAACATTCTTCTTATTTCTATTCTAGTTGCTTCACTTCCATTTACTTAATCTTCCTGCCCACCACCCCCCAACAACTTTCTCATCTATGCTTTAAAATAGCTGTTGACACTTTGCTTTTATATATACAGTTTTTTTTTAACCAACACAATACTGAAGGGTGACAATCTTTACTTTTTGGGCTAAACTGTTACTTAGATTAAAGGTGACTTCGGGGGATAGTTTCAAATGAAGGTTTGAAGAGCAACTTAGGGCTGTAGTCTTGGGGACATCCCTAGACTCAATAGGTCCAGTAAGTGGATTCTTTAAGAATTTGAAGTTCTGTTCCACATTTTTTCTCCCTTTTTATCAGAATTTCTCTATTATATTCCTGAATATAACATTCAGTAGTGGTAGCTGGGCACCATCTAGTTCTTCTGGTCTCAAAGTGGAGGAGTTAGTGGTTCATGTAGGCAATTAGTCCTGTAGTCCAGTTCCTTCTCTAATGCTTTATTTCAGACAAATAAAGATCAATAGTTGTATCTTGTATTACACCCATAACCTTCTAAGACCCTAGACACTACTCACCGTACTGGGAGGTAGAACATAAACTTTAAGAACTATATTATGCCAACTGACTCCATTGTCCCATGAGACCGTGTCCCTAGGCCCCCAAACTAAGAGAACTAATCCCATGAAGTAGCTGGTTATGTCTAATTAGTATTAGCATCTGTATCCCTCCTCCGTTCCTTTTTCCTTCCTTTTTTTTTTTTTTAGTTGTTGTTATTGTTGCAAAACCATACACAACCTAGCATTCATCCCTTCCCCCTATGTACAACTTATTGATATCACTTACACTGGTCATGCTGTGAAAACTTCAGTGGCACAGTGGTTAAAGCACTTGGCTTCTAACCAAAAGATCGGTGGTTTGAATCCACCAGCCACTCCATGGGAGAAAGATGTGACAGTCTGCTTCCATAAAAATTTACAGCCTTGGAAACCCTTTGGGGGTGGTATGAGTTGGAATTGACTCAACAGCAGTGGGTTTGATTTTTCATTTTGGGCTTCCCATTTCTATAAACCAAAAATGACTACTACCTAAGGAATACTTCTCCCTTTCCTCCCTGCCCCTCCCACACCACCCTGGTAAATACTAATGAATGTTAGTTACTGTATATTTTACTATTAATGTCATTTCATAAAAGTGAGAAAATACAATATTTGCTTTTTTGCGATTGACTTATTTTGCTCAACGTAATGTCTCTGGGTTCATCCATGTTTTTTTTTTATTTCTGAGTAATATTTCATTGTATGTATGTACCACATTTTACTTATCCATCCATTCATCCATTGATGGGCACTTAGGTTGTTTCCATCCTTTTGCTACTGTGAATAGGGCTGCAATGAACATAAGTGCGCGTATGTCTGTGTCCTTCTGTTAGATCCCTATGGTATATACCTAGGAGTGAAATTGCTGGGTCATATGGCAGTTCTACCTCCAGTTTTTTGAGGAACTATCAGACTGTTTTCCACAAAGGCTGTACCATTTTGCATTCCCACCAGCAATGGATGAGGGCTCCAATTTCTCCACATCCGCTTCAACATTTCTTATTTTTATTTTGTGTTTTTTAAATCTTAGCCATCCTAGTGGGAGCGTTGTGATGGTTAAGCACTCGACTGCTAAACAAAATTTGGTAGTTTGAATCCACTAGTTGCTCCTTGGAAACCCCATGGGACAGTTCCACTCTGTCTTATAGGGTCGCTATGAGTTGGAATCAACTCGAAGTTTTCGGTTTTGGTTTAGTGGGAGTGAAATGGTATCTCATTGTGGTTTTGAGTTGCATTTCTCTGATGGCTGATGATACTGAGCATTTTTTTCATGTGTCTGTTGGACATTTGGAAGGATCCCTGATGGTGCAGTGGTTAGAGAACTAGGCTGCTAATCAAAAGGTCAGTGGTTTGAACTCACCAGCCACTCCATGGGAGAAAGATGTGGCAATCTGTTTCCGTAAAGATTACAGCCTTGGAAACCCTATGGGGCAGTTCTACTCCATTCTATGGTGTCACTACGAGTCGGAATCAACTCGACAGCAATCAGTTTGGTGTTTTTATTTTTTTGGTTGACCACTTGAATATTCTCTTTGATGAAGTAATTGTTCATGTCATTTTCCCAGTTTTTGATTGAGTTATTTGTCTTTTTGTTAAGTTGTAGATGTTTTCTATATATTTTAGATATTAGCCCCGTATCGGTTATATCATGATTTTTTTTCCAGTCTCTAGGTTGTCCCTTTAGTCTCTTGATGAAGTCTTTTGGTAAACATAAGTATTTAATTTTTATGAGGTTCCACTTATCTATTTTGTTCTCTGTTGCTTGTACATTTGCTGATGTGTTTAATAATCTATCACTGAAAAAAGTTAGGTCCCAAAGTTTTTCTCCTATATTTTTATCCAAGAACTTTATGATTTTAGATTTAACATTTAGGTTCTTGATCCATTTTGAATTAGCTTTTGTGTATGGTGTGAGGTATGGATCTTATTTTATTTTTCTGCATGTGGAAATCCAGTTTTGCCAAGACCGTTTGTTGAATAGATTTTGCCTTCCCCATTTATTGGATTTGCACCCTTGTTGAAAATCAATTGACCATAGATGTTTGGATTTATTTCTGGGTTTCAATTCTATTCCATTGGCCTATGCATCTGTCATTAAACTAGTATCACACTGCTTTGATTGCTGTAACTGTGTAATATGTTTTGAAGTCCAAAAGTGTGAGGCCTCCTACTTCTTCTTCTTCAAAATTGTTTTGGTTATTCAGAGTCTTTTATCTTTCCATATAAAATTGAGGATTAGATTTTCTATTTCTGTGAAAAATGTTGTTGGAATTTTGATTGGAATTGCATTGTATCTGTAGATTGCTTTGGGTAGTATTGATATCTTGATTATATTAAGTCTTCCAAACCATGAGCACAGAAAGTCTTTCCATCTATTTACGTCTTCTTTAGACACTTTCAGTAAAGTTTTGTAATTTTCATTGTATAAATCTTTCACCAGAGCCCTGGTGGTGCAGTGGTTAAGTGTTCAGTTGCTAACCAAAAGGTTGGTGATGTGAACTCACCAGCTGTTCCTCAGAAGAAAGATGTGGCAGCCTACTTCTGTAAAGATTTATAACCTTGGAAACCCTGTGGGTCAGTTCTACTCTGTTCTATAGGGTTTCTATGAGTTTGATTAAACTAGATGGCAATGTGTTTTCGGTTTGGGCTAGGTCTTTCACATCCCTGGGTAAATTTATTTCTAGATATTTTATTTTCTTAGATGCTATTGTAAATAGAGTTGTTTTCTTAATCTCCTTTTCAGATTTCCCCTTGCTGGTATATAGAAACCCAACTGATTTTTGTGGTTGACTTTGTATTCTACAACTTTGCTGAATTCCTCTATTAGTTCTAGAAGCCTTTTAGTAGATTTTTTTGGGGGGAGTTCTATATATAGGATCATGTCATCTGTGAATATAGATAGTTTTACGTCTTCCTTTCCAATTTGGATACATTTTTACTTCTTTTTCTCTCCTTATTGCTCTGGCTAGGACTGTCAGTACAATATTGAATAGGAGTGGTGAGAGTGGGCATTCTTCTCTTGTTCCCGTTTTCAAAGCAAAAATTCTTAATCTTTCTCTGTTGAGTATAATGTTAGCTGTTGGTTTTTTATAAACGTGTTCTACCACTTTTGACATCCAATGCCAATACCTAAGACCAAGTTGATTCTTTTGGTATGTTTACAGAGGATTAAAATCTCCCTTCCCAACTTCTTATAAAAGAACATTCTCTATATTAGTTATCAAATTATGATATACCCCAATTAATTATTTCCTCATAGATTTCTGAGTTTTCTGAGGAATTAATTTCTCATGGATGATATTTGCCTATATGGTGGGTTGTGAGTATGGAGAGTAATGAGATCATGGGAAAGGCTATGTATGTTTTAAAATGCTTGCAAATGGTTTCCCAGAGATAGAGTAATACTTACAGAGGTTAATATTTGCTCCTTTATGATATAAAAGAACAATTTAATCAACTTGGGTGGCAAACATAAAGGTAGATAAAATGAATTGAACACAATTGAGTTCTCATAGACATTCTTTAAAAAGACTACCAAATTAGCAAACACCAGAGCAAAATGACAATTCAGCTCCTACTCAAACACCAACACTGCATCGGATCAGGAGATATGGCTTTGGATGGGGACTTCTTTCATAGCAATAAAAATTTATAACAAATACATATGTGTATTAACCCATGAAGAATTTCACATGTATAACCTGTTGCTGTCGAGTGGATTCTGACTCATAGTTACCCTACAGGACAGAGTAGAATGGCCCTATAGAGTTTCCAAGGAGCGGCTGGTGGATTCAAACTGCTGATCTTTTGGTTAACAGCTGAGCTCTTAACTACTGTGCCACCAGGGCTCCTCTTTCACATGTATAGTTTTAGGTATCTCTATAATTATTAGTGAATAATACTGAAATATATATACATATATATATATATTTTTTAATGAGATTTCCTTGTTCCTTTCCCAAATTACCTGGTTATCATTTGAACTAGGTCCTGGGTGGTATGAATGGTGAATGCACTTTGCTGCTAACTGAAAAGAGTCAGACTGCCTGGATTCAAATCCTGGTTCTGCACAGTCTGATCCTAGGCAAGTTACTCAAAGTTTTGTGCCTCAGTATCCCCATATGTAAAATGGGGAATAACATTATCTTTCTTGTAGCGTTTTTTGGGTATGAACTAAATTAATATGTGTAAAGCTGCTTATAGCATAGCCACACATATAAGCAGTCTAGCTCCAGAGTTCAGCTCTTATCCACTATTTTTTACTGACAGTTTTTAAATTTTCCTATGTCTACATTTATCTGTCACTACTCTAAATTCTTGAAGCACACCCTCACAAAAATAGACAATTAAGTACTTAATTACATAAAACATCAGGTTATGTTCTAAAGTTTATAAAAGATAAATGAAAATATGTGCTTATAGGATATCTACAGATGTGAAAATTGAGGCCCAGAAAAGGCATGTACTCCCTAAAAATTTACCAAAAGCCAGGTCTCTTTATTCCTAGTTCAATGCTTTATCTATCATGTGAGTTTTATCATCTTCCATTGGTCTCTAGTCACTAAAGTTCTTAATTTAAAGAACACTTTAAAAAAGACCCACTATCTTTTTTTATTATAATTCATTTTCCATATTCAATTTTCCTACAGTAATGAGTGAATCTTCTAATTCTCTTTTCAAGTCAGAAGTACTAAGATTGTTTGCTAGTTTATTGTGTTCCATTCCCCATTTTGATAAATCCCACCTTGTCCATTATGACATCTCTGAATTTTTTAAAGATTTGAACATACCCCCTTTTATCTTTCTGGGCCTCAGTTTCCCTTTAGATCCCCACTATCATTAATCTAATCTCTTCCCTTACATCCCTGACCATGCTCTACCTTCTTCTGGGAAAACCCTTATTCTAAATTCTGGAACTCTCTTTGAACTACTGGAATGCTCTCCTTTTCCTTATTCCTCAGTGCCCCTCACTCCCACTATCTTTTGCCCTCTCTCTCTGCCTTCTGTCACTTTTCTGGGTTCTAAAACAAACAAACAAAAAAAAGTCTTTCTCCATTTACCTCAGCAACTTCAAGCAAGCTGATATCACATGGCTCCCCACTTTATATCCAGACCACTCTAGTCAGCTTAGGCCTTTGTGTGCTACTGTGCTCTCTCCAGCTCTTTATCTTTTCCTCCAGTTGCTGCTGTATCTCATAATTTCTTCTGAAGCTTTTTCCGGGTATGCTGCTAGGCCTGCAATAATATAGCACACAATAGCCAAGGCCTACTCCAGTTTCTAGCTCCCCATTAATGTCTCTGATCATTTTCAGGGCATGGAAAAATCCATCCCTCCCCATGTGCTGAGCATCTCACGTGGCATCTTCATCAAAATCAGTTACATAGACATGCACATTCAAAATAACAGTAATGATACTCATTGTTATTGATTGAATGGTGTCCCTCCTAAATGTGTATCAACTTGGCTAGGCCATAATTCCCAGTATTATGTGGGAATATGTCCACTATTTTGCGATCTGATGAGATTATCCTATGTACTGTAAATCCTAACCTCCATGATGTTAATTCTGCAGGATTAGAGGCAGTTATGTTAATGAGATAGGACTCAATCTATAAGATTAGGTTGTATCTTGAGTCAATCTCTTTTGAGATATAAAAGCAAAAATCGAGCAGAGAGGATGGGGTCTTCATTACCACCAAGTAAGAAGAGCCAGGAGTGCACATGTCCTTTGGACCCAGGGTCCCTGCTCCTAGACCAGGGGAAGATTGATGACAAGGACCTTCCCGCAGATCCAACAGAGAGAGAAGGCCTTTCCCTGGAGTCGGTACCCTAAATTTGGACTTCTAACCTCCTAAACTGTGAGAGAATAAAATTCTGTTTGTTAAAGCCATGTACTTGTGGTATTTCTGTTATAGCAGCACTAGATAACTAAGACACTTATCATCACCTCCATCTTGTTAGCCAATATTTACTGAGTGCCTGCAATGGGCCAGTCACTGTGCCAAGTCTCAGACAAGAATTATTTCATGCAATTCTCACAACTCTATGTGATTTTTACTGGCATCACCCCCATTTTACTGCTGAGACACAGGCTTAGAGTTTAGATGGCCTGCCCAAGGAAATAGCAGAGGCAGGATTTGAATCCAGACAATCTACATTCAGAGTTGAATGCCCACCCAACCACCACACTTTGCTGCCACTGGCCTTCCCAACCACTGAACCTATCTGTATACCTAAGAACGAATGCTTCCCACCTGTCTACTTTGCATTACAATCTATTTCCAGTTCTATTTTTCTGGAGAGCAGAAACTATAATATTTTTCTTAGTACCAGCATGCCTATCTTAGTGTCAGAATCTAAGCTCCCAGAGAACCAAGATCATGTATGTATTGCTCACACCTGTATCCTCAGTCCTTAGCACGATACCTGGGTACCTGGTTGATGCTCAGTAAGCATTTGTCAAAAGAAGATAGCATACATCTAGAGAGATGAAGCTCTTTCTCCATCTCATGTTGCTTTACCCAAATACAGAACCACACCCAAGGGCAGGCAATGTTGCTGCTACTGCTGAATGTGCTAGTAACACTATACGATTAGTTATTACGAATATTATAATTTATTGCATTTGGAATACTACTTGTTTTTAGCTTATGTTTAAGACAGCTTTAATTTAGTTTTATATAAATAAAATACTGAAATGCAAAGTAGTTGTTCTTAGGAGTTTCTGGAAAATATGAGCATGTGCATACAAATCTTATGTACCTTACCTCTTAAAATCAAAGAGCATGTTCATTACTAAATGATGCTCGATGCATGGTTCTTACTTTGTGGTTGCACATGTGTCTGTGCCTGTGTTTGTCATTACTGTTATTCAATTAAAAGAAAATTAAAATATTTAGGTTCGTTGATCATTGATAACTTTAAGGGCTCATTTAACAGCCTCCATTAGGGGTGTTTAAATTTCACAAATGTATTTTTAAACGGAAAATTAGCTTTAGGGATAAAATTTTACAATATGTCATTTTGTCTGAATATAGAATTTCTGGTGGGCTAACCCTTATTAAAGAAAATAACCTCTGAACAAATACTATATTAATTAGATATGCAAAAGTAATCTATTGAGTAAGAATACACAAGCCAATCCAGTTATAACTAAAGCTCTCCACTTATATCCCTTAACCAGGGAAGAGATAAAATATGTATAATCCTTATATGGAGTATCTGATAATGGAATTTGCAAAAGGGATGTTTATCCTTCCTAATTCTTGGTCAAAGTTTTATATTTATTCATTCATTCTATTTTTTTGTTGTTGAGATTTTACAACTGTTTCCCATGAATACTAGATGCACACAGAAAAAGACACTGAAATAAAAGACACAAACATGCTAATCAGTTCTTAAGAAAATCCTTTTTGTTTTATGAATATCAAGTCTAAGAACATTCCAAGGTGATCTAATTAAATTCTGAAATTAAATATCTGAAAATCAGTTCTTCCTGAACTTATCTCCTATGTGCTTATCTTGAAAGCATGCATCTTTTCTTTAGTGAGTAAAGTCTTCTCAGAAAAATAGGTAAAACTTTTCTCAGGGAATGCCATGTTAGGTGGGAAAGTTCCTAGGTAAGTCACCAGTGACAATGAATCACTTCTGTTAGTGTGCAAGGAAAATGGCACTTCGTATGCTGCAGAAAAGATTCATGTAACAAACCAGAGAGCAAAGTTGGGCCATCAAACCTACAAACAAAGAAAGGTTTTCCTTCCTTTACGGAGATTTAAAGAAATGGAATAATCATGGGTTTTGGTTTTTATACAAGGATATTCACTACAGGTTTAATTACAATAATAAAAAAAACTGGAAAGTGACTAAATGTTCACCATTCAAAATATGATATCCACACCTTGGAATAATGTGAAAGCTTCAGGAACGATATTTTCAAAGAATTTGTCATGAAACCAGAAAATTTTAAGCAGAAAAAAATTACTTGTAATTTTTTATTTCTTTATTATATTTTCTGAATCATACCAATTTTAAGCAACATGGACTTTTAAAATTTTTAACAAATTTTCTAGCCCTCAGGATAACAAAAGACTATTTAAAAATGAAAGGAATTACATATGCAGAAATCCATCAAGTATAACTGGTGTCCTCAGTAAGGCAAATTTCATTAAATGCCTTAAAACATCCTTAGTATAAATCAACTGTAGGAAGAAGGACAAAACCCTGAGGTATAAGAATGCCAGGACATGGTACGCACTCCAAAAACACCTTAATGATAGGTATGGGTCATATTTGATGCTTTTTTATATCAGAATTCTACTATATTTTCAAACACTAATAGCTTGATGCCACTGATAGGATCATAATTACAAACTCATTGTTAAGTATGTCTACTAAAGTGTCATTATAAAATCCAATTCAACTAACTTAATCTCAATTCATCTTGTACTGGGTTGGATAATGTCCTCTTCAAAATTCATGTCCTTCCTAGAACCTTAGAAGGTGACTTTATCTGGAAATAGGGTCTTTGAAGAAGTAATTATTTAAGATGAGGTCTTACTGGAGTAGGGCAGGCCCTTAATCCAATGTATCTAGCGTCCTTACAAGAAGAAGGCCATATGAAGATGGAGGTAGAGATTGGAGTTTGCTGCACAAGTCAAGGAATTCCAGGAGCCATCAGAAAGTGGAAGATGCAAGGAAGAGTCTCCCTTAGAGCCTTCAGAAGGAGTATGACCTTGCAGGAAATTTACTTCAAGACTTCTGGCCTCTGGAACTGTGAGAAAATGAATTTCTGTAATTGTAAGCCACCCTGTTTGTGGTACTTTGTTTTGATAACTCTAGGAACCTATTACGTACTTTCTCACATAAGTTTTGTGAGTTCATATTACCAACCATATTTACAGGATAGGTTAACTGAGGCTCAGAGTTTGTATAAGTACCTTGCCCAAGATTACACAACTAGAACAGCTAAGCAATGACTCAAACCTAGATCTTAAAATCTCAACTCGAGGAGAATGTTTTTCTCCTCCCCTTCTTTCTTCTTCCCTTTTGCTTCTTCTTCTAGCCAAATACTGTCAGTTCTTTATGTCTCCACAAAACCTTTGCTAGCTACCTCCAACCCACGGTGGTGGCCCTCTGAATATCTGTTGAGTTTCCTCAATTTGATTATGGGTGTGAATTTTCTTGAGGTCTTCCTTTCAAGGGTCCTTTGCCTACTCCTGCTTCTTTCCTTTCCCTTCTTCATTTCCCTGCAAAGCTGGTAGTAGAGTGGAAAGAGTCTCAGCAGATTTTGAAGGCAGGAAAGTGTAGGGAAAAGACCACCAAGAGTAGGAAGCTCATTTTGCAAGGGGTGTACGAAGAGGTGGAACAACCCTGGAGAGCTTACCAAACGCAGAATGGGACCCTGAAGTGAGATACTCAGGACAGAAACTGGCCAGAAAATGGGAAATATACCCTTTAGAAAAACACAAGCCCTAAAGTGATATTCTGTAATAAAGATCATTCAGAGGCATTTATTGATAATCAGTCTCTGGTGAAGAAGTCATTCTGACCTTTTAAAAACTTCTTGGACCAATAAATCATCATTATTATCACCATCATCAGCATCATAAAGACAACAACATTTATTGAGCTTTCACTTTGTGCAGACATTGTGTTAAGGGTTTTACATGCATTATTTTTTTCATTTCTAACATCAACCCATTTTACTCTTAAGACAACTTAGTCTTTGAGGGGTTAACAAAATTTCTTTAAGGACATGGCTAATAAGAGCTAGAGCCATATTCAGACCCAGGTCTATGTGGTGCCAGGCTCTACTCTTGACCAGTTGCAGCTGTGAAACAGATTCCAACTCATGACAACCCCATGTATTTCAGAGCAGAACTTCGCTCTATAGGGTTTTCATGGTTATGACCTTTCAGAAGCAGATCACTAGACCTTTCTTCAGAGGTGCCTCTGGATGGGTTTAAATCACCAAGCTTTCCGTCAGTATCTCAGTGCTTAATCGTTTGCACCTCCCAGGGACTCCTGCTCTACTCTTAAACCTATGTACTACAGAGTTTGCTGATTAAAAATTAATCACTTGCTGTGGATGGTCCAAGGTAATTTTACTTCCAGTAGCTAGTCCAACCCACCTCATGTGGGCCCAGATTCATATATCCTGCTCTCAAGTCCAAGGTAGGGAAAAAAAAAAGACCATATTGTTGCCAGTGCCATTTGCTGAGTGAGGAGCTAAAATGAAATGTCCTTGAACACTGTTGCAACAGGAAAAATAAATACTGGTTGGCTGCTGTTTCTCCCATTCTGGTAGTTGCTGCTAGTAACGGTAGTCTTTGTGAGAAAAGTATTTAATGATCCCTTTAAATGTGCTTGATATTTTTATTAAAGATCACAAGGACTGGATGCCAGGACTCTAGCTCTAGCAAATGCAGAGCTCTCCACTCAACTGGATGTGGCTGGGAAGCGTCTGCCATTCACCTTCTGGGCCAGGGCTGTTAGACACTGAACACTTGGCCCATGGGCTGGGCATCGATTGGCAGCGTCCAAGGAAGTCTGTCTCTGTGTTTAATATTGGCTGTGTTCCTTCCTGAGGAGAAGAGTTAGATAAGTATCTCAAAAATAAAAGTGCAGGAGAGAAAGAAGAACATCAGAAATACATCAGGGATCTGGGCACGAATGACACCTCATGAAAAAGTCTGAGGGGATTTGGACTCTGGTCAAACATTTAATGCAACTTCTGATCACACTTCATTTGGAAAACAGATTTAAATAGGATGGCAATATTCGCATTAACTCAAAGGGTGTCTGAGAGAGCAAATGGCCCAAATGTTCTCTCTGGCAAGGTCTTCAAAAGAACCAAGAAAAATCTGGGATTGATTTAATGTGTTAGATGATTTAAAATTAGTTATCATGGTCAGGAAGAGTGTTTATTACATTCCTATCATGCTTTCCTATATGCTAAACCAGTCTTGACACAGAGCCTGGGGCTATGGCTCCAAAATAAAGGATTAGGCCAAGGTGGGACTGGCCTTTAAAAGGACTTGCTCATCAAAAGGATGTTGCAGGAGCTGGTTCAGTCCTGCGGATGCCGCGAGACTGGTGTTTTCCATCTTTATTCTGTAGAGCAGTGTCCACATGAGACACTTGGAACAAAATAAGTGTTTCATGCCATATATGGTCGGAAAACACTATAATTCCTGTTATAGAATCGCAAATACATATTAAAAGAATATAAAGGACAGTGAAAAATTCTATGATTTTAAGAAAGCTGATTAAATTTGCCTAATCCAAAATTTCTCATTTGTTCATGGGCCCAGTTTTTGTTGACTACTATTACTATTTATAGCAGTGGTAGTAGTAAAATTAGTATCTAACACTAGTTGAACACTTGCTCTATGTCAGACATTATTCAGAGGTGCAATATATGTATTAGCTCTCTTAATATTCACATCAGTCTAAAATTTAATAAGCACTGCTACTGTCACCATTTTACAGACAAGGAAACTGAGGTACAAATCAACATACTCAAGATCCTGTAGCTAGTAGGCAGTGGAGCCGGACTTAAAATCTAGGAAGTTCTAAGTCCCTGCCCAGTCACTTAACTATTATGACAGAGTTACTCAGCTGATGTGGGACAAATGAGATATAGATCAGCCGTGACATATTGATGGCTGTAAAATTCGTAAAATAATATAAAAGTAAAAGCATTTTTGCAACCATTTCAAAATCTGAACAGTTGAAATTATGTTCAAACACTATGTGTATGTAACTTCCTAAATTCAGTCACTACTACTTCAGCAAAAGCAGATTTTTTGTGGACAGCTTAGAGGATCTTCCTGCTGAACCACCCCACTTGGTCTGTGGTTTATTAAGAAAAAAGTTGTCCTGTTTGCTAGTGCATGCAACTTGCTTTCTGCTTCTTCCCATTTAATTTTCTAATTTTCATGATTTCTCTACTTATCTAAAAGGCCCAAAGAGCCCTCTTGGTGCAATAGTTAAAGCA
The DNA here is from genome assembly GCF_000243295.1 of Trichechus manatus latirostris. Classification (NCBI taxonomy): domain Eukaryota; kingdom Metazoa; phylum Chordata; class Mammalia; order Sirenia; family Trichechidae; genus Trichechus; species Trichechus manatus. The sequence goes on from NW_004443969.1 coordinate 4,768,771, forward strand.
CTTGGCTGCTAACTGAAAGGTTGGCAGGAGAAAGATGTGGCAGTCTGCTTATATAAAGATTACAGCCTTGGAAACCATATGGGGCAGTTCTACTCTGTCCTGTAGTGTCGCGATGAATCGGAATTGAACTGATGGCAATGGGTTTGATTTGATTTGGCTAGCAGGTTCATAGGATTTCTGTTATTTATTCATTTTTTTATTATGTTGGATATTCATATTTAAAAAAATACCTGCTGTTGTTCATTTTATAGATTTCTGCCTTTTAATTTATTTATATTTTATTAGCTTTCTTTTATATTTAAAATTAGCTAAAGTCTGTTTGATGGAATTTCATAATAATTGTTATTTGTTTACATAATTTTTTAAATTTATGACAAAAATAATTGGATCTACTTATTTCAAACTGATTTTTTAAACAAGCTGCGGACTTTTTCCACTTAAAATCACATTTAATAATTTTTAGAGAGGTGAAGCCAAGATGGCGGAGTAGTCAAACACTTCCGGTAGACCCTCTTACAACAAAGACCTGAAAAAACAAATGAATCAATTATATATGACAATCTAGGAGGCCTGAACATCTAAGGCAAAGCTGAGGAGCCGGACTGAGTGGAAGGGGGAGGGAGAGATGGTTCAAAAGCAGCAAGGAGTTGTCAGACCTGATCCAGCGAGAGCCTGTGCCCTTCAGGCCTGAGCAGCTCATGGGTGAGCAGTGACGCAGGCAAGCTACGCTGCTCAGGAGGCTCGTTTTCTGCACTGGGAAAAACCCAGTGACAGAAAGTCTACTCGGCCACCCAGAACCAGTGAGAAGCAGCCCTGGATTGAAAAAAGATAAGTACTTGCATATGGCCTACCACGTGGATGAAAAACACCCCCCTTAGGGGAAAACTTCCCTCCCATTTACCTCCCTAATCCCTGCTCTGTACTGTGTCCCTGACTGGCTTCAGCAATTGCAGAGTCCTCTGGGCCAGAAGTAGGATCCGTCACATGCCTTGAGCCATTCTCCTGACCTAGGAGAGTGAACAAATTAACAAACAGGAAAAAATAAACTGCCAGCTTCCCTAAGCCAGGAACCCAGGGTAGGCACAGCTCCTTTGCCTAGGCACAGGCATAAGGGATCCACAGACTTTGAGTGCCTTTCCCCCAGCAGAGACTTGTGTGGGCCCATTTCAACAGCACAGGCCCTCATTACCACAGTACAATAGGGTATATACCGGAACTCTAACTTCAACTGTTTCAGCTGTGAAGTGGCAGGTTCTTGACATTTGACATTGCTCTGCCCAGTAAGCAGGGTCTTCACCTATCCACATCAGAGGCCTGAGGACTGGTGGCTCCACCGATGCCACCTAGCCAACTGTGATAGGGCTAAGAATAAGAGGTGTCCCCCTGTCCTTATAGCCAACAGCATTGGGTGCTCATAGTCCAGCTGCAAACCTCACCCACCTACGTGCTCTAGGCAACAGGGACACATCATCCTCCTGGACACTTGGGGGCAGCCGTCAGCCTTCTGCCTTGCTCAGAGTGTGTACCCCTGCTACAGCCAGATGCCTGTGCCTACACCAATCACCCATGCCTGTCTAGGATAGTAGGTGAGAGCTTACACCACACACTTGGTGGTTATCTACCTGGGCACCTGAGCTGAATCCGTACATGAAGAATGGTCGGACTCCTGAGCTCACGTACCTAGTAACAGATCTAACCACCTGGTGACAGGACATTAGAGCTCCAAAGATGTCAATAATCAAACTAGATCATACGAGCAGCCTATTTGGGCATATCAAAACAAAGCAAGAGGCTAAGACACAGTAAGCAAACATAAAACAAATAAATATAATAACATATTGATGGCTCAGAGACAACAGTCAATATCAAATCACATAAAGAAGCAATCCATGACGGCTTCAGCAAGCTCCCAAAATAAAGAATCTAGAAATACTCCAGAGGAGGAAAATTTCTTGGACTTACTGGAGGCAGAATACAAAGATTAATATACAGAACTCTTCAAGAAATTCGGAAGCAAATTAAGCAAAACGCAGACCACGCAATAGAGGAAATTAAAATGATTACAGAAGAGCATAATGACAAATTTAACAGGCTGCAAGAATCCATAGAGAGACAGCAATTAGAAATCCAGAAGATTAACAATAAAATTCAACAACTTGACAGAAAGTCACAGCAGTAGAATTGAGGCAATGGAAGTCTGAATCAGTGAGACTGCAGATAAAGCACTTGACACTAATTTATTTGAGGAAAAATCAGATAAAAGGATTAAAGAAATGAAGAAATCCTAAGAATTATGTGGGAGTCTATCAAGAGGAATAACCTACGAGTGACTGGAGTACCAGACTGGGGGGGATAACAGAAAATACAGAGAGAATTGTTGAAGATTTGTTGACAGAAAACTTCCTTAATCTCTTGAAAGATGATAAGATATCTATCCAAGATGCTCATCAAACCCCACTTAAGGTAGATCCCAAAAACAAAGTCACCAAGACATTGATAATCCAACTTGCCAAAACCAAAGATAACGAGAATTTTAAGAGGGGCTAGGGGCAAACGAAAAATCATCTACAAAGAAGAGTCAATAAGAATAAGCTCAGACTACTCAGCAGAAACCATGCAGGCAACTAGGCAATGGGATGACATATATAAAGCCTTGAAGGAAAAAAACTGCCAGCCAAGAATTATATATCCAGCAAAACCATCTCTCAAAAATGATGGCAAAATAAGGGCATTTCCAGATAAGCAGAAGGTTACAGAATTTGCAAAAACCAAACCAAAATTACAAGAAATACTAAAGGGAGTCCTCTGGTTAGAAAATCAGATAACAACGCAAGACAAGAACACAGGACAGAGCAACCAGATATCAACCCAGATAGGGAAGTCAGAAAAATAAATCAAAGCTAAAACACTGAAAATAGGGAAACAGATGTCAATATATAAAAGATAACATTAAAACAAAAAAGAGGGACTTGAAAAATGTACACATAGATTTTGCATATGGAGAAGAAGTCGAGGCAATATGAAGACATTAAAGACTGGTATAAACTTAGAAAAATAGGGGTAAATATTAAGGTAACCACAAAGGAAAGTAACAAGCCTACAAGTCAAAATAAAAAACTAGAAAAATATAAATACTCAGCAAACACAAAATCAACAACAATGAAAAAGATGAAAAGAAAATACGTAAAGAAAAACAACTCAGCACAGAAAATTAAATGGAACAAAGAAACTGTGAACAACACAGAAGAAAAGACATCAAAATGACAGCACTAAACTCATACCTATCAATAATTACGCTGAATGTAAATGGACTAAATGCACCAATAAAGAGGCAGAGAGTGGCAGATTGGATAAAAAAAAAACACGAACCATCTATATGCTGCCTACAAGAGACACACCTTCGACTTAAAGACACAAACAAACTAAAACTCAAACGATGGAAAAAAATATATCAAACAACACTAAAAAAAGAGCAGGAGTGGCAACATTAATCTCTGACAAAACAGACTTTAAAATAAATTCCACAACGAAGGATAAGGAAGGACACTATATAATAATTAAAGGTCAATACACCCAATAAATAATTACGCATGCAATGACAGGGCTCCAAAATATATAAAACAAACTCTAACAGCACGGAAAAGAGAGATAAACAGCTCCACAATAGTAGTAGTAGACTTCAACACACCACTTTTGGTGAATGACAGAACATCCAGAAAGACGCTCAACAAAGACATGCTCTCATAGACATATACCAACAGCAGCCAAGTATACTTTCTTTTCCAGCGCACATGGAACATTCTCCAGAATAGATCACGTACTAGTCCATAAAGCAAGCCTTAACAAAATCCAAAGGATTGAAATATTTCAAAGCATCTTTTCTGAACATAAAGCCAAAAAGTAGAAACTGACAACAGAAAAAGCAAGGAAAAAAAATCAAACGCATGGAAACTGTGTTTTCTTGCTCAAAAACTACCTGCTTATAGAAGAAATTAAGGATGGAATAAAGAAATTCATAGAATCAAATGAGAAAGAAAATACATCCTACAAGAACCTTTGAGACACAGCAAAAGCAGTTCTCAGAGGTCAGTTTATAGCAATAAATGTACACATCCAAAAAGAAGAAAGGGCCATAATCAAAACATTAACCCTACAACTGGAACAAGTAGAAAGAGAGCAGCAAAAGAAGCCCTCAGACACCAGAAGAAAGGAAATAATAAGAATTAGAGCAGAATTAAATGAAATAGAGAATAGAAAAACAATTGAAAGACTTAACAAGACCAAAAGCTGGTACTTTGAAAAGATCAACAAAATTGATAAACCACTGGCCAAACTGACAAAAGAAAAACAGGAGAGGAAGCAGATAACCCGTATAAGAAATGAGATGGGTGATATCACAACAGACAAAACTGAAATTAAAAGAATCATAACAGATTACTATGAAAAATTGTGGTCCGACAAATTTGAAAACCTAGAGGAAATGGACAAACTTCTAGAAACTCACTACCTAACAAAACTAACACAAACAGAGGTAGAACAACTAAACCCATAACAAAAGAAGAGATTGAAAAGGTAATTAAAAAATTCCCAACAAAAAGACACTGGCCCGGATGGCTTCACTGGAGAATTCTACCAAACTTTCAGAGAAGAGTTAACACCACTACTGCTTAAAGGTATTTCAGATCATAGAAAAGGATGGAATACTCCCAAAATCATTCTATGAAGCCAGCATAACCCTGATATCAAAACCAGGTAAAGGCACCACAAAAAAAGAAAATTACAGCCCAATATCCCTCTTGAACATTGAGGGAAAAATCCTCAACAAAATTATAGCCAATAGAATTCAGCAACATATCAAAAAAATAATTGAACATGATCAAGTGAGATTTCTACCAGGTGTGCAGGGATGGTTCAAAATCAGAAAAACAATCAATATAATCCATCACATAAATAAAACAAAAGACCACATGATCTTATCAACTGATGCAGAGAAGGCATTTGACAAAGTCTAACACTCATTCATGATAAAAACGATCAACAAATTAGGAATAGAAGGGAAATTCCTCAATATAATTAAGGGTGTTTATATAAAGCCAACAACCAACATCATCCTAAGTGGAGAGAAGTTGAAAGCACTCCTCTTGAGAACGGGAACCAGACAAGGATGCCCTTTATCCTCACTCTTATTCAACATTGTGCTGGAGGTCCTAGCCAGAGCAATTAGGCTAGAAAAAGAAATAAAGGGCATCCAAATTGGTATGGAAGAAGTCAAAGTACCTCTATTTTCAGATGATATGCTCTTATACGTAGAAAACCCCAAGGAATCCATAAGAAAACTACTGGAACAAATAGAAGATTTCAGCAAAGTTTCAGGATACAAGATAAGCATACAAAAATCACTTGGATTCCTTTACACCAGCAAAGAGAGCCTCGAAGAGGAAATTAGCAAATCAATACCATTTAAAATAGCCCCAAAGAAGATCAAATACTTGGGAATAAATCTAACCAGAGACGTAAAAAAACTATACAATGAAAACTATAAGACACTACTGCAAGAAACCAAAAGAGACCTGCATAAGCAGAAGAATATACCTTGCCCATGGATAGGAAAACTCAACATTGTGAAAATGTCAGTTCTACCCAAAGCGATCTACAGATACAATGCAATCCCGATCCAAATTCCAACAGCATTTTTTAATGAGATGAAGAAACAAATCACCAACTTCATATGTAAAGGGAAGAGGCCCTGAATAAGTAAAGCATTACTCAAGAAGAAGAACAAAGTGGGAGGCCTCACGCTACATGATTTTAGAAACTATTATACCACCACAGTAGTCAGAACAGCCTGGTACTGGTGCAATAACTGATACATAGACCAATGGAACAGAATTTAGAATCCATACATAAATTCATTCACCTATAAGCAGCCTATATTTGACAAAGGCCCAAAGTCCGTTAACTGGGGAAAAGACAGTCTCTTTAGTAAATGGTGCTGGCATAACTGGATATCCATCTGCAGAAAACTGAAACAAGATCCATACCCCACACCGTGCACAAAAACTAACTCAAAGGGATCAAAGATTTAAATAGAAAACTAAAATGATAAAGATCATGGAAGACAAAATAGGGATAACACTAGGAGCCCTAATACATGGCATAAACACAATATGAACCATAAGTAACAACGCACGAGCACTAGAAGGGAGACTAGATAACTGGGAGCTTTTAAAAATCAAACACTTATGCTCTCAAAAGACTTCACCAAAAGAGTCAAAAGACAACCTACAGACTGGGAAAAATTTTTGGCTACGACAAATCCGATCAGTATCTAATCGCTAAAATCTACAAGATACTGTAAAACCTCAACAACAAAAAGACAAATAACCCAATTTAGAAAATTGGCAAAGGATATGAACAGGCACTTCGCCAAAGAAGATATTCAGGTGGCTGACAGACACATGAAGAAATACTCATGATCATTAGCCATTAGAGAAATGCAGATCAAAACTACAATGAGATATCATCAGACCCCAACAAGGCTAGCATTAATCCAAAAAACACAAAATAACAAATGCTGGAAAGGTTGTGGAGAGACTGGAACACTTACACACTGTTGGTGGGAATGTGAAATGGTACAACCACTTTGGAAATCGATTTGGCGCTTCTTTTAAAATCTAGAAATAGAAGTACCACACAATCCAGCTATCCCGCTCTTTGGAATATATCCTAGAGAAATAAGAGTCATCAAACAAATAGATATAGCACACCCATGTTCATTGCAGCACTGTTCAGAATCACAAAAAGATGGAAGCAAACTAGGTGCTCATCAAGGAACTAAAGGATAAACAAATTATGGTATATCCACACAATGGGCTACTACGCAATGGTAAAGAACAACAATGAAGCCGTGAAACATAACCTGGAGGACTCTGGAGGGCATTATGCTGAGCGAATTTAGTCAGTCACAGAAGGACAAATATTGTATAAGATCACTATTTAAAGAACTCAAGAAAAGGTTTAAACACAGAAGAAAACATTCTTTGATGGTTACAAGGGTGGAGAGGGAGGGGGAGGGTTATTCACTAACTAGACAGTAGACAAGTATTATCTTAGGTGAAAGGAGGGACAACACACACTACAGGGGAAGTCAGCACAACTGGACTTAAACCAAAGCTGAGAAGTTTCCTGAATACAATCAAACCCTTTGAGGGACAGGGAAGCAGGGGTAGGGATCTGGGGACCATGCTTTCAGGGGACATCTAGGTCAATTGGCATAACAAAGCTTATTAAGAAAATGTTCTGCATTCTTCACTGAGTTGCGTCTGGGGTCTTAAAAGCTAG
>NW_004443969.1:4776263-4808765 GCF_000243295.1 Trichechus manatus latirostris
CAATGACTGTCCTGACAGGGAACACAACAGAGAGTCCCTGATGGAGCAGGAGAAAGGTGGGGTGCAGAACTCAAATTCTAATAAGAAGACCAGACTTAATGGTCTGACTAAGACTGGAGGAACCCCGGAAAGCATGGCCCCTGGATTCTCTATCAGTCCAGAACTAAAACAATTTCTGAGGCCAACTCTTCAGACAGGGATTGAATTGGACTGTGGCATATAAAGTGATACTCGTAAGGAGTGTGCCTCTTAGCTCAAGTAGATACAAGAGACTAAACAGGCAGCTTCTGTCCAGAGGTGAGACAGGAAGACGGAGAGGTTTAGGAGCTGGTTGAATGGACATGGGAATCAGGGGTGGAAAGGAGGAGTGTGGTGTCACAGTAAGGGGAGAGCAATTAGGGTCACATAACAATGTATGCAGAAATTTTTGTATGGGAGACTAAATTGAAATGTAAACTTCTTCTAAACTACAACAATAAAATAAAAATATAAGAAGAAAAGAATAATTTTTAGAAATTTATTTATTAAATTAACTGAATCTTAATAATCCAATAACTAGAAAATTAAAATTCTGAAGCTACAAAAAATCACATTTTTCTTGAGAACTTTATATGTAGATAGATCTCATTTTTAGTTGTTTTTTTTTTTCCTCAACACAATTGAAATGATTTTGATTAAAGCTGATGTCATCATATTTATAAAACAAACAGCATCGGCCATAAAAGAAACTGACATGACAAATTAGGCAATATGAAGATTCTCCCAGATTTGTATTTGTGTGTCCTGGTACTGCTCTTCTTCACATGTATAACTTATTTGCATGGAAAGTTGTCATTGCTTGACAAATTATTACAAATAAAATGTATTAGTACCTAGTCACGAAACATCCATCTTCCTCAGGAAAATATTTGAACTTTAAGTGTATGCAAGGGCAAAATATGAAACAAAGTTTTTCTATGTGATTTGTTATAACAGTATTAGCTAGAGCTCAGGAGGCTCTAAGAGTTAAGGATCACACCACTAACACCAGACCCAAAATACTTTTAAATCTTGCTTTCAAAACGTGACTTTTTTCTCTCATGTTTTCGAGCACCTGAATGAACTCAGCTCAAAATTGCAAGAACGATGTAAAAATGCATTAATATGTACAGACAAAGTTTACGGATTCAAAGCAACAATTCAACATTGGAAAAATGAGTTTGAAATGGTTCATTAGTAATTTTAGTTAGCATGATGATTTGGCTCCTGAAGGAGAACTGTTAACCCTAGTAGAACAATCATCTCTGTGTGCTTGAAGAAAAGTTTCATTATTGTTTTGAAATACTTAATATAAACAAATTGATAAGAAATCCATATGTTTTCACAATATTATCACAATCATATTTTTCTCTTGAAAGAAAAGGAAAAATCATTAGATTTAGAGGGTTACAACTCCCTTGATGTAAACTTAGAGACTAAGTTTTGTTTCATGGCAAGAAAGCAGTTATAGTGAAATAGAGAGAAAAGAAATTTATAGTCTCCTGATACTACCTACTTGTGACAATAAGGAATTAGAAGAGAACATCATTAAATTGTCTTACTCAGGAATTACTTGTAGCTATTTCAAACATAAATACTTGATGTAAAAATTACGTTCATGTAAGTATGTTTATTAAAAATATTAAAACATCTTATTCAGATGTTTTATACAAATTCATGATACAGAAGAGTCCTGGTGGTACAGTGGTTGAGAGCTCATCTGCTAGCCCAAAGGCTGGCAGTTCGAATCCACCAGCTGCTCCTTGTAAACCCTGTGGGGAAGTTCTGCTCTGTCCTGTACGGTAGCTATGAGTCAGAATCCACTCGGCAGCAACAGGTTTTGGTTTTATCCAGATGTTTTGTACAAAGTCAATATTTAATACCTTCTCTAAAACATCATATTTTATTTGTCTTACAATTTTAAAAAAGGAAAATATTTTTTTTTCAGTAATCCTCGCAAGGATGTTCCCAAGTAATATGAAAACATTTGGAATGCACCACAGTGCTATGCTTGGTCAACATTACACACAAAAAAGAAATGTACTTTGGGAAACCCTGGCTTGGTCATGCTGATCTACCCAAGTGGCAACTCCATTGTCTTGGGTTTCCAGAATTTCTCAGCATGGAAAACAACCAACCTATTAATGTCAAGATCCTGTTCCTTCCATGCTGAATGTGATCTTAATGAATCTGCTCAATCAATGTTCTCTCAAACTGTATGAGAGTATAAGCAACCATTTTAACTTGGAGTGCATTGGTGGAGTGAAGGGGGATGGGGACAGGAGGAGGTACCCTAGCCCCAAGCTTTCTTCTGTACAAGGTGGCATTGAATCAAATATTCTCATCTCAGGGATATTTCCCATCTCAACCCTGAAGTAGTCATGCTTTTCTGTGCTGTAAGGCCAGATAACCTTGTGTTATCAGAATCAGCTCATCAGTAAGGCATGTGGAAATGTAGAGTTAATTCTGAGTACTTTTCATTAAAATAGGAATGCACGACAGGACAACACAACATAATAGAGCAGGGGGTTAAAAAGAAAAAGGAATGAATTGGGGAAGGAACTAAGGAAAGAGAGAAGGAAGAAAGGATCCCAGACATTCTAGAAAACATGTAACACAACCACAACACAAACTCTCCAAGACTGAAATTACAATTTCAAATAAACATTGTGGTCAGCTTATATCTCTCAATATCATTAGAGGCCATTCAGATTTACCAACCGACTCTAAAGAGCTTTGTCTAACATAAAAAAAAAAACAAAGCCAGTTGCTGTGGACACAATTCCAACTCATGGCAACCTCATGTGTTTCAGAGTAAAACTATGCTCCATAGGGTTTTCAAGACTGTGACCTTTTGGAAGTAGATTGCCAGGACTTTCTTCCAAGGCATCTCTAATTGGGTTCGATCCTTCAACCTTTTGGTTAGTAGTTACGTGCTTAACGGTTTGTGCCACCCAGGGACGCCTACCTTATTGCTCTGTTTTTTCTCCTCCTCAGTTTTGCTATTAAAACAGTATTTGTTGTGCTTTGTTTTGTGTTTTTTAAATCTGTAGAACACTTTCTTTAAATAAAATCTTAGAAGAAGCCCATTGAATAAAACAGAAAAGCACGTATTACTCTGTGTTGGAGCAAGGAAGTAGCTGTAGGAAAGTCCTATATTGAAAACTTTAAAAATGTTAGCTATGCTGTTATGTGGTCTTTTATATTTTCTTATGCATTTATTCAAGCATTCTCTGATTGTATATATGCCAGTGCTTCTCAAGCTCTAGTGTGCATTGTAGGAATCACCTAGGGGTCTTGTTAAATAGAGATTCTGATTCAAGAGGTCTAGGGTGGGACCAGAGATTATTATGCATTTCTAACGAGCTCCTAGATGCTGCTGCTGCTAGTGCTGTGTCTAGGACCACATAATGAGTAGTACCTTAGTTTCCTAGTGCTGCTGTAATAGAAATACCACAAGTGGGTGGCTTTAAAGAACAGAAAATGATTTTGTTACAGTTCTGCAGGCTAAAATCCAAATCAGGATCTCTGCTGTGTCGATTACTTTCTTATTGGTAGCCTCAGGCCCTCCGTGGTTCCTTGGTGATCCTAACATGGCATCTGTCCTTCTCCATGTGTGTGCATGTGTGTGTGTGTTTGTGCACACACTTGGGAGATGGGGGGAGAGAGAGAAAGACAGAGAGACAGAGACTCTAATCTACTCTTTTTATAACTCAGAAGTGATTCGATTTTGAGCTCACTCTACATGGGTATGATGTAATTAACAAAGAAAATCCTATTTCTAAACAGAATTATATCCACAAGTATAGGGGCTACGATTCCAACCCATTTGGGGCAGGGACACAATTTAATCCATAAAAAGTAGCAAGGTACTATGTTACTGGCTGTTGGCTAAACTCTGTGACAGATGAAAGAAAGTATAAATTTTGTTTTAAAATTAAAATTGTAGGAACTGCTTAATGAACAGTAAACCTTAGTGTCTAATTAAATGGCTCCTCCACTCAGAACTTGGGGTGTCAGAAAAATTCCCAAGCTCCCTAGACCTCAGTTTCCCTTTATGTTCAGATTCATTTCAGTCCAGGATTCTAAGGGCAAGATGCTGTAAGTCTAACTCAAGTGCTGACGAGGTCACATGATCCCAGGAGAGTAGAGTTGTTGGCAGCATCTCAAGGAAGATCTGGGCCTTGAGATGGGGTTGGATATTGGGCAGTCCCACTGCCTCTGCATGGCGTTACATGGAGTCACTCCAATTCTGCAATGCTGTGACCCAGGGTGCTATTTGTGTTGATCAAAAGGAATGAGAAAGAATGCCCGGTCTGACAGAGTGACACAAAGGACTCAGACTCAAAAGTCTACAGGGGCTAGACAGCTAACACCGATGAGAGAAGTTCTTCATCACAGGCCAACAGGACCAGACAGTGAGCGTGCCAAAATGAAGGTGCTACTACTCAGCCCCAGACATTGCTGCAGTGCAGAGAAACAGGCCAGCTGATGGCACAGAGGCAGATATTCGGATTCTTCAGGGAAGGCAGAAATCCAGATTTTGTGTGAATCTTATACAAAATATGGCACGTGCTGGGTAACAGAGCCTGTGGGAGGACCTCTAGTTTGTGAGTCCTGAAATAGGGCTTTCCTGCGTGGCATGACGGTTCTAATGAAAGCTGGCACCCTCACTGTATCTTTTTTTTTTTTTCAGTTGTGCTTTAGGTGAAAGTTTACAGTTCAAGTTAGTTTCTCATTCAAAAATTCATACACGTATTGTTTCGTGACATTGGTTATAATCCCCACAATGTGACAGCACTCTTCCCCTTTCCACCCCGGGGTTCCCCATGGCCATTTATCCAGTTTTCCTGTATTTTCCTGCCTTCTCATCTTGCTTTTGGGCAGGAATTGCCCATTTGGTCTTGTATATTTGATTGAAATAAGAAGCATGTTCCTCACGTGTGTTATTGTTTGTTTTATAGGCCTGTCTAATCTTTGTCTAAAAAGTGGGCTTCAGGAGTGGATTCAGGTCTGAATTCGCAAAGTGAAAGAAATTTCACAGCACCCTGCAATAACCTTGCCCACATTTTTTCTTTTCTGTTGAGAGTTCTTTCTTGCTATGAGGCCTTGTGGTTAATCACAGGCTGTAAGTGCTTCAAGTGTCTACCATTCTCTTCTCTTCTGTCAGACACTGCCAGTTGTCCAATAAGCACCTTTGGGCTGCATATGGTTACTGGTCGCATGTTCTTCTTTTAGGGGAAAAAAATGTATAATCATTTTGTTATTTGTGTAGGCTTCATGGCACTTGTTTTAAAGTGGCAGCTGAATGCTGGGGTCACTGAACATTTTCAAAGGTGTCCAAATGCTAGAGGAAGAAAACATAGTTAAATAGAAGTGCACTGAAATCTCTCACAGAAACAAGCTCATCTCTCCCTTATCTTCCACCTGCTCATCATATACAGTACCCCGTATATCTCTGTCAAAAGTTCTCACTATCTTCTAGTTACGATTTTGGGTCTTGACTGATTTTCGTGATGACATAATAGCAATCTAGAATATTTATCCAACTCTTGAATCATGTTTATTAAACGCTCTTTGGTGAAAAAACAACAACAAACTAGCATAATACAGTGAAACTTGTGAGTGCTGGAACCAGACAGACCGCCTTGTTTTTCTAGGTCTCACAAGTTTTCCACCTTTGATGGGTACATTTTTCTGTCCCTCTCTATTAGTCGAAAATATTTGAGTTTTCCTTGTTTGATAGGTTTCCGTCTTATACAGGTTCTGACATTCACAGGTTTTGCCGCATATTGTTTGTTAAATAGACTCATAAGCACAATAATTAGTTTAATTAACTTGTTTTCATTTGTTAAATTGCCAGACCGAATTTAAAAAATCTGTCCTGTGTGGCCCCCTATGTTGTAGTGTTTGCTTACACAGAAAGGAAATAAAGAAGACTCCTCCAAAACGGAAATGGTTGAGTAATATCATTTTAGGCTGATTTACACTCCCTTCTCAGCATACTTCTCTCTCCAGTCCACTCTCCCTTTGGATCTGACTGCTGATGAACCCAGCCAAGATCAGCAGAACTAGTCATCTGACTCCAACTCATGTGAAGTCATAAATGGTTGTTGTTTTAAGCCACTAAATTTTGGGGTGTTTTGTTATTTGGCAATAGATACTTGATATATTTAGTTTTCATAATTTTTATTTATACTTAAGATGGAATTCAGAGAGTTAACAAATCATAAGAATCTATCTCTACTGGATTTTTATAAAGAGGTAAAATAGATTTAATCAAACCCATAGCTCATAGTGAAAGGCCTTTCTTTTTTTTAGTTCAGAAGTCTTCTTTGAAGAAAGAAAAAGTTAAATTAATTGGTAGATTTGTGCTTAGATCCTAGCAAAAAGATATAGTTGAAATTTTCTATAAAATATCCTCTCTGAACATACTTATGCACACAAAACCAATATTATTCTAATTATCAGCACTTACTCATCTATTATGTATAGTAGCTACAATATATTTCAACAATTACTCAAGGTTTATCATTTGGTTCCATCAATTTTTCATCAACACCGTTTTGAAGCATACATTATGCATGCTCCATATTCCCAATGTTTTACTTAGTATTCAGTAGAGAAATGCTGCCTCAAATAGATTTTGAATGTTTCCACGAAAGTTGTCTGTTAGCAATTTGTAAATAAGTTTATTTGATAAGGTATGTTACCACACTTCTATTACCTTCTTTTTGATCTATCAAAATGTGCTGTTTAAATCCTAACAGTATGAGGGAAAAAAATCTGCAAATTACAATTAAATCTTATTTATATATTACATATATAAATCTTTGTGGTAAATCTTTGTGAGGACTTGAGAAAGGGGTCAGCGAACTCTTTCTGTGAAGGGCTAATAGTTACTATTTTAAGCTATATAAACCCCCATGTCCCCGTCACAACTAATTACTCAGTTCTACCATTGCAGTGTGAAAGCAACCATAGACAATACATAAATAACCCGCAGGTTATAGTTTGGTTCTATACTCCAGGCTATTATCTATTAAGGTCACAAAGGATTAAACAAAAACAAAAAGCAAAAAACCTGTTGCTGTCCAGTTGATTCCCACTCATAGCAACCCTACAGGACAGAGTAGAACTGCCCCATAGGATTTCCAAGGAGCGCCTGGTGGATTCAAACTGCTGACCTTCGGTTTAGCAACATACCTCTTAACCACTATGCCATCAGGGTTCCCACAAAGGCTTAAGGAGGGTTAAAAATTGCAAAAGGCCCATGGGAATGGGGGTAGGGGATAGTATTAAACTACTCGATGTCTCAGTAAAATTCAAACACGTCAGAGGAGGATGAGCCCCAAAGCTCAGTCTCTTCCCTGAAACTGTTGTTTCCTCTGTTCCTTCCTTGTATCCTTAAACATTCATTAGCTTTTGAATGTAAATTGGCATAGTCTCTTTGGCAAACTGCTGGTCAGTATCCACTAATGCTCAATGTATGGGTACCCCACGACCCAGGAGGCTCTCATGTTGCCCTTTTATAACCACACTCCTCTTCCCAAACCACTGACAAGTACTAATCTGTTCTCCACTTCTAAAATTTTGTCATTTCTAAAAAGTTATATAAATGGAATCATACAGTTTGTAATCTTTTGGGATTGGTTCATTTTACTCAGGTAATTCCCTGGCGATTCATCCAAGTTGGTATCTGTTTGCTCCTTTCCATTGCTCCATAGTAGTTCATGGTGGGGATACACTACAAATTGTTTAACTAGTCACTAGTTGAAGGACATCTGGGTTGTTTCCAGTTTGGGGCTATTATGAATAGAGCTGCTATAAATGTTCGCATACAGGTTTTTATGTGAACGTAAGTATCTCTAGGATAAATACCCAAAAATTGCTGGGTCCTGTGGGAGTTGCGGAAACCCTGGTGGCATAGTGGTTAAGAGCCACGGCTGCTACCCAAAAGGTCAGCAGTTCGAATCCACCAGGACCTACATGGAAATTCTATGGGGCAGTTATACTCTGTCCTATAGGTCCGCTATGAGTTGGAATCGACTCGACGGCAACGGGTTTGGTTTTTGGTTTTGGTGGGAGTTGCCTGTTTAGTTTTTTTGAGTTAATTTTATATAAGGTGAGAGCTTTAGGTCAAGATTCATTTTTTGGTCTATAGATGTCCAAATGCTGTAGAACTATTTGTTGAAAAGGCTATCTTTCCCCCGTTGAATTGCTTTTGCACCTTTGTCAAAAATCTGTTTGGCATATTCGTGTGGTTCAATTTCTAGGTTCTCTATTCTGTTCCATTTATCTATGTGTCTGTCCTTCCACCACTAACACATTGTCTTGATTATTATAGCAATATAGTCAACCTTAACATCATGTAGAGCGATACCTCATATTTCACTCTTTTTATTTTTTTCTAGATTGTTTTAGCTATTCTAGGGCTTGTGACTTTCCATGTAAAATTTACAATAAGCTTGTCTGTATCTACAAACAAAACAAAAGAAAAAAATTACTAGAATGTTAATAGGAATTGCATTAAACCTATAGATCAATTTGGGGAGAAATGACATCTTTATTATGTTGAGACTCCCAATCCATTCTTTTACAGTATTTTGTAATTTTCAGCACACAGAAACTGTACATGTTTTGTTAATTGTATACCTATATATTTCATTTTCTTTGGAGTGATTGTAAACGGTGTTGTGTTGTAATTTAGGTTTCCACATGTTCATAGTATGATGTTAGTTGTAGTTTTTTTTAGATGCTATTTATCAAGTTGAGATAATTACTGTCTAGTCTTGTGAAGAGTATTTGTCATGGATGGGTATAAGATTTTGTCAAATGCTTTTTATGGGCTGATGATACGATCATATGATTTTTCTTCTTTAGCCTATTAAGGTGGTAGATTACATTGACTGATTTTCAAATGTTGAACCCACCTTGCATACCTGGAACAAATCCTACTTCATTCTTTTTATAAACTGATTTGCTAATATCTTGTTGAGAATTTTTTTGTGTCTAAATTCAGGAGAAACTGTTCTCTAGTTTTTTTTGTACTGCCTTTTTGTTTGGTATCAGGGCAATACTGGTGTCATAAAATGAGTTTAAATGGAAATTTTAGCACAATTTTTAATTGTCAAAATTTTTAAACTACTCAATTTTCCATCAGCAATAAAATGGATAAATTAAGTGTGGCATTTCATAAAATGCAGAACTATACAGTAATGGGATAAATGGACTACAGCTACACACAAAAATATACATGGATCTCACACACATATGTTGAGCAAAGAAGCCAGGATTTCACTTATATAAAGAGCCAACTAAGAGAAAACTAATTAATGGTGTTAGAATTTAGGATAAAGCTTAACATTTTGGGAATAAATCCCTGAAAGGGGGCATAAAGGATGCATTTCTGGGGTGTGAACCATGTTCTGTTTCTTTATCTGGGTGCTGGTTACACAGCTGCAGGCACGTTGAGCTCTGTACTTAAGGACACGTTTCTGTATGGTTGCTATGTTGTTGTTGTTGTTGTTAGGTGCCATCGAGTTGGTTTTGACTCATAGCAACCCTATGTACAACAGAATGAAACACTACCCAGTCCTGCACTATCCTCATAATGGTTGTTATGCTTGGGCCCATTGTTGCAGCCACTGTGTCAATCCATCTCTTTGAAAGTCTTTCTCTTTTTCACTGACCCTCTACTATGCTTCAATTAAAAAAGAAAAACAATATTCACCACCCCATCACCAGTCCCACAGAGATGCCCCTCACCCCCCACGGCTGCCCTCTTTACTTCCCTTTGAACTTTCAGGGATCTGGAACATACAAACTGTGACTCAATGCTCATATATGCATAAAGATGGAAAGAACTGCTTTTCATTCAATATGCACATGTCCATGCCCACTTTGTATGTGAAGATATGGATATCAGAGTATTCTTTATAACAATACCCAGCTAATTAAAGAGTTTAGCCTGATAGCATCTCTGATTCAAGAAACCCCTACTTTAGTATTCTATACTTAAGATTGACAAATGAATAGAGACTCATTAAATACCTATTAGAAAATTAAAGCCATGCTGGGTGAAGTATATCGAGAACCTGAGAACACGCTGACTTCAAAACAATGAGCAGGAATGGTGGATACCAGTGGTTAGTGGTACTGTGTCTTGTATCAGAAGAGCAAATTATTCACTGAAAACTACTTATTTAAAGTTCTTAAATCTTCATGTGCTTAGAAAGACCCCTAGCCCTTCTAAATGTCCCTGATGATTTGAGAAACAGACACCGCAAGAAACCTGCAAAGAATATTCACTGAGGACCCTGAGGAACAGGAAAACTCTTTTGAACCAAAAAATCAATTTGCTGCAACTGCACTGCATCTTTACCATCGACTCATCCTCAAGAGAAACAGAGCTGCTATTGATCCATTCACCTCCATCACCTGTACTCCTTACTTTTCTACTTTGCTATTTTACAATCTTTAGGGGAGGAAAGGTTGTTTAGAAAAAAGTTACTAGATGACACCATACATTTTCAGACTGACAACATACAAACCTGTGATTTGAGTATCACTAAATGGAGCCCTGGTGGCACAGTGGTTAAGCATTGGGCTGCTAACTAAAAGGTCAGCAGTTCGAATTCACCAGCTGCTCCTTAGAAACCCCATGGGGCAGTTCTACTCTGTCCTTTAGGGTCACTGCCAGTTGTAATCGAATCGACTCGATGGCAATGGCTTTGGTTTTGGGGTGTTTTTAAACAGATTAACCAGCAGTGGTTTTCAGACTTTAGCATCCCCAAGAATCACCTGCAAACCCAAACCAAACCCGTTGCTGGCGAGTCATATCCAACTCATGGCACCCTATGTGTTTCAGAGTAGAACTGCCCCATGGCATTTTCAAGGTTATGACCTTTTGGAAGCAAATCCTCAGGCTTTTCTCTCGATCAAACCATTAGCCTTTCAGTCAGTAATCGAGCACTTAACCATTTACACCACCCAGGGACTCCTGAATCAGCTGCAGAGGCATTAAAAATGCTGCTCCTCAAATCTTGGCTCCTGAGATTATGAGGGGATCCTGGATTCTGCATTTTTAACAATCATTCCTGGTGATTCTGATGTTCAGAACTGGAAGATGCAGAAAACGGAGAGAGAAAAAGAGAACGAGGAGACCAGGCTGAATAAATAAAAATTCTAAGACTGAACAGTATTTTTGCAAGACAATAAAACTTGTTACTTTCTAATACAAATAGCAATAACAACTGGGTATAAATAGTCCTGCCATGTACCAGTAATATGAGATCTGCTTTAAAAAAGTATGTTACCAATAAATATCATATATTGTCCTCATTCATTCATTCAATAACAATATTTTAAACAGCTATCTGCCAGGGAATACTAGGCCTGGAGGATGCAACGGTGAAATATTCCTGAAAAAGTAGACAGTGTAATAGAGAAAACAGAAAAATAAGTAGGCATGTTTGTAGGTAAATTGAACTATATGCCCGATTTTATTTATTTAAGCCGTGTTTCTTCAAGACAAATCAACTACTGCAAAAATCAAGAATCCAAATCACAGAAAGGCTTGAGCGCAAAGACCACCCATATTATCAGGGACCCTGGTTCCATCTGTGTCCACTGGGGATGCTCATCCTGAATGCTCTATAGACGCCTTCCTCCCTTCATGAAATTAAGCTTTTTCAAGTCCACCAGGTGTCTTCAGGCCAAAGTAGCTGGTACCCAGAAGCCCCTGCACGGTGCTGGGTAAGTCCTCCAGGATCTCCCCAGAGGGTGACCCTCATTGCTAATTTTCTCACCTCCAAGTGTCAGACTGTAAACAGTCTATCCCTAAGGGTTTGCACCCAGTAGAGTATAGCCCTACCAAGAACCTCAAACAACATTTCATAGTTACAGCACCCCATTAGATACCTAACCAAAAAAACCAAACTTGTGAATGTCAAGTGGATTTCAGCTCATGGTAACCCCTTATGTTACAGAGTAGAACTGCTGCACAGGATTTTCTTGTCTGTAATCTTTACAGAAGAAGATTGCCAGGACTTTCTTCTGAAGCACTGCTGGGTGGGTTTGAACCACCAACTTCGAGGTTAATATCCATTGTCGTCAAGCCAATTCTAACTCATAACAACCCTATAGGACAGAG
Source organism: Trichechus manatus latirostris (assembly GCF_000243295.1). NCBI lineage: Eukaryota > Metazoa > Chordata > Mammalia > Sirenia > Trichechidae > Trichechus > Trichechus manatus. The sequence continues at coordinate 4,788,436 of NW_004443969.1, forward strand.
TAGAACTGCCCCCAAAGGATTTCCAAGGCCGTAAATCTTTACGGAAGCAGACTGTCACATTTTTCTCCCATGAAGCTGCTGGTGGGTTCGAACCACTAACCTTTTGATTAGCAGCCGAAAGCTTAACCACTAGGCCACCAGGATGCCTTCTGAGGTTAATAAACGAAAACCAAACCTGTTGCCGTCGAGTCGATTCTGACTTATAGCAATCCTAAAGGACAGAGTAGAACTGCCCTAAAGAGTTTCCAAGGAGCACCTGGTGGATTCAAACTGCCAACCTTTTGGTTAACAGCCGTAGCCGTAGCTGTTAACCACTATGCCACCAGGGTTTCCTTGAGGTTAATAGTGGAGCATAAACCATTTGTGCCGCCTGGGGACACTGTTGGATACCTAGGCAACAACGTATAAATAGAAGAGGAAGTTACTCAGCAGTGCGAGTGTTTTTCTTTCACAAGTACCTCAATGTGTCCTAGAGCTAAGTATTGTTGTTACTAACTGCCATCGACTCATGGTGACTCCTCGCACAACGGACTCAGACCACTGTGATCCGTAGGGTTTTCATTGGTTGATTTTTCGCCAGACCTTTCTTCTAGTCCATCTTAGTTTGGAAGCACTTCTGAAACCTGTTCAGCATCAGAGCACCACGCAAGCCCCCTCTGACAGATGGGTAGTGGTTGTGCTTGAGGCGCTGGTTGGGAATGAAACACAAGTCTGTGGCGTGTAAGGTGAGAATTCTACCACTGATCCACCACTCCAGAACTAAGTATAGTGCTTGCCTTTTGTCTTTCCCCCAGGTTAGGATGAACTTCCTCCCTTTGAGGGCACATTCTGACTCTTGAGTTGGAGGGCAGTGTTTATTTCCCTTCTTTTTTGAGAGGATTTAAATTTTGGAATTTAGGGTACCCCCTTATCAGTTCTTCTCCTGTTACCTAGGGCCTTTTGTTTGCTCAGTTCCCTGAGGAAGATGCCATGGCAGCCATGTGCCAATAGAATCTTATTCCCACACTTGGAGTATCAAGTACTGTCCATTTCCCCAATTATCATGATTAGGTAGGTTTGATCTGGCCAGGAACTAGAAGTGGAGTTGCCCAAAGTTATGCTGATATAATGGGTGGGAGAAAAGAATTGTGGTTTTATGATCCTCCTTCTTTTTACATTGGTTGTTATATCCTTAATATAGGAATTTTGTAGAAGAATAATTATAAAATAAGAGAAGCCACACACAAAATAACAAATAATCCTCCCAGACTTTTGCCTAGGCAAATGAATACAGGTGCATGAGTGAGTATGTATATATTTACATGTGTTTATACATACATCTTTATATGTATATTTTAACAACTAAATTTCAATGTTCATATTAATTTGAAAGCTTCTTTCACTTAATAATATATCATAATGTCTTTCTCTTTCAAAAAATATTATAGAGCTACACTATCAATTTTAAGACTGCATTGTATCTACTGTATGGACTTATCACAATTACCTAACAAGTTCTGTAATGTTTAATGTCTGGGACTGCTCACAGTTTTCACTAATATAAATAACTCCTTTAATTATGTCTTTGAGAACCTGTGATAAACATGCTTTTACCTATAGCTTTGTGAGTTGTTCAATCATTTTTTTAGGTTACATTGCTAAAAGTACAATTGCTAGCTCAAACAAAATGAACTTAAAAAATTAAATCTTTACATTAACATTGTAAGGAAAGCAAGTCACTCAAGTAGAACAGTTTTGGCCATAACTGGGATTAAACGAGGGTCTTGAAGCATAATATTAGCTTAAATAAGATTTCTAATTTGATACAGTTTGTCCAAAAGACAAGAATTAGTTCTTTTACAAACATAAGAATTTTTCAGGGTAGCCATTATTATCGATAACTGGAATTTGATTAGCCATAGCAAAGTAAGTTGTAATTATAATAGTGATGGCTGCCATGTATCTCACACTCCACTCAATTTTTTTTTCTTATCCTTAAATGACTTTTATTACTCACCACCACAGCAACTTCTAAGTATCCCCAAAATCCTTTGACCTCTGTACTTGTGATAGTCTTCAGGGTTAATAATTAGTACCACATAAAAGGAAGAAGATTGGGATACACAGGTGAGGCAATTCTGTATAGACCTAAGCAGAAGGCTTCTAGATTAAGAAGAAAGCTGAAAGAGGAAAAATCAATCAGTTTGGCAGAAAGTGTCAGAAGGATTTGGATCTCAGGTAGTGGGGCAGACACACCCAAGGGTTTGCCCAGATTGCTTTGTGCTAGTCTCTAGATCGGTATCTTCCATCTCTCCCAACCCACAAGTACAGAGTGCTGAATCACTCTGTGAGTTGGAGTTGCTTATTATGGGATGTAGTTGCTATGGCGGTAGGAGGGGATCAGCTAAGATAGACAAGTATTCGGAGCATTTCATTATTGTGATAAACCTGGGCCCTGTATGATTATGCACCAATGTGTTTGGTGACCTGGCTTTGGAATTTGTCGTCCCTCTTTCCACAATGCTGAAACACACCACAAGGCTCATAAAGTATACCAAAGATTTTAGTAGTAGAGGGGTATCCATCATCTCCATCTTCTGGGTAACGACTAGGGGTCAACGGAGGTAATCTTCTGACAACTACTTTTACCATCTGTTCTTGGCTATGACTCTTCAGAGACAACATGAGGACAGATATTGGAGTGGGAAGCAGATGAAATTCAATGTGAGAAGTGTACTTGGATGACTGCTTTTTCAGTCTTTCTCAAACCAATTGTCCAATACTTCAGGATAAGCACATTCTGCCCCAGTCTCTCTGGGAGAATAACAGAGCAAAATCTGCCTCTGGGACAGGTTTCATCAAGACACTGATGGTTAGTACTGTGATGATTTCGAATCATACCAATCCTCATCTGAGTACTTGATGCCCTTTGTGCCGTTAACAAGATGTCCGTCCTCGTGATAGTTTTGATTTCCACTAACTATTGGATCCTTAGCACTTTTACTACCTGCCTGAACCTCCAATGTCTCAGTATTCCTTGCTTTAAATGTGCCTGTTAATCCTTGCCCCATCACTTTTCACGGGCCTGGGAATAAATAGGTTATGTGAATCATTTAAGTAGAGAGTAAGGGACACATGAGGCATTGACATAGATCAGAAGTTCATCTCTATTCACAACCTGCAGCACTTTATTCTTATTGTTTGGAGACTCCTGTTTAAATTTGAAAACTCTTCTTTCGTTTATACCCGTTCGTCCCACTTTCACCAACTACTGCATTTAAAACAATGATAGTGTTTATTATCAACACAATATCTTATCATTACTGCTTATTTCTATTGGTTCTTGAAAATAAAACAGTGTAGAAGTTGTACGTGTGATGTTAGGTAGAAACTCCAAGTAGACAAGTTGTTTAACCCTGTCTCCAGCTCTATTTGATTATTTAGGTTCTTATAGTACCCCAAGGCTGAACTTACCTCAGTTTCTAATTCTTTAATACTTTTCAAACTCCCTAAAAGAAACAAACGGCCTCTTTACCATTTGTAAGAAATGATCCAAATAAAATGATCCAAGTCTCTCCAATTTAAGCTACCTCCCATTTTGACTTTATAGCATTTACTCACCAACCAGGAGGTAAGGGGGGTACAGTAGAATAGCTTTTGTTGCCAGCATAATATTTTTAATACTCTTCATTAAATCGTGGTATTGAGGAAGTATTATTTATCATGTCTTAGTGGTGTGTTATGTACTGAGAAGAACATATAATTAAGCTGTGAAATAATGACACGGATTTTATAGGTCACAGGTCAATCCAAAAGCTTTCACCTTTGTGTTTCCTCTCTCTCATTTGCCTCCATATTTGACTAATTGACAAATGCTTATTGAGAGCCTACTCTGTCCCTGCAATATGCTAAGTAGTAATACGAGACCCAAAGAATTACAGCACTACGGCAAAACAAGACCCCAACCAATAAGGAACTCACAATCTACTGGGTGAGATGATACTTACGTGTGTAAAGCAATTAGGAAATAAGGCTGTGTATATTATGTGAAAATTACTTGTCTTTTTTTGCACTCCCCTTTTAACTGTCTATAAGTAAGATGTCCTGGCTCCTGTGCATGTGAGAGAAGGAAAAGAAAAAGAAATAGACTATGTTTCCCTTATTTAAGATCTCAGAATTTAGTTGAGAAAGAAAAGATAACATGTACATGAATATAGTCAGCATTTGCAAAGTAAATTGGGAGGTTGATAGAAAAACACAGTGACCAGGTTAACCAAATGGGCAGTAATGATGAACAAAGACATCATGGAGAAGATGAGACTGTTGATATTTCAGTATACCCCTTCTCGCCTTCCACCCCCCAATGGAACATCCCTTTAGCCATGAAACTTAGTCAAAGATTCCCATTTTTTAGTTCCCAATAGCTTTTTCTGGGAATTCCATACAATAGAAATGGTGGAGACTGTGTTTTAAGACTGTTTTAATTGACTGATAAGTCTACACCGACTACTTACAGTACACGGAATGCTAGAGAAGAATCCCAAAAGGCAGAGCAACGCCTCGGGAAATGCTATCATGCCTCAGTCCAGAGGCTCTTCCCTAGATCTGTCCTGCACATGCTATGCTTATCCAGTTGCACCTAAAATAATACATAAAATATGAGACTGGCTTCTCTTTCTACAACCTAAGAGTCTTTAGAGGAAGATGATAAAATGGTTTGCAATTTCAGTAAGGATGGACTAAAGAGCCAATCTATAGATTTTAGAAATCCTATCAGCTTATCAACCTAGAATTCTTTAGACCAGAAAAATCTCATACCTCATCCAAACTGTGACTATCTAAGATGAAAAAATTCCCATGTGTTTCATGATGTAAATTTCTTTTATTGCTAGAACTCTAAACTTGTCTGATTATGAGTCATTTGGTTTTAATTATCAAAAAGTAACACCGAAGATTATAGGTATAGATGCAGGTGTAGATATAGATATAGACATAGACATAAACATAGACATAGATATAGATACACACACACATATAGTTTCTGGATGGCACAAACGGTTAAGAGCTTAACTGCGAACAGAATGATTGGTGATACTAGTCTAGTCTACCCAGAGAGAGAGAGAGAGAGAGGAAAAGAGAATATAAGGTTTTAAAAAAATACTTTATTGCCAACTTCATCTTAAACATTTTTTAAATAGCCAATTCACCAAAAGCATGCCTCCTTCAACCTACATTTCTGAGCTATCTTAAAATTCCTACAGGCCAAAAAGTGATTTCAAACTGTAATTTTAAATTAGAAATTAATAAAATGGATTCTACTTTCACCACCGAGGAGAACACAATCCTTCAGAAGCAAGTAACTCTTGATTCCTTTTATCATTACTGAAAATGGCAATAACTAATTCTACTGGAGACTAGAGTCTCAAATTCAACTGGTTAAAAAAAAAAAAAATTGTACCCAGGTTAAAAATTCTCTATAATACAGGTGTAATAATGGCATTCTTTGGGCACCATGACAACATGGCAATGCTTTTGGTGTTTCTGTGTTGTTGTTTGTTAGTTCACAGTGGTTTAGGAGCAATTTACCCTAATTGGCCAATTAATGCAGGCAGACTTAAAGACAGGGAGGGTCAGTGCCTGAACTAGGTCTTACTCTTGAAAGAATAACAAAGGGAAACACTGTTTGTCAACTTAACTTCATGGTGCCCATTTGTTGGTTCATGTTAGTTTTTGGTTTCTTCACCTTGGTCGGTTTTTGTCCTATGGCGGTGACAATCCCTTCCCCCACTACCCTTTCATCCCAACTTTTTTTTTCTTTCTGTTTCTAGATAGAACCATGTTTAACAGTAGGGACCTCCGACTCTGTCAAGACTCCTTTGCTTTATTTCTGAAGTGACTATTTGCGAACACGCTATGGAAGTGTCAGGAGATTGTTCATCCTTCCTCAACTTCCTGTTCAACCACTTGGCCATCTGTAATATGTAGAAAGCCTTTACCTTTCAGCCTCCTGGCTGAAAGTTAAACAAGATAGAGGATAAAGCCTAGTAACTAAAATACTGTATTAATTTTTATTTGGAAGTCAATGCCCCAATTCCATCCATTTAGTGCATTTGAACACTCTAAACCCTCTACCAACCCCACAGTTGCCATCAGGTATAACCAAGATGCACTGAGATGACGGAATAAAACAGCCATGGTCCCTGGGATTTCTCATAGAAAAGGTTTCTTTGCCACCAGCATTGTTTTTGACTCCCTCAAGAGGAATCGAGAACTATGCTTCTCTCTTTCCACTACCACAGTTAGTCAATGGCTATTTCCACCTCTTTCCTGGTTATGGAAACACAGCCGAGCTCTGTAAGCTTGCTATCTCTCTTAGCTTCAAATCATTAGAAAATCCATTTTCATGCATCATCTCCTATTCCAACCTCCTGCATGTTTTCCTCTTTATCCAAAGTGGACAACCAGAAACAGCTTTAATCATGGGGAGATTAGAGATAAAAAAAAATTCTAGAAGTCATGAAATGCAATCAGATATTCCAAGGACATGATTCCATTGATTTCTTAAATGCTTTAAAAATGTCCAGAAACCCCTTTTAAAATGCCCACAGAATTATTTTTGAAGTTCTATACCCTCCTCTGGGTAAACCTGCCTTTTCTTCGAATCAGCATTCAAGATGCATTATAAAGTTCTCATTAGATTTTACTTTTTTTCTCTTTTATTTAATTACTAGAATTACAAGAGTTCTATTTTCTACACATTTTCATGGCAAATGTACATCATTTCAGATACATTAAGGCTAAATAATCTTTTGTGAACGAGCCTCAGGGGAAACTTAACTGCCATTTGTAACTTTTTGTGCAGGAAAATGAATTCTGAGTTCCAAACAACTGATTTCAAATGAATGTTTGGAAAGCTACCCATTTGCAAGTGGAATTTTTTTTTTCTCTATATTTTTTGCATTCTCAGCTGTAAGTCTGACAAGGTCATCCAATGGAATGGTCCTCGGAAAAGTTCGTCCAGACAGGCAGGTGATGGTCAGCACCCCAAGTTAGCTGGTGCCAAAACAATTTTATACCTTGAAGAGATTGGAACCTCTTGTTATTTCCTTGACCTTGCGCTCACTCAAAAGGGCAAACCTAGACAATGCAGTGTAAAGTCCATCCTGGCCACTAGCCTTGGGACTTTAGAAAAGTAACTGAGTCTCTTAGTTTTTCCATATATAAAATAAGAATAACAACGTGATGGAATATTGTAACAACCAGAGACGTATATGTCTCTAATAGCACCTGATATTTAAAATAAATGACTAACAAATGGGAGCTGTTATTATTAATAATCCAAACCGTTGTTGAGAATCAGAAAGACTGAAGATTCAAATCCGTTTGATTCAGCAAACAGCACGTATTGAGCCCTTATTAGCTAAGTGGCACTGTGCAAGGTACAACAGGGATGCACAAGTTGACAGAAGGCAGGGTAATGGAGCCTGAAGAAGATTCTAAGATGGCAAACAAACAATAGGAGCCAACTCTGATTTGCAGACACATTTTTTTGTTTGAACATCTTTATTCTGCCAACCACATCATAACACCCTTCAATCACACTCCTAGGTATTTACACACTGATTTGAAAAAGTACATTCACACAAAAACTTGGGAATGAGTGTTTATAGCAGTTTTATTCATAACCAAGATGTTCTTCAGCAGGTTAATGAATAAACAAACTGTGGTACAACCATGCAATGGAAAACTATTCAGCATTAAAAAGGAATGAGCTATTAATCTGTTCTACAACGTGGATGAGTTTTAAATGCATACTGCTAAGTGAAAGAATCCCATCTGGAAAGGCATATTGCATGATGCCTTTCACAGGACATTTTGGAAAAGGCAAAACTATAGCAATGGAAAACAGACAAGTGCTTACCAGGGTACGGGAAGGAGGAGGGTTGACTAGGTAAAATACAGTTTATATTTTTAGGGCATAGAAGCATTCTGTATGGAACTGTAGTGGTGAATACATGACACTTTGCATTTGTCAAAATCCTTAGAAACTTATAGAGTGAAAGAGCGAACTAGAAGGTTGGGGGATTCCAAGATAAAATGCAGCTGTGACAATAGAACCTAGCTGTGTTACATGAGTATGATATAACCTCACTGAAGGGGGTTGGGGAGAAAAGAGGCTAACCTAAGTAACTTTGCAAAGGAAGGGAAAGTATAAGACTAAAGACAAATGGAATTGCACATAAGTACTGTAAAGTTAATTCTTACAAGTGGTATAAGCTAACAGTACTGAAACCACTATACATGCACACCTCGACTGAAAAAGTAAGTAAATGGATTGCTGATGGTGGGAGTCAGGTTTCTCATTGTTGGTGTAGGAGGTTACAGACACACAATGGGGGGAGGATGGAATGATTCATATAGTACAAGATTAGAATCAGAGATATCAGTATGAATTCATGTTTAGATACTTAATGTAGATGCAGATGGATAGTTATAGATATAATTATCATATGTGTATATAAATGGGTCAGTATACATACATATATTTCCTAGCTGTCTGCCAAGAGTTCTACAAACAATGATATAAAAGTACCAATGAGCACATCCAGTGCCTAGACCTTGGTTTCTAGTGTCATTCTCCAAAGAAACCAGGGTTCTTTCAAATAATAGATGATTCTGGGGCCAGGACAGGAAATATACAAGATGAGCTTGAGCCTGGAATGTCATGTAGTACCAGAAAGTACTGAAATGCCAGACAGATAGATAGATAAATAAAATAAAAATAGAGGCAAATATGTCAAAAAGATGTAGGTGCTAACCTGAAAGAGCTCCAGTGGCCAAACTAGAACAAGTTGAGCAAAAAAAAATAATAAAAGTAGCATTGGATTATAACCCAAAGTATAAAACAAATATCCATGAGTTCATATTGATTAAAAAAACCTATGAGTTCATACAGATATAAATAAATGATGAAATAAATAAATGAGAAGAAGAGACAAATCTTCCATATAGAATAATTCCAAATAAAAGAATTTTGAAAAACTGTTATAGTCCAGAGGAGGCTAAGGAGATATGATGACTAAATGTAATGTCCTATCCTCGATGGGATCCTGGAATGCAAAAAAGGACATTAGGTAAAACAATTAATAAAGCTGAATAAAAGATTGAGTTTAGCTAATGCTAATGCACCAATCTGGGTTCCTTATTTGTAACAAATATACCATAGTAATGCAAGATGTTAATAGGAGAAACAGGGTGTGGGGTATATGGAAACTCTCTGTACTATCTTTGCAACTTCTCTATAGCCATAAAACTATTGTAAAATGGAAAGATTACTTAAAAAAATAAAGAAAATTACCTTGTAGCACAGGATAATCTGTTCTAATAAAGTTCCACTGTTTTTGCTTGGATCATCCTGTTCTGACCTTTCCTGACATCACAATCTGTTCCAGGTTGTCCTCAGCTGTGACAGATTTAGGATAAACACCCCAGTACTTCTCCCTTTCCTTTCAAGGAGGACCTGTGTGTCTTAGGTGCTCCAGGCTCATTATGTCCTGCTCTGAACAGCCACACCTGCCTCCACACAGCTCTCATCTCTCTCCCTTTCTTTCCTCCTGTTTTATTTTCGCTTTCCATTCTTCTCACCTCTAAATTTTGAAGCTATTTTTTAAGCCACTGCTGTTGTTAGCTGCTGTGGAGTCTGCCCCCTACTCATGGTGACTCCATGCAAAATGGAATAAAACGCTGCCTGCTCCTGCACCATCCTCATGATCAGTTGCAGGTTAGACAGATGGTTGTGATCCGTAGGATTTTCATCGGCTGATTTTCTGAAGTAGACCACCAGGGCTTTTTTCCTAGTCTGTTTTAGTCTGGAAGCTCCACTGAAACCTTTTCAGCATCATAGCAGCACACATGACTTCACTGACAGATGGTGGTGGCTGCTCATGCGGTGCGTTGGCTGGGAATCAAACCCTGGTCTCCCACATGGAAAGCGAGAATTCTACCACCAAAAGCTAGCAGATTTGCTACGTACTAGAAACTTTCCATATGCTGTTTCTAGTCCTCCAATTTATAGATGAGGAGACCAAGTCCCAGAGTGTTTAAATAACTATTTCAAGGCTATGTGGTTCATAAGTGTACATGTCTGTCCAAAATGAAGAGCAAGCATTTTTCTCCCCGACACAGGCCCTCCACACCAGCAAGTCATTGCAGCATCTTTCTTAAAGCATTCTAGATTCTCTTTCTTCAAGCATGTGATGCAACAGGATAAAGAATGTTACTACTCAACTTTTGAAAGGAAACTGATCATGGTTGGGTGTGAAGGAATAGGTGGGATAAAAGGTTAATAGAAGAGGAGATAACCAAATCCTAAGTAAAGGCAGTCTTGAAAAAAAATGCAACTATGATACAATTGCCATCCCTGGTGAACCAATGCATCCAGGAGAGAAATTGTAGGTGTGGTGTTCCTCTCTATCCCCTCCCTTGCACACAGGTGGCTCAACAGGAACATTGTGGCGTGCTCTTGCTCAGTCAGCAAACCCTATGGGCCCTGAAGGAGCTCACCACCAGTGGAACTCATACAAGAAGGAACGAGGCTTCTTAAAAGACCTCAGCTTGGGGCTGTGCGCATCAGGGAGAAAAAAGACACACCTCCTAATTTCACCAGCGCTCATCTGCTGAAAATCATAAGAAATCGAAATGCTACGTGAGGACTCATTCACATGAAGCTTTAAATTGATGTGTTTAAAGAGATTGAACAAACTCTTTATGTTACAATCTGGCATGAGCTTTTAATATTAACTACTACATATTTTATAGACGGTATTTTTTGCCAAACACTAAAACAAACATTAAGATGCTTTTGCCTCAACTGGTACGGTGCGTGCTTCCAAAACAGTGGTATAAAAAGCAGCATAAAACACATCATAATCATATAAATCATCTGCATTAAGCTCACATTTGCCATGAAAGTGGCAGTTATTTTTCATCTACAGACAATTATATCTCAATTACTTACTCTCTGTCATGGAAAATTTTATTAAAAACCCTCATTTCGTTGATGTAAGGATACATTTTGTTTGGAGAGAAACATAATTTCTAATTTAAACTAATGAAAGATCTAGGCATTTTGAATTAGTGAAGGGCTGATGGCTATTGAAAAATATGCAGCTTTATTAGTTTCATATACAGCAATAACACAAACTAAGCTGCAAAGCTTACATTAGGAAAAGAAGAACCTAAAAGAGAGTTGGCCTTTAATGAATGGCATGTGCAGTGCTATATGTCTTCTCAGTAAAATGTAGAGCATGAAAAAGTTTCTTCCATGAATAGTTTAAATGCACTTCCTGTGTTATCGTGTTTAAATTTTGAATTTGCTTAGCAGTTCTTTTCTTTTTAACTATGCAGGTATATTTGCCAGATCTAAATCATAAATCTGTCTTGGAAGAAGTACAGCCAGAATGCTCCTTAGAAGCAAGGATGGCAAGACTACATCTCACACACTTTGGACATGTTGTCAGGAGGGATCAGTACCTGGAGAAGGACATCATGCTTGGTAAAGTAGAGAGTAGGCAAAAAAGAGGAAGACCCTCAATGAGATGGATTGACATAGCGGACGCAACAATGGGCTAAAACATAATAATTGTGAAGATGGCGCAGGACCAGGCAGTCTTTTGTTCTGTTGTACATAGGGTTGCTATGAGTCAGAACTGACTTGATGGCACTTAACAACAATAAATCATTATAGATTCAGAATTACTACAGTTCAGACAAATGAGCTTTTTTTGTGTGGTAAGGGAGTGGTTTAATTAAACTCTAGATAAATTAACTAATCTTAAATAATATGCAACATATCTATAGATTATAGATTGTAAGTTTTCTAAAAGGATTAAAACAAAACAGAAATTTCAAAAGAAACATATGCTCTTTGAATTTAAGAAAAAAAAGAAAGCTAAAGAGGAGTAATTACCAATGTATTAGGTTGCAGTGGAATGATTTTCAGAAAATAAACTACTCTGCTTTCAAATCCAGCCCTGCTATCACCTCAGGATATTGCCATTTATAATTTTAGGGGAGAATATAGAAGACATTTTCTTGGTTTAATACACTCTTTGTAGATGCTTTGTAAGAGTATTTCAGGATATAAGAATGACTTTAATCCTACTGCACCCTTTGCATTTTATGTCTGCCAAAGAATAGCCTGTCACTTCATGGGCATGGCAGCCAGGCAGGTTCCCCCAGGAATAATGGCATGGATCAGCCACAGTGGTAGCAGGATGTGACTCCCCTAGCTACTACAGTAAGTCCTAGGGTTAGGAATGTCTGACTTACGGACAACTCATACTTGTCCTTTAATGTTATGTAAATTTTTCCTCACTTTGAAACTACTGACCCAGTCCTTACTGGCAACAAATTCTTTATCGCAATCATCTTCACTTGCTGCACGTGCAGCTTTTACATCCTTGAAAAGGCTTCAAGACTTTTCCTGCACTACAGAAAGGCTAAATAAGAACCGCATGCGCCTATTCCGACTTACCTACAAATTCGACTTAAAGACAGAGTTAGGAACAGATCTCGTTCTTAACCCGGGGACTGCCTTACTCAAGAAAACATACACACTCAGCTTTATTGAAGTAACAGTATAAGATATTCCACTACTTTATATATGAAATGAGAGAATAGCTATTAACATAAAGATTTTATCGTAAAAGAGTGATGCAGGAATGGTAATCGTTTGCTATCTACTTTAACCATCACCCATCTGTCAGTTTGTTGTACTGTGGTGGCTTGTATGTTGCTATGATTCTGGAAGCTGTGCCACCAGTATTTCAAAGTAGAAGAGTCACCCATGGTGGACAGGTTTCAGCAGAGCTTCCAGATGAGGGCAGACTAGAAACAAAGGCCTAATGATCTACTTCTGAAAATTAGCCAATGAAAACTCTATGGATCACAACAGAATATTGTCTGACATAGTGGTAGAAGATGAGCCCCCCCAGGTTGGAAAATACTACACAATAGTCACACATGGGCTCAAACATACCAACAATCATGAAGATTTAGCAGGACTAGGCAACATTTCATTCTATTATACATAGGTCATCATGAGCTGGACCAACTGAATGGCAACTAACAACAACAAATTTAATTTAAATTTCTTGTGTCCTGTTGGAATAAAATATAGCTTACTCTGAGACCTCTTGTCATAACAGAAGAGATAACTCCCTTCTATGAGTTCTCTGTAATCCTAAACTGACTTCATTGGTCTTGCAAGTATTAGAGAATGGGAATCCAAAGAAGAGGAAAGGAAAAACTGCATGAATAGAATTCTTTGACCCCAGTCTTTGTAACTAGACCTAATAGATATCTATGTTTCTCAGGTGATCGACCCTTAACATTGTAATGCAGCATGTAAAATGTGCCATTGGGCGATGTAATCAGTTATCTAGGTATTACCAGTTTAAGTCCGTAGAGCAAAACCTGTCTTGGCATAATACCTACATCACTGATCATATCACCCAATGGTACATATTCTTACTGTATGACAATGTCCAGCTGGCTAACAGAAAAGGACCGCTGCAACAGTAAGCACATGCATAATTTTTGGAATGACAACAATTAAGAACTAAATGTCTTCAACATTCATTTGTCAAACATTTATTAAGCTCCTTCTGTACTACATTTCCCCTTAGATTACTAGAATTTACTCATTTAGTAAAGGTAGCAATTTTTCTATACTATTCTTTGTTTCTCAGACCTAGATTAATAATATAATAAAATATTGGTCAGAAAACATTTATTTAGGTAAATATACTAATTATCCAGTTATTATAAAGCTCTTTTTATATCTAAAATATCAAATGATCAGTATAACTTCCAGGGACATTAACACTTTCTTTTTGAAAGTTATGTCTTACACATAAGCCAAGATTCAGTCTTTCAGAAATTCCTTTTCCTTTGGAACTAGCAATGAAACAAAATGGTGGAAATACCATTTAAACTCTCTAAATCCACTTAAGACTGGGCTTACAACAGGGAGAAAAGTAAATAACATCTTTAAATGTCTAACATATGGGCTCTACTTGCTTTTTGCTGTAAGAATTTCATTCTTAAAAGACTGATTTACTACTTTTAATCAATTTCAACTCCTGTTGCCATGCTTTATATTTTCGTTAATCTATTCATTATAACCCTTGTTTTCCAATAATCCTGAGATGATTATGAAATTGGACAAGATAACCTCTTATTTTGCATTTATTTTTATCAACAATCTCTTTAATTCATAACATGCATGCAGAAGTGCCCCTAGGTATATAAGTAGTAATAACAATGGAGCTGACTATTATACATTGAGCATTATTTTAAATTCTTTACATATATCATCTCATTTAATTCCCATGAAAACCCTCTAATATGGGTAACATTATTACCTCATCTTATAGATCTTGGAGAAGAATACTGAATATTGAATATACCATGAACTGCCAGAAGAACGAACAAATTTGTCTTGGAAGAGGTACAACCAGAATGCTCCTTAGAAGCAAGGATGGCAAGACTTCATCTCATATACTTTGGACATGTTATCAGGAGGGACCAGTCCCTGGAGAAGGACATCATGCTCGGTAAAGTAAAAGGTCAACAAAAAAGAGGAAGACCCTCAACAAAACAGATTGACACGGTGGCTACAACAATGGGCTCAAGCATAACAGCAATTGTGAGGATGGTGCAGAAAGCTTTTGAAAACTTGCCTAAGATAACATTGCTAAAAGTGGCAAGCTGGAACTCAGGCAGTGTGATTCCAAAGCACACATTCTTAACAATTATGCAATATTGCCTTCTGAAATAGATGGTTTGTCTTTGGCTGACAAAACATACATATGTCAAAAGTTTCCAATTTGTCTGCTTTTAAGAAAATGATAACTAAGGTAAATCAATCTCTTTATTTAACAAAGTCAGTCTCAAAGGTAGAATTTCAGATATCACGACAGGCAAGTAGGGCAGATGTGAGTGGTCGATCAGTGTTCCTCCTGCCCTGAGATAATTTCCTGTCTGATGACAAAGGGAAGAGTTAGAAATTGCTGGAGTAATATAGAATTTGTAGATTTCCAAGCAAGATGCTATCAGGATTAGAATTTAGATTTGAAAGAATGAGGCACGAGTTGCTAAGACTCTAACACAACACAAGTCTAGCAGAATAGCTTCGGAGAGCCTGGAAGAGTGAAATATGGAGAGGCAAGAGAGAAGCTCTTTCTGGAAAGATACCTGGAATGGATGATTAAATGTCTTTTTGGGGTGCCAGTCCCTGTGCTTGTATATCTTGCAGATTAGCAGACTTAATATTCCCTGCAGCCTTGGTCCTGTCTTTCCTGTGAAAATGGGGGTTTCAATAGCACATAAGGAATATTGTTGAGCTTCTCTCTGGGTTAACATCATTTCTGGCTTCTGCAAATCTAGCAAGCAGAAAAGTATAATGTGGAGGGTTTTATATGCTATTCTTTTAATAGGAACAATAAATAAATCATCAACATAAGATGATAGCCATGTTGCTTTAGGCAAGGCAAGAGTAGGGGTAAGACTAGGAATGCAGGAGGGCCTGGAGTCATACCCATTTTTCCTTCTCCTCAAAGCCTGGGGCTTTGCGAAAGTTAAGTTAAAACCACTGGTTCTGTAGGAAAGGGACAGCATATAGAGTGTTATGACCAGAGTTCAAGTATCAGTTTTACCACGAGATTTGGGGACAGACTCTAACTCTTTGACTGAAATTCTTCCATCTGTAAATCCTGGATGATTGTTGAATCCTGAGTGCCCTTTGAGTGGTTCAACCATCCTCAGTGTCAGAAAGGCTGAAGGATGGACTACCACAGTGGCTCTCACAAAAATCACAAGACCAGAATGAGCCACACTCACTCCTAGTCCCAGGGTTCCCTCATCTGCAGACAGGACCACCAGTTAAGCCACTGGTTCTCAATTGGGAGCAACTGTGCTCCCCAGAGGACATTTAGGAATGTCTGGAGACATTTTGGTTGTCATAACTGAAGGTACTGAAGGTGCGCTAGGGGCATGTAGTGGGTAGAGGACAGGGATGCTGCTAAACATTTTACAATCACAGAGCAGCCACCCACAGCAAAGGATAATCAGATCCAAAGTATCAGCAGTGCTGAAGTTCAAAAATTCTGAAATAGATCAAGTGAAGCCAAGTGGATACAGGAAATATTAAGTTTATTTGTACTGACTGAAAGAGTCTCAAATGAAGATAGAACAGATATACAGTATCTGCTATCTCCTGAGCATTCAGACTAAACTCAGCTTCAATTTATAATTGAAAACTATCCTGCTGTTGTTGTTAGGTGCCATCAAATCAGTTCCGACTCATAGGGACCCCATGTACAACAGAACGAAACACTGCTTGGACCTGCACCATTCTCACAATTGTTGTTATGCTTGAGCCCATTGGTGCAGCCACTGTGTCAATCCATTTCATTAAGGGTTTTCTTCTTTTTTGCTGACCCTCTACTTTACCAAACATTATGTCCTTCTCCAAGGACTGTTCCCTCCTGACAACATGTTCAAAGTAGGGAAGATGAAGATCACCATGCTTGTTTCTAATGAGCATTCTGGCTGAACTTCTTCCAAGACAGATTTGTTTATTCTTTTGTCAGTCCATAGTATATTCAATATTCTTCACCAATACCATAACTCAAAGGCATTAATTCTTCTTCGGTCTTCTTTATTCATAGTCCAGCTTTCACATGCATTGAGGTGATTGAAAACACCACGGCTTGTGTCAGGCACACGGAAAACTATCCTACCATATCTTATTCTTGGTCTACTTCTCAAATTCATTTTAAATCTTCCCCAAACATTTCCCCAAAAGGGAGCATGGATAGCTCTATTCCTATTAACTATTTTCTACATTTGCCTGTGGCTTTCTTATTGTGCCATTATAGAATCTGAACCCTATAACCATAGTGGTCAGGGGCAGAGCATGTACACTGTGTTTTATTTGTGGGTATCTTTTCTCCACTTGGCCCTGGTTTCCTACGTGCCCTTGACTTATTGCAGTCTTAATTGTCTCCAAAATTTAAGCTATCTTCTTTCCCCTGTTTTTCTGTCCAAGAAATTAAATATTATAAGTGTTTTGTCCAGATAATTACAAACACTCTCTTTAGTAACTGTCTTTCGAAAATCAATTGTAATCTGTAAGGCAATATATTGTAAGTATACTTCATTACTTACTGTTTCTGCTCTTATCCCAGTACTATGTAGTTCCTTCTTCATTTCATTATATTCTATCAAAAATAATTACACGTTGCACAGAATTGTAGTTGGCTTTTAATGATAAACTAAAATTTTATTGCAGGAGCTTGAACATTTTATAGATGTTTCTTTGGTGATTGTTGTTGTTAATATTTTAAGCCACTAAGTTTTTGGTAATTTGTTGCAGCGGCCGTAGGAAACTAACACAGATTTTAGTACAGAGAAGTAGGGTATTGTTGCGACAAATACCAAAAATGTATAAGTAGCTATAAAATTGAGTAGTGGTTAAAGATTGGAAGAATTTTGAGGTTCTTGATAGAAAAAGTTTAGAATGCCTGGAAGAGATGGTTGTAGAAATATGAAGATTAAAGATGCTTCTGCTGAGGTCTCAAATGGAAATGAGGGACACAATATTTGAAACCGTAAAAAAAAAATCTTTGTTATAAAGTGGTAGAAAACATGACTTAATTGTTTTCTACAGTTGGGTGGAAAGCAGAACTTGTAATCCGTGAACTTGAGTATTTAGCTGAAGAAATTTTCACATATAGTGTGGAAGGTGTGGCCTGGTTTTTCCTTGCTGGTTAAAGTACAATGTGAAAGGAAAGAGATAAATCTAGATAGAGAAGTGAGAGAGAGGAAAAAGAAAAAAAAACTGTTAAGCAAGAAGGAAACAGCACTTAACAATTTAGAAAATTCTTAGCCTATCTAGTGTACTCTGGAGACAAGGACAAGTGTGTGGCTGGACAACATTTTCCTAAAGAGATTAGGTATGTAACCCATGTATCCCATCAACCATCTCAGGAGAAGGCAAGGATAGAAATGGGGTTATACGGGAAAGGTCTGTGGAAGATCCTCTTGTCTAATGGATTCCCTTAACGTACATAGGAGATCCACAAGAGTTTTGAAAATGTTATACCACCAAGAACATTGCCATCTTGGACTGAAGGGGGCAGAGACAAGATGAAAGGAAGGAAAACTCAGACTTCTGGAATTCTAGAGGCGGGGAGGCGTGGTCAACATGGCGGATTAGTTAGGCACTTCCTATATCCCTCTTACAACAAAGACCTGGGAAAACAAGCGATTTGATTCTATCTGAACATCTGACAGCCCTGAACAAGGCAAGGTTAAGAAATCCATCTGAGTCATACCTGAGAGGAAGATGGTTTGAAAGAGGTGAGGAGCACTAGAGCCGCGGCAGCGACACAGCAGAGACACAGCCACGATGGGCCGCGGTGAAGCAGGCAAACAACTGTGCTGTGCACATGCTGGAGAAGCAGTTTCCACATCGAGAGACCCGGCAGCAGAGATTCTGCTTGGACTCTCCAAACCAGTGAAGAGCAGCTCCCAAGAGTCTAGGATAAGTACATGTGTACACCCTTTGGAGGCAAGTTAAAAAAAAAAAAAAAAGCCCATTTGGGAAAAACTTCTCCCCCTTTTACCTCATACCTCCGCTCTCTCCACAGGATTTAGGAAAAACTTCTCTTCCTTTTACTGCCTCCCTCCCCACTCTGCACCAGGAGACCACTGGGCTGGAAATAGATCCCAAAAGGTGCCCTCACCCATTCTCCTGGCCTTGGAGAGATAACAAATAAGCTGCTGGCTCCCCTAGGCCAGGAGCACAGGGTCAGCACAACTCCTTTGCTGGCCATAGAAATCAGGGGTCCGCAGACTCTGAGTGCCATACACCCCTGTATAGACTTGTGGGGACCCATCTCAATGGCGTTGGCCCTCACTACCACAGTACAACAGGGCAGACAGCTGAAGTTTAACTTCAACTGCTTCAGCTGTGAATGGGCAGACTTGTGATCCTCGAAACAGCCCTGCCACTCAAGTAGGCACTTTTATTGATCTGCAGCAGGGTCTTGAGGACAGGTGATAGCTCCTAAAGTGCCTAGTCACCTGCTACAGGAGTTCAGGAAGGAGTGGTGCCCTCGAGTCTTTGCAGCCAACATAGTGGGGTGCTCTTAGCCTGGCTGCAGAAATCACCTACCTATTCACCCTAGAGAATAGGGACACGCTTTTCTTTCAGACTCTCAGGGGCAGCCGTCGGCCCCTTGCCTGGCTCACCACGTGATCCCCTACCACAGCCAGAGTCCAGTGCCTGCACCAATCACCCATGCCTCTCTAGGACTGGGGTGAGAGCCTGCATCACACACTTGGTGATCGACTGCCTGCACACCCAAGCTGATCCCATATAGGAAATTTTAATGAACTCCAGCGTGCACATACTTAGTTACAGAACCAGCTACCTGGTGACAGGACATTAGAGATCAAAAGGTGTCAAAAATCAAACTAGTGCACACGAACAGCCTATTTGGGCATATCAAAACAAAACAAAATAAGAAGCCAGGTCTCACTAAGCAAACACAAAATAAAATTATAATAAATTATTGATGGCTCAGAGACAACAGTCAATATCAGGTCACATAAAGAGGCAGTCCATGATGGCTTCAACAAGCTCCCAAAATAAAGAATCAATAAATTCTCTGCAGGAAGAGAACTGCTTGGAATTACCAGAGACAGAATACAGAAGATTAATATACTGAACTCTTCTAGAAATAAGAAAGGAAATTCGACAGAATGCAGAAACAGCCAGGCAACATATAGACACAGTAGTAGCAGAACTTAAAAAAGTTATTTAAGAACATAATGCCAAATTTAACAGGCTGCAAGAATCCATAGAGAGACAGCAATCAGAAATCCAGAATATTAACAATAAAATTTCAGAATTAGGCAACTCAATAGAAAGTCATAGGAGCAGAATTGAGGCAGTACAAGTTAGAATTAGTGACACTGAAGATAAAGCTCTTGACACCAACTTATTTGAGGAAAAATCAGTTAAAAGAATTAAAAAGAATGAAGAAACTCCAAGAGTCATGTGGGACTCTATCAAGAGAAATAATCTACGAGTGATTGGAGTACCAAGACGAGGCAGGGGGGATAACAGAAAATACAGAGAAAATTGTTGAAGATTTGTTGACAGAAAACTTCCCTGATATAATGAAAGATGAGAAGATATCTATCCAAGATGCTCATCGAACCTCACATAAGGTAGATCCCAAAAGAAAGTCACCAAGACATATTATAATCAAACTTAC
>NW_004443969.1:4808865-4916605 GCF_000243295.1 Trichechus manatus latirostris
AGGGATGGTTCAACATTAGAAAAACAATCAATGTAATCCATCACATAAATAAAACAAAAGACAAGAACCACATGATCTTATCAATCAATGCAGAAAAAGCATTTGATAAAGTCCAACACCCATTCATGATAAAAATTCTCAAAAAAATAGGAATAGAAGGGAAATTCCCATTATAATTAAAGGCATTTATACAAAACCAATAGCCAACATCATCATGAATGGAAAGACTTTGAAAGCATTCCACTTGAGAACAGGAACCAGATAAGGATGCCCTTTATCACCACTATTATTCAACATTGTGCTTGAGGTCCTAACCAGAGCAGTTAGGCTAGAAAAAGAAATAAAGGGCATCCAAATAGGTAGGGAAGAAGGAAAAGTATCTCTATTTGCAGATGATATGATCTCATACATGAAAAACCCCAAGGAATCTACAAGAAAACTACTGGAACTAAGAGAAGATTTCAGCAAAGTTTCAGGATACAAGATAAACATACAAAAATCAATTGGATTCCTTTACACCAACAAAGAGAACCTTGAAGAGGAAATCACCAAATCAATACCATTTAGAATAGCCCCCAAAAAGATAAAATACTTAGGAATAAATCTAACCAGAGATGTAAAAGATCTTTACAGAGAAAACTACAAGACACTACTGCAAGAAACTAAAAGAGACCTGGGTAAGTGGAAAAATATACCTTGCTCATGGATAGGTAGACTCAACATAGTGAAACTGTCAATTCTACCTAAAGCAATCTACAGATACAATGCAATCCCGATCCAAATTCCAGCAGCGTTTTTTTATGAGATGGAGAAACAAATCACCAACTTCATATGGAAAGGGAAGAGGCCCCGGATAAATTAAGCACTACTCAAGAAGAACAAAGTGGGAGGCCTTACACTACTTAATTTTAGGACCTATTATATTGCCACGGTAGTCAAGACAGCCTGGTACTCGTACAATAACAGATACATAGACCAATGGAACAGAGTTGAGAATCCAGATATAAGTTCATCCACCTATGAGCAGCTAATATTTGACAAAGGCCCAAAGTCCATTAATTGGGGAAAAGTCTCTTTAACAAATTGTGCTGGCATAATTGGATATCTACATGCAAAAAACTGAAACAAGACCCATATCTCACACCATGTACAAAAACTGACTCAAAATGGATCAAAGACTTAAATATAAAATCGAAAACGATAAAGATCATGGAAGAAAAAATAGGTACAACGCTGGAATTCTAGAGGCAGGAAATGAACTGATGGAGCTACTTGGCTGAAAACGTGTTATCCTTCAAGAAAAAGGAGTAATGATTCAGAGGGTGGGGTCACCACTGTGGACCCAGAGGACAGAACATTGAACTACAAAGGATTATTCTCAGGACTTCAAACCTAATGGAATCTGTGCTGCTGGGTTTCTAATTTGCTTGGGATGGGTGACCCCTGTATTCTTCCAATTTCTCCCTTTGGGAATGAAATGTCTTTCCTATACCTTTCCCATCATTATAATTTGGAAGCAGATAACTTTTTTTCTAGTTTCATAGGTCCAAAAATGGTGAGAAATTTTCCCCTCAGATCTCACCCATACTTGATTTAGATGATTTTTAAGTGACATGATTTGTAATTTTTTTGAGTTGATGATATTTAGATGAGATTTTGGACTTAAAGTTGATGTTGGAATATGTTAAGACTTTTAAGGATGTTGGAATGAGGTGAGTGTATTTTGCATGTGGAACAGATGTGAATTTGGGGGCAGGCAGAGGGCAGACTATAGTAGGTTGAATAATGTCCCACCAAAATTCCTGTCTACCTGGAAATTAAAAACGTGAACTTATTTGGAAACAGAGTCTTTGTAGATGTAATTAAGTTAAGGGTTTCATAATGAAGTTGTGCTGTACTTAGGGTAGGCCCTAAATCCAATGACTGATGTCCTTGTAAGAAGAGGAGAAAATGTATAGAGACAAAAAGAGAAGACCGTGCAAAGATGAAGGTAGAGATTGGAGTTATGCTGCCAAAAACCAAGGAATGTCAAGAGCCACAAAAAGCTGGAAGAGGCAAAGAAGGATTCTCTTCTAGAGCCTTTGGAGGAGGGGTAACCCTAGAGACACCTTGATTTCAGACTTATGGCCTCCAGAACTGTGAGAGAATAATCACTCTTGTCTTAAGCCACCAGGTTTGTTGCTGTTGCATCAGCCCTATGAAACTAATACTGATAGCTAGACCCAGATTTATACAGATTCCTCTCCCTGAGTTCCTAATAGTAAGTTACAAGTCCAAATGGACTTAAAATTAATATCCATCCAGACTTTTGCTTGCTTGTCCTTGTTTCTGAATATCCTCTCTCTCCCAGACCGTAAACTATTATAAAATTAGCCAATGGCATATATCCTGCTTGGTGTTCTCATCAGATATACTTTGTGGACTCAGTACAGCATCTCCTGCCTCAGTGAACCCTGGGTTCTCAGTTTTGGTATTTCCAGGTTGGGCCCTCTGATCTTTGTGTAATTTCTGTTAGTGATAAATGAAGAGAAGCCAAAGTAAAGTGACGACTGTGAAAATGCAAGACTTTGCAAAGACAAACCAGCCAGTATATAATGATTGCCTAGAGAATAAAATGCATGTATGTTTTAAAAGAAGCACCTTTACACTGGGTATTGTTCTTATTTTCCATAAGCAATATTAATTACCATGTGGTGTATGGAAGGGCATGAAATGGGAAGTCAATGATGAACTGAATAGAAGGCCTAGTTTTACCTTTTCCATACTCACATCATTAAGCCCTTAACATTGTTGCATATAATGAGGATAATATCTGCCATGCAATATTAAGAGTTATGCTGAATGCAGGATTGATCTAATGATGTTTATTAAATGCTGGTTCCTAATACTTTCCATAGTAGGGATGTGATAAAAAAAATAAATAAATTTATGGATATAAAAATTGTTGACACAGAGTAAGTGCTCAGAAGATATTCCCTTTTATGGAAAATTCCCATTCTTAAAAAAAATTCTCCACATTTTTAAATCACTTTTAAAACTTTTTAGCAAACACTAATAAAAGCACATAGCAATGGGCAGCTGGACTTACATTTTTAAAACCCACTCTCATATTTTCACCAACACACACATCCCTAATGGAAGAAGAAAATCATTTGAAAAAGTCAAAACATATTTGGCTTTCTTCCCTGTATTTATATCTTCTGCCAGAAAAAGAGCTGTGTGACTATATATCAAGTGTAATGAAACAATATTATGAGGAATATTCTGGAGAAGTAATACATCACTCTACACATTGAATGGTCTTCGTATTCATTCACTCAGCAAGCCCTTTTTGAGCACTTGCTCTGTGCCAGGTGCAGCGCTAAACACTAGTCACAAAGACGTATGAGATACTGTCATTGCCTCAAGGAACTTACAGTCCGTCTAAGATGGGGTTTATAGTAGAAGGTGGATGGAATGGGAAAGAGGGTGAGGGGAGAGGAGAAAAACGGGTAAGTATATAAAGGTAATGGTGCATTACAGGTCCAGTAAAACATAAAGCAAGCAGTTGTTTACTCTTCCTGAGGCTGGGAGGGAGGGACCAAGAGCCATACAAAGCTTCAAGGAGGACGTAGATGCCCAGTAAACTGAATCTGAAATGATGCACAGTATGCACCAGGCGGGAGAAAAGGAGGGAGGCAGGGCATTCCTGGAAGAGAAAACAATAAACTTAGACAAACCCATAGCAGTCGAGTTGATTCCGATTCATAGCAACCCTACAGGACAGAGTACAATTGCTCCACAGGGTTTCCAAGGAGCAGCTGACATATTCGAACTGCCAACCTTTTGGATAGCAGCCAAACGCTTAACTACAGTGCTACCAGGGCTCCAATAGAATCATAGTTTTGGCATGTGTTACAAAGATTAACCCATTGCCATCAAGTCGATTCTGACTCATGTGATATTAGGTGTGGTTAACAAGACAAATCGGCAACTAATATCCAGGGAAAAGTTATCAGTAAATTATCATCCAACACTAAAGAGGAAAATTTTTGGTACAGTGAAATGATTGGTATTTCAGAAAGGACTCTTTTGGATTAAAAAGTTGCCACTAAATTAAAACCTTTTCAGACCAGCTATTATTAACAATCAAGGAAGTGGACAGCACCTTTCTAAATCAAGCTAATGAACAAACCCTTTGTTCTTATTAAAATTTACCTTCAGTGAAACCTGTCTGGATAATCATGTCTTATACCTGGATTATGCTTTCGACTTTGGGGGAACAACCACCTGAAATATGGACCAAGGATGTGCTCCCATCTTTACATTCTACCTGAAGAAATGAACCTCAGGAAGTTTCCCAAGATCAAAGAGCTGGGACCAGAATTTAGATCTCATGATCTTGTCTTTGCACTATTTTCTCTGAAGATTGGCCTTCAGAGTACAGTAAAATTTTGAAAGATAACACACAGTTCAGCACTCCAGATGGATTTACAGCTTCATTTATCACCACTCATAACCACTTGCACTCTATCATCTAGCCAGTCTCAACTATTCAAGGCTTAAACAAGACAGTTGCGTTGTCTTGTTTCTTCTTTTCATATGTTTTCTTTGTGTCTGGAACATTCTCTTCCCCCTCTTTGCCTATCTAACTCTTGTGGAAGGTTCTTGTTCTTGTTCAGGCTTTGTGAATGGCCCCAAGAAATCTTGTATTTACCCCAACTAGCACTTATCCTTTTATATTGTAATTGTATTCATTTCTATCCTAGGCTGAACTTTTAAAAACAAGAGGCATCACCTTACTCATCTTTGAATCCTCTTTAACTAAATATTGAATGACTGAAATAATGAATGAATAAGTCCAGGGCCCTGTCCATCACACTATGCTGCCCACTGACAAACCAAAGTCAACGTTTCTTGAGACTGCTCTTTTACTCTATTTTATTTCTTTTGGAGGATATAACCAATCAACCAACCAACCAGTTGCCATCAGTCAAGTGAGCTCTGACTCATGGTGGCACCAGAGGATATACATAAATGAGAAATCTTGCCATAGCTGTCCTTCCTTGATCAAGTATACTTGCCCTACATAGTTTCTCTGTCCTAATTCTTTCACTGTCTCAAAAAAATAAATAAATAAAATTATTCAAGTAAAGGGTCCATCTATTAAATACAGTAAGTACTTTCATGCTGTTTACTTTCCATTAAAATAAAATGGAGCCCATTTTTCTTAGGACAAAATCCTGGAAACCAGAGTTGTGAGAAGTCGTGTTTTTCAATCTAGCATCAGTGATTCATCTTAGAAATTAAGGTTTCTGATGAGAAAGAGCCTCACTAAAGCACCAGAGCTGATAGTGTCCCTGCAAAGCCCATCCATTAAGATCAGAGGCAACTTTGGTCTGCTGTGTTAACCCAAGCTCTAAAACAGAGGGGCAGAGACTATCTCTAGAAGCAAGACTTTTCTCAACCCTATTGTAGAAAGACACTCATAATGTAAGGCCTGTTATTTGGGGGGTTTTGTTTTGTTTTGTTTTTGCTTACAGAAACCAGTCATTCTCATGAAGATTAGCATATCTGTTTCAAATGCTCTGAAGCCCCATAGTTGCGTTTTCTCCAATTCTGTTTACATATTTTAAAGTAAAAAGTTTATTTCTGCTGATTTCAAGGAGGAAGTAGTATGCTTCTGAACTTAAAAGTCAGAATGTATCTCTTTAGAGGGCAAATACATTTACATCCTTCGTTGACTGTTCTTTCATTCAAAGAATATTAATTGAGCACCTGCTAAGTACCAGATATTGGGCTAGTCACTGGAATTAAAAAACCAGTTGCTGTTGAGTCAACTTTGACTCATGACAGCTCCATGTATGTTAGAGTAGAGCTACACTTCATAGGGTTTTCGATGGCTGATATTTTCGAAAAAGATAACCAAGCCTTTCTTCCAAGGTGCCTCTGGGTGAACTAAAACCTCCAGCCTTTTGGTTAGCAGCAAAGCATGTTAACCCCTTGCACTATCCAGGGCACTGGAATTACCGAGAATGAAAGACAGAGACTCTGCCTTTAAAGAGCTAGTAGAGAGATGGACATGAAATAAATACTTATAATACAGAAGATTAATTGTTATTAAGGAAGTACAGAGAGTATTATCCAGTGAGAGCATGACTATCTGCCTAGGGGAGTCTGAAAGTTTTCACCAAAAATATTCTGCATGAGATGTACAGTAGGAGGACAATTTTGTGGGTAGAGGGTGGGTATATTGGGCAGAGTGAACCGTGCGTTCTGAGATACAGAGGCAGTAGGAAGATGTTATCCACATCATGCTAAAACTTCCCAACTGAACTACATGCACAGTCTGTGCAGCTATCCCAGTTTTATTTCATTTTGGTAGCACAGCACTAGGATGAGTAATTGCATTTTTTATTGAATTAGTCCATTCTTTAGATGCCATTTAAGCTCAATCTCCTTCTTTCTCTACCTTCTTGGTACAGATCCATGAAGAAATCTTGCAGAGGTTGCTACAATATTAGCAGTTCAGTTCCCTGGTGACTTCAAAATGAGTTTTTATCATCATTATAGTTAATAATAATTGCAAATAAAATCCTCAGCTTTTATGTCATAGAAATTGATTCTCAGTATACACCTGTCTATGAAAATGTCATATCCCTTAAAAATTGCTAGTAGAACAAATTACAATACAAAGCACTTACATAGCACTTTTGTTTTGGAAGATAATTTAAGTTTATTGCCCTCTATTAGTGGGAAGAGAAGCCGTAACAGGGTTAATTGCCTTCCTTAAGGCCACATGATTCATGCGATACAGGGAATGTGAGAATTCAAGTTAAGGATATCCCTCCAAAGGAAAAGACCATATAACCTGTCTTACACTCAGTTGTTGGTGGGAAGGTAGGCTTTGTGCGTGATTTGAGTTTTCTTCCCAGTGGTAAAAAACAAAACAAAAACATCAGAGTACTATGAAGAATTTCCAAAACATAAATCTTTTCAGAAGGTGGACTTCCTTATTTCACGGCTTATAACCCAGCTTAAATCTAGTTCTGCTAATGTAACATCATGCTGTGTCTTTCCATGGAAGGTCAGGTTTGTTAATGATGAGTAATTTTGTTCAGTTGTGGTGTATTGCTATCAGTTATGTCCTGGCATATATTCAAGGGCCAAAGAACATTCATAAAGAGAAGGAGAAAGGCTGTGGTGTTCCTACCTACCGCTGTTTTGCCAGGCTCCAAATGAAGCTGGAAAGAAGGGAAACACTTTTCCCACCATATTTTGTGCTTGTGTCAATGTATAGAACTCCCTAGTTACCAAAATCATGACCTCTCTGTCAGTGTGTCATAATGTGGTGGCTTGCCTGTTTCTGTGATGCTGAAACCTATGCCACCAGTATTTTGAACACCAGCAGGGTCACCCAAGGTAGACAAGTTTCAGCAGAACTTTCAGACTAAGACAAACTAGGAGGAAAGGCCTAGTGATCTATTCTGAAAATAAGGCAATGAAAACTCTGTGGATCACAACAAAATATTGTCCAACATAGTGTTAGAAAATGAACCCCCTAAGTTGGAGGGCACTACACAATACCAACAACAGTGGACTCAAACATAACAATGATCATGAAGATGGCAGTGAAGGATTGGGCAACATTTTCTTCACCAAGTGTCAGAACTGACTCAACAGTAACCAATAACAAAGTTATCAAAAGGTGTTGATTACCAGATGGTCCCAAACCAACATTAGGGAACAAAACAATTGCAAGCCAACCAAAATGTTAATACCATTCTTTTAGAACTTTGCTATGAATTTAAAACACATTGCAAGGCTTCCAACTTGGGCACCTATTGAGCAAGGTCTTAAAACATTTACTTAACTTATCTTAGATCTGACAGACTTGAACAGTGACTTAAAACATATTCATGTCTACTGTGTGAAGGAAGCCCTGTGAGGGATAAAAGAGATGGATTTGACACAATCTAGCTTTCACAGATTTATGTTTTTTAATGGTGCTAAATGTTATTCTGAAGTAGTGAAGACTCTATCACAATACCCATCACACAGACTCAAACACAAACAGACAATTCTTACAGGTGGACCATTGCCCAGTGTGTCTTAGGGTCACTATGAGTTGGAATCGACTCAATGGCAATGGACTTAGTTGTTTTTGGTTTTAGTGTAATGGTTCTAAAACTTCAATGTGCATCAGAATCACCCAGAGAACTTGTTAAAATACAGACTACTGGGCCCCACTCCTAGAGTGTTTGAATCAGTAGATCTGGGGTGGGACCAAAAATGTGCATTTCTGCTCCCAGACACCTGGCTAACTCACAACTAAAGCCACTCCCAAAGTCCACCTTTCAACCAAAGATTAGACAGGCCTATAAATCAAATAATAACACATGTAAGGAACATGCTTCTTAGTCAAGTGTACGAGACCAAATGGGCAACACTTGCCCAAAAGCAAAGACGAGAAGGCAGGAAGGGACAGGAAAACTGGACGAATGGCCGTGGGAAATACGGGGTGTAAAGGGAAAGAGGGAGAGTGCTATCACATCACGGGGATTGTAACCAATGTCACAAAAGAGTTTGTGTATAAATTCTTGAATGAAACACTAATTTGTGCTGTAAACTTCCACTTAAAGCCCAATAAAGTTTTTTAAAAATTTGCCTTTCTAATAAATTTCCAGGCAACACTGATACTGCTGGTCCAGGAACCACTCTTAGAGAACCACTGCTTTAGCTTATTAATTCTGTGCTTCATTTGAGGAGCCACGATGTCTTTTGAAAGACAATAAGTGACTTGTCATCACAAATTTATGAAGAATGTCTTCACTAACTACCTAAAACATGAGTTTCTAGACAGTTATTAATGCCTTACTTTTCCAAGAAGTAAATGAAGTAATAGTGTTTTCTAAAACTTTTCAAATTTACTTCAAAAATATGAGAATAAACCTTCAAAGTAAAAGTTGATATTCAAATACTATAAATGTTAAATGAAAGAAGAATCCATTTTATTAAGAAAAAAAACTAATAATTTTAAGATAGCAGAAAAAACTATACTTATTATTCCATTTAAATGAAGCTCAAGAACAGGCAAAACTAATCCATCATAGTAGAAATTAGGACAGTGCTTCCCTAGGAGTCTGGGATTGACCAACAGAGGCACAAAAACATTTTCTGAGTGATCTTAATTGGGATAGTGTTTACATGAGAGTATGCATTTATCAAAACTCACCATATTGTAATTATGATCTGTTGAGTGCACTCTTTGTAAATTAAATTTTACCTCCATAATGAAAGATCAAATAGAAAAAAAATTTCAAAACTGACTACTTTGTATGACATTTGCATGCTTAATTAAAAAAATAATATTTCTTTTAAGAACAGTTAAATTTATAGTCATTTGAAATAAAATTGTCCTATAATATTTTAAAGTTGAAATACTTGGCCATAAATGTCAATTGTAAATTACTGTAAATTTGCCATCAGCACAATGACTACCGTGTGACCCTATTCATGTTTATCACAGGTTGTGATTTTGCCTGAAGCATCTAAGGAAACTCCCAGAATAATTAAAAAGATGTAGACCATTTCCAACAGAGAGAAATAAATTCTCACACGCACAATATCCTTCATTTGTAATATTTCTTAAATCTTCTCTTTTGGCTTCCTCAAATATCACCATGCCCATTCTCTTAATGCTAAAGGAAAATCTGCTCTTTGCCAAATGGGATAGTAGGGTTCACTGAATACCAATGATAACTCTTCTTTTAGTGTGTCTGAGCCTGTGTTGAGATCGTGATTTAATAAAGTTTCTTTCATTTTTTTTTCCTCATCACTAAGGTCTTTAAAATTAGGACCAGGAAGAATCTCTAAGACGCGGTACAATATAGAAGTACAGTATATTCTTTGCACTTAGAATTTCATATACAATGAAATTTCAGCGCTCTTACATTGTCCATATTATGACGACATACAGATGGATTTTTTTCTTATATTTTCTTTGCATTTTTAATTCTTTTGTAGATAAAATTTGGTTATTTGATTATGAAAATTTCTTCCAAACTAAATCGTAACACCACTAAAGCGCCACATGAAATAAGCATGTGCTTCTCATCCTTTAGGCCAGGAATGTAGAATTAATAAGCAGTGAGATGCCAGTTAGTGCAATTCCATGCCGGTCTTGCCACACCAACTTATCACAAAGTCAGACTCCAAAATACCAGTTTGCTAAGGACAGAAATCATGTCTTAACTACCTCAAGTCTACGTATTTAACAAAGAATATTTGTGGAAAGATGAGATTTTAATTTTCTTTTACCCTCTTATCTTCTGTTTTCTATGTCACAAGTTTGAATGGGGCTGTAGTTAGACTTAGTAAGAAGAAAAGGTTTTTATTAGCACAATAATCCATCAATATTACAATATAAATGGCAGTAAAAATTTCCATAAAAAAGGTTTGTTCATGGATGTTCCACTCTGAAGACACTGAAAATCCTAAACTCATTCAAGTATGCCGTGTAAAGGCTGAAGGCTATCCCAGCAAGGGTACACAGAAAGAAACTAGAATTGTAGACATGGGAGTGTTTTTTACATGGAACTAGGAACATGAGAGCAGTGGTAGAATCATCCAGGTAGGTCTTGAAAGAAGGAAAGAGAGAGAGGGTGACAGACGTGAAAAGAGGAAACTGGATACAAGGTGAACACTGCATGGACTAGACAGAAAAGTAAAAAAATATTGTATAAAATATATATAATAATTAACTATATTTTGGATTTTCTCTAGTAAGATATAATACATATGATTCCTGATTAGTCCAACCCCAAACAACTCACTCACAACTTCTAACTTTAAAAAGAATGGACAATTTCCTCTACCTTAAAGATACATGAAGGCCATACTTATATTAAAATGTGAAAGAAAAATTTTTGTTCTAATTTTGTGATTCCACTAGAGAAAATTCTACTAGGGAAAAAAAGTAAACCCAAACAGAAAGAAACAATCTTTGATGGTTACTAGGGAGGGGAGCAGTGGGGAGAGAAAAATACTAACTATAGACAATAGATAAGTGGGAACTTTGGTGAAGGGTGAGATAGTACACAATACTGGCGAAGTCAGCAGAATATGACCAAGCCAAGGTCATGGAAGCTTCACAGACACATCCAAACACCCTGAAAGACTGAATTACTGGGCTGAGGGCTGGGGACCATGGTCTCAGGGGACATCTAACTCAATTTGCATAACATAGTTTATAAAGAAAATGGTTTATAAAGAAAATGTTCTACATTTGGTGAGTAGTGTCTGGGGTCTTAAA
Organism: Trichechus manatus latirostris; assembly: GCF_000243295.1. Classification (NCBI taxonomy): domain Eukaryota; kingdom Metazoa; phylum Chordata; class Mammalia; order Sirenia; family Trichechidae; genus Trichechus; species Trichechus manatus. The sequence continues at coordinate 4,820,159 of NW_004443969.1, forward strand.
AGCTTGTGAATGGCCATCTAAGATACTCCACTGGTCTCACTCCATCTGGAGCAAAGGAGAATGAAGAAAACCAAAGACACAAGGGAAAGATTAAGTCCAAAGGAGCAATGGACAACAACTACCACAGCCTTCATCAGACTGAGTCCAGCACAACTAGATGGTGGCCAACTCCCACCACTGACTGTTCTGACAGGGTTCACAATAGGGGGTCCCGGACAGAGCTGAGAAAAATGTAAAACAAAATTCTAACTCGACAAAAAAAAGGCCAGATTTACTGGTCTGACAGAGACTGGAGACACGCCGAGAGTATGGCCCCCGAACACCCTTTTAACTCAGTACTGAAGTCACTCCTGAGGTTCATTCTTCAGCCAAACAATGTGTCAGGGACTAGTTGAGATAGAGAATGAAAACAACAAATGTCATGTAACCAAAATAATGTGGACCATCTCATTCCATCATTAGCCCTCCTTATCCCACCTTCTCCATCTCTGTCATGACCACAAACAACCATAATGGGCAACAGTTGCAGAATTTGACCCACTGCAGTCTTCATTACTTTTAAAAGTTCAAAAGGAGGCGGGGTGGGGGGGACCTATTCTTTCTCCTGCCACACAGTTTTTGGCCTTTAAAGTTAATTTAGCCAATGCGATGCATTTTTGTTCATTCCCATTGTTTTTTGCTTTTTTTTAAAATGTTGTGAATGTTTACTACACTGACAATGCGCAAAAATTCCCTAGAGGTTTCTGAATTTCTGAATTGGAGCAATGTACAACTTAGTAAGTATCTGAATATTTCCAGAGCTCCAAAGTGGGTCACGTCATTATATTCAGGCGACCAAACTCGATGAAGATGTTTTATTTTAAATTATGAGATATAATAACTTTAAGAGTGAGGGAAAAATTAAGTCTAAACACCCATGGTTGAAACTAAATAAGGTTACAAAAGGTCAAAGAGTCTTTTGAGCTCCAGCATCTCATAGCTTTCCAAAAACTTCTCATCGTAGGGTTTTTCCTTAGATTCTTACTGCATTTTGTCCGTAAGCTAACGCATTACCTAAATAGAGATAGCCATTTTTAGTATAAATTCCAAAAGCCATAAACGTTTTATAATTGAGCACATAATTTGAAGAGATCTTTTCCACTCAACCCTTTTTACGGTTGCAAATTGGAAAATACTCAAGTAATTACTCCCTTAATAGTCCAATGCTTGCAACTATACATACTTTATGAACATCACAGCATCTTTTCCTCCCCAGAGCAATATCAAGGGGGGCATGAAAGAACTTAACTTGTACAATTAACCAAATCATCCAGAGCTTTGATTCAAGATTCCTTCATTAAACCATTTATATAATACATTGCTAAGTGGAGGGTTGTCCAATTTTTATGATGCCTTTCATTTCAATTCAATGGCTGCAGTTAGAATGAAAAACCAGCATCTGCAAGATCAGCAAGATGATGCAAAACCCTTACACTAGAAACATTTTTTTCTGCCTCCACAGTTTGCCTGAGGGCAGTCAATGCCAGGGCACCAATAAGGGATGTGATTTTAAGACCCAGAAAGTAACATTCATTTGTGCTTTTCCAATAAAGAAAAGGGCAAATAAAATGCTTGATTCCTATAACCTCAAACACTTAAACAGAAGGCCACTGGTCATTTTGTGGTTCTCTAGACGAACTCAGAGGTAAATAGCAGTTTGAAATTGTACCCTACTTTAGGCTATAACACGTTTCCTGCTATAGCATATTTCACAATGTGGAGATTCATATATTTCCTGTTTGGGCATTGTTAAGTGGTGATATGCTTATATAACGGATATAGACGGGAACTTAAATCTGACATGCAGAGAAAAACTTAAATCTTAAAGCTTGACATTTTATCTCTTAACTTGGACAAGGAGGTAATTGCTGAACAAGACTCTTCTTTTGCCTATGGAGGTGGTGTAAATTATCTGAATTTGAGTTCTACATTATCATATTTAAAAGTAGCTTCACTTAACTCCATATGTTTACATATGATGAGAGTCTAATTAGGCATCATTTGATATATCCTGGAGACCACATTGCTTTTAAAAATAACTGCTGATACGTGAAGGAAAATGTTTCATTATGGTCTATTTATCACTTAGAAGACTCTGACAAAGTGCAGGTAAGCTCACAAGAAAGAGACTTATTATATTCATTTTATATTTATATTCATTTTCATATTCAAATTATATTCATTTTATAATTATAGTCTATGCAATATTGTCAAAGGCCTGGCTTATAAACCAAAAAGTAACATAAATCATTAAAAGTCAGTCTCCAAAAATATTAGAATCTTAGTACAAGTGATGCATTTGTATGTAAATGAGAGCCTATGGTAACTATGATCTTCCAGGTTATCAGGTTTTTCCTTAAAAGAGTTTTAGAGAGACCCATTACCTTCCCCAAAATGCAAAGTATCCATACACAATACAGATTTGCAGAAAAAAAAGAGTAAATCCTTGACTGAAAACTTGATCATTTACAAGTCTCCTTATAAATAAGAGCATCACAAATAAGAACAAAGAAAATAGCAGAAACATTACTTAAAACTAAAACAACAGTGCAATTCTGTTCTGAGCTTTTCCCCTTTCTTTTGGCCATGTACTGTCAGAAAAACATGAAATTTTTAAAAAGGGCCTGAATTAAAGAGTGTCTCCAATGATCTCACTGGTTTTGAGTTCTATGGTGGCACACATAAAAGCATGCTTTCATACACTCTATAGTCCTTCATACGCTCTTCCATAATCACTTTAGTATAACCACTAGTTCAATGCTCACAATAAGGGTTGTCCTTTTCTTTGGAAAGGATAAGAAATCCCAAATCTATAAGACAAAGAGATGCTGTTATAGAATCTGTTGCCAATTTAAAACTATCTATTTCCAGCAGTTTGCAAATTCACCAGTTCCAGCCAGAAAATTGACACAGACTAGAAACTCTTACAGAAGCTCACTAAACTTTTTTCCTGAAATATACCACCAATAGATTCTCAGTCAAAAAGTCAAAGTCATCAAGATAAAACATGTTTAGTGGAAACTATTCTCTCCAGTTTATATACACACCCAAACAGAACCAAACACTTTACTCAAATCCAACTTTCAATTCAAACTCAAACCAAATAGATATCTCCACTGGCAATGCCCTGGCACACCAATGCCCATGTTTTAGGTAGACGGATGAAGATACATGTACAGAAGCACAGAAAAGAGCCAAAACCTGGGTCCTACCTTGAGTGTTTTTGAGGGCTGACACTTGATGTGATGGGACACGCTGGCAGTTTGGTTCATGTTGCAGGACCCTGGACAGTGCACGATCCCAAACGGAGTTCCAGGATGAGCTAGAGATCAAGTCTCTTCTACTGGACTTCAGCAGAGTCTGCTGCTGTTGCTGCTGCTACTGCTGTTGCTGCTGCTGCTGCTGCTTCTGCTGCTTCCTCACTCCGGAGGCTGAGACGCTGTCAGATTGGAGGGATCTGTATCTCACTTAGCCCTAAATAAACCATTCACTTCGTTCATCATTCTCAAAGCTCTTGGCGATGTGTAATAGAAAGCTAAAGACAGTTTCAGTTCACTTGCACTGTACCTTTTCAGTGCTGAGATGTGACAGCTCCACAATACAGCCAGTGATCTTGGCTCTTGTTCTCCTTTCAAAGGGACGAATACCAGAAAACATACAGAAATCAATTTCAGTCCCACAGTTAAAGGGACATTCTCAACTCCCCGGTTCTACCAAGGTCATACTTTTTTTTCAGTACAAAAGAATGTTTCACACATACACATACACACACACACATTCATATTCTCTCTCAGATATTTTATCATAATTCATTATTCATTCTTGTATTATTTTTTATTCCCTCTCAGATAGTGCTTGCAGTCAAAACACCAGTTAATGCTGGGAAAGAACCTGTTGGTGGTTTTAAGATTACAGGTCTTTTACATCTGCATGGTGACGGACTAACATTACTTTTGGATATTCAGGAAAGTCTGCAGTAACCGCCAGCTCAGAGACTGGCCTTGAGTAAGCTAGGAGAAAGCTTAAGGTATATAAAAAAAGTTTTCAAACACAACTGCTGGGTATTGGACACTGCACCAAATGGGGGGGAAGAAGATTATTTTCTCTTTCTTCCTTTCTTTTTAACCATCTCTTCCCTTGAGGATGCATTTTTGAGTACCTGGAACAAACTAGTGGTTAGCGCATGCCAGCCCAATTCCCAAATAGTCACCTTTCTGCCCCGGATGTCACTGTAGGTAAAACTGAATCATAAGTATTATGAATAAAATTTCCCCAGAGTAATCAGTCCCCACTAAGGGACTAGTTAGAAATAAGGGATTCAGTAGGCTTGACTAAATGGAGAACACTGTTCTCCAATTCTTATCATAAAGTATTGGATGTGGTCTAAGCTGATGTGTATGTCTCATGTATTTTTGAAGACCAACACTGTTCACTCATCAGAAATATTTCCTACTGATGAAATGTGAAGTTTATAAGGTTGAACTACATGAAGCTTCCAGGAAGCGTTATGAGTGGGACAAGAATAATACACATATACTTTAGTTTGAGGAGGAATAAACTTGTGATTTTGTGAAATAATCAAATTTACATGATTTTTTAAAAATGTTCCCAGCTCTGAAGCAAAAAGAGAATTGAACATTTTTGCAAAGTAGTCTCTGAATATTTGAGAATGGCTGATTTTCACAGAGTGCTATTTCCACCAGTGTAATGGAGGACAAGTGTTAGACAGTAGCAAGATCATACCGTCTGAAGCCAAAAGAATTAATAGTAGAAGGATTGGAGGAGTAAAGATCATGGGCAAGGAGATGGAGCCAATAAGAACGAGACAAAAAGTTGTTTGGGGTAGCAAAATCGAGGATTCACATTGAGCAAAACCAAAGGGAACCTTAAAACCAACAAATACTGAGATTTAAAGTTTAAATTTTAAATTACAAATGTGAATAGCGTGTTGCTCACCCTATATTTTTGTTGGACAGTGCTGCTTTAATAATCTATGGAGCAAAGAAAATTTTATGTTACAAATTTTAAAACATTTTTTATTAGATGACAATTAAAAAAAATAAATTTGTGGGATGCAGCTAAGTCAGTGTTTAGAGTGAAATTTATATATTTCAATGTATATATTAAAGATGCAAAAAGGCATAAAATTAATGACTAAAAAGCTATATATTCATTTGTAGGAGTTAGAAAAATAATGATAAAATAAACTCAAAGTACAGGGAAGTAAATAATAGAGAAGAGAATATATTAATGAATTAAAAAAATACAAAGCATACAATCCAGTAAACAAGTCCATGAGCATTTCAACATGTAATCTGGTAGTTTAATAATCTCTGAAGAACTGAATATTCTACAGCCTCAGCTCCTCTTTCTTAGGTAGTATTTGGCACTAGATTTCTGAGGCACTAGATATCTTGGAGGCCCAGGGAGCACAAGTGATGCAGGAGTTCAGACAGAGTTCCTCACACACATAGAACTATAGAGTATGGAGGGACCCATCAATACTGTAAGGAATCCTAATTGGGCACAGTGAGAAAGCCAACATTTGCCTTCCACAAAGAGGACATGGGTAGCTGAATTACAATCACTGTAGTCACATTGGACTTTCACCTCTTCTCCACACTTCCTCAAAACTGTGTTCCATTCACACTTGGATGGCAGTTAGGATCCAAAAAAGACGTTGGCACCAGCACCTAAAAGTAAGTGGCCAGAGTCCACCTAAAATTCTTTCCTAATGTTGAATTTTGAGGAAAATGTCAAAAAAATGCACATTAAGGGAAAAGGGTCCCTAGGATACACGTTTCTATATCCCATAACTTATCACTGTAACAAATTCTAATTCCTTCAAAAAAAAACAATTGGTGAGAGCAAAATATACGACCCAAGTCCCATTTGGGGTATTATTTTCCCTTTCTGTTACATTGCTGTTTTAGAATTAAGGAAATGAAAACAATAATACTTTTTAAATATGTCTATTTAAAACAGGTATACCTTTTTTGTAATTTTGTGAAATTCACCGTGCCTTAATATGCCCAACTGGAATGTACAATAATACAACTAGAAGAGATTAGAAAAAAAAAATTGTAAAATTCTAGAAAATTATAAATACTGTTTAATAAGGAAAACATAATACAAATTTGGGATATATGGAGTTCAATATGTTAGTGTGAAAACAGCTGCAAAATTTTATCACAGTTTTTCATATGGTAGGATTTTTAAAAATGGTCAGATCTACTCAGGACACACTATACAGTGATTCATTGTGAACTAGAAACTTCAGACAATTTAGTCCAAAGAATCAATTTCAGATTTAATCAACAACCGTGATAATAATATAAAACATTTTGTTTTCAGGTTCATCAGTTCATGCAAAATTAGGAGTGACCCTCCCCATCCTCTTCCCAAAGCAAGTGAGGAAGATGGTTATTAATTTTAGAAAATAAAACCCATAGTATTCCTTGCACAGTTATCATTTGATATGGGAAAGAGAAAGCTAGGATTGACTTAATGAAAATATTCTAGTAAATAAAGCTTTGAAACATTGTCAGATAGATTCTACTACCAGTTGCTCTCTATTTTAGGCACTGCCTGCTCTAGTCCTAACCAAATGTTCAAAGTAATGACATGCGAATTGCAAGCTTGGGCAAGACCAGGGTCTTAGTAAATGAAAATGATATCTGCAAGGATACTACCCTGATACTTGGAGTCCATTGTAAAAACCTAAGTTCCTACATGGCATAGAGAGACAACCTCCTATCTTAACACCCACTCTGTGTGTCCAGGTCTTCTGCTTAACCTGTCCCCTGAGACATCTGCATTCCTTGCTAGAACTAGAATCCATTTTCAAATTGTCAGCTGCATTGATTTGGACCTTAAGACCCTCACCGAATTCCTGCCTGGCATCTCTTTCTCCATCGATGATCCTTGCTTCTGGTATCTTCTCATCTTCATATTGTTCCCTGAATTCACTCTGGTAGATATCACTGGCCTAAATCTGACCTTCTTTGCCTTCAAAAATTGATCTTTCCTGAAAACTCCTTAAATCAGTCAGAATAGGCAAGGTTATGCTGCAATAATAAATAACCTCAAAATCTCAGTGGCTTAAAACAATGACGGTTTGTTTGTCATTATGCTATATGTTTATAATAGGTTGATGGGGGGATCTGCCCATCTTAAGGAACCCAGGTAGATGGAGGCTCCATCTTGACACAAGCTTCCATAACCAACATGGCAAAGGGTAGGAAACATGGCAAATCACACTCTCCCTTAAAGGTTTCTGGCCAATAATGGCACATAGCACTTCTACTTATATTCGATTGGCCAAAGCCAGTATCATGGACACACCCAAGTTCAGGTAATAAGAAAGTGACTTCCACCATGTGCCTAAAGAGGAGTGGAACCAGAATAGCAGTGAACAACCACAATGACAACTACACCCCTACTGTTCTCTCTTTCCACCCTTTACAGCCATATTCCTACATCTGCCTGCCAGCCTCAAGATTCCAGCATGCTCACATGTGAGGTTCCACATCTCATGATAAGTTCACTCGGAAGAGATTGCAGATGGATGTAAGACAGACCTGTTTCATTATTAACAGGGCTTTTATAATATCTTTTCCTGGGTTCTTCAGGAGTGGGACTCAGATCTATAGTAATCCTTGTATACTGGAAAATATAAAAGTTGAATGTGAGCCAAGTGTGAGCTTTTCCTCTGCTGGTGCATATAGCTCTGTGAAGGCCAGGGACCCTGGTCGGTGGCAGAGCAGGCAGGACTATGTCTGGAGTGCAAACTCTTATCTACTGTGCTGTATAAACAAAAAAAAAACAGATTCTTTTATCCTTTAAGCATTGTCTCCCTCCCTAGTACAACAAAAATTGAAACTCTTATTTTTCATTCTTTCAATAGAAATAATTTCAAGGAGTGCCTGGAAGAGCCTAATGATAGTACTATGAACTCTTAAGTAACAATAAAATGCAGATTTATGTAAAAGAACACAACTACCTAAATTCTCTTTTATCTTAGATGATCAACTGCTACGTAACTTCCAATCCCCAACCCACCTCTCTTAACCTATGCCCCATAATATTCCAGTTAAACAATATGCTGAAGGAATCACGAAGGTGGTGATTTAGAAAGTCATGGATATATATATCAATCACCCTTGTAAAGCACATGCTTCAAATTTTCAATTTATCTTGTAATTCAGATTATGAGGTGGTTTATTTTTTTCCCTCACTCATGAAGTATTGCCTGATGCCACATAGATGTGAGCAGGGATTGTTATGTTGTTGTTGCTACCTGCCATCAAGTCAATTCAGACTCAACAACAGAACAAAACATTGTCCAGTCTTGTGTGATTCTCACAATTGCTAGCACGTTCCAGTCCATTATTGCTACTATTGTTGATTGACTCCTCCTGATGAGGCTTTCAAGCTAAATGAGTTGGACAATGTTCTGTTGTGATCCATAGGATTTTCACTGACTAACTTTCAGAAGTAGATCACCAGGACTTTCTTCATAGTCTGTCTCAGTATGGAAGCTCCGCTGAAACCTGTCCACCCCGGGTGACCTTGCTGGTGTTTGAAATATCGGTGGCCTAGCTTCCAGCATCACAGCAACACACAAGCCACTACAATATGACAAACTGAGAGACAGGTGGTGGGAGCAGGGACTAGAATTGGCAAATTGATGAAATTATTACCTAGCCTACCCTAGCCAAGTTCTCTAGCTGTCTCCTTATTACCACATCCAATAATAACTGACCCAACACCCATTAACAACTGTGACTTGCCCCTGTTTGCATCTCCGTTTATTGGACTTGGCTTCCTAACCACTTCCTGATTTTTTCCACTCTTCACTCCTTGTTTCATCTCTTCATCTCCCATAAACTCTTCAGGCTGGCCATGTAGCTGATCCCTGAATTTCCTTCATGACTAGAATTTGTTCCCTCCCTAAGGATTACACTGCTGCTAGGTACTCTGGATAAATACTTTACGTGGTGCAGAGGGACCTCTGGGTGCATGTCTGCCACCATCCACCTGATTGTCATTTCTGACAGGTTCCATTCCCCACTCTTCTTCAGCCAGAACCAAACACAAACATCTTAGAAACAGTTTCTTACCCAAAAAGGAGTTCCATAGCAATGAAAAGCCACAGCATTATCTCTCCTAATGTCAATCTGTCTGATGCTTTCATTTTTAATGGTGACATTTGTTTTGTGAAATAATTCTCTTAGCAAAACTGCCAGCTAAAAATGTGATCCAAACCCTAAATTTATAGAACACCAAAATAGATGGCCATGAATTCCTCATGAGGGAATTTTGGAGCTCCCCTTGCTTTCAGTTCTCCAGATACAAATAATTCTGCAAACTGGGCCCCAAAAGCATCTTAGTGATGCCCAGTTCTATGTGCAGATTTCTTCCATGAACGTACGGAAACAAAAACTGGAGGCAATTCTTCATGTAAGCGTAAAATCTCCACTTTGCAATTGCTGACAAACGCCTTCAATAAATTCTCTCTATGATCAGAGTCACAAATCTCTGTGAAGACAGAAATGCACACATAAAATCCACTGCATTACAGTTCCCCAGACACCCAGAAACAGACTACTTTATTCAGTTCAGCTATTAGTGACAGTGGTCCCCCAAACCGCCCAACACTATTCTACGGCTCCAGGATCTGACTATTAGGAACTCTGACTATAGTTCCCTGTCCACTCATTCCTCCTTTCTCATTCCTTCCTGATCTGAGGGCTGTCCCAACATTTACGACCTGTAAGGAGTTCACATATAAGGCAGGTAATTGATGAGCTCAATAAAACAATCATTATTATCATTTAAAGAGCTTTGACAGGCAACCAAACTTGGAGCCCACTGCACACACCACACGTCTCAGCCATCAGAGTATAGGACCAATATTCTCCAGCAGCTAGTCCTCTCCCTTTCATACAGTAAACAGTCTTCAACTGCAGTTTCATTACTTCCCAGAGACAGTGCCTAGCTCATGAATCTAACCTTTGCAATGGTGAAGAGGTGTCACAGCAGGTGAGGTTTGTAACTTCAGCATTTTGTACACCATGTAACAGAAAAAATGACTCCTTTGGAGATTTTGTATGGGCTCAACAAGATTATGACCACAATACTAGGGAATTTCCCAGAAGAGAACACAAATCTAAGCGGAAGCATTAAACCAATTTAAGTGTTTATATTCTTTGAGGAGTGGAAGTAAAGAACCCAAATTACAAATATCTCCTCTTGCAACTCAGCCCTTACCTCATTCCAGGAGGACCCTAAAATCAAAGCTAAAAGGGTGACTTTTGAACTTCTAAAGATAAAGTTAAGAAAGTACTCATCTTATTCCCTCTGTGCCATCCCTGATCACTACCCATTCTTAATGGATGTCTAAAATGCTATCTCTTTCCTCAACTTTTTCTTCCTTATTTCCCCAAATAAAGCTGACCACTTCCTCCTACATTTTGTCTTTGCCTTTTTTTATAAATCAGTCATATTTTGCTTTTAGTAAGTTAGGCCTGTATTATCTGTATGTTGGCTAACTTATCCATAAAAGGATATGATTTCAAGGGATACAATTTTGATTTATGATTCTGCATATTCTATGAAACACCTTAGTGCATGTTACGTACTGAGCTGATCAATAATCACATGTTAGTTAATTAATTCATTAAATCAGCAAATGAGGTATGTTTATTGAGTTTAGCAATAAATATTTCATGTTTACCCTTGGTGAGAGAAGTTTTGGAAGAATGGCAGAAGAAATATCAGGTTTCAATGGGTCCATGAGTAAACAGAGATGAAAAAGTAGACAGACACAGAGAATAGTAACCACTCTTAATTTTATAGTGCCATGGTGGAGCCAACATGGCACTATAGACAGAAGCACCATACTTCCGTCTGCTGTAAAGACCCGAAAAACTAAGCAAAACAGATACAAACATCAATCCTGGAACCCCAAGCAGCAAATAAAGGAATAAAGAACTCGATCAAGCACCAAATGGAAAAAGTCAGAGAACAGAAAATAAGGACAGCTACGGAGTGGAAGTCCCATACCAGCTAACGTGACCAGATTTGCCATCCTGGGCTTCAGCTGCCAAAGGACTCAGACAGGTAATACAGGAAGGCAATTTCACAGAGCTCCCAGTAAAAGACAGAGCACCTGGTAACAAGGGATACATGTTTTCGCACGTCCCCATCCTTCTTACCTCTGTGAGACCTCTGCAGCTTGTCAATGGGCCACAGTTGTTCAGCTGGAGAGACACTAGCTCACTGCCACTGAGGTCCACCTGCTCCCACCAGCTGGCCCCTTCAGCCTCATTTTTTTGTTTTTTGTTTTTTTTTTTTTGGTTTTTATTTTTGTTTGTTTAGTTTGTTGGCTTTTTTTATTTTGTTGCTTCTCTAGCCCCATGTGCCATCCCCTCCCCTTCTTGACAGGCTATGATTGTTTGGTTTGGTTCCTTTGTTCTTTTTCTTTTCTTCTTGTGTATGGTTCGTTTGTTGAGATTTTGGGGTTTTTTTTTTTTTTTTGCTTTTTTTGCTGCTTTTCTCTCTCGCCCTTCCTTTCTTCTCTTTCTCCCACCCAGCTAGCCCCATGTGCCATTCCCTCCCCTTCTTGACAGGCTATGTTTTTTTTTTTGTTCGTTTGCTTTGTTCTTTGTGTGTGTGTGTGTGTGTGTGTGTTGTTTGTTTGTTTTTTGACTTTTTTTTTGGCTTTTTTTGTTGTTTTTCTCTCTCTCCCTTTCTTCCTTCTCTTTCTCACACCCAGCTAGCCCCATATGCCATCCCCTCCCCTTCTTGACAGGCTGTGAATTTTTTGTTTGTTTGCTTTTTTCTTTTTCTTTTTAGGGTTTTTTTTGGGGGGGGTTATTTTTTGATACTGTTTTTTTGGCCTTTTGTGTTGCTTCTCTCTCCTTTCCTTTTCTTTCTCCTACCCAGCTAGCCCTTTGTGACATCTTCTCTGTTCTTGACGGGCTGTGATTTTTTGGTTTGTTTGTTTTGTTCTTTTTTCTTCTTCTTCTTCTTCTTTTTCTGTTTCTTCTCTCACTCTCCTTTCCATCCTTTCCCTTCTCCCACCCATCCAGCCTTGTGCACCACCCCCAGCCCTTCTGGAGGGGCCATCCTGCACAGCTCAGTTGGAGAGTCACTGTGTGTGGTTTCCCCAGGTCTGCGCCAATGTCACTGACTGGCTCCCTCAGCACCATTTTATTTATTGCTCGTTTTTTTCTTTGGTCCTTTTTTTTTCTGTTTTGTTTTGTTTGTTTGTTATTGTTTCTCCTCTCTCCCTCTTCCTTCCTTTCCTCTCTCCCATCCACCCAGCTCTGCACACTGCCCCAGAACTTCTTGGTGAGCTATGCTGTACCACCCAGCTGGAGAGCCTCTGGCACACAGCCTCCCCAGGTTCATGCCGCCCCCACAGGCCAGCTCCCTCAGTGACATATTTTATATTTTTCTTTATCTTTCCCCCTCTTCTTTTCCTTTCTCCATCCCACTTAGACCCCTCCCTGCCTCCACCCTTTCCTGATGAGCTGTGCTGCGCCACCCCTCAAGAGAGACATCAGCTTGCCACCACCCCATTTCCACCCTACCCTCAACAGCCAACACATCCATCACTATTTTTTCTTGTTGTTGTTGTTGTTGTTTTTCATTTCTTTGTTTGATTATTGGTTTCTTCTCTTTGCCCTCTTTCCTTTCTCCTGCCCACCTAGCCCCATGCACCACCCACGCTGCTTCTCAACAGGCCAAACCACATCAATCAGCTAGAGATCCACCAGTACACTGCCTCACTGGGTCTTCCCCACCCCACCCACCAAATTCTACCCCACCACCATTTTATTTACTTTTTTCTTTTTATTATGTTTTTACTTCATTTTTTGCCCTTTTTCTTTTTTGCCTTTGTTTCTTTCTCTCTCTCTCCTTTCTCTTCTTTCACCCGCTCACTTAGCTCTGCACATCACATCCTACTTTCCCTCCTGCTTATCTGCACTGTGCACCAAATGCCACATCACCAAGTGGTACAGGCATGCTCCCCTAGACCCTGCCCTGCACTGCACCCCAGCCCTGCCCCATAACCCCCAGTTCATACCACAAACTACACATCCTCACTTCTCCACCCCAGTGGACACACCCTGCTGCACCACAGCTGAGTGACTGGCCCTACCCACTTGGACAAGGTGGTGAGGAGAATCATGCTTACAGGCGAGCAAGCAACAAAACACACCAAGCCTCCCTGCCCGGACATAACCAAATGAAATAAAAAAGCACAATGAAGCAATCAAATATACGATCAATAAACAAAGAAAATAATTCCCAAATGTCCCAGAGACAGCAGACAATATCAAAACATATAAAAAAAGGAGAGGATGGTTCCAGAAAACAACCAAAATAAAATACCAGATGACCATCTGCAAGAAGAAAAAGCACTAGAACAACCTGATAGGGAATTCAGAACTCTAATATTCAAGGTTCTCCAACAAATGAAGGAAAATGAAGACAAAGATACGGAAAAAAATAGACAAAATCATGGAAAAGACAGAAAAAATGATGGAAAGGACAAAAAGATGGAAGAAATCAGGAAAATAATACAGGAAAAAAGTCAAAATAAATAAACAACTAGAAATCATACAAAAATAGTGATTATAAATCCAAAAGATAAAGAACAAGATTTCAGAAATGGACAGTGCAATAGAAGGTTTAAGGAGCAAACGTGAAACAACAGAAGACAGAATTTCAGTGAAATTGAAGACGAATCCTTGGATACCACTTTGTTTGAGGAAAAATCAGAGAAAAGAATGAAGAAAACCTGAGAACAATGTGGAATACAATCAAAAGCAAAAATTTGCGTGCGATCAGGGTTCCAGAACAGGGGGAGAAAATGGAAAACACAAGAGAGGATCATTGAAGATTTGCTGACAGAAAACTTCCCTAATATCTTGAAAGACAAAAAGCCAACTATCCAAGAAGCTCAACGAACCCCATATAGGATAGATCCCAAAAGAATAACACCAAAACATATCATAATTACACTCGCTAAAACCAAAGACAAAGAAAGAATCCTGAGAGCAGCTCAATAAAAAAGAAAACTCACATACAGAGGGGAAACAGTAAGACTAAGCTTTCATTACCTGGCAGAAGTCATGCAGGCAAGAAGGTGATGGGATGATATACAAAAAGTCTTGAAAGAAAAAAACCTGCCAACCAAGAATAATATATCCTGCAAAACTCTCACTCAAATATGTTCATGAAATTAAGACATTTCCATATAAACAGAAATTAAGGAAATATGTAAAAACCAAATAAAACTTACAAGAATTATTAATGGGAGTCTTTTGGTTAGAGAACGAATAACATCAGACAACAACCTGAGTTGAGCACATAAGACATCATCAGCCAGTTAACAAACTAGATACTGAACTCTCAAGGATAAAACAAAACTAAAAAATTTACAACAGGGAACCAGAGACATCAATTGGTAAATGACTGCAACGTCAGAACAATAAAAGAGGGAATGAACAGTGTAGGTATAGAATTTTCAAATGGAATCAAGGCATTATCGAGTAAAAAAAGACTGGTTTAAACTTGGGAAGATAGGGGTAAATTTCAAGGTAACAACAAAGAAAGTTAACAAACCTACTCATCAAAATAAAGAAGAAAAACATAAAGTCTCAGTAAACACAAAATCTACAAAAATGAAAGAAATGGAAAAAAAATCACAAAACAAAAGGAATTCAGGACAAAAGAGTAAAAGGAATAAACAAAACATCAGCACCACAAAAAAGCACTACAAAATGACAGCAATAAACTCACACCCATCAATAATCACACTGAATGTAAATGGCTTAAATGAAACCATAAAGAGACAGAGAGTGACAGAATGGATAAAAAAAAAAAACCCAACAATATGCTGTCTACAAGAGACTTATCTTAGAAACAAGACACAAATTTATTAAAAATCAAAGGGTGGAAAAAAATACATCAAGCAAACAGCTACCAAAAAAGAGCAGAAGTGGTAATACTAATCTCAGATAAAATAGACTTTAAAACAAAATCCATCCACCATAAAAGACAAAAAAGGGCATTGTATCATGATTAAATGGATGATCCAGCATGAAGACATAACCATAATAAACATCTACACACCCAATGACAGGGCTCCAAAATACATAAAAAAAACTCTAACAGCACTGAAAAGAGAAATTGACAGTTCCACAATAATAGTAGGAGACTTCAACACACCACTCTTGGTAAAGGACAGAACATCTACAAAGAAACTCAACAAAGATACAGAAGACCTAAAGGGCACAATCAGCCAACTTGAAAGTATACGTTCTTTTCCAATGCACATGGAACGTTCTCCAGAATAGACCACCTCTTAGACCACAGAGCAACCCTCAACAAAATCCAAAACACTGAGATAAAACAAAGTATCTTCTCTGACCACAATGCTATCAGATTAGAAATGAATAACAGGAAGAGAAAGGAAAAAAAAATCAAATACATGAAAAATGAATAACACCCTGCTTAAAAAGCACAGGGTAATAGAAGAAATCAAAGATGGAATCAAAAAATTCCTAGAATCAAATGAGAATGAAAACACATCACATCAAAACTTTTGGGACACAGCAAAGGCAGCGTTCATAGGTCAATTTATAGTGGTAGATGCACACATCAAAAAAGAAGAAAGGGACAAAATCAAAACATTAACTACACAACTCAAACAAATTGGAAGAGAACAGCAAAAGAAGCCCACAGCCACCAGAAGAAATGAAATAATAGAGATCAGAGCAGAAACAAATGAAATAGAGAATAGAAAAAAACAGAAAGAATGAATAAGACCAAAAGTTAGTTCTTTGAAAAGATCAACAAAATTGACAAATCACTGGCCAAACTGACAAAAGAAAAACAGGAAAGGACACAAATAACCCAAATAAGAAATAAAATGGGTGACATTACAATAGACTCAACTGAAATAAAAAGAATCATAACAGAGTACTATGAAAAACTATACTCCAAAAAATTTGAAAACCTAGAGGAAATGGACAAATTTCTAGAAACACACTACCTACCCAAATTAACACAAACTCAAGTTGAAAATCTGAACAGACCCATAACAAGCGAAGAGATTGAAAAGGTAATAAAAAATAAAAAAAACTCCCAACAAAAAAAAAGCTCTGGCCTAGATGGCTTCACTGGAAAATTCTACCAAACATTCAGAGAAGAGCTTACACCAGTACTACTCAAACTATTTCAGAAACATAGAAAAGGAAAGGATACTTCCAAATTTATTCTATGAAGCCAGCATAACCCTGATATCAAAACCAGGCAAAGATACCATAAAAAAAGAAAATTGCAGACCAATATCTCCCACAAATATAGATGCAAAAATTCTCAACAAAATTCTAGCCAATAGAATTCAGCATCATATCAAAACAATAATACACCACGGTGAGGTGGGATTCATACCAGGTACTAGAATGGTTCACTATTAGAAAATCAATCAGTGTAAGCTGCCGCATAAAGAAAAGAATCATATGATCATCCCAATCAATGCAGAAAAGACATTCGACAAAGTCCAACACCTATTCCTGACAAAAACTCTCAATAAAATAGGCATAGAAGGGAAATTCCTCAGCATAATAAAGCACAACTATAAAAAACTAACAGCCAACATCATTCTTAGTGGAGAGAGGCTGAAATCATTCCCCTTGAGAACAGGAACAAGACAAGGATGCTCTTTATCACCACTCCTATTTAACATTGTGCTGGAAGTTCTAGCTAGAGCAATAAGGCAAGAAAAAGAAATAAAGGGCATCAAATTAGTAGGGAAGAAATAAAACTGTCCCTATTTGCAGATGATATGATACTATACATAGAAAATCCAAAAGACTTCATGAGAAAACTACTGGAACTAATAGAAAGATTCAGCAGAGTACAGGATACAAGATAAACATACAGAAATCCATTGGATTCCTATACACTAATAAAGAGAACGATGAAAAGGAAATCAGGAAAACAATACCATTTATAATAGCCCCTAAAAACTTAAAATACTTAGGAATAAATCTAACCAGGGATGTAAAAAACCTATACAAAGAAAACTACAAAATGTTACTGCAAGAAACCAAAAGAGACCTACATAAGTGGAAAGACATACCACTCTCATGAATAGGTAGACTCAACATTGTGAAAATGTCACTTCTACCCAAAGCAATCAACAAATACAATGCAATCTCGATCCAAATACCAACAGCATTCTTTAAAGAGATGGAAAAATTCATCCCCAGTATATAAAGCACTATTGAAGAAGAATAAAGTAGGAGGACTCGCACTGCCTAAACTGCCTGGTACTGGTACAACAACAGACACACTGACCAATGGAACAGAATTGAGAACCCAGAAGTAAATCCATCCACCTATGTTCACCTGATCTTCAGCAAAGGCCCAAAGTCCATCAAATGGAGAAAAGACGGTCTTTTTAACAAATATTGCTGGCAAAACTGGTTGTCCACCTGCAAAAAAATGAAACAGGACCATACCTCAGACCATACACAAAAACTAATTCAAAATGGATCAAAAACCTAAATATAAAGCCAAAAACTATAAAGGTCATAGAAGAAAAAATGGTGTCAATGCTAGAGGTCCTAATGCATTGCACTAACAGGATATAAACCATAACTAACAATACACAAACACCAGAAGATAAGCTAGATAACTAGGATCTTCTAAAAATTGAACACTTACACTCATCAAAAACTTCACCAAAAGAGTAAAAAGAGAACCTACAGGCTGGGAAAAAAAAATTTGGCTATGACAAATCTGACAAAGGCCTAAACTCTAAAATCTACAGGAAAATCCAACACCTCTACAATAAAAAGACAAATAATCTAATTTAAAAAATGGGCAAAGGATATGAACAGACACTTCACCAAAGAAGACATTCAAGCGACTAACAGACACATGAGGGAATGCTCGTCATCACTAGCCATTAGAGAAAAGCAAATCAAAACCACAGTGAGATACCATCTCACCCTGACATTACTGGCATAAACCAAAAACACAGAAAACAACAAATGCTGGAGAGGCTGCAAGGAGATTGGAACACTTATGCACTGCTAGTGGGAATGCAAAATGGTACAAGTATTTTGGAAAACGATATGATGCTTCCTTAAAAAGCTAGAAATAGAAATACCATATGATTCAGCAATCTCACTCCTAGGAATATATCCTAGAGAAATAAGAGCTGTCATATGAATAGATATATGCACACCCATGTTCATTGCAGCATTGTTCACAATGGCAAAAAGATGGAAACAATCTAGGTGCCCATCAATAGATGAATGGATAAACAAACTATAGTACATACACACAATGGAATACTACGCAACGACAAAGAACAATGATGAATCTGCAAAGCATCTCACAACATGAATGAATCTGGGGGGCATTATGCTGAGTGAAACAAGTCAATTACAAAAGGACAAATATTGTTAAAAAAAAGAAAAGAAACAATCTTTGATGGTTAGGAGGGAGAGGAGGGGCGGGAGGGAAAAACACTAAATAGACCTTAGATAAGTGGTAACATTGGTGAAGGGTAAGATAGTACACAATACTGGGGAAGCCAGCACAGCTTGTTCAAGGCAAGGTCATGGAAGCTCCATAGACACATCCAAATTCCCTGAAGGGCCGAATTACTGGGCTGAGGGCTGTGGGGACCATGGTCTCAGGGAACATCTAGCTCAATTGGTATAACATAGTTTATAAAGAAAATGTTCTACTTTGGTGAGTAGTATCTTGGGTCGTAAAAGCTTGTAAGGGGCCATCTAAGATACTCCATTGGTCTCACCCTGTCTGGAGCAAGGGAAAAGGAAGAAAACCAAAGACACAAGGGAAAGATTAGTCCACAGAACTAATGGACAACAACTAACACAGCCTCCACCAGACCGAGTCCAGCACAACTAGATGGTGCCCAGGTACTATCACTGACTGCTCTGACAGGGATCACAATAGAGGGTCCTGGACAGAGCTGGAGAAAAATGTAGAATAAAATTCTAACTCACAAAAAAACAAAAAGACCAGACTTGCTGGTCTGACACAGACTGGAGAAACCCGGAGAGTATGCTCCCCGGACACCCTTTTAGCTAAGTAATGAAGTCACTCCTGAGGTTTGCCCTTTAGCCAAAGATTAGACAGGACCGTAAAACAAAAGGAGATTAAATGGGCACACCAGCCCAGGGGCAAGGATGAGAAGGCAGGAGGAGATAGGAAAGCTGGTTATGGGGAACCCAAGTTCAAGAAGGGGAGAGTGTTGACATGTCGGGGTTGGCAGTCAGTGTCACAAAACAATATGTGTATTAATTGTTTGAAAAACTTGTTTTCTCTTAAAACCTTCATCTAAAGCACAGTAAAAAAATAAAAATAAAGAAGCATAGCTGTGAAGAAGAGAAATGTGGTGCTTGGAGAAGATAATAGTACTATAAAAATAAAAGTTGTTATTACTATTAAAACATGAAGTATATAGAACTGCTAAAATATTCTTTTCTCTAAAAATATTACTAAATCTTTCCACTCTCTCTCCCTAGAAAATGTGTCAGATATGAGTCAGCATGGGAATCAAACAGCAGATGAGCTACCAAGTGTATTAGAAAATTTAAGTAAAATACATGTCTGGAGTGACAGTAACAAAGGTGGTAGCAACCCGAAAGAAGCTGTGTTTTACTCTGAATTTTGCAAAGACAATACTTAAGTTCTACTACAGTATTCTATTTTTAAAATGTAAACAGTTCTGATGTTTAGGGGGCAAGTTAGTTCAATACTGGTGTTGGTTCCTTTTGAGCTCCTGGATGGTACACATGGTTAAATGCTCAAGTACTAGCTGAAAGGTTGACACTTTGAACCCACCCAGAGCTGACTTGGAGGACAGGCCTGGAGAACTATTTCTGAAAGTTCACAGCCTTGGCTACCTTATGGAACGTTTCTACTTAGCACATATGGGGTCCCCAGGAATCAGAATTGATTCAATGGCAATTAACAACAACAAGAGTTAAACAATGTAATGATTTAAAATAAGAATATCCTAGAAAGTTTTTTTTCCCCCTGTTAATAGATACTGATTGAAGAACTGCTTGATCTCCATCAGTTTTCAACTCTTAGCACCATAGTTAATCATTTGCTGATTGAGAAAACATTTTGGTACCTACTGTGTCCTATGCACCATGTCAGGGACTAGCAGTACAAAAGTGAGCAATAAATTATGAGAGCACGAGGCAAAATAGTGATGCCAAATAAAGAGCAACCAGCTCTGAGGGTATGTGATCAAAGAAGGTTTCACAAAGGACATGAAGCATGAGCTGGGTCATTAAAGGTGTGTGCTGGGAGTTTACCAGGAAGAAAAGTGGAAAGAAAGCAAGAAAACGATGAAAGAAATTATGTATCAATTTTCAAAGGAAATATTACAGGATGCGGTTGAGATTACTGGTGCCAAGAAGAGTCTTTATCAGGATGAGGCATTCTACTTCCTCTGAAACTGGAAAAAAGGCTAGTGTGAATGCAGCTGCAGACCTGTCCAGTTATCAAGGTGAAAGTTTGAAGTATATGAACAGAGATTCACTGTTCTACCTTAGGTATGACTTAGCAAAGTTTGCTGAGAATGAGTTAGGCAAGATGTTAGGCTAAGAGAGAGCAGTGAAAGATTAATATGTCTGTGGACCAAGGCTAAATGAAAAGATTTGCTAAAGAAAATAAGGCTCCAGCTGAAGAAGACTACAGGAGCTGTACCAGAGAGTTGTTTAGAAAAAGGATCAATGCTAACTTGGTAAATAAACAGCACCCTGCTTTGCATGAGATAAAGTTTACCAAAGGTGTAAGTTCCCGTTCTGTTACTGATGGTTGCCTGAAATGTCTACACGATTTACTTAGTTGCTTAAAGCATTGCAGCTCTCCTTTGAAATGTTAGTTGTTGGCTGGGTGTCAGTCAAGTTGATTTCAACTCATAGCAACACCATGTGACAGAGTAGAACTGCTCCACAGGGTTTTCTAGGCTGTAATCTTTACAGGATAGCCCTGGTGGTGCACTGGTTAAGATCTCAGCTGCTACCCAAGAGGTCTGCAGTTTGAATTCACCAGCCGCTCCTTGGAAACCGTATGGGGCAATTCTACTCTGTTCTATAGGGTTGCTGTGAGTCAGCATCGACTTGACAGCAATGGATTCGGTTAGGTTTGGTTCAGAATGATGACAATTAAGTGAGTTAGCAGACTAGAAACAGTGCAACCTTAAGCTGGTAGCATGGAAAATGGAGAAGAAAAAAAAAAACCATGCTTACACTTCAGAACAATCAAATGTTTCAGGAACTGACAGCACCAGGTACCTCTGGAAGTGAAAGTGAAAGGGAGTTTAGACTAAGAGTAAAATAAGATTGGTTTAAAGTTGTTTGAGAAGAGATTAGATCCCTAGAACCCTCACTCAGTCTGTGCCTCTGGGCAACTTTTGCTCTACATTCCAGTAGCATCCTAGAGATTTCTTAGCAGATTTCTGGAGGGTTCAACTCTGGAGACAGGGGAAATCAGCATAGGGAGACAACAGACTCACTGAAAACCCGGATACTCTACTAAGAACAGTGAGATTGAGTTGCCAACTGCATATGGAATGCTAAGTCCCCCGTATTCCACTGCCTTACTGCCCCATTCCTTCATTTCCAGAACCCACAGGCACATCTGTACTTTCCAGAAAAGAGATTGGAAGAGTCTGCTCTGGGGAAATTGATGGACCAAGAGGAAAAACCCAAAGATAGTAACATCAGGGGACCCTAACAAAAAAACCTACCCTGATCACATGCAAAAAAGATAAAATTTTATGAGCCTTATCTTAGTTTACTAGTCCCGCCATAACAGAGATAACACAGATGGATGGTTTTACAGAACAGAAATTTATTTTCTCACATTTCTAAAGGCTAAAAGTCCAAATCCGGATCTAGATTGTGTTGATTCCTCCTATTGGCCTCTCTCCTAGTTTCTGGTGACTGCCATGAATCCTTGTCATTCCTTGGTGTTCTTTGGTGTTTCTGGGTGTCTGCCTTCCCCTTCTGTGTGTCTCTGTGTCTATTTTGCTCTTTTTATAGCTCACAAATGATTAGGTTTAGGACCCACCCTAACACAACATAACAAAGGACCTAATTAACATAACAAAGATAAATAGGGTAATATTTACAGGTGGGGGGGTTAGGATTTCAACACATATTTTGGGAGAACAAAATTCAATCAATAACAAGCTCTGACATATGCTCAGAGGTTTCAACCAAATTTTAATTTTCTGTTCTAAATTATTAGCAGAAAACTAAGAATTATTGTACCTCTGAGGAAATTCCCTAACTTGAAAGATAGAGATCAAAAAAGAAAAGAAAAAAAAATGACTTGGAGTAAACAAAAACTATAACCAAACCAAAAAACCAAACCCTTTGCCTCTTGAGTTGAGTCTAGCTCATAGTGACCCTATAGGACAGAGTAGAACTGCCCTGTAGGGTTTCCAAGGAGTGGCTGGTGGCTTTGAACTGCTGACCTCTTGGTCAGCAGCCGAGTTCTTAACCATGGAGCCATGAGGGCTCCAAAGACTATAAAGGGAGGAAAATTTTAATATATATATGTATATATACACCAAAACCAAACCCATTGCCGTAGAGTCCACTCCAACTCATAGCAACCCTGTAGGACAGAATAGAACTGCCACATAGGGTTTCCAAGGCATGGCTAGTAGATTCGAACTGCAGACCTTTTGATTAGCATCCATAGCTCTTAACTACTGTGCCACCAGGGCTCCGTACTCCATATATATACGTACATACATACATATATATATACACACACACACATATACACACATATTGTAAGAGTGATAGTGACAAGAGAAGATATTGCATCTATGAAGCAAAAATGGCATATGTTGGGGTGGGGGGAATAGAGGAAGAGCACTCAAGGAGAAAAAAACTATCTTGGAAATTAAAAGCATGATAAACCAAACCTGTTGCTGTTCAGTCAGTTCCGACTTATAGCAACCCTGAAGGACAGAGTAGAACTGCCCTATAGGGTTTTCAAAGCTGTAGATTTTCATGGAAGCAGACTGCCATATCTTTCTCCCTCGGAGTGGCTGGTCACTGGGAGTGGTGTGGCTTTTCGGTTAGCAGCCAAGTGCTTTAACCACTGTGCCACAAGGGCTCCTCTAAAAAAAATAGAACTTAAAAATTAAAATTTAAAAAATAAAGTTGAGAAAATTTCACACAGAGAACATTTTTAGAGATAGAAAGATAAGAAAATTAGAAGACTTGTTCGTAGTGATTTGATAAACAAATAGGAGTTATAGAAAGAAAGGGAACAGAGAAAACAGGGAGGAAGACATGCTCAATTAAATAATTCCTGAAAATTTTTCAGGGATGAAAGGACTAGATTTTCCAGATTGAAAGGGGCCACTGAGTACTGAACACAAAAAAATAAAAATAGATCCTGAGCAAGGCATGTACCTTTGAAGTTTTAGGACAGTTGGACAAAGAAAAGAGAATAAGAGATTTTACAGAAAGAAAAAATAAAGTGTTAAATATGAAGAATAAATTGGAGTAGCCATGATTTTCTCAACAGCGATTCTGAAAACTGGCAAACAGACTACAGCGACATATTTAAAATAATTTTCGACATGGAATTCTGTAACTAGCCAAACTATTAACCAAGTAGGAAGACATAATAAAGATATCCTAAGACCTGCAGATTACAAAAAGTTTATTTCACACACACCTTTTTCTCAAGAAACTTCTGTATGCTATGTTTATCAGAAGATTTTTCTTGATGAAACAGTGTTTAAAGCACTCCTAATCTAATCAAAGTATGATGGTTGTACAACTAAGTAGTATGTTGACTGTTTTTATTCATGGAATATCATTATTACTTGAAAGAAAACTAATGGAGAAATTATGGCTAAACAGACTTAAGTTTTAGACAAACATTTTCTCTAAAATGAACAAAGTGAGCCTGTACTTCAAGGAAAACAATTGACAATATCTGTTGGCAATGATAACGTTTGAACTTTTAAGCCATAATTAATTTGGAAAATCTGTATCGGTCGTATGAGCTTAATAGCTGCCCAATACTTAAAGACTTTTCTGATGAGATTAGTGATATTAACAAATGTGATTTATTTTTAATGTTTAATCAAATCTGTCAACATTCAGAAGATCTATATAAGTCAGTGAACCAATATTTTCCAAATGACCAATGCATGATGTTGCAGAATCATGCATGAGTAAAAAGTTCAATTAAAGTGCAAAATAGACCAATAAAGTTTTCATAGCAAAAAATTAATTAATATGATTTCAGATTACACATTGCAACTTACCTTTAAGAAACTACCACCAGCAGAGCTTTGGCGTAGTATAAAAGAAAAAGATCCACATTATACCAAAAGGCTACTAAAAGGCTCCTGTTTTCCACTACATTTATATATACGAGTTTGATATTCTTCATGCACTTCAGATAAAATAAGTTCAACAGATCAAATGCAGAAATAGATAGAAAATCCATCTTTTTTTTTCCTTAAGGAAGACATTAAGAGCTTTTCCAAAAAATAAAATAATACCACTCTTCTCACTAAATTTTGCCTTGTTTTAAACATTATACTTACTTTTCATAAACATGTTACTTATGTTAACATGTAATAAGTACATTGTATGATTTTTAAATGAATTATAAATAAATATTCTTTAAATTTCTCAGGTTTGATTTCCAATATGGTAAATGTAAGTAGATATGAACAAAGAACTCTAAATAAAAGCTCTTTGGATCCTTAATATTTTAAAGTATAAGGGGTCCTGAGACCCAAAAGTTTTAGAACTGCTGGTTTAGGGGAAGGAGAAAAATGGGCATGGGATCAGAAGTGTTTTTAAATAGTTTTTGTTTTGTTTTGTTTTAAATACCAACAGCTGCGGAGGTGTATAGGCTACCATTAGTCCATCCATGCATCATTTACAGGTGAGCAAAACAAAACTGAGATGTCAAGCCCAAGGTCATATCTTCAATTAGTGACAAAGCCAGTTTAAGAGTCCCCATCTCTTCCCTCTCACCTCAAGGGTCTTTCTTCCGTATAATGCTGTCTTACAACCTGTTTTCCAACTTATAAATGGTCAATTAGAACTGCACTAAAAATTGCAATCTTCTCCTTCTTCCTTTCATCACTCCCTCTTAGAAAATTTACTCTCATAGCCTCTATGAAGGAAAAAAAAAAGACCTCAGGAGCCCATTCCTTCTGGTTACAGCTAATGGGACTAGATACAGACATCCAAACAAAATAAACTTCTCTTACTGGAATTGACTTAGATAATAGAAAAGCCAGTCAGTCTCTATAGGGACCTTAAACTAGAAAGAACTCAGTATCTGGGGTTGGGGCCACGGCAGTCAAATCTGAGTTATATGCTTGCCAAAGCCAGGAAAATGTGAACAGCAGCAGAAGAAAAGAAAAGAAGAAGTGCTGTGAAATGCAAAGGAGTGGACTGGCCCCCAATTCTCCAGCTTCTGGTTCCATACCCTTGAGAGTCCTAGCTCTGCTTCTTTCTTTTGGCTTCCATGCTGTCCCCTTTGATTTATCCAATTTTGCTTTATTAGTTTGAATGGATTTTTATTCATTGCAACCCACCAACATGTGTGAGCATAAATGTGCACATTTACATATCCCCTACCCTGACTGTAAATAAGGACAGTTCCAGTAGTGGATGGTAAGAACAGGCAGACACAAGGCCCTGATATTTCCGATGGAAGCAGTGACTAAGACACAGTGCACCACAGAGAGAACCAGTATGCATGCTTTCAGCTGGCAACTGTGTAGTGTGAGAGATCACAGCAGAGATTTATAATCTGAACCAAAAAAGTAGTTGGCGCTTCTACTGAAAAAGTTGTTGAAGAGAGGTTCAGAGTGTGAGAACACATTATGGGGACTTCATAAATAATTTTTAAGTTAGGTGTGAAAACATAGCCCTGATGTTGCCAACATTAGCTTAATAATAAAATCACCTGGGAAGTCACTCATCAAAAGCTTCTTCAGTAGGTCTAGGATGGGGCCCAGGTAGAAGTATTATTTTTAATTCTGTCCAGGTGATGCTAATGTAGGATTGGCACCCAGTGGGAATTATATTCCATGGTCATTGCTGATAAAATTGCTATTCCTTCATACTCATCCTTCTTTATTTGGATCATGAACTTACCTTAGGAAGGAAATCCAAAGAAAGGGATGCTTTCTCTCTCATGCTTTTATGTAAGGCTTAAAGCTTTAGAAGACAATAGTTTCCCGTGGGATGATGAAAGCATAAGAGGACCCCAAAAGAGAAACTCTACAGATAAAAATGAGTTTCCATCAATCTTCAGCTACCTAGTTCTAATTTTAGAGACGGAAGGTAAAAACGGAGTTTATACTAACGAGAAAAGAAGAAATTGTCCAGGAAAAAATCTGGAATGCTGTCTAGAAATTAAAAAACGCTGAAGCAGTCCACTAACAAAGAGCTAAGAAAAGCTGTCAAATCAATGGAAATCCAGGAGAGGAGAGCACTGCAAGGAATGGAGAAAGAAAGAGTTGTGCCAGTGATTAAAGTGATGTGGGGAAATAAAATCTGTTGGCCAAGATATTTTCTGAAATATCAAGAATAATATAATCCCATTGTTAACTTGGAGTCCTGGTGGCGTAGTGGTTAAGAGCTTGGCTGCTAACCCATACACTGGTAGTTCAAATCCACCAGTTGCTCCTTGGAAACCCTATGGGGGCAGTTCTGCTCTATCCTATAGAGTCGTTATGAGTTGGAATTGGCATAGGTTTTTATTGTTAACTTGAAATTTACTGTTCTGTGCTATCAAATGCCAAGGGAGTCCAATGGGATGTATCTGTCTTAATTCTGGTTTATGAGGACTCAAGCCCTACTCAAATGTAAAGTCCATTTAAAAAATTACTATGGTTTTGATATGATAGGAGCAACACAAACGCAAGAGTTCCAAAAAAATGGACTTAAGACTTTTAGACAGATGTGTGCTGATACTCATCTAAATGCTTTGTCTTCATCAGCATGAATATACAGGGTACTTAAAGGTCAATGAGAGGCGGTGCTTAAAATTTGCATCCAATACCCAACCAGAGCAAAGAAAGTCCTCAGATTCAGGGAGAATTTCTTCACTCCCTTTGGCTTACAGGCCACAGACTGCAGAACCAGAATGATGCAGACCCTGCATTCAGCTTTTCTATTGTTAAAGACACAGAAGATGGACGAGGTTCCAAAGTAACTCTCCAAACACACTGATTCTTTATTTATGGGACGTAGGAGATAGAGAACATTAACTGAACTCAAAATGGCATGTTGTGATCAGATTTTCAGCTGTTCTGTGTCACTGGGAACTGCAAAGTAAAAAGAACAGGCCTAATATCAATAATAAATGCCTACCGGAGAAATGCAGTAAAGCTACAATGATTAAATAACACCAAGGAAGAAGGGCAAAGTCTAGAAGATACTTTCTTTCTCTGGCAAAATGCCCAGGCTATTGGTTTTTCTTTGCTTTTTCACTCCCGTGTTTGCCAGGTCACCCCTGTAACCCCATGGAAATTTGTTCGAATGACAGGGTAATTGAGATCTTGAAGGAACTACAAAATTATTCCAAGTCTTTGAAGTTCTCTCTGAGCAAAACTAATAGCTTTAAGCTTGAAGACTCCGTCCTTTATGTCATTTCAGTGTCCAGACATGGCCTTTTATGTTGATTAGAAGATTAATCAATGTAAGGAAATAAAATAAATGAAATGAAATAAACATTTATGGAGTCACACTATGAATCAGTCTCTCTCCTAGCACTTTATACATGTTATTTATTCTTCTAGCGGTGACACAAGGTGTATCAAGTAAAATTGTTCCCATTTTACAAATTAAGAAATTAAGACTTAGAGTCATTAATTTGTGAAGACTAGTAAACACCAGAGCTACAAGATACTAGAATCAGAACTGATACCCAGGTCTGCTAGATGCCAAATCCCTATCTTTACTCAGTCCTTTCCATCAGTGAATAGCAAATCAGAGTGAGCTTCCCAGCACCATCTATTCCTCATCATTGCTGCCTCACCGTTGTCTAGAGGCTGGCATCTAATAAAAGGTCAATCAATATTTGCTGAATGAATGGATAAGGCAATGTCTTGTGGGGTCCTTGATGCTGAGAAGTGACTCAGACAAAAATAGAAAGGAAGGAAGTAGCAGGAAGAAGACAGTAGCAATACCATTGAGTGGTAAGAAAATTCTGAGATGCCCATGAATGGCTTAGCTTGAATGCCTGTTCACCAGGTCAAGACAACATGAGTGGTAGGGAGCCAGTTACCTCCACACACACCCAATTTGTTTTCTGTGATGTCTTTTTTCCCTTTGAGGCAGCATATAATGGTACTTTTAACTTTATATCTGCTACCAAAGAATAAACACGTCGAGAATTGTAACAACTCAACTAGCATTGCTCATTTTTCAACTAGTTCATTAGCAACTCAACTGGTATGGCTAACTTTTGCAACCAGAATTGCAAAGTTTTAGATCAGAGTTGTTTGTTGTCTCCATGTTTATGCAAATATATCTATCAAATACAGAGATATAGCAGTGTGAGCTTGGGTTGAATGTTTCAGAAATATTTTATGCCACAAAGCTTCATTCTTGCACTGCCTCTTGGTACATGGAAGTTTCTACAACCTTGATATGAGAAGTAGAAATTTGACTTGCTCCCTTCTTTCAGTCTTTGGAATTTTCTCATACTCTTCATTTAAGTTCTCTTATCTCTCTCCTCTCAGCTCAGACTCTGGAAGTTGTTTTTTTTTCCCCCCCCTTTCAATAAGAAAATAGTCAACATATTTAATAATAGACTTAATATCAACTCTTTACCTTCTCTCTCTGGAACCACTGGATCCAACTAGGTACTAAACGTGATCACTGAAGGCAAATATGTGTGCAAATGCCCTTCCAGAAAAGAATGCTTGTCATAGTTACTAGTATCAACCATTAGATAAATACTTTAATATTTTGAAACTCATTACAAACTTACTGGCTAAATCTCAGTCCTGTCCTTTCCAAAACTGGATACAGAATTGCTCCTATCTACTTGAGTTCCATTCTATTCTTCCTTTTTGCCCTTGCTGTTCCTTTTTCCCCCCAAAACTGAGCTTTCTAAGCTTATATCACTCATCTAATCCCTAGCTCTTTCCACCCTGAGTAAGGCCCTCAGGATGAACTAGGAGTGGGGGAACCACAGTCACATGGCCTGAAGTGAACTAGGGACTTTGTTGCACAATCACCTGGATGACTATGTCAGGGGCTGGTGTTGATTTACCTTTTTCATACTTCCTGCTATGAATTGTCCTGGTTTGCCTTTCATAGAAACTTACAGAGATTTTGGTGGAAAAAAAGGAATGTGGACTCATAGTGATGACTTTAGAAGCAAAGTCAGAATTTACAGGTTTTTTATGTTAGTTCCAAATACAAATGATTTATGGAAAAGATAAAATCTCAAAATTCTAGAATTTATAGAACATTTTCATGGTTTGCAGAAACATTGATTCAGGGTGTTTAAAAGTGAAACCTTTGAGGAATATGCAGGGCAGATTCTGCAAGGTGTATGGCCATTCCTCAGGTCCCATTTCCAATCTCTGACAGATAGCAAAAAAGTACTGAGGCCCAGCTAACTAAAGCAGTCAGAAGGAGAAGAAGGAGATGCAGAAATTCACAGCAAGAACTCTAAAATCTTAACAGCCTCTGGTAATACCTGAACCGTGAACTTCCCAGTGAGAAGTTTCAGCTAACTAGAGCTTCAAGGGCAGTAAATCTACCTGTCAAAAAAAGGAAAATGTATTAAAATAATGAAACATAATTGGATTTTCTTCAATTCAAGTCTATGTTTCCTGAAACTACATCTCAACTCTGTTTTAGTAGCTATGTACAATGCTCAATCCAGGGAGTATCCGATGCATCTATTGATCAGGTGAACAGTTTTGTTATTTAATGTCGGATTAGTTCAGTTAGGTTTAGAAAGGAGGAAGGAACTTAATGAGCCTGATCATTACTAAGTCACTCCAGGATAGATGGAGTGAAGGTGGCCATCTGTATAAGTGGAGTGTGCCAGGAAGAGCCGTCCTGGACAAAAACTGATTCTTTAGCCCTGGTCCCAGCTACATCTTGAGGTTTCATGTTGTTGTTAGGTGGCATAGCGACCCTATAGGACAAAATAGAACTGCCTAATAGGGCTTCCAAGGAGCAGCTGGTGGGTTTGGACTGACAAACTTTTGGTTGGTAGCTGAGATCTTAACCACTCTGCCACCAGAGCTTCAGAGGTTTCACAGTATAGTGAACTGTACCGTGTAGTCATTCTTTGAGGGCCTTCTGTCTATTCTTTTCTTTTTAATTATCAACAAATCTACCGAATGGTATAACACATTTTGAAAAAACAACAGCTATTCCTTCATCTGAATATATGTATTCATATATACATGAAAAAGAGAGTAAAAGAGCAAGATTTGAAAAAATATCTACCAAGCTGTCGTTACCAATTACTCTTAGGAAGTAGGATAGGAGGGTGAGTAAGAATGAAAAAAGAATTAACTGACTTTTTAAAAAATTTTATACAGGACTGGATTGGTTCAAACTTGTTTCAAGAAATACACACCACTTTTGTAATTTTAACAAAAGAAATCCAAAGAGAGGAAATTGTTACCCATACTTCTGGGTATTAGTGGCTTATCTGTGGGCACAAACTTTGTCTTGCCCATGATTATATTTTCACCTGTTGATTTTTCATGCCACTCTTAAGATTTGAATCTTATCCTGGATCAAAATATCATAAACAATAAGAGCTATAAGATCATTTAGGACAAACTTTGAATATTGGAGGAAAGGAAAGTAGGTAATAAGTCACTTTTCAATGATAATACCATCACTCTCATTCATTCAGCAAAACTGAGTGCCATTTATTTAATCAGAAATTAGTAGTGCGTTGGTATTATAACTATGAGATAGACAGATATCTTCCTACAAAGGACTTACTAACGTCTAGTTCAAATTTATTTCATGCCAATAAGATGGCTGACATAATTCTAAATATAGTCACGCTCATAAGTCCATACTTTGTGATAGAATTAGCACTCCCACTTCATGGATAAGGAAATGAGACTCAGAAAAGTTAAGTGTCTTTTCTGAAGTCACACATCTGGCAAGTATTGGTAGCATATTCAAACTTGGATATTCTGTCATCCAACCCAAGGGCCCTCTCCAGTCTTGTACTGGGCATTCTTCTCTTAGTACCTATTCCAGGATGCTAGAGACAATCAGGAGTGAGACTAATTTCTTTTTCTATAAACTTCTAGTGCTATATTCTTTCTACTAAATCACAGGGATCAATTTATCACTGTGACTTGTTTGTGTCCTCAGTTTTAAACATTCTATTAAAAAGCTCAGGTATTTTTTTCCTTGACCAAGGACTGATATACACTTAGCAAGCTCTATTACTTAAGTCATCTCTCTTGGAAGAAAAAACAAAAGAAGCTCATTAAAGGGGATTGTTTGATATTCTCTGTGTCTAATTAAAACAAGAATTAAAAATCACAAAACTGATTAAAGTTTGTGTGGAAGAAAATAACTTAACCTTTGGACTGCTGGTATTTATTGTCCTTGGTGACCTCTCAAGCTGAATAATTCTTGCCAAATATAGGACTGTGATGAAAAGTGTATTTGGGTTGATTTTTGTGCTTCCTCACAAATCTTCCTAAAGACCTTGAGCATTCTGTGTTTAGAGGATATCATGACTTATGATATAGGTTAGAATAAAAGATATTTTATTGAACCTATAATAAAAAATAACTTCCCTAAATTGTATCTTATAGGGAATATGACTGTTCATTTGTATGAACAGAAAATTGTGAGCAGAAATGTATTCGGGTAGAGAAATTTAAGGTTGCTATTTGGGGACCCTGGGTGGCACACACAGTTAAGAGCTTGGCTGCTAACTGCAAGGTTGGTACTCCAGGTCCACCCTGGAAGAAAGGCCCAGCAATCTACTTCCAAAAAATCACCCATTGAAAACCCTGTGGAGCACAGTTCTACTCTGACACACATGGGGTAAGCATGAGTTGAATCAACTCCATGGTAACTTATTTGTTTTTGTTTGTTTGTAATCTGGGCATAAAGCTTTGCTCCATCTGATAACCAGTTATGAGAATGATGACGTAAATGAAAATATATTTAATGCAGCAACTGCCACTCCTTTGAGCATTAGTTAGAATCAGTCCCCAGAATACCAGACTAATGGTGATATCCTAAGGACTTGTCGAATTCCTTGATCTTAGAGAAACAAGTTTAGCTGATTGTCATCCTGGCCTCCATTTCTATAGCATAAGAACTTCTCAGCTGATTTTTACTTAGTAAAAGTACAAGGTGTCCTTTCTTGAGAAATACTGACATTAAAAGAGCTCATTAAAATACATGGGGAAAGAAAAAATACATGGGGAAATAAGAAAATGAGTACAATTTTTAGGGAAGTGCTTACATTGTAACTGATGTTCGTAGAAAATAAGGAAGAACAGACACTGAGAATACAGGCAAATTTTTCCCACTTCTTCATTGTGGCAAACATAAAGGTACACTCTTCTGCCAGGCCTCAAGCAACCTTGGAACCCATCTCCATGGCAGTCTTGGCAATCCTTCCAATTGGCCAGAGTTGGCATGCATGATATAACTTAATTGCTATGCCTGACTGTAACGGCTTGCCCAGGTATGGAAGGCACTGGGCTGAATCAAAGATAAATCAGGAGAGAAGCCAGGAAGATTTAAAACCACCAGCTCTCATATTACTATATTTGGAAGATGAGAAATATTAATAATTCAGAACATATTGTGTGACCTAGTAATTGCTCATATAATATTTATCATTAGAATGGCTGTGGGACAACACTAGAGGTGGGTGGATGCAACCTCCACTTTCTACACCCTTCTCCTATGCCAGCCCCTGATATAGAGAATGTAAAAGCTAAAGATTTGTTTACTCAGTCCCCTTTTCAGCTAGGTGTGGGTAGATGACATGGGTCTGGGATATAAGCAGAAATATGCTGAGGGAGACAGCATTCTCCTTCTTCAATCTGGAATACAGTCATGTGAGTTGGAGGTATGGTGGCTTCCAGTGCCCATCAAGCAACCTACATAAGTACAAATGTCCATACAGTAAGGATGGTGAAATTAAAAACATGAGAGAGGCCTGGGTCCCTGGAGTCATTTTAAACCTACCTGCTCTAGAGTGTTACCTCCAGACTCCTTACCACATGTGGCAGATATGCCTTTAGTTTCTTAATCCAGGATTAATCAGGTTTTCTTTATTTTTCAGTTGAACATGTTCCTGATTGGTTCGATGGCTTTATTAATAAAACTTGAAACAAAACAAAGATTCTATACCATAAATATTTACTTATGATAAACTTTCAAACCTTTCCAAGTATACAGAAACCCAGCTATCATCCCAAATTGAGCAACTTCTCACTTTCCTTCTCTGTCCTGGGGATGGACACCAACTTTTTCAACTGGTAAGAGAACAATTAACTCAGGCTAGAGTTTTATAATTCTATCAGCTTTGTCACTTGCTCTCTCATCATTCTATGTGCTTGCTCCAGGTCTTAAAGTCCCTTACTGTTCCTAACCCTGGCTGGCTACAAACACAGCGGAGTTCTGTACTGTAGTTGAGTTTTGTCCAGACCGTGATCCTACCCAAGCTATGCTTAACAATATATAAAACGATCCATCTGTGAAGAGTGTGGGATTGGTTTCATTTTCCAAAGTTAGCTATATATTTTTTTAGGTACTTACCATCAAGAGTAGCATTACTTCCCAGCTTTGTTTCCACCTACCTAATGACCACCCAGGCTTCTCCCTTTGTCTCCCACAAACAAGTCTACTTTAAGAGGGCTGTTATGGATGGAATTGTGTCCCCCTAAAATATGTGTTGGAATCCTAATCCCTATACCTGTGGATGTAATCCCATTTGGAAATAGAGTTTTATTTGTTATGTTAATTGGATCATGCCCAAGTAGGGTGGGTTCTAAATCTTTGCACTTCTGAGTTATGTAAAGAGTAGATTAGGCACAGAGATAGGCATACAGGGGGAAGGCAGATGCTGTGTGAGGATCACCAAGGAACCAAGGAACGCTCAGGGTTACCAATAAGGAAGGAGTCGATGCACCCAAGACCATGATTTAGACTTTTAGCCTCCAGAACTGTGAAAAAATAAATTTCCTGGTTTTTAAAGCCACCCGCTTGTGGTATTTGTGTTACAGCAGTACTAGTAACTAAGACAGGGCCCTTGCACATGGGTCATGATAAAAAAAGAAAAAAAAAGTTGCCGCCGAGTTGATTCCGATTCATGGCAACCCCATGTGTACAGAGTAGAATTTCTCTTCCTTACAGACTCTGACAAATGTTCCTACCTCCCTTTCCCCACTCCCAAATTTAACATGAGAATGCAAAACACTCAACTGCATTTGGAACTATCCAGATTTTAATCACATAAGTGTGGTTTGCATAAGCTATACAACATACATGCACAAATATTTTTAGCTTTTTTGGAGGGAGGGATACATTTTTAGGGCAGAATCTGTTAAAATGGATATTATCAGATTATTTATACAAAAAAAATGTTTAGATGCTATTAAAATATAAAACAAATATGTCAAGAATGACCACTTCATCTTGCCCACCTGTGATTTTCATGACCGATCTGATATTCGGTAATTGAATGCCACTCCAATTCTAACCAATCAAAATCCAGCAGTACTTTGATTATTTGCAGGTCACCCCCACAGAGGTGTTTTCTTATCCCAGCAGTCACATCAGCGGTCACGTTTTAGTCACTTAACTGAGTTATGGCAGATATGACCCTTTATAAGCAAGACAAAAATGTTGAAAAGTAAAAACTAGTAAAATATCACCATGCTAACCCCTCCAAATAAATCTAAAACTAGAAAGAAATATTCTAAAAATAGAATATTGGAATCAGGCTTGGCAAAAAGGAGGAAAAAAAAAGGGTAAATCTTTGCAACCACACCTTGTCTCATAAAACTTAATCACAGAGCCTCAGAGCTACTCTCCTACAGTGATTCCAGACTCCTGGCCTAAGGATCCCAGGATCCGAGACCCACCTCTTCTTGCCCTTCTCTGTGTGGGTTGGTCCCTCTTGCTCAGCTGCAGGATAGAGATCCTGCTTCAGACTGAAGGACATCTGAAACTATACTACAGTGTCCTTTGTGATTCCTGTCAGGAAGATGACTATAGAATTGCATAGTTATTTTGGGGGGAAATGAAGAACCCAGTCAATAAAGAAAGAGTCTAAATAAAATCAAGTGGTGAAGTAAATTAACTTCAACCTCAGCAGAAATGCAGAATTCTGGCACAGACAGCCTCCTTGTGCAGAAATTCTTTAAGCTGGCTTCAGCCAGTTTTTTAAGCATCCATTTTGCACAGGAATTTCATGCATCCTTGGGTAGTGTAAACAGTTAACTTGTTCAGCTTCTAATCGAAAGTTAGTGGAGGTTTGAGTCTACCCAGAGGCTCCTCAGAAGAAAGACCTGGAGATCTGCTTCTGAGAAATCGGCTATTAAAAACCCTAAGGAGCACAGTTCTCCTCTGCACACATGGGGTCTCCATGAGTCAAAACTGACTCGACAGCAACTGGTTTGGTTTGTTTGGTGCCTTGCCAAACGGTGGAGGTGCAGGCTTCTCACTACTACTATTCTCTCTCTTTACTCTGTCAACAGAGGCTACTCCAGCTCACCTTCACCCTTCAGAATTCCTCCGGTAGGTCCCTGGAAGTACATTCATTTCTGCCCCTGAACCAGTAGGTATATATATATCAGGTTCTCCCAACAGCTCTCTCACCAGATAGCATACAATGGGCTCTAGAGGGGCCTGCATGTTTCAGCAGCTCAGCAAACTTCCAGGCAGGAAGTGAAGTGTCAATGTTATTCCAAGTTGTCCTCACTTGATCTTCTAGACAGTGAAATGGGGTAGGCTATTTCAGTGACTCTGTTTTGGATTGAATTGTGTCCCCAAAAAGGTATGTTGAAGTCCTAACTCCTATACCTGTGAATGCATTACATTATTGAGATCATACTGGAGTAGGGTGAGTCTAAACCTATCTAATCCCTTCTGAATGATAGCTCATAAAAGGGAACACAGACACAAAAAGTCACATATATGAGGGAAGACACTATGTGAGGTGTCTACAGGCTAAGGAATGTCAAAAAATGCCCAGGGCTACAGAAGCTTAAAGAGACAAAGATCTTTTCTAGAGCTGATGCCCTGATTTGAAATTGTAGCTCTCAAAACTGAGATAATAAATTCCTGTTCCTTAAAGCCACCTACTTGTGGTATTTTTTTTACACCTGTACTAGGTAACTAAGGCAGACTCCAAGTTGAATTTTCTGGCATATACATTACTTAAAAAAACACAAAACAATAGGTGATTTCTGGTACAGAATCCTACTATATCTAAGTATCCTAGCATTTGAAGGATATGCTAGAATAAAACAAGTCTTGATAAATAGGAGTAGGAGGTATTGCTTACACAAATCAATTTGAAATGAAAATTATTCCTCTGTGAGAATACCTTAACTAAACTTAATTGTGGGATGGGCAGAAGAGGTCTGCTTGTGTCTGGCATGGCTGTTCCTTTTTGTTAGCTCATTCAGTAATGCACAAGTGAGGCAGCACAGTAGAGGAAAGAGGGCTTGGGGAGTCAGAAAGATCTGGGTACCCATCTCTCTTGTGGCCTGGCCAGATACATGATCTAAAGCAAGCAATCTCTAATCATTAGTGTTGTCAACTATAAAAGAAAGGTTAAATTACCAACTCCCCAAGACTCATGAGGATTAATTAAATTAACACTCATAAAGCATACAGCATAGCCACATGCCTGGCATAGCAGCCGATTAATAGAATGTTAGTTCACTTTCCTTATTCATCACTTGCGATGTATAGAATAAATCAAAGAAGAATGAGATATAAACACTTTTCTCAGAGAATGCAAAATGTTGAAAGGCAGTCAGACGTAGGAGCAAAAAGTTAAAGTAGAGTTGAATTGGGTCTATAAAGGAGGCATGTACAAAACACTATGGCAGCACAAAGCCAGGATTCCATATGGTTCAATCCAACTCAATATAACAAATCATCCTTGAGATCCTGCTGTCTGCTCAGCACTATCGGGTCCAACTGACCATTCAGAGTATTAACTGTGAACTCTGTCCATCGGTAGTTTACAATCTAGCTCAGAAGACAGGACTTACAATAAAACAGTAACTAACAAATACTTATTGAATACCTATTATGTGCCAAGAATTATACTAGTTGGAGGGAATACATAGTCCCTATATTTTCAAGGCTAAAAATCTAGTGGTGGATGATGATAAGTAATAAATTAATCAATTAGAGTGAATGTCACTAAATGATGAGGTGTCAAGAGTTAATAGAGCAGGTTTAGTGTTGTGGGAGGTGGTGGAGGGAAGAGCAGAGTATTCATCACTGTCAGGCTGCTCTTATCCTCATCCCGAGGACTGGGAAGCCTTTCTGCATGGGAATGGAGTCTCACAATCCACTCTTTAGTTTCCTTTGTGAGAGAAATTCGTTTGGCTTTTGTACTTCAAATAATTTAACATCTCTACTTTTTCCTGAGACTGTAGGTAATGAAGTGGCCCCAATCTATCCAGGTTGTGTATTTCATTTGTGACTTGTGACCCATTCATTTTTATCAGATCATATGCATGTAAGCATGATCATTGACCTAGCTATTCTGAACTCTGCTCATAAATGATCACTGCTTTGCCATTTGACTTAAGGTTCCTGATCTTGTTGCATATAGAATCATTTGAATTAATTAGACTTAAGGGATATTTTAAGCACCAAAAAAGGATCCCTTTGAGGTTGACATTTAAAATATTCCCGATATATGTAGTTGATGACTACAGATATTAGGTTGCTATTTAATATGACTCAAGATAAGGAAGCTGACATAAGAGTATGGATCTTAATGTAATGCCTTTAATTTTCCTAAACAGAACACATTTTTTATTGCAACATGATAGAGCAAAGTACTTTACTACCAGCCATTAGAATTCCAAGAAACTGTCAACCTGAAAAGAAATCTTCCAATAGGGCATAGAGCTATGAAATCTTCTCTAATTTCACTAGCATTTTTGTTTGTTTGTTTGTTTTTTTTGCGTATGACTTCAGGATTCTTGGGAATACTATTTTTAACATACCTGATAATAGAATTCAGAAAGTGAAATCATCTTTTCCTTCTTTTCCATCCATATGCTGACCCATGCCTCACCTACTTCTCATCCTCAAACTCTTCACATTTAAAAGGCGAGATGACAGGGAATAAAGAGGGGATACTTTGGAGCAGACAGACCTTGGCAAGCATTGTGCCTCTACTCCCAGTCTGTGTGACAGTGAGGAAATTATTGACCTCCTGCAACCTCAACTTCTTGATCAATGAAATGGGGATGGCAGTACTGGCCATGCAGTGTTATTGTGAGAATAGAATTAAAGAGGTCGTGTCATAAAGCATCTGGAAATTTTAAACAACGTTATATGATGATTATAACAAGAAGAATGAATCAGCACAAAGGCATTGAGTTTTGAAGGAATAATAGTCACTAATATTGCTCAATTTTAAAGAAAATAGTCTGTATTCTCAAACACAAAAAAAGCTCAGATAATACAGTGGCCAAAAATCCCTCCTTAAAAAGAACAAAAATATTTCAAAAACAAATCCAATCAATCAAAAGATGATTCAAGAAGCCTTAGTCAAAGGGTTAGTTGCACGGTCAATACAGAAGGTCATGGAGCAGTGTCTACAGAGATCTGAGAGAAAGAAAGAGCGGGCTAAGAATATCATACTCAACCAAGTTGTTCTTTGGGCATAACGACAACAGAGATGTTCTTAAGCATGCAGGAACTCAGGAAATATAACTCCTAGAAGCCACTGATACTCAAGTCCAGCTACTAATGGAGAAATTAAAGAACTCAGGAGTAAAAAAGGCGTTGAAAATGACTGGTTATAAGCACTGGATTCAGTTAAATATACAAGTTAGATGATATAATTGTGGGGATTGTGAGTACTAAATAGACTATGTTATAAACCTTGAAAACATAAAAATAATGTAACAACCTTAACTGGAAAGAGAATGACCAAAGTGGGAAGAAGGGTGAGAGTGCAAATTCCCCTATCTTTCATAGCAGTGAGTTTTTTGGTATGAAGTAAAATAAAATTTAAAATGAAGTCTAAAAAAATATAAACACTCCAAATTGCAATGCTTTTCTCATTGTTTTTGATTGCACAGGTATATCACATAATTTAAGAGAACTTACGTGTCTTATTATAAGAAAATATTTATCTGAATCTCCATAATTCTTTCAGTTGCATTTCTTTTTCTTCTTAAAAGTTGAAGAAACTTTAGTAATTTTAATAAAAACTATAAACATCATCTCATTTTAATAAAATTATGTCTACATATCTATCACATATGCATCTATATATCTACCCACCTCCATCTTTACATTTGAAGGAATGTCTACAAAGCTATTCATATAATGTCAATGATGATTATTTCTAGGTGGCTATTATTTGGAGTATTTACTTTTTGCTTTCATGTTATACTTTTCATTACTGCTTGAATTTTAAACAGTGGCAATGTGTTCTCATCCTTTAAAAAGCAATAGAGTCATTTTTCTTTAATAATTAAAAATGATTTCTTCTAGGAGTAAAACTTGACTAGCAGATAATGACTTTTCATTATAATCTATTTGGTACTATTTACATTCTTTATGTGGGGAGTGTGTGTATATGTTGTGTGTAAATATTATGTTTCTTCTATAAAATAAAAAAAGAAGGAAAGTAGATAGCATATGGCTTAGTAATGGATTAATTTCTAATTCCTCTCATTCCCAAGGTTATATAATTTGAGAAGTGAGGGAAATGAAGGAAGACTTTGGTCTCGCTCATACATGGGTTCCACCACTTCGCGCAGACACAGCCTCTTGCCCACACAGTGCCCCTCTTACCTCCTACCCCATGTTTCATCATTAAAGCCATCATAAAATCCTGCCTAGTATTCACACGTACACAATCCAAAAGTGTAGGGAAATTAACTCCCTGTGGAGTAAACTTTGATACAGAAACTTGTGAATAAATTCTTCCTTTCTCGCTTCAGTAAATGATCCTATGACCCAGTTTCTCCAACAAACCCGTAGAATTGAGCATCACTTGTACTTAACAATTGTCATCTCACTAAGGCATTCCAGAAAATACTGACTCCCCTCGCCCTGTTTCACTCTTGAATCATTTACTCCCATTCCTACAACTGAACTCTCTAATAAAATAATAGGTCTACAACCTCTATATTCTCTTCCGTAGGCTCTGTTTTCTGGAGAAAACAGAAAGTATAAGGACTGCTATTTCTGTTCTTAAAAATATAAAAATCTA
The DNA here is from genome assembly GCF_000243295.1 of Trichechus manatus latirostris. Taxonomy (NCBI): domain Eukaryota; kingdom Metazoa; phylum Chordata; class Mammalia; order Sirenia; family Trichechidae; genus Trichechus; species Trichechus manatus. The sequence goes on from NW_004443969.1 coordinate 4,860,749, forward strand.
ACTCCATTGAAAAAGAGGTGACTTTGCAAATTATAGGGCACTTAGCAAATGATTTATTTTCCTGTATAGGGGTTTAGACAAAGAATTAATGTCTTTCCTTGGGGGATGAGTGTTTATGTGCGTTAAGTACGTGCACACACCCATCTGATAGAAGTTACACTTGGCTATCAAAGTAATAAAGTGGCATTCTATACCTCACTTTCATGAAAATGCATCAAGCAATTTGGAGCACTACCCTCCCCCACATTCCCCGAGGCCTTTGGAGAACTCAGCTTCACCTCTACTCCTCTCTCTCTCTATTCTGCAGGGTTCCAAAGGTCATCACCAAGTGTCCTGGTTGAGTTTTCCTCCACTACCCTCCACCTTCATTCACCCTGTGCTCCAGAGAATTGTGTAGTGGTAATGATTTAAACTTGGAGGCATGTACTGAGGGAACAGGAGGTAAGATCTTGAGGGAAGTGAGTAAGAGTAACTCCAAGGGTAAGCAATGGAGAACCCAAAATGTGGATAGAAGGTCAGAAGACAAAGGTTATGATAGGGAATTTCTTCTGCAAACCACTACAACCTGAGGATAGGGGAGAGGAAGTGTTGTCTGGAGAAGTCCACTTTGTGTGTTATCTGGAATTATTTAGCACATTATTGTAATATGAACCAGCTTTTTTGGTATCAAGAGAAGGAATATGACTAGAAAAATGTGACTTTAAGCCCAAAAGTTTTGTGTAGAAGAAGGATAAAGAGTTAAGATCATGGGTGATGACCCAGGAAGGAGCGCCCACAGGTGGCTTTCCCAGTATTGGGATCTCTAAGGTGATGGTGGGACTGAGATTGTGACTGAAGTGAGGACTTTGGTATTTCTTCAGAAGTTTGAAAGTAGAGTAATTTCGTCAAACCATGATTGCAGGATTTAGCTAAAATCTGGTTTGTAATAAAATTTGTCTACAATAAATCCCAAATTGTGAATAGTTAAATTAAGAGGAAAAATTATCTTTTCAAAGAATTTTTTTCCAAAAAGATTCATATAGACCTACCACTTACCTTTGCACAAGTTGTATGTTGTGGAACACATCAAAATCCATGTGAATGGTGCTCCCAAGGATTGTATACCTACCACCCCTGTGCTCTATGCAGCAGCCCTGTACTTACAATTGTCATACTTCTAAAATTTGGAATTTCTTTTTATTGTAAAGCTTTTGAGTTTGAAATGTCTTTTAACCAGTCAGTTTCCCAGTGGAACTATTATGACAGTAATACACAAATTTCAGCTGAAGCACCTCCATCCTAAGATTTACAGCCTTCTGCTTTTATTCTCCACACAACTTGGGGTTCTTGACTGCTGCATGGATTTTACATGAGGCAGGATGTGGGCTTAGGGAGGGCTTGTCATTAGGCTAGCAGTCCCTGAGTGGTGAAAATGGTTAACTCACTCAACTGCTAATCAAAAGGGGCTCGAGTCTACCCAAGGGTGCATCAGAAGAAAGTCCTGGTGGTCTATTTCCAAAAGATCACAGCCATTGAGAACCCTATGAGACACAGTTCTACTCTGACACACATGGGGGCCCCATGCATCAGAATAGACTTCATGACAACTTTTTTAAAATAGATTATAGTATATCTTCATATTTATTCACTCAATCTGTTGCCTACTCACAGCAGATCAAAAAGGAGTGTGAGTTCACATTCTTCAGTGTTTTGGGGACATGCACAAAGTTGAGACCACTGGCTTTCTGGCATCAGCTGAGACTGTGGAGTGCTGTCATTGTGAGCCCACGGTCCTCAGGGGTTGGGAGAAGGAGGAGAAAGACGAATACCATCTGCCCAGGCTTTGTGAGAATTTCCTCTGCAGTGAGCTGGGGAGCCATTCACAACCCCCTGGAAGTGCTCCAATCCTGTAATGACATTCTGCCTCTCAAAACTGGGCTTCGTCTTCCTAGTGGAATAATGCTCCATTTCATCGTGCTCATTTTAGATACTTTCTCCTCTCATTTCAAGAGTTTAAATAACAGACATCCGTCACGATTCTGAGACGGGGTATACGAGGCAGAGCTACCCTCCAAAATTAGGTCCCACCCGCGGAGGCATCTCTCAGCAGTGAGGGGTCTCTCTAGCCTCCCTCCCCTATGCCCACAAGTAGAGTTACCAGTTTCCCCAAATCATGTAATCGGAGCATTGATTAGCCTGAAGGGTAGCAAGAGCTCATGGGATCATGCTTGCTGGTAAAGAAAGAAGGAAGTACTTTGCCAGACTTTCTTTTCAACATCAATTCAGAATCCTCATTTAGTTCTTCTGCTCTTTAAGCAATATTTCTGAAAGAAGAAACTCTGTTATTTAAAAAAATGGTTAGTTGACACTCATAGGTTGCCTTTGGGAGTTATGCCCTCTCAGTTGCTATGGGGAGATACAAAGGAAACGGTAGACTTAGTTCCTATCACTACTCATTCATTTAACAACTCTGGAGTACCTACTATGTGCAAAGCAATATAGAATATGGAACTAAAGTTTACTGGGTCATATGTAGACTCTGTCTTTAAGGAACATGAAGTATAATAACAGACTTCGTTTACAAGTCTGATGACAAACCAGTTGCCATCAAGCCGACTCTTGACTCATAGTGACCCCATGTGTGTCAGAGTAGAATTGTGCTCCATAGGATTTATAATGGCTGATTTTTCAGAAGTAGATCACCAGATCTTTTTCTCAAGGCACCTCTGGGTAGACTCTGTAAATGGTTGTATAAAATTTAAGTATTGTTTTTAGTTTTGAAAAGCTTGATCATGTACCATTTCTTTTATATAGGTCAAATGTATTCAGAATCTTCACTGAAAGATAAAAAACAGGGCCATAGGTACCACATAATTATTACACAGAAACTACTCTCCTTCAGCAGTGAGGATGTCATAATTCTATCAAAATAAAATATTTGAATTATTTTCCAGAGGGCTTTTATAAATTTAATTTCTTGTAAAACTTTATGTTTAAATTCCAGATACTTCAAATCTAAAGTCTCGACATAAATGGTTTAAAAATACAAAAACACTGCTACAGGAGATTTGATAGACTTGAGAACAATCAGATATGAGAGTAAAGTACCTGTCACAGCTTCACCTGAAGAGTAGACAAGGGAACGAGGGGTTCACAGGTTGACCTGTGATCCCAGGTGTGGTTTCCAAGGCTGCACAGCCAAGGACACCCAGCTATGTGCTTGTTAGAACCTCACAGTGCTCCATCTGGGATGAATTGTCCCTTTTTTTTTTTTTCTGCTCATCAACTTTTCTTACTCCTTTGGGGAGCTAGACCTTGACTTCTGACTTTTCTTTGTACTTAACATTTTAAATCTTGGCTCCCTTTTTCCCACCTTAGAAATCATTTATTAAAAGCCTACATCAGTAGTTCTCAAACTTTAACCGCCCCAGAATCACCTGTAGAGTTTGTTAAACCTGGTTGCTAAAACACCCCCTGGAATTTCCAATTCAGCAGTGGTGGTGGGGGAGTGTGTTAGTTACCTAGTGCTGCTGTAACAGAAATACCACAAGTCGGTGGGGCAGGGGCTTTAACTAACAGAATTTTATTTTCTCACAGTTCAGGAGGCCAGAAGTCTGAATTCAGAACACCAGCTATAGGGGAAGGCTCTCTCTCTGTTGGCTCTGGGGGTTAAATCCTTGTCTCTTTAGCATCTGTTCCTTGGTTCTTTGGCAATTTTCACATACCTGTCTTCCCCTATTTGTGCTCACTTCTGTGTCTAATCTACTCTTTTTATAACTCAGAAGTACTTAGGTTCAGGACACACCCTGCACTGATATGGCCTCATTAATACAACAAGGAAAACCCTGTTCCCAAATGAGATTATATCCACAGGTATAGGGGTTAGGTTCTAACACATATTTTGAAGAGGTCAGAATTCAATCCATAACAGGAAAAGCCAAAAATGTGCATTTCTAACCAGTTCCCAGATGATACTGATACTGCTGGCCCAGGGCCCACACTTTGAGAGCCACTGGCCAACACTCTGCTAGGTGTTATACTCTTATTAGCACAAATTCTAGCAACCCTGTAAGGTTAGCTGTTTTTAATCACCATTTTATTAATGAGAAAACTGAAACTTGAAAACTTTAATAGCTTGACCAAGGGCACACAGCTAGTGAGATTAAGCTAGGATTCTCACCTAGAAAGCTCTCATACCAACACTTATGCCTTTGAATTATATTGTCCTTATTCTCGTTTTATTCATAAAATTAAACTAGACTGCAGCTAATGCTCTTAAAAAATATGTATTAAAAAAGAGAGGAACCCTCCTCGTTTTTTTCTCCCAAACTCTTAGCCCAAGAATCTGCCTTGATTAGTAGGTGACAAAACTGCCAGCTGCTGGCTGCTTAAAACACATCTCCCTGGCACTGATGTTCCTCTCTTCAGACTAGCCATGTGACTAGCAATTAAGGGGAACTATGCCAATCCTTCCCAGCACCTGCAACTCATTATGGCGGCAAGCAAATCAAGTCCAAGGGTTCCACTCAGAAGAACAAACAGATGATGCCTGATTTGCCACGGATCCCAAAGGTCTATATTCAACTTCCATTAAGAAAAATGAAGACTTATGCAAAAGCTATGTAACACTCTCCACAGGAGAGGCTAGAGACAGGAAATCGAGCTGAATTTAGTAAAAAAAAAGTAGCCTTTGCCTTGCATGTTCTCTTTTGGAGAGAAGAGCAGCCATTTTTTCACATGGAAGCAAACTCATAAAAATTGTATTGCAAAGGTTTGGGCCAAAAATCTACCTCAAAGTTCTAGGAAATGGCTTAAATTATTCATAACCAATGACAGTGTTTATAACCCATAGCTATATATACTACATTAATCTGGCTGACCATTTGAGTGATGGCTGTTGTTAACGATGTTAGTATCTCTTGCCTTCCCTAGCCTGGCTTCCAGCAGTTATAAGCCTCCTTCTGCTGTTAATGAGGGAGGATAGGGTTTAATGTCATAGACATACTCTTGAAGAGTGTAAGGGAGGCAGGTAACTCTCCCAAAGAATTCCCAAACTTGCTATTACCAGTAGAAGGAGGATGCAAACAGACCAAAAAAAAAAAAGATATTTACTATAGATAGCATTAGTATACAAGGAGGAATTGATCTTGTTCCTAGCTGTAGATATCGTTAACCCTGCCCATGCCAGCCACCCATGAGGAAGATTTCACAGAGGAGCTCAAGTGATCACCTTTTGTTTGGCTGGGACAGAATTGTCCACCCTCACTTATACTACTACCCCACTTACATTTATAGCTCAAGGAAGGGACACAGCCTACAATCAACGTAAACCTACCCTCAATGGAAAGGACTCAGCCTGCCAGCCCATTCAGCACCTGTCTAAAAAGGATGGAAAGCCTTCTAAACCTCACACCTGCCTTCGGAAATGCCAATTACTGGATGGCCTGCAAAGATGCTGGGGGATTTTGAACTGGATGAAGGATTGGCAAGTCTAGACATTACATTAATGAGTAGGCAAAGAATGATTATAGGAATTGCAAGTTGATTCTGTCTTGAAAAATGGAGACTAAGATCAACAATTATAGCATATGGAGCAGAGCCAGACTGATACGTCCTGCTGGGCTCAAACTGTTTCCACCTCTGTATGCCCTTTTCTGTGGGCGTGAGGTAGCAGATACTCAAGTAACTCAGATCAGTCAAGTTGAGCTGCATGTCTCATATTTTCCTCAGTTTAAGAAAGAGCAGTGTCAGAAAATCACCTGGAAGTCACAGAGAAATCACACTTAGGTGAGAAATTATGTTCGAATCTAGATTCTAAATAAAGATCCATTCATATGGGACTATAGGGAGATTTGGAATGACCAAGTGTCCTTAGGAGTGTGGGAAGTTATTATCATTGTTCAGAAGTGACACTAAAATTGGTTGTTCTTTGTTTTGAGTGTCCAGAAAATGAAGTTCCAGACCTATGAGAGAAGACTAAAGGAAGGGAAGATGTTCAGGGATCTAGAGTCTCAAGTGGAAATAGATACATATATATATAAAGCCTGATGAAACCCAGAACTCTGTGGTTGGCTTGGAGCCAGGCTTCTGTGGCAGAGCACATGACCAGGAGCATCAAGGCAGAGGTATGACTGATCCAGGCACAATTACCATATTTTTATGCAAATGACACTTGTCCTTTGTGTTTGTTTGCCAGCCATGCCCTCCCCCCATGAGGTATTTTTGTAATTTTGCTATGCTAATTTTTTTACAGCAACATGTAAAAAAAATTTACATAGCAGCACCTATGAGAATACCTCACGGGGGAAGGGCATGGCTGGTAAGCAAACATAGAAGGTGTGTATTATCTGTGTAAAAATACAGTACACAAACCATTTGTTCCTCTGATGCCAGTTCTCCCCTCCATGGTTCCTCCTGGAGATAATACTCTTAAAATGTCCTGGTCACCAGATGAGGGACATTCTGGCTAAGTCAGGCCCTAGCCAAGGCTCTGGCCAAGATGATCTTCATCAGGCCAACAAGCAGGACAAAGATAGCTATAGTGCTGGAGACCACATGTAAAGGCACCTAGGAGGTGTTGAATAGATATTTGTTAGATTAATTTTAGTCAGAGCAGCCCAGGCAAACATACAAAGTAGAGGCTTAATGGATATCTGCTTGGTGAGTGGTTGTGTTCAAAGTCAGTTGAATTTGCAAGTAGATAGTGGGTTGTTGTGTTGTTATTAGCTGCCATCAAGTCGACTCCTACTCATGGCAGCTCTCTATATAACAGAAACAAAATGTTGACTGGTCCTGCACCGTATTCATGATTGTTGATATGTCTGAGTCCAAGACAGTGGGTAGTGGAGAATAACAAGAGTTGAGGATTAAAAAACGCAAATCACTGTTGAGTCAATTCCAACTCAAAGGACAAAGAAGAACTTCCCCATTGGCTTTCCAAGGATGTAAATCTTTATGGAAGCAGACTGCCACATCTTTCTCCCGCAAAGCAGCCGGTGGATTCTGTCCCGTAAACTTTCGGTTAGCAGGCAAGTGCCTTAACCACTATGCCATCAGGCTCCCTAGTTGAGGATTAAAACCAAAACAAGCCAAACCCGTCACCATCGAGTTGATTCAGACTCATAGCGACCCTATAGGACAGAGAAGAACTGCCCCATAGGATTTCTGAGGAGCAGCTGGTGGATTCAAACTGCTGACCTTTTGGTTAGCAGCTGAGCTCTTAACCACCAGTGCTTCTTAGCTGAAGGTTAGGAAGTAGCAATTCATGTAAGGCACTGCTAAAGAACTTAGACTTAATCCTAAAGGCAGAAGAGAATCACTGAATGGTACTAAGACGGAGTGAGAAATTATCATCTTCATGTTTTAGAGAGATTACTCTCATGGCTAGGGAGGGAGTGAGCACAGAGGCAGGAAGTAGTATAAAACTATTACAATGATCTAGCTGAGAAATGACTGAGGCTTGAAAAAAAAACAAAACAAAAGCAGGAATGTGTCTTCTGTGATTAGATGGTAACTGACTTCTACAGAAACCTAAGGTTCTTACTGAACAGACTCGATTTCTGAAAGATTCAGTCTCTGTTGTAGTGAGGGCAGGGGTCCTGGGTGTACCTGAGAAGCAGCCTCCTCCCACTGCCACAGCCTGGATCAGACTTTCTGTCGCATGTACTCCAAAGATCACAGACTTCCTAGAGACGGAAAGGGATGTTAATCTGGGGATTGTTCTGAGAACCTGGGGAAGGAAGAGAATTTAACTAAGAAATGCCAATGTTTCGACTTCTTACTAAGTCCTTAGCTAAGTTCAGGCCTTCCCTGATTGTGCCTTTCCCCACCCCACCAAGCCTCAGTGAGACCAGGAACACAAAAAAGTTTAGCTGTTGAGTCAGGGTAACCTCAGTATCTCCCATAACCCCAACAGGACTGAGGCTCACCAGCCATGAAGGAAAAATAAATAGGAATGTAATTGCCAAAATGCTACTTGATATCTCACAACAACACTGCTTTACTAAAAACGTGGTTCATGAAAAACGAATTCCTCTCGCCAATCTGCTCACTGTTATATAAACAAGTCTTTTATGTTCTTTTTTCTGAACCTCTTTTCTGGTCCTCCTCCCTAGACTGTTGTTGTTGTTGCTGGTTGCCATCGAGTTAATTCTGACTCATGGCAACCACACGTACAGCAGAATGAAACATTGCCCAGTCCTGCACCATCTTCACCATCATTAGTGTTTCCAAATCTATTGTAACCACTGTGTGTTTTGAGTGTCCTCCAACATAGGGTGTTCATCTTTCAGAACCTTGTCAAACAATATTCTGTAGTGATCAGTAGGATTTTCTCTGGCTAGTTTTTACAAGCAGATCACCAGGCCTTTCTTTCTAGTCTGTCTTAGTCTGAAAGCTCTACTGAAACATGTCCACCACACGTGATCCTCTTAGTATTTGAAATACCTGTGGCATAGCTTCCAGCATCATAGCAACACATAAACCACCACAGTGCAACAAACTAACATATGAGTGGTGGCTCCCTAGATAGTCCATAATAATAATATTTATCCCTCAACGCCCAAATCAAACCTCATCCCCTACAGGATGTCTTCATTCAGACAATTTGAATTCTGAGAGATGAATCCCTCCTCTAAACTCCTATAGCCTACTTCTTGGTTCCTGCTGTGAGGCAGAAGCAGTGTCAGATACTGAAGCAGGGAAATCACATCACAGCCTACTGGACAGATAGCTAAGTAATCAGATATGCTAGTCGACGTAATATCCCTCCACTCTAAGGTTGCCCATGTCCTCATCCCTGGAAACTGTGACTATGTTACGTTAGATGGTGGCAAGAGGGAAGTAAGGTTACAGATGGAATTAGGATTGCTAATCAACTGACTTTTAAATAAGGAGATTATCCTGGATTATCCAAGGGGGCCCAATGTATCCACAAGGGTCCTTTAAGTTAGAGGAACAGCGGAAAAAGAAGAGATCAGGGAGAGATTTGAAGATGCTATGCTGCTAGATTTAAAGAAGGGGCCATGAGCCAAGGGATGTGGGTGGCATCTAGAAGCTGGAAAAGATAAGGAAACAGATTCTTTGCTAGAGCCTCCAGAGGGAATACAGCCCTGCAAACACCTTTATTTCAGCCCATTGAGACCTGTTTCAGACTTTTGACCTCCAGAGCTGTAAGATAATAAATCAATGTAGTTTTAAGCCACTAAATTTGTGCTAATTTGTTACACCAGCCACAGGAAACTGATGCCAGATGTCCAGCTTAATGCCCTAACATCATCTGATGATTATTTTTCTAAAATTAGAGTATATATTAAGAAAATTATTACAAAATATTTTTAATATTTAATGTTATCATGCATAAAGGAGCCCTGTTTGTTCAGTGGTTAAAGCATTAGGCTGCTAACCAACAGGCAGACATTTCAAAGCCACCAGCTGCTCCTTGAGAGAAAGATGTGTCAGTCTGCTTCCATAAGGATTTACAGACTTGGAAACCCTATAGGGTCGCTATGGTCGAAATCCACTCAACGGCAGTGGGTTTGGTTTTGGTTCTATCACGCATGAGTGTTAGTGAACATTCTCATTCAATGAGAATGAGGGAGACAGGGAAAAAACTGCCTATTATCCAAACTAATGAATATTAGCAAGCCACATTGCCTTTTATCTCAGCCAATGAGAATCACACTTTACTATTCTCAGTGTTCATTCCACTGAAACTTCTCATTTGCCAGTTACTTAATATAGTGTAGAACAGTTTTGATCCATAATGACTAACAAAGTTGTAAGGGATACTTTAAAGCAGACAAGCATACACACACCTACAGAAAACAGTCCCACTGGAGACTCTTTAGAGCCCTGGTTGCATGGTGGCACAGTACTTAAGAGGTTGGCTGCTAACCAATAGGTTGGCAGTTCAAATCTACCAGCCACTCCATGGAAACCCTGATGGCAACGAGTTTGGTTTTTGGAGACTGTTTAAGGAAGTGCTTTCAAGGAAATAGTCTAGGGAAGAGAAACTAAAGAGTACCAGGTAGAGAGGATTTAGTAGTAGGCTGACATGAAATCTATCAAAACTTTGTGACCTGGAAGGACATCTAATAAAAAAACAAAAAATAATAATTGTCTTTGAGTCGATTCTGACTCATGCTGATCCCATGTGTGTCAGAGTGGAACTGTTCCATAGGGTTTTCAATGAGTATAATCTTATGGAAGTTGATCTCGAGGTCTTTCCTCCATAGTGCCTGCGCAGGATGGATTTAAACCGCCAACCTTTCGATTAGTAACAGAGCATAAACCATTTGTACCACCCAGGGAATCTGTATATCTAATAGTTGGACAAAAACATGTCTAAGACACATCATTATTTCAGAGAATTTGAAGAGAATCAAAGAACGATTTCCCACATAAAGCCCTGGGAATGCACCCTCAGGCACTCTGCTATAAGAATCCAGATAGCTGAGGCAGTTTAGTGAGTCTTTTCAGGAAGCTACTCCAGGGCTAAACAGGATATGCATGAGAATCCTGCTGGCAGTACAGCATTGGGAGCGCTATGGTCAGAGGGAAGGAACAGGGCAGTCAGTCGAGGTGAGAGATCTGGTGGTGCAGTGGGTAAGCACTATGGCTACTAACCAAAATGCCAGCAGTTTGAATCCACCAGCCACTCCTTGGAAACCCTGTGGGGCAGTTCTACTCTGTCCTATAGGGTCTCTATGAGTTGGAATCAACTTGATGGCAATGGGTTTTTTTTTTTTAGGCATTGAAAGAAGGCTTCCTAAAGGAGGAAAGAGCCTAGCTGAGCCTTGATAAGAAGTATAATAAGCCAGAAATAAAAGAAGTCAAACAGGACACAGAATATGGGAAGATATGGAGTTAAGACCATTTGATACTTAGAATATGCTAATTTGTATTGTTATTTATATTTTTTAGCTTCATCTTAGGTCTTCCCAGCTAAACGGTTGGTTGCAAAATCTATATCCTATAGCTCTTTATGACTCTAATACTAGCACAATGCCTTTCAAGGAAAAGGACCTGTGAAAATATTATTTGATGCGGTGACTTTCTGTTTCATGAGCTGACCCTGTCTTTCCTTGGTGCGTTTGCTGCCATTTTCCACTTCCGTCTTTATGCTCCAGCAATACCAGAAGACAATTACAGTTCCCTGCAAATGTCTTGTTCCTTTGCGTATCTGTGTCTTTGCCCTTGCTGTTTCTTCTCCCTGGAATACCTCTTCCCTGCCCCCGACCTCTTGTCTGCTTAGTGAGCTCCTGGCCCTATTTCAAAACTGAGTTCAGATATGATCTGAGCTGCCCTCTCCCCAAGAGAAGTTAATTATTCTCTCCAAAGCATTTTCTTTGTTCCTTTACCCTGCTGTTTTACCTGCTTAATGCATTGCAATATATTTGGTTTCATGGGTGCCTCCCACCCCGGACTAGATTGGGTCTCTACAGTTCAACAACTGTGTCTTATTCATCTTTGTACACCTAATAACTGTCATAGTCCCCAGCTTTTAACTAATTTATGTGTTCATTCAATAAATATTTTGGATGTCTTACTATGTCCTGGGTACTATTCTAGGATCAAGCGCACAAGATAGACAAGACTTGCACTTAGATATTAGTAAAGAATAACCAAAATAAAAAGTAAATAGTCATTATAAACAACATATAAACAACATAGTGAATTGTACTGTAAAGAATAAAACAGGATAATATGCTATGTGTTTGTTGAACCGTATAATTGAATTCATGAGAAACTTCAGCATGTAATTTAGCACTGAATTTCAAAAAAGTCAAACTCCAAATCTGTATAACCAACCCTTGTTCATGCCTTTATACACACCAGATTATTTAAATTGCAAAGAGATACAAAAAGAGACAACAATTTCAAGCTAGAAAGATTCGTGAATCATTCTCCCTTGTCTGTCTTCTTGCCTCTGGTAATAAGAAAACAAAAATGAAAAGTAAAGAAATATGACACCAAAATGTTAAATTACATAAACCAAACAGACAATTGAGCAAAGAAAAACTCAGAAATTAGTCGGTGAATAGAACAGTCATCAGCAGGTATTTATCTACTGGGACAACTTAAATAGCTTTTAAGAAATTACTTTGAAAAAGCTCTTGATTTAAAAATGTCAAGGAAAACCTAGCCCTATTTCAAATGTTCTTCTAAGGCAGTCTAATAGGCCGGTAGAAAACAAACTAAAGCATTAAAATGGAACAGAGGAATCCACTGGGAACCTGCATTTTCCATACAGACATTACTTACGTCTACGGAAGTCATGGGGTAAACAGGCAGAACTCTCTCTAATTACTGCCATGGAAGAGGGGTGGGTTTCATAAAGGTTTGCTCTTTTAGTGAAGAAAGGAGTAGACCAAGAATCAAGAGGTTGCAGTTCTTTTCCACCCTCTGCAGCTATCGCGCTATGTGATCTCTGATAAGTGACTTCACATGTGACCTGTGTGAGCCTCAGTTTCATCATTTGTAAACTGAGACCAGATGATATACTTTCTCAGTCTAAGTGTCTGGGGTTCCAGGACATTAAGAACTTGGTTTAAGACAGAATGCCTTTTCTGTTGGTTCATGTTGTTTGTTGTTAGCAGGCGATAAGTTGGTCTCCAACTTGTGGAGAACCTATACACACAGGATTGGACCATTGTGATCCATATGATTTTCATTGGCTGATTTTCAGAAGTAGATCATCTGGCCTTTCTTCTTAGTCTGTCTTAGGTTAGAAGCTCTTATAAAACCTCTTTAGCATCATAGCGGCATGTAAGCCGCCACTGACAGATGGGTGGGAGCTGCATTTCAGGTGCACTGGCCAGGAATCACACCCAAGTCTCCCACATGGAAGGCAAAAATTCTACCACTGAACCACCACTACTCTGTTAGTTCATGGTAAAATCAAATTCCAGGACCTTAATTTGCATATGTCCAGGCTGCACGTGTTCTCACTGCCAAAGCCTCTCTCCCCTCACTACATAAGGTTACTTAAGACTGCCAGTGAAGATCTTGGACCAACATTACCAACTCGTTTGTGTGTAGTAAAAGGTCTGGCTCAATGTCTCTTTCACTTTTAACAATAATATACGCAGTCCTTACTTTGCACAGCAGTGCAGGAGCACAAAAATAACCGTGCAAGCTGATATTGTGCAAATCGATCTCAATAATCAATGGGGAAAATTACAATTTTTCTCTGATCTTTAATATTTTTTGTTGAAACATTAAAAACTCTCTTACTATCAGTTATTAATGTATAAAAAACCAGTTGCCATCAAGTTGATTCTTACTCATGGTAACCTTACGCGTGTCAGAGTAGAACTGTGCTCCGAAGAGTTTTAAACAGCTGATTTTTTGGAAGTAGGATGGCCAGCCTTTCTTCCAAGGCACCACTGGTAGACTCAAACCGCCAACCTTTTCATTAGCAGCCTAGTGCGTTAACTTTTTGCACCACCCAGGTACTCCAGAAATGTATAGGGTAATGGAAAGAAAAAAAAACAAAAACTTGTATTATTTAGAACACTCCAATTTAAAACATTAGAAACATTGAAAACTAGAGCATTTTTTAAAATAAAAATACTTATCAAGAGTCATTTAAGCAGTACTTCCCTTCTCATTGTATAACTTATATAGAGTGAGCATCTATTCTGTGCCTTGGTAGATTATCATATCCCTTTCTAAGTTTGGATCAGCTTCAAACATTTTATCCTTTGTCCTTTTAATGTTGTGAAATACCTCCAAGCATTCCTTTCATATGAAGTTCTTTACCAGTGACACTTCTCCTAAGATATTTTCCTTCTTTTCATCACTTTCCTCTTTTATGTCAATAAGTTTGCCTTCACTAAGTTCCTCTGGCTCCCCATCTAGCACCTTTGAATGACAGCAGTGTCAGTGCTCAATTTGAATTTCACTTCCAGCATTATCACTTTCATGGAGTCCCTGGGGGAGGGGAGTGCGAACAGTTAAAACCCTATGGAGCGTACTTCTACTCTGACACATATGACGTCACCATGAGTTGGAATCAACTCGACGGCAACTGGTTTGGTGTTTTATTATCACTTTCTGTTTCTTTACTACATTTTCATCTCTGTTGGACACTTCTGTCTTTTGATTATCCATATTTGTAAAATTTCAGGTAGGCTCATCACTGGGAGAAAAGGATGCAACTGAATGCTTTGCTGTCTGTGTGTGAATAGAATAATTGATGTGCAGAGACCAATCACATGGACTTTAAAAGAAGTGACATGACTGATTGCTGCCTATGATGTGCACCTGTAGCAATCTGTGAACTGAAGGGCTTCCAGCAAAGTTTGTACTTTGTGCAATTACCCACAGTTAATATATGGTGGTAACTGAAACGTGAACCACACTGTTGGGGACTGGTGTTATTTAACTAAACTGTGATAACTGAGAGTCATACATGTCAGAACTGTATAAAACAAGGACTCACTGTACAGTCAAATTAGCATTGTTTTCCTTTTGCCAATCTAGATAAGACCATCTCAATAGTTCCTGTTCTCGCATACCCATTCTGGTTCTTTTTAACACCTTCCTTTTTTCAACACTTTGAGGTTACCACAGGAAATCTCTAAATATTTTATGTCTATCCCCCCACTACCACATTCTTCCATTCCATAAATGAGCTAAAATAAAAAGAAGAAAAAAATGGCCTTGATCATATCTTATAAAAATAACAGAAGCAGAGAAATACCAGAATCATAGAAAAAGAAAGTCATGTGGTAACTATAATAATAAGAACAGTGTCTAAGCTCCTTGAAGACATGACTAAGTCCTTTCAGAGTTTTTAAAAAGTCTACATCTATTTCCCAATTCTGTTTTAATTAAATTTACTCTTTTAAAAAAATCACCATTAAAAATGTTGATATGCAAAATACGCAATGTATCAGTTACTCTATGAATTCAATAGGCTCAGGTGGATAGGCCAGGGGACCTCATTGATATTAATAATATTGTAACATTTGTCAAATATCAAAATTCAAGTTACAAATGAGCTTTCAGAGACAGACTTGTCAGAAAGTGGAGGGCTTCTCCAAAACCACAATGGCATGAAGGTTTGTTCCCCATAGCAGCAAAAGAAACTTCTTATGCACATATTTCTTGAAGACACAAAGACAACCACATTTATTTTTGCTGGTCTTTTAAATTTTAATTTTTTTTGCTCTCTCTCCTAAGATTTTTTTTTTTTTATCTTCCACTGAGATTTAGCATAAGATGGCAACCTGCATGCTCATTCTTGCATAAATAACCTCCTCCCTAAACCTTAAGAGAACATACTCCACACGAAGAGAGCCACTAGGAAGAATCACAGGAAGTGCATGAATCACCTTAGATTTGTATAAAGAGCATACAATTTTGGTGTATGATTTCATGACAGAGTTGCTCTGGGGCAATGTTGTTGTTAGGTGCCATCAATTCAGTTCCAACTCATAGTGACCCTATGTTCAACAGAATGAAACACTGCCTGGCCCTGCGCCATCCTCACAATCTTTGCTGTGTTTGAGGTCATTGTTGTAGCCAATGTGTCAATGCATCTCGTTGAGGGTCTTCCTCTTTTTCACTGACGCTCTACTTTACCAAGTATAATGTCCTTCTCCAGGGACTGGTGCCTCCTGATAACATGTCCAAAGTACGTGAGATGAAGTTAAGCCACCACAGTACTACAAACACAGATGAGTGGTGGCCTGGGAGAATAATTATGTCCAATTTGCCCACTTCATGGTAACAGAAATAACCACAAGAACTGGAGTGATAGGCAGTGCACCTGAAGTAACTTTTCCAATTGGCAGATAGAGGCTATAATTCAAGAAGGTAACCAGCTTGTCTCCCAGGCCTTCAGGTTTCTGAATCATTGAGTTCCTGGCCAACTTCTTCAGGATTCCAGTCTTCCCAGAGGCAGACAGAGGAAGAGGGGAAGTCCCACACCATTACCAGTTTAGAAAAATCCAGGAGAATGGAAGTAGTCTGAATTTGGGGATAAAGATGGAAGAAAGAAATGTCATGGTTGGCCATGGCTGGATAAGGGACAGTTCTGGCTGAGAGAGGATAGAGGAGAAGAATTATAAAAAAACTAAGTAGGAGGAGTCTAATGAACACCAGTAGGATCTCTCTGGTAGGCAAGAATTCTGTCTTAGTTATCTGGTGCTGCTATAACAGAAATACTACAAGTGAATGGCTTTAACAAACAGAAATTTATTTTCTCACAGTTAGGAGGCTATAACTCCAAATTCAGGGTACCGGCTCTAAGGGAAGGCTTTCTCTGTCTGTCAGCTTTGGGGGAGAAGGTCCTTATCTCCTCAGCTTCTATTCCTTTGCTCCTTGATAATCTTCATGTGGCATGGCATCTATCTTCCCCCATTTTTGCTTGCTTCACTATGCCTAATCTGCTCTTTTTATATCTCACAGGTGATTGGCTTAAAACATACCCTACACCGATACGGCCTCTTAACAAAGAAAACCCATTTCCAAATGTGGTTATAACCAGGTGTAGGGGTTAGGATTTACAACACATATTTTGGAGGGACACAATTCAATCCATAACAGTTTCTGATTCCATTGCTGAGCTAAAACAAAATAGAACTGTGCAGTGTCATAGACCTAGAAGGGCAAGCAAGGACTAGAAGCCAGAATGTCAAAGCACAGCCTGAGCAAGCACAGTTGAACTCTGATACTGGGGTTATGTGGTTATTATCTTTTCCACCTTTAATTCACATGCAAGGTTAAGACATCCCTTGGAGTTCAAGATGTGATCCTACTAAAGGAAGCCCGAGGTTTCTAGGTAAAAACCATCGTGACTAAGAGACAGAAATCAGAGATCCTCCTATTATTGCACAAAGGAAGAAATGTATTTGGCCTGGTTCCAGGTGCTCACTCTCTCCTCCCCCCACTTTTCAGTCATGCCCGGTCTAGACTGGTACCAGGCAGGCTAACTACTCAGACAAAATAATACTGAATTCTAAGCTAACCTCCAAATGATCTGGCTAAATTCTTCTCCAAGTCTACTTATCTCTTTTCTAAGAGTGCTAGTATGCTCAAGAAAGGTTCCAAATTTGCACTTCGTTTTCTCCTGAATTATTCATCACCATTTTCTACTGTGGCTGGGCTGTACCACATTAGAATTATATCTTGTGTTCTTTCTCCACATCTCCCACTTCCTACAGGGAAAAGTGTTTCTCTTTAGCCTCTAAGACTACCTGTCAAAGAGCAGCCTTCAGCGACAAGAATAATTGTTTAATATGCTTTTCTAGAGAGAGCCCGCAATTCACCCAGAAAATAAAATCCTGCATCACAAGAGCAACAGAGGACATAGTGAAATTAGTTTGAACTGAGGCCTAAACAAGAAGAGAAAAAAAATGACTTTTCTAACTTTTGTTTTTTTCTCCTCCTTTATTTAATATTCATTACCAGATGTTAGTTCAGGGCACTCACCTCCCATCTGGCAGTCAGTGTGTGAAGTTAGGACATTTGATGCAACTAGAACGTCCATATTCTGTGATGTTCATTTAACTGGTCCTATTTCTGCACTTGATGACATGCTCTACTGGTGAGAGCAATGATCAGGCTCATAGAACACTCAGAATATCCTTCACTTTTTCCTCTCAACACCCCCTACATTAGATACAGATATAGATGATATAGATATAGATGGGTATGTACAAATATATGTCTACAAATAGTACCTGCATTGGCTGAACAACCATGATATGTCTAATACTGTACTGCGTGTAACAGGAGAAGTATAAAAGAAGTATAAGTGGTCCTTTTCTACAAGGACCTTATAACCTAAATGAGGAAACAAGTAATATTTTAAGTGTACAAAACAATAAAACACACCCTCAAATATTTATTAGTGATAAATTCTTCAGGGTCTTCAGAGATTCAGCTGCTAGGCTTGGAGGGGAGACAAACAGTGAGATGTTGCTCAGTTTGCCCTGCTAAGAGAAAAAAAGCATTAGGAAGACTTATTTCTTACAAGACCAATTTGACCAAAAGAGTCAGAATATCAGATTAACTCCCATGGATTTCTTGTCATGTATTCCATCCAACACTGAAAGAATTCCACTGGTTTAAGGATTAAAACATTAAATTGGCCAAATAAAATAGTTGGCAACTTGCAATCCCTGAACTAAATAGTTTTTCACATTTATAGTATATGAAGAACTGATGTGGATGATTCGATTTTTCTTACAAGGCCAGTCTACTGAGGTTTGGGAATTTCACTGAACTTATTGTAGTACAGGCAGTCCCCAGGTTAAGAACAAAATCCATTCCTGTGTCTTTAAGTCAAATTTGTAAGTAAGTCTGAACAGGTGCATACGGTTCTTACTTAGCCTTAGAGCTTAGCTGCTAACCAAAAGGTAGGCAGTTCTAATCCACCAGCCACTCCTTGGAAACCCCACGGGGCAGATCCACTCTGATTATAGGGTGGCTATGAGTTGGAATTAACTCAACAGCAACTTTTTTTTTTTTTTTTTTTTTTGTTTTAGTGCAAGAAAAGGCTATAAGCATTTTTAATGACTTAAAAGCTGCACGTGCACCAAGTGAAGGTGATTATGATGAAGAGTTTGTTGAGAGTAGGGGTTGGGTCAATCGTTTCAAAGTGAGGGCAAATTTACTTAACATTAAAGGGCAAGTACGAGGTGTTCGTAATGGGGACTTACTGTATATGGTATCTGGGACCAAACCTGAAAGACACTTGATACCTTTAAGTGCCTTGTACTAGACTCCATCTAATTCACCAATATAGGCTATGGTTCTTCCAGATCAACTCTCAGAACCCGAAGGTACTAAGGAAAATCTGTGGAGGTCAAAACAGTTTTATCTTAATTAAAGTTGACTCTCAACTGTCTATCCGCTCTATATTTTGAGGGCCTATTTCAAGATCACTCGTCATTCCTTCCACAAAAAATCTCCAAAATTAAAATTTTAAAAATGTATCTCTATGCTTAGTCAGTACTTACTGAATTAGCTTGAACACAAAGTAATTTTCATATTTATTTATGCGAAGTTCAACTGGATGATTTTTCAATAAGATTTAATAAAGCATTCAAAAAAGCACACAGGTGACTTCTGGATAATTTGTGCTACTACTCAGAAAAATAGAAGAGCAGTTATTCTCTTACAAGTAGGAAGTGGGGAGGGGAATCTCTTTACTCCAAATAGGTCCCAGCATTTCTTCTTTGGGAACCAGAAAGTGATGACTGGCAGACTCAAGACATTAGTTCTTAAACTTGGCTACTCATTAAAATTATCTGAGGAGTTTTTAAAAAATAACCATGCCTTGGCTACACCACACCAAATTTTATTCAATTACCAGAGACTCTTAAATAGGAACCCATGGTAGTACAAAAATTAAGTGCTGGACTACTGTCCAAAAGGTTGGTGATTTGAATACATCCAGAGGCACCTCTGAAGAATGGCCTGGCAATCTTCTTCCAAAAGGTTACAGCCTTGAAAACCCTATGGAGTACAGTTCTGCTCTGCAACTCATGGTGTCGCCACTAGTCAGAATTGACTCATTGGCAGCTAATTGGTTGGTTAGGGCCTAGACATCAGTATTTGGCCATAGCTCCCCAGGTGATTCCAATGTACAGCCAAGGTTAAGAACTTCTGTAATAAGTGGACACCTCTGAGCAATCATTCATTTTCTCAGTATCCCCGTCAAACATCTCTCAGGTGGTCTTGCTAAGAAATTTTCCATCACTGTAGCCAGGAAAGAGTTAATTTTACAGTTACTTTCCTCCAAGAAAAAAAGTTTTCCACTCTAGAGCACTATAAAAATCTTTCTCAGATGTTAGCCCTCTCTTGGCTGAAGTCTCCATAACCTGTTGCCATTGAATCGATTCCGACTCGTAGCGACCCTATAGCACAGAGTAGAACTGCCTCGCAGAGTTTCCAAAGAGCGACTGGTGGATTCGAACTGCTGACCCTTTGGTTAGCAGCCAAGCTCTTAACCACTGCGCCACCAGGGCTTCAAAAAGGCCAAAACGGCTTGCAAAACCTACTCATCATTCTCCCAGCGAGGCAACACGTTTCGTATGCCAGTTAACCTAAATAACAATTACTCGCCACAAATGTGACAGCTACTGTAAATAGTGCACTCCCTTTTATCTTGGTTTTTCAAAGAGATCTTCAGGGAAGAAAAACTACACTCTTGATTTTGTTTTACTTGGCATCTAGCAATCTGGGGCCTGAAACTCCAAATAACAGTCTTTCGAGGTCTCTGTTAACTTTGTTCTAAACTTCACACAGCTAATTAGAAGTGTTCAAAGGCTCTCGTTCTGAACCACTTAGTTGATGAGAAATGCATGCTTAATGAATCTAGAAGGA
This sequence comes from Trichechus manatus latirostris, assembly GCF_000243295.1. Classification (NCBI taxonomy): domain Eukaryota; kingdom Metazoa; phylum Chordata; class Mammalia; order Sirenia; family Trichechidae; genus Trichechus; species Trichechus manatus. Next base: position 4,881,071 of record NW_004443969.1, read on the forward strand.
AAGCAAAGCAAATTGATTATTATGCAATGACTTGCAAGAGCTTCTCAGGCCCAGCTTGTAAATAGCAGAGCACAGAGGTAGCCAGGACGTGATGTTGGCAGCTCAGATTATTAATGAGGACATCAATTGTGCTAATGATCAAGCAGTGTTTTTAAAAATTAAATCTTTGGGGGCTAGAAGAATATATTGCAAGTTAATATCATTCAAATAGTACTTTGAAAATTTTATTTAACCCCCAATGAGCCATTTAAACAACTTCAGAAGGGCTACGGGGGCAAGAGTTAGGAGCTATTGTGTTTCCTTGGCTGAGAAGTTTTGAAAGGTATTCTTCCCCTAAGAATTCTGTGGCCTCCACATCCAAGGTGATTATACTAATCAGTGGTGTTTGAGCTGAGCTCCATATAAATCAAAGTAGGAGGTTTTTTGCTTAATTAATCATGGTTTGAATTAGGAGCATGCAGGAAAGATAAGAAAGTGGATGCCATCTTGATAATTTCTTAAGGAAAGCAATCCATTATATTACTTTGTGTTAGGATTCTTACTCTATCATCTTCCATCTTTCATGAGGTCAAAATAAGGGAAGAGGATGTCACTTATATCTAGAGGAGACAGATTTGCTTAAAACAAAATTTCACTCTTCCCAATTTATATCCTCCTTTATCCCATTCAATGCTACCCCTTACACACACACAAGCACATTTCCACATTGCTTGTGATCAGTAGGGCATGTCTCAAATTGTTAGGTCTCACCTCCAGAGTTACTGATTCAGTAAATGTGGGGTGAGACCTAAGCATTTGCATTTCTAACAACTTCCAGGGTAATGCTGATACTGCTGGCCCAGAGACCACACTGAAAACCACTGACCTAGATGTTTGTTTATTCCTGAAAAACATGGCAAATTATACTATTGTCTGAACATTCCCTATGCCTTTAGGTTGCAGGTCCACCACTCTCCACAAACTCAACATCTGCTCAAAAAAACCCTTGTGATACTTTCATAGACTCCATTCTAATCCATTCCCTTCAGCTCATCTCATACTCCATTTCTAGACATGCCCATGTTCATAAGCTTACTGACTCCAGGTTGGCATAGGAACATCTCTCCAGTCTGGGCTCTTGGCTTCTCTTTTTAATGGACATCTTTGATTGCATTGCCAGAAGCACCTGCCAGTAAACACCTCACCTGGCCCAACCCAGGCCCTAGTGTCTTATATGCTGACACAGGCCTTTGATATGTGCTAGAAACCAGAGAATACTAGAATATCAGCATAGGGAAGGATACTAAATGATAGAAAAGGACATCACGGTTGGTAAAGCAGAAGGTCAGCAAAAACAAGGGAAACCCTCAGTGTAATGGAATGACACTAAAGTACCAACAATGGACTCAAACATATCAATGATCAGGAAGATGGCACAGTACTAGGCAACATTTCATTCTGTTATACATCAGGTCACCATGAGTTGGATCCAACTTGACAGCAACTAACAACAATAACCTGCCAAATGTTTAATTCTTCCAGTAATAAATATGAATTTTAAAAGCAGATCTTATCTGTTTATGGACTTTAAAGGGTTCTGTATTCCCAGAGCACAAACCTCCCACTGTTCCTAATTGCTATCTGGCTGCTGAAGGATTATGTTCTAATTTTAGTTTTGGCCCATTTTGTTCCTTTCCAAATCATGTGGGTTCCCTTTGCTTCTTACGGATGAGATGAAAGCAAGAGTAATATTTCTTCCAGTGGCTCTTCAAAAAGAGATTTCTTACTTTTAGCTACAAGACGCTAGTTCTTCTTCCTACAGGACTGCATCACCAGTCAATGAAGTCAGGAGTCCACCTTGTCCACGGTCTCACATGCTTCAGGCATTGACCCACTGCCCTCCACTTGTTGTTTCAACACTTGTTCACAGTCCATTTCCAGGCCCCTGAGTGGAGCCCAACATGGAAATTCAGCATTTGGTGGTCTGATAGTAAGGTGACTCACAGCACGGCTTTATAGTTCCTGGGTCTGGAGACTTTTACACTCACTTTATTTGGTCATTTTTTTTGTTTGCAGTCATAGAAGACTGCCATTCAAAATGGTCCCTGACCATTTATTTAAAATGCCCCAGTCCAAGCATGTGATACATTATGCTCTGAATCATCGTGATCATGAAGGCAAAGGATCCCAGTGCACATTGCACTTCAATACTGAAGTTGCCTGGCATCGACTATCGTTATTTTCCCATTGACTGCTATTATGAGTCAACATAGGAATTTGGGAGGCAAAATTAAAATATCCAAAGAACAGAAAAATTTAGGAAAGCAATATATCCCTAGTCTTTCTCTTTTCTGTGACATATTTCCATGCTTTCTTTAGGCTAAGCACTGAAACCGTTTCCTTGGTTACAAAGAGCAACTTCCTATAGACCCACAAATCAAAATCTCCTCATTTATCTCACTGTCCTGGTTCAGGTTCCTACCATCTTTCTCCTGGACTATTACAATTGCCTCCTAATAAACATTCCTACCCGTGGTGTCCTCCTACCTCCAGCTTCTCTCTCCTTTACCCATCCTTCATGTTACCCCAAGGGTGATAATTTTAAAATAAAAGCAATCCCTGCTTGCAAACTTCATGCTTATAGAGTCTTTCAGTCAAAATCTAAGTCCCTTAGCATTTTATACACAGCCCTTTACAACCTGGAAGTATTCTCACTTTCCAGGCCCATGTCCTGCCATCATCTTCAAAGAACACCTCATCAGTCACACCAGGTCTTTAGCTTCAATGTCATACCAGTTTTTTCTTTATTCTCTGCACCAGGCTCCTTGACTTTTTAATTCATCCAATGCCAATTATTCCTACAGAGGGCTTCACATTGTTCACTTATAGTGTTTCACCTGCCTAAAATAGCCTTCTCTAACTTCTCACCTGGTTAACACTTCACTCTGTTCGTCTTTCAATTCCTACTCACAATTATGATTTCTTAGGCAAATTTTGCATGAGCAAAGATACAGAGGGAGAAAACAAAGTGGATGGATGAAAATTATGATAAATCTGGTTTTGGCTAGAGTTCCTCAACATTTTTTCTTCCTTGGCATACAGGTTTCTGCTTAATTGAAATAAACTTCTCCATCACATGCATTTCCCATACTCAGCGCTAGCTGTAAGTCTACCTCCCAGACCTTGACTACTGATTCAAGAAAACTCATGGAGGGCTTCATCAAACAACACTCGTTAGTGCACTAGATGTTGTTCCATCTTCTTTGGGAGGAGCCTTCTTGAAACTTGGGAGTCATAGTTGAAGATAAGAAAGGTGCGCCAAGTTTGATTATAGAGGGATCTCAAATCCCGGTAAGACTTTCAGTTAGTGGGCAAAATTTTGGCCAGTTTAACTGGAATAAAACAGCTAGTTGCTTTAAAAAATGCAACTGTGTAAGCACACAATAATTATATCTCAGGGCACCAAAAGAGCTTGAAAAATTTATCATAAATAAATTATAGTAATTTTTAAGAAATCATGGAACAGTGAGAAATATCAGTAGCCCATAGATTATTAATTGTGGTTTTGGTTTTTGTAGTTGGGAAAAGGTCTCTTCAGGGGCTGGGGGAACAGTTTACTGAGATGGCTGATAATCCCTGCCAGATTTCTGCCAAAAGAGACAGTCATCACTGGAAAGCAGTATGGGCTCATGAAGAACAAGCTCTGCTGAACTAATCCAATTTACCTTTTAGAAAAGGTCAATTAATCAGGAAAATGCCGTATACACAGAGTAAATAGATTGCACATTGACATTTCTTACTTAGTCCTTATATCCGTAGGCTTGGGTTAGAAAAGTTTTGTTTGTTTTTTTTTTCCTAAAAAACTCTAATACAGTTTTTTATAATTAACATTGGCATTAGGTATTGCAGAAAGCTCAACGATAATTTGCTCCTTATAAATGTATGTCCTATTAACTCACTGTCACTTAATAATTTACATAATTACTTTATAATTACTTGCAATTCATTATAAGCATCTATTTACAAAATGAATTCATTGGCAGGATCATATGCTTTCTTGTATTTGGGGTTGAATGCATTGGGTTTCTTCCATCTAAAACCACATTATGTGCATAAAATGTTCCAACAAGTTACTTGAGGGTGTATGGAAATAACTACACCTTCTACTCACTTATTGACTGTCTTGCTATCTGACACTTCACATTTATGACAATAGTAAAAAATCTACTATCCAACTATTTTGCGCATTAACGACATACGTCTGGCAGTAATGAACACTAAGATGCAAGGAGAGAGTAATGTTGGCTGTGATGGTTAAAGTTATGTGTCAACTTGGCTGGACCATGATTCTCAGTGGTTTGGCAGTTATTCAATGATGTACCCAAACCCATTCCTGTCAAGTAGATTCTGACTCATAGCGACCCCATAGTGTGTCCAAAGTTATAAATCTTTATAGCAGCAGACTGCTACATGTTTCTCCCACGGAGCCACTGGTGGTTTCAAACCTCTGACCTTTTGGTTAGCAGTCAAGCAGTTTAACCACTGTGCCACCAGGTCTCCTATGTAATGATGTAATTTGGCAGTTATGTAATGATGTAGTCATTCTCCATTTTGTGACCTGATGTGGTCATCTCCATTTTCACATAACACCAAGTTCCTATAACGGCCTGGTTTTGGAAACTAACCATGTCAACAAGTGAGGAGAGGGTTTATATTTTTTGAAGATATTTCAAAGTTAAGACTACAAATATGCTCTTAGTAAGAAAAGTCCTCATCAAAGTTGTATATTGGTGATGTTTGTATTTATTTATGGCCATCTCCCTTCCCTGCTTAATTTTCTTGCCCTTCTTTCTTTCCCAGACTCCACTAAACCACAACCTCCCAAGTGTTTTATGATTTCTCCACCCTCTTCAAAGCCCAGATATCTAAATAAACCCATAGAGGGAAAAAATCTGGAATTGGTTGTTTATGCCCAAAAAAGTGCTTAGAGCTTTGCCAGGTTCTGTGAATACAATCCCTGCAGCCTAGTTTAGAATTATTATATTTCACTATTTTAAGTGTTTTCATAGCATAATATCTTTAAAATCTGCATAAATCTTACAATCAATAGCAATTTAGTTTTCATAAACAATGGTAAATGTAAAAAATGTGGTTAGACTACATAGAGAGGGAAGAGATTAATTTTATTTGGAAGGTGTGCAGAGGAGGCACTACAGTGGCAAACGTGAAGGAGAAAAGAGAGCAAACAATGATTTCCAAGAAGGAAATGGTATCTAAACTTTATCTTACATTGAAGAGGGAGGTAGAGGTCATCCGCCATCTGAAAAGTATTTCAAGCTCTAGGTTAGGATTTGGCAATTGATGAAATTTTTCCATGACTCTTGAAGTCCATTTACATAAATACACATAGTGAACCACACATTAACTTGAATATAAGCAAGACATGGCTGCTACCATGTCCATACCTGAGTGGCTGATTATTATGGGAGTCAAAGCTGCTAGTACATAAGTCAGAAATTATCAAGAATAATAAAAATAATGGCAAAGAAAGAGTTGCAAACAATTGAATAATAATGGCTGTGAAGCCCTACTATGTACCAAGTATTTATGTCCATTGTTTCCAATGTTTACAACTCCGTAGATGTTATTATCCTCATTTTAAAGATAAGGAGACACGTACTCAGAGAGGTTAATTCGCTTGCCCAAGATCACACAGCTACGAAGTAGAGAAGCTAGAATTTAACATTGTTTGTTTATTCAAAATGCTGGCTTGTTTTTTCACACCATGATGCCTATCTTCTTCCCCTTACTTAAAAATATTTTCCAAGGTCCTTCTTTTTAGAAGTAAGGTGCTCTGCCCTTAAAGGAAAACTCTCAAGGATATTGCTCTGTCTCTGTAGGGCCATGATTAACTGAAAGTACCTTCATCATAACCCAAAGTAATGGCCGTCTATGATCATTATTCTGTGGAGGGTAATGCAGCCACACTCTACACAGCAGTTCTTTTTTGTTCCAGGCTATTTTTCCCAAGTCATTAGTTTCATTGGAATAGTCCTATGCCTGTTGATTCACAAATTCACCTTTCCTGCATTATAGAAATTTGATGAACTCTAAGAGAGCTAGATGACCAAGTTTCTACTTCTCACTCCAACCTACCCAAGGTTACTCCCAGAAGCCAGAATGTTGGGTCAATCTTACAAGTTAATGATGTAAAATGTTGACTAAAGAACCTCTGTTCAAAAGCATCTCTCTGTTCCATATCACCAGTCCTCAGGAATTATCGGTGGGTCCCTCTAATAGAGCACTTACCACATTGTGCTTCAGTTACACCTTTGCTTGCCACCAGAAAGTTAACCCCATTAGAACAAAGAAGGAGATATATTTATGTTTGTAGTCCCAAAGCCTAGCACAACGTCTGACCCACAGTGAATACTCATTCAATATGTGTGAACTGAAGTAATGAGTGAATGGACAAATAAATTAATTCAGCATTCAGTCATGAATGAATACCTCCAATATGTCACACAATAGGCCTGTCAATGAAGGACAGTGATGAATATGGCAATCAAGTCCTTCTCCCTTGGGACTTGCATTTTAATGGAATAAATAGATAATAATCAAGTAAGCAAAGTATATATTTTCAGATAATAATAATGACTTCTATTAATAAATCATTTACTATTTCCAGTTACTTTTCTAATTGATCTAACTTTATAAGTTAATTTAATCATACAAAATCCATCTCAGATAGATTTTATTATTACACCCACTTTATAGATGAGAAAAACTAGAGGCAGAGAGATTAAATAAATTTGCTCGGGGTCTTAACAATTATTAAGTGACTGAATTGGCATGTTCTGGTGAGCAACAAGAATTTGTTTCTCTAAGTAACATAATAAACCATTTAAGCCTGTTAACAGAGAATTTGACCTGATTCAATTTAGACTATTAAAGGTCACTCTGGATCTTGTAGAGGGAATAGCAGTGGTCGGGAGGGGGGAATGGCAGGAAAGAAAGAGGTGGGAGGCCACTGGTAATCTCTTAGTGATTTGTACAATGGTATTAGAAGTGGATGTAGTGAAAAGTGATCAAATTTGGGATATATCTGAGAGATGGATCAAAGGGATCTTCTGAAGGATATGTAGAAGAAGTGGTATGTATAATAGGAAGACCAAAATCAAGGCTAACTCATAGGTCGTAGGCAATGCTAGAAAGTGGGGGTTGGAGGAGTGTCTTAGTCATCTAATGCTGCTATAACAGAAATACCACAAGTGGATGGTTTTAACAAAGACAAGTTTATTTCCTCACAGTCAAAGTATGCTAAAAATCCAAATTCAGGGTGTCAGCTCCAGAGGAAGGCTTTCTCTCTCTTGGCCTTCTCATCAGTGTTCCCCCGGACTAGGAGCTTCTCTGCACAGAGACCCTGGTCCAAAGGACACGCTCTGCTCCTGGCACTGCTTTCTTGATGGTATGAGGTCCCCAACTGTCTGCTTACTTCTGTCTTTTATATCTCAAGAGATTGCCTCAGGACACAATCTAATCTTGTAGATTGAGTCCTGCCTTACTAACACAACTGCCACCCATCCTCCTTCATTAACATCATAGAGGCAGGATTTATAACACATAGGAAAATCACACAGTACCAGGAATCATGGCCCAGCCAAACTGACACACACATTTTTGGGGGGACATAATTCAATCCATGACAGGAGGCATTTTCAGAAATAGAAGATTCAGGGGAAGTAACAAAATTAGAATAAATCCAGACTTCTGTTTTAGACATGTCACATTTGAGAAGATCCCCCACCTAAAAAAACAAAAATTATCCAAATGAACGTATATAATCAACAGACAAATAGAAATACAAATCTGGGTATCAGGGAGAGGTCTAGACTGGAAATATAAATTTGAAAATCATCATCATATGGATGGTATTTAAAATCCTAGGATTAGATAAAATGACCTGGGAAGCAGAGGCAGATGGAGAAGTGGGCTGAGGAAAGAACCCTGAAGCCAAAAATAGAAGGTGTGGCCTGTAGTGGAGATAGATAAGCCAGGCTAATGAGGCAGTAGGAATTTTAAAAGAGAGTATAGTCACAAAAACAAATGAGAAAAATTATTTTGGGAAGAAATATGATGGGCTAGATATCTGGAATACCCCTCCATTGAAACAAACTAAACGTTAGGAATACAATATAAAACCATAAAATATTCATGTACAAATTACACACACACACACATTTATATATATATTATATATATAAAACCTGTTGTCATTAACTCGATTCTGATTCATATATGTTGTTGTTAGGTGCCGTCAAGTCAGTTTCGACTTATAGCAACTCTACGTAAAAGAGGACAAAACACTGCCCAGTCCCACACGAGTCTCACAATCACTGCTACATTTGAGCTCATTGTTGCAGCCCCTGAGTCAGTCCACCTCTTTGAGGGTCTTCCTCTTTTTCGATGACCCTCTACTTTACCAAGCATGAAGTCCTTCTCCAGGGACTGGTCCATCCTGATAACATGTCCAAAATACATGAGAAGAAATGTTGACATCCTTGCTTCTGAGGAGCATTCCAGCTGTACTTCTTCCAAGACAGACTTGTTCATTCTTTTGGAAGTCTATAGTATATTCAATATTCTTCGCCAACACCATAATTCAAAAGCATCAATTCTTCAGTCTTCCTTATTCATTGTCCAGCTTTCACATGCATATGAAGTGATTGAAAATACAATGAAATACATTGAAAAACAATGGTCAGGCGTACCTTCGTCCTCAAAGTGACATCTTTGCTTTTTAACACTTTAAAGAGTTCTTTTACAACAGATTTGACCAACGCAATACGTTTGATTTCTTGACTGCTGCTTCTGTGGGTGCTGATTGTGGATCCAAGTAAAATGAAATCCTTGACAACTTTAATAGTTTCTCCATTTATCATGTTCATTCATATATATATTCATTAAAATGTTAGAGGTCATAAAATATCTAAAGAAGACCAAAACCTAAGAGAAAGCAAGAACCAAGAGGTATAAGTGAAAACTTGAAACTGTTTTGCTCTGAGGGCTTTTGTCAAACATTGAAAATTTGAAACTCAGTTTATACATCATGAGGAACAAAGCCTAAGCCCTTTCAAAGAAAGGAAGCCTAATAGAAGAATCCCAACCCTCATAAAGTTGGGATTCCAAAAGGCTACACCCTCAGTGGAGATTTGAATCAGAAATAAGTTCACCCACTCCCCTTTTTAAAAGTATTATGTAGACCAAAAGAAAAGAATAAAACCCTAGAAGTACAACCATAAACTAAGTCTCACAAATATTTAATTTCCAACCCACATTAATTAATAGCCAGTTAGTCCAGTTGAGAAGAAAACTGGACAACTGAAAGACAGATTAGGAGTAATTATCTAGAAAGGAGCATGGAGAGACGAAGATATGGAAAATACCATAAAAGAGATGAAGAGATATGAAAAATAGAATAAAAAGTTTCCATCATACAAATAATCGTATCTTCAGAAATAAAGAAGATCAACTGGAGCAGAGAAATAATCAAAGAGATGAGAGCTGAGTATGTTAAAAGTTGATGGAAAATATGTATCCACAAATTCAAGAAACCCAGTGAATCCCAATCAGTGTAAATAAAAAGAAACCCATCTATAAACACATTATCATTGAAGTGCAGAATGAGAGAGAGAGACAGAGAGACATCAAGAGAAAGAGAGAGAGAGATTAAATGCAGCTAGAGAAAAATGGCATTATCTTCAAAGGAGTGACCACTTTATTCATATGTAACAGCTGACACCTCAAGAACAACAATGGAAGCCAGGAGACAGTGGAATTTCTTTCAGTTTGCTAAAACTGCCAGTGAAGAATATTATATCCAATAGTATTTTTCAAGAAAGAGGGCAAACTGAAGATATATTCAAACAAATTAGATTTGCAGTAGAGCCTAGCTAAAGGAAATTCTGAAGCGTAGACTTCAGGAAGAAGAAAAATGATCACAGACAGAAAGTTGAAATACAAGAAGGAATGAAAAGAAGTGATAATACTGTAGGTAGGTAAATCTAATAAATATTGACATAAAACAACAATAATAAATATTGTGAGGTTAAAAGTAAAGTTAGAAATAAAATATACAACAATGACAACAAAAATAATTAAATATGGGAAGTAGCATATTAAGTTCTATTCAGTAGATCCTTTCCTTCCAATGTGAAAGGGCACAACATCAAGAAAGTTCTAGAGGTCAAGAGAACAGAAAACAGAATCACTGAAAAAAAAAGGAACTGAGAAGTGTTACAAAAAGTTACCCTAAAAATCATCTAGTCTAACACCTTCGTTTTACAGGTTGTGAAAGTGAGGGCCAGAGGGAAGAAAAAAAAAATCAACTTAGCTTCGCTAGAGTAGCTTAGCTTGAGCAGACAGAGTGTGGTCTAGTGCTCTCCCCTTCAATATGACCACATCTTCACAATTGAACCCATAGTCAGCAAACTCCAAGTCATAACTTTGCCAGTATCAGTTCAATCAAACTCATCATTTATCTTAAAAATTTTAGAGAGACAAAATCCAAGAGCAATGCTCTGACTTACATTCCTTTGTTCTTCAGCTTTCAGCTTTCATTTGTACAAGTAAAAAGGGTAAACTCCTGCTAAACGTTTAGCTTAGAGATTGTACCCATATTACGTCTCCTGAGTGTCAAGCAAGATATTCAGTTCAGAAGGAGAGTCTGGAGAGAAATGACTTGGCTTTTCAGCAGTTTCTACACCCTTCTCTCACCTAAAATTGCTTCATATTCCCCCATAAATATTATATATGTGCCAGTAGCAGCTCTGCATATTATACTGAACCCAAAAACTCAACTTTGTTCCTTCACCAATTCCAGCATTATAATTATAATTATTTTTAAAGCATATTTTTAAGCATTAAGCAGCCACATCTTAGGAAGTCTCTCCTTTACCTTTAGAAGAAGAAATATATTGAGCATTTTCTTAACCTTTAAAACATGTCAAGGGCATAAATCAAAATATACCAAATTGCCTCCAGGTGAAAAGAGCACTTCTTTGAACAAATGCCTTGGCAATCCTGCAGGTAAGAAGTCATTTTCTTCAGAAATTTTCAGAATGGGTATATTTTCTTTAAGTGTTTTACTAAAAAAACCCCACATTTCATGCTGTGTGGATGACAATTCCAGGTCTAAGAAAAACAAAATAAAAATGGAATCAGAAAAGGTTATTTTATAGATTGCAAGAAGGGTTACTGAACTTTTAAAAAAAAATAAAAGTTGCAATGCACTCTCAGAAGCATTTGGAGAATTAAACAGTGCCTTGCACTTAGAAAGTAGTTAGATTTTTTTTTTTTTTTCATCTTCTGAATGTTTAGACACTTTTGACAGCAGTGCCTCTGATACTCATGCAGACCATCTATCTCTTTGTACACACCCTAGGTAAGCCCTCAGTTTAGACTGAATAGTTCCTCTTTCTGAAGTGATTTCTTTAGAAACATAGAAGGTCACTGCTGAAAACAGAAGTAACTGTATATTGATCTAATGGCTTCAATTTGTAGGTGAGACAATTGAGACCTAGAAAGGTGAAAATATTTGCCCCAGATATGCCTTTTAGTAGTTGAGGGTCCCAAACTAGGTCTTAGGATTCTTGTTGCCCACTGTGATGGTCTGTACACCATCACTATGTGGGTCATAATTTTTTAAAAAAATTATAGTCAAGAATGAGGGCAAACTCTTTCCATTCCCCCCCCCCATGTTTTATTTATATATATTTTTAATTTTATTGTGTTTTAGGTGAAAATTAGTGCAAATTAGTTTCTCATTAAAAATTTGTACACAAATTGTTTTGTGACATTGGTTGCAATCTCCGCAATGTGTCAGCACTCTCCCCCTTTCCCTTTACACCTCGGTTTCCCATGTACATTCCTGTTCTTTCCTGCCTTCTCATCTTTGTTTTTAAGTAGATGTTGCCCGTTTGGCCTCATATACTTGATTGAACTAAGAAGCATTGTTATTGTTTGTTTTATAGGCTTGTCTAATCTTTGGCTGAAAGGTGGACTTTGAGAGTGGCTTCAGTTCTGAGTTAGCAGGGTGTCCATGGGCCATAGTCTCAGGGGTTCCTCCAGTCTCTATTAGACCAGTAAGTCTGGTCTTTTTTGTGAGTTTGAATTTTTTTCTTTATTTTTCTCCCAGTCTGCCAAGGACACTCAATTGTGATTCTTGTAAGAGCGGTCAGTGGCGGTGGCCCAGGCACCATATAGTTCTTCTGGGCACAGGCTGGTGGAGGCTGTTGTTCATGTGGTCCATTAGTCCTTTTCCTTGTGTCTTTGGTTTTCGTCATTCTCCTTTCCTCCGGACAGGGTGGCCAAAGTAGGATGTAGTCCATTTTCTTTATGAACTATGTTATGCCAGTTGACCTGGATGTCCCTGAGACCATGGTTCCCAGCCCTGAACCCCAGTAACTCAGTCCCTCAAGGTGTTTGGATGTGTCTAGGAAGCTTCTATAACTTTGCCTTGGTCAGGTTATGCTGACTTCCCCTATACTGTGTGTCATGTTTCCCTTTACCAAAGTTAACCTGTCTACTATCTAGTTAGTGATTTCCCCTCCTCACCCCTCCCCTTCCTCATAACTATCAAAGATTGTTTTTTTTTCTGTGTGTAAACCTTTTCTTGGGTTTTCATAATAGTGGTCTCATACAATATTTATCCTTTTCTGACTGACTTACTTCACTTAGCATAATGCTCTCCAGATTCATCCATGTTGTGAGATGTTTTGTGAATCCATCATTGTTCTTTATCTTTGGGTGGTTTTCCATTGGGTATATTTACCATAATTTGATTATCCATTTGTCTTAGTTATCTAGTGCTACTATAACAGAAATACCACTAGTGGATGGCTTCAGCAAACAGAAGTTTATTCACTCACAGTCTAGTAAGCTAGAAGTCCAAATCAAGTCATCAGCTGCAGGGGAAGGCTTTTTCTGTTGGCTCTGGAGGAAGGTCCTGGCCTAGGCGCTTCTTCACACAGGAACCCTGGGTCCAAAGGATGTGCGCTGCTCCCAGCGCTTCTTTCTTGGTGGTATGAGGTCCCCCACTCTCTGCTTGCTTCCGTTTCCTTTTATCTCTTGTAAGGTAAAAGGTGGTGCAGGACACACCCCAGGGAAACTCTCTTGATATTGGATCAGGGATGTGACATTAGCAAGGGTGTTACAATCCCACCCTAGTCCTCTTTAAAATAAAATTGCGATCACAAAATGGAGGACAACCACACAATACTGGGAATCATGGCCTAACCAAGTTGACAAGTATTTTGGGGAGACATAATTATATCCATGACACCATTCATCTGTTGATGAGCACTTAGATTCTTTCCATCTTTTTGCAATTGTGATTAATGCTGTAATGAACATAGGTGTGCATGTGTCTATTCATGTGACAACATTTCTTTCTCTAGGATATATTTCTAGGAGTAGAATTGCTAGATCATATGTTCAAAAGCGGTTACAGCAGTACATCAACAGGGAACTGCCAGAAGTTCAAGCTGGATTCAGAATAGGACATGGAATTGAGGATATCATTGCTGATGTCAGTTAGATCTTGGCTGAAAGTAGAAACTACTGGAAAGACGTTTACTGTGTTTTATTGACTATGAAAAGGTATTTGACTGTGGGGATCATAACAAATTCAAGATAACATTTCCAAGAATGGGAATTCCAGAACACTTTATTGTGCTCATAAGGAACCTGTACGTAGATCAAGAGGCCGTTGTTTGAACAGAACAAGAGGATACCGCATGGTTTAAAGTCAAGAAAGGTGTGCGTCAGAGTTATATCCTTTCACTATACTTATTCAATCTGTATGTCAAGCAAATAATCAGAGAACTTGTACTATATGAAGAAGAATAAGGCACAGGATTGGAGGAAGATACATTAACAACCTGCACTATGCAGATGACACAACCTTGCTTGCTGGAAGTGAAGAGGACTTGAAGCACTTACTGATGAAGATCAAAGATTACAGCCTTCAATATGGATTACACCTCAACATAAAGAAGTCAAAAATCCTCACCTGGACTAATAAGCAATATCACGATAAATGGAGAAAAGTTGAAGTAGTCAAGGATTTCATTTTACTTGGATCCACAATCAACACCATGGAAGCAGCAGTCAAGAAATCAAAAGACACATTGCATTGGGCAAATCTGTTGCAAAGGCCCTCTTTAAAGTGTTGAAAAGCAATGGTGTCACCTTTAAGACTAAGGCGCACCTGATCCAAGCCATGGTGTTTTCAATAGCCTCATGTGCATGCAAAAGCTGGACGATGAATAAGGAAGACTAAAGAATTGACACCTTTGAATATTGGTATTAGCGAAGAATATTTAATATACCAGGGACTGCCAAAAGAACAAACAAATCTGTCTTGGAAGAAGTACAGTCAGAATGCTCCTAAGAAGCAAGGATGGTGAGACTACGTCTCACATACTTTAGACATGTTATCCAGAGGGATCAGTCCCTGGAGAAGGACATCATGCTTGGTAATGTAGAGGGTCAGTGAAAAAGAGGAAGACCCTGGATGAGATGGATTGACACAGTGGCTGTAACAATGGGCTCAAGCATAACAACGATTGTGAGGATGGCACTGTACAGGGCAGTGTTTCGTTCTGTTGTACATAAGGTCGCTATGAGTGAAACTGACTTGACAGCAACTAACAACAATAAAAAAACAAGTATTTCTATTTCTAGCTTTTTGATGAGGTGCCATATAGTTTTCCATAGTGGTTGCTTTTTACTTTCCCACTAGCAGTGCATAAGAGTTCCAGTCACCCCCAGCAGTGCGTAAGAGTTCCAATCTCCCTGTGAAACTTCTCCAATATTTGTCATTTTCTGTCTTTTTGATTAGTGCTAGTAATGTCAGAGTGTGATGGTATCGTATTGTAGTTTTGATTTGCATTTCTCTAATGGCTAATGATCATGAGCATTTCCTCATGGGTCTGTTAGCTGCCCAGATGTCTTCTTTGGTGAAGAGTCTGTTCATATCCTTTGCCTGTTTTTTAATTGAATTATTTGTCTTTCAGTTATTTAGGTATTGAAATATTCTGTAAATTTTAGAGATTACAACCTTGTCAGATATGCTGTAGCCAATTTTTTTTTTTCCCAGTCTGTAGATTCTCTTTTTATTCTTTTGGTGAAGTCTTTTGATGAGCATAAGTGTTTGATTTTTAGGAGCTCCCAGTTAGGAGTTTATCTTCTCTTGTTTGTGCATTGTTAGTTATGGTTTGTATTCTGTTTGCGCCATATATTAGGGCCTCTAGTGTTGTCCCTCTTTTTTCCTCTATGATCTTTACCGTTTTAGGTTTTATATTTAGATATTTGATTTATTTCAAGTTAGTTTTTATGTATCATGTGAAGTAGGGGTCCTGTTAATTTTTTTTTTTTTAAGAGGGACACCCAGTTTTGCTAGCACCATTTGTTAAAAAGACTGTCTCTTCCGCATTTAATGGACTTTGGTCCTTAGTCAAAGATTAGCTGACCACAAGTGGATGGATTTATACCTGGGCTCTCAATTCTGTTCCATTGGCCTATGTGTCTGTCATTGTACCATTACCAGGATATTTTGACTACCATGGCTGTATAGTAGGTTCTGAGATCACATAGTGTGAGGCCTCCTATTTTGTTCCTGTTCTTCAGTATGCTTTGCTTATCTGGGGCCTCATTCCTTTCTGCATAAAGTTGGTGATTAGTTTTTCCATCTCGTTAAAGAATGCTGTTAGTATTTGGATTGGCGTTGCATTATATCTGTAGATCACTTTGGGTAGAATCGACATTTTCACAATATTGAGTCTTCCTATCCGTGAACATGGTATGTTTTTCCATTTATGTAGGTCTCTTGGTTTCTTGTAATAGTGTTGAGTAGTTTTCTTTGTATAGGTCTTTTATGTCCCTGGTTAGATTTATTCCTAAGTATTTTGTCTTTATAGGGGCTATTATAAGTGATATTGTTTTCCTGATTTCCTTTTGGAAGTTCTCTTTGTTGGTGTATAGGATTCCAACTGATGTTTTATGTTGGTCTTGTATCCTGCTTCTCTGCTGAATCTTTCTAATTGTTCCAGTAGTTTTCTTGTGGAATCTTTGGGTCTCTTTATGTATAAGATCTTATCATCTGCAAATAGGGTTGTTTTACTTCTTCCTTTCCAATTTGGATGCCCTTTATTTCTTTTCTTTTTTTTCTTTTTTTTTGCCTTATTAATCTAGCAGGACTTCCTGCACAATGTTAAATAGGAGCAGTGATAAAGGGCATCCTTGTCTTGTTGCCATTCTCAGGGGAAATGCTTTCAGCCTCTCGCCACTGAAAATGATGTTGGCTGTTGGTTTCGTATAACCAAAAAAAAAAAAAAAAACCAAACCGGTTGTCGTCGAGTTGATTCCGACTCATAGCAACCCTAAAGGACAGAGTAGAACTTCCCCATACGGTTTCCAAGGAGTGGCTGGTGGATTTAAACCACTGACTTTTTGGTTAGAGGCCCTAGCTCTTAACCACTGCACCACCACAGCTCCTGATTTTGTATATATGCCCTTTATTATGTTCAGGAATTTCCCTTCTATTCCTATTTTATGGAGAGTTTTTATCAGGAATGGGTATTGGACTTTATCAAATGCCTTTTCTGTGTTGACTGAGATGATTATGTGATTCTTTTCTTTTATTCTATTTATGTAGTGGATTACTTTTATTGATTTTCTAATGCTGAACCATCCTTGCATACCTGGTATGAATCCCATTTGGTCATGGTGTTTGTTGTTTTTTTTTTTTTTTAATATATGATGCTGAATTCTATTGGCTAGAATTTTGTTGAGAATTTTTGCATCTATGTTCACAAGAGATATTGTCTATAATTTTCTTTTTTTGTCATTTCCTTGCCTGGCTTTTGTATCAGGGTTATTCTGACTTTATAGAATGAATTTTGAAGGTTTCCTTCCTTTTCTATGTTCTGAAATAGTTTAAGTAGTACTGGTGTGAACTCTCCTCTGAATGTTTGATAGAATTCTCCAGTGAAGCCATCCAGGCCAGGGCTTTTTTTTTGTTGGGAATTTTTTTTTTTAACCTCTTTAATCTCTTCTCTTGTTATGGGAATGCTCAGATTTTCTATCTCAATTAGTGTTAGTTTAGGTAAGTAGTGTGTTTCTAGCAATTTGTCCATTTCCTCTAAGTTCACAAATTTGTTAGATTACAATTTTTCGTAGTATTCTGTAATGACCTTTTTATTTCAGTTGAGCCTGTTGTAATGTTACACATCTCATTTCTCATTTGGATTATTTGCTTCCTTTCCTGTTTTGCTTTCATCAGTTTGGCCAGTTGTTTGTTGATCTTTTCAAAGAACCAACTTTTGGTCTTGTTGATTCTTTATTGTTATTGTTTTATTTTTCTCCTCTCTATTTCTTTTATTTTTCCTCTGTTATGGATTGAATTGTGTCCTCACAAAATATGTGTCAACTTGGTTAGGCTATGATTTCCAGTATTGTGTGATTGTCCACCATTTTGTCATCTAATGTGATTTTCCTCTGTGTTGTAAATCCTATCTCTATGATGTTAATGAGGCAGGATTAAAGGCAGTTATGTTAATGAAGCAAGACTCAATCTACAAGATTAGGTTGTATCTTGTGTTGATCTCTTTTGAGATATAGAAGAGAGAAGTGAACAGAGAGACAGGGGGACCTCATTACCAACAAGCAGGAAGAGCCAGAAGCCACATCATTTTGATCCTGAGTCCCTGCACTGAAAATCTCCTAGACCAGGGAAAGATTGATGACAAGGACCTTCTCCCAGAGCCAACAGAGACAGAATGCCTTCCCCTGTAGCTGGCACCCTGAATTCAGACTTCTAGCCTCCTAAACTCTGAGAGAATAAATTGCTGTTTGTTAAAGCCATCCACTTGTGGTATTTCTGTTATAGCAGCACTAGATAACTATGACATCTTCTAATCTTTATTACTTCCTTTCTTCTGGAGGCTCTGGGCTTCTTTTTCTGTTCTCTACTTGTTTGAGTGTTAGGGCTAATGTTTTAATTTTGCCCCTTTCTTCTTTTTTGATGTGTGTGTTTATAGCTATAAACTGACCTCTGAGCACTGCCTTTGCTGTGTCCCAAAGGTTTTGGTATGATGTGTTCTTTACCTAGGTTGGTATCTTGCGGATGCTGTCCTGTGCCCTAGATTATAGTTGTTGATGTTGTTGGTTCTCTAACTGAAAGACTCCCTTTAATATTTCTTGTAAGTTTGGTTTGGTTTTTACAAATTCCTTTGATTTCTCTTTATCTGGAAATGTCCTAATTTCATTATCATATTCGAGAGAGAGTTTTGCAGGATATATTATTCTTGATTAGCAGTTTTTTTCTTTCAAGTGTTTACATATGTCATCCCATTGCCTTCTTGCTGCCATAGTTTCGACTGAATAATCAGAGTTTAGTCTTATTGTTTCCCCTTTTATGTGACTTTTTGTTAGTCTTGAGCTGCTCTCAGGATTCTTTCTTTGTCTTTGGTTTTGGCAAGTGTGATTATGATATGTCTTGGTGTCTTTCTTTTGGGTCTATCGTATATAAGGTTCATTGATCTTCTTGGATGGTCACGTTTTTGTCTTTCACAATATTTGGAAAGTTTTGTATCAGCAAATCTTTGAAGTCTTCTCTGTGTTTTCCATTTTCTCACCCTGTTCTGGAAGTCCAAATATGTGCAAATTTTTTTTCTTGATTTTGCCCCACATAATTCTTAGGTTTTCTTCATTCTTTTATCTGATTTTCCCTCAAAGTGATGTCCATGTATTTGTCTTCAATCTCACTGATTCTGTCTTCTGTTGTTTCAAATTTGCTCCTAAAACCTCCTATTGAGTTGTCCATTTCTGAAATTTTGCTTTTTATCTTTTAGATTCCTAGTGCTGTTTTTGTATGATTTCTAATTATTTATTTTGACGTTTTGTTCTTGTATTGTTTTCCTGAAATTTTCTATTGCTTTGTCTGTGTTCTTCTTGATTTTGTCTCCTTTTTTTTTATTTGTCCATGTGTTCCATGATTTTGTCTATTTTTTCCTTGGTTTTGTCTGTGTTTTCTTTGATCTCTTTCCTAATCTCTTGGAAAGCCCTAAATACTAGTCTTTTGAATTCCATATCAGGTAGTTCCACTGCCTTTTCTACTACTGGAAGGTCATCTGATTCTTTATTTTGGTCACTAGCTGAAGCTATTTTGTCTGCTTTTTTATATGTTTTGATATTGTCTGTTGTCTCCTAGACATTGAAGTATTATTTTCTTTCTTTTTTGACTGTATGTTCGTTTGCATAGTCCTGCTTCTTTGCTTTCTTTTGATATGTCAGGGCAGGTGGGCTAGATGTACTTTGCTGCTTGCTGATCTGTGATCACAATAGTTCTTACTACCTTGTCCAGGTGGGCAGGTCAGCAGCAAGCAGGGTAAGCCCACTTTGCTGTACACTGGTTTGGCAATGTGGCTGAGGATGAACTGGGTGAGTGCTGTGTGCCTCCTGATATTGGTCCAGAAGTGAGGGAGACTTCATAGCCCCTTGCCACATGGGCTGGGGTATCAAGCAGGGAGTGGTACAGACTTGATTCCCACTGTTCAGCAGCTGATCAAGTGGTGGGAAGGGAGGGACAGTGTGGGTCCAGTGCAATGGTGAACCTGACTCTTGGGGCTGCTCTAACCACGGCAGCATGGTGGGGGCTGGCAGAAAAAGGATGTGGCATGCAGGGCTAGGTGGAGGGGAAGAAAAGAAAACAGAGAGAAAGAAAAGAAAAGAAAAATAGAAAAAAGGAGTAAATGGCAGATGGGGGCTGGGCTGACCTGGGGACAGCGATATGGAGGGGGAGGTGGCATCCAGGTCTAGGTGGGAGGGAGAAAGAAAAGTAAGAAAGGAAAAAAAGAAAAAGAAAAAATGGCAGCACAGCGGAGGCTAGCAAAGGTGATGGGGTGAACTTGAGGGCCAATGGGAAGGCAGAGGAGGTGACATAATGGGCTGGGTGGGAGGTAGAAAGAAAAGAAAGAAGGGATAGAAAAATAAGAGAAAATAATGGCAGTGTGGCAGGGGCCACAGTTGGGGACAACGTGGACCCATAGCAGTGGTGGGTTTATGCACTGGTGGCTCTCTAGCCATGGCAATGTGGAGGGGTCCAGCAGGAAGGGGGAGGTGGTGTACTGGGATAGGTGGGAGAAAGGAAGAAAGAAAAAAAATAAAATAAATTTAAAATACTGGCTGTGCAGTGGAGGCCAGCAAGTGAGGATGGAACAGTGGGAAGGGAAGGGAAGTAGTACACGGGGCTAGGTGGGAGAGAGAAAGAATAAAAGGAAAAAAAGCAAAAATAAATGGCACCATGGTGGGAACCAGCAAGTGAGTGTGGGGTAGACCTGGGGTGGTGGTGGGCTGGTAGCTCTCTACCACTGTGGTGCGGCATGGCCCAATGGAAAGGGATAAACATGGCATATGGGGTGTGATGGTTAAGATTGTGTGTCAACTTGGCTGGGCCATGATTCTCAGTGTTTTGGCAGTTGTATAATGTTGTGATCACATCCCTGTTTAAATTTGATGCGTGATCACTCCCATGATGGAATCTGATGAGCGGTACTGGCAGAGGTGGGGCCTGTGGTGGCTCACTGCCCCCTCAGCCTTCATCTCCCCACCCTCCTCTGCCTACTTCCTTCCTGCTCACCTTGCCAGGGCTTTTGCTTGTTCCGAATCCTGCATCTGGCTCCCGTTAGTCTGGCCTCTGGGTCTTGGGACTTGGGCTAGTAGCTTGCTGGCATCTTGCCTGCCAACCATTAATCTTCACAGCCTGTGGCAGCACTCCTCTCCAGCCTGCCAATCTTGGGTTCGCCAGCCCCTGTGTCTACATGAATCTAGAGGATTTTCCTCCCCGCCTCACGGATTTGGGTCTTAAAGCCCCTAAAAATAGTGTGAGCCATTTCCTTGATAAAAATTTCTCTCTTTATACACACACACACATGCTTTACTGGTTTTGCTTCCCTAGAGAACCCAGCATAAGACACGGGGCAAGGTGGGGGAAAGAAAGAAACAGAAGAAAGGGAAAATAAAATAAAGGTGTGGCACAGCCAGTGGGTAGGGGTGGGGTGGACCCAGGGTGGCTGCAGGCTGGTGGCTCTCTAGCCAAGGCAGCTTAGCATGTCCTTGCAGGAAGGGGTGGAGGTGGTATATGGGGCAGAAGGTTGATGGGTGGGAAAGTATGTTTCTCTGGTCACCAGGTACTCTGTCTCCTGTCAGGAGGTCTGTGAAGTTGCCTTCCTGTACTCTCTGTCTGGGGTTGTTGTTAGCTTGTTCCAAGATGGTGAAACTGTGCTGTGTTAGTTGGCAGGGGACCTCCACTCCATATCTCTCCTCATTCTCTGTCTTCTGTGAGTTTCTTCTTCCATTGGGTGTTTGATCTAGTTCTTTATCCCTTCATTTGATGCTTAGGGTTCCAGGACTGATGTTTGCATCTGTTTTACTTAGTTTTTTGGGTCTTTGCTGCAGAGGGAGATCATGGTGTGTCTGTCTAGTGTACCATGTTGGTCCTGCCTCCTCCTTCTGTTTTTGAGACATTATTTATTTTTCTTTTGTTTCTTTTTCTCCCTCATTCAGAAAGTGGTTCATAAGAGCTTTCCTCTGCTGTCTTGACATCCAGAAATTCTTGAATGGATTTTGCTACAGTTTTGTTTTAAAACATGAAGAAGAAAAGAAAAAATTACCTTTGGCCAGGAAAAACGTTTGAACTAAGAGAATAAGATGGAAGTGATGGAAAATAAAATGAATACATGTGACTGCAATGAAACTAAGACCAAATGGCAGCTTCTCCATAGCACAGTTTACAGTAAAGACACAGCCTGCTTCCAAACAGCTTTCAGGTTCAGCTGCGGAGAAGAGACTTCCTGCCTTAATAATGGACAGCTGAGGTTGAATATATTTAAATTATAGTTACCTCAGAACACAGAAAGTGGTACATGAGGCTCATTAGCTCATGAAAAAAAAAAAGTGGTTAAGGTAGTTGCATAAAAGAAGACAATCCAAATGTGAGACACTAAAATATGGTACTGCTGTGATTATTACTTTTGGCAGTTGACAGTGATATGTGATAACTCAAGACTGTTCATGCAATGATTTTTTTGTGCCTCTGGACCCTTGTGCAAGGATTTCTAGTAAATTTAGTCAGGATTTTATTGAAATCAGTTCTCAGGTGGGAAAAGATAGAGGCCATTTCTATCTAGTGTTCCACTCCAAAAGTTATCTTACATCAAACTCTCTTCTAGTGAAAAGTGGAAATTTTAAGATTGCGTCTGCTCCTAAGTAAGCTTAAAACCCAAGAGAATAAAAAATGAATAATTAAAAAAAAAAAAAAAAACATTCCCTTTAAAGATCTAGATAACTGAGGCAAGGGATATTAGATGTTAAATTGGCTAGCCAATTGCTTAAATTTTCTATTTTACCTGGTTGTGGATGTGTCCTAAGCGTAGTTTGATGGACCGTGCACATATCTTAATACTCTAATACTCATGTGTGTCCTAGTAACAGTCTTCTATAAATGTTGACCATCCTTGAAACGTTCAAACATGCTCTTAACTCATGACAAAACCTGTTGCTGTCGAGTCAATTCCAACTCACAGAGACCCTATAGGACAGAGTAGAACTGCCCCATAGGGTTTCCAAGTAGCATCTGGATTTGAACTGCTGATATTTTAGTTAGCAGCCGAGCTCATAACCACTACACCACCGGGGCTCCCTAACTCATGAAAGGGTTTGAGATACCATGAAAAGGATTCTTACACTGGGAATCAATAGTCCTGGTTCTAGTTTTCGTTCTGTTAAAATTAGCTCTGTGACTGTATTAATCTGTTTTCACTAGGTTATACTGCAGTAACACATAAACCTAAAACCTCAGTGGCTTACAGAAGTGAAGTTTTGTTTTTGCCCACATTTCATGTCACATAGCAGTTGATGGCAGCTCTGCTCCATGCCTTCTTCATTCTGAGACCCAGGCTTAAGAAGCACCCTCTCTATCTGGGACATGATCTCGGGGAAGCAGAAGAAGAAAACAATGGCAGATCCACACGATGGCTCCACAGCATGGATGAGATCAGAGATAGAGGTGATATGAGGCCTTTAAACCGTCTATGTGACTCCCCACCAGTAACAGCTTTGCAAAAACATGTTCTCTTCTGTTAAAATATGCACACTAAATACTCTTGACCCTCCTTAAATAGCTACGCCCATGGAAAGTCTGCCTGATATAATGTAGCCAATACATGTTACAGGTTAAATCCATTAGTCCTAGAAAAATGGCCCATGAGTACTGGAAAAGATTTTATTAATATGGTTATCATGTCTAGGTGACACTTGTGCAAGCATATATTTGATTAAGTGGAACAGAGGAAAGGTGGACAATTAGCCTGGAAATTTCCAAGGAGAGAGAGAAATCAGGAGGAATCACTATAAGCAAAATTGTTGCTACAGCCCATAGAACTTAATTGATCACCTGCTGTTGTTGTTAGGTACCATTGAATCAGTCAAATCACCTGAGGTGCTAATATTTCCTGGATACGTAAAACCACAATTGTACCCAACATAAATAACTCCCAAACCTTCAATGTACCAGGAAGTTTTCTATATTCAATGTCGGAGAAAAACAGTTGACTCACTCACAAAACAAACAAAAAAAGAAACAATTAACAGAGAGATTTTTCTGCTAGTGACAAGAATGGAGAAATCAGAAGGCATGCTTATAGAATTATGCATTAGTCAAAAGTAAGAACAAGAGCTTAAATGCTATATAAACCTGTTGCCGTCAAGTTGATTTCAACTCATAGCAACCCTATAGAAACACTACAAAACAGGCCTAAGTGGCCCTGGCAAACTGAAAATCTGGACTAGTGGCTCTCATACCTGCCTGCATGTTATGTCGCCTGGGGAACTTTAAGAGACTAGCTGTGCCTGGGACCCACCCTCAGAGATTCTGAGTTAATTATTCCGGGTCAGAGCCCAACCACCAATAGTTACTAAGTGCCTCAGAGGAGATTCTAACATGTAGTCAGTGTTGAGACCACTGCCTTACATGATACGAAGTTTCACTCTAATAAAGGGGCAGAAGCCAAGATGTCTGTAGTGTTGGTCAGGTGACAGAGAGAAAAGGACCAATTGCAGGACCCAACAGCCCTTTTAGAATGGACAAAAGGAAGATTTAGAGTGAGACATAGCTAAAGTCTGCAAGTAATAAAAATAGATAACATCGAGTGTTTTTCACGTGCCAGGCATTGAACTAAAGTACAGAAAAATAGGAATAGTAAGCTCCTATTTGGTTTCATGAAAAGATAGATAAATAGATGTATAGATAGACATATAGATATAAAAATATGCATGGAAAATTTGGGGAAAGATGCCCCCAAAAAATAGATGATGGTTACCTTTAGAATTTGGAGTTAGAGGAAGATTCATTTTTATTTTATAATTGTATACTCATTTGAACTTTTTTTCATTTTTACTATGTGCATGTGTGATTGTCACAATTATTTTTAAAATATTATTTGAATAACAGGAATCTCTCATCTTGATGAGGACTGTTTTTCATTATGGCTCCCAGTTCATGTCATCTGGTTCCTCTCTCTCTCTGATAAAAATCACCTGGATAATTGCTTTGTCCATTGTTCATTCAGTACACGTTCCTAGGCTGAGCTCTGCTGATTTGCGATAGACCTGGTACTTTCAGCTGACACTGGAATTGGGACTTGCCGAAGGCCAGACCAGTCCAGATCAACTGGGAACATTTTGCCATAGAAAGTTCAAGGATGGGAATGTGCTATCTGGGGTACAATTGCAGACACATTCAGGGTTTTACATTTATATCGTATATGTGTGGGGTTAGGAGATAAGCTAGAAAGAAGGCTGTGGCTGCTGTGAGGTAAGATATAGGGATAAAATACAATTTGCATTAGCTTGCAAACCCTTCCCTTTTTGTAGCTCCCTTGGGTTACCAAAGCTCTACAGAACTTCTAGCTCTCCATTCTGTTGATCACGTCTGCCTTTGATGTTCTCTTTAAACATACTTTCCCCTGAGCAAAAATGTGGAGGAGGAGTACAAGAGAAGCTAGCCTAGAGTCCCTCCTCCCATCCTCTACACTTACTCCTCTACTCAGAATCATCCAGTGCTCTCCAAACCACCTGCCGGCAAGAAAGCGCTTCCTTTAAAGTTGAGGAAAAAGCACCAAGCTGGGGAATAAGCATACCCGGGATCCATTGCTAGTTTTATTTTCTAGTTGTATAACTTCAGACTAACCATTTCACCTGTGAAAGGAAGGAGCTTGGAAAGGCAAATTGCGACTTTTTAGATGGGTTCCACATCCTCTTTTGAGAGTGCTGATATTTAGTAAACTATGATTGTAGCTAATGTATTCCCAACTTCAGTCTACTTGGAAGCAGTGACCTATAAAATCTAGATCTGAAAGACAGAAATCGTGTAAATTGCCACTTTGAGTAATCCAGGCACCAAATATCATCATACAAAATGGCCTTCTGTGGGTTTCAACCAGACAATCAATTCCTCTTCTCAATTGTTCAGTTGGCCTGGAGAGCTAGAGACTCAACTGATTACAGTGTCCTCATCACCATAACTGGATTCCCTAGGTGGTGCAAATGGTTAATGTGCTCAGCTGCTAACCGAGAGGCTGGAGATTCCGGTTTACCCAGAGGAGTCTCAGAAATAAGGTCTCATGACCTACTTCTGAAAAATCAGCCATTGATACCCTACTGAGCACAGTTCTCTTCTGACACACATGGGGTCACCATGAGTGGGAATCAATTCCGTGGCAACTGGTTTTTTTTTTTTTTTAATTATCACCACAATAAAATTTGGTGTTATGTTTAAAATACTGAATGTTCTTGTTATGCAACTTCTATAACTAGAGGATTTTATAGGTACATGTTCAGATTTATCTGAGCTTAAACAGGATAATAAATAATGCTTTAAAAATATGTAAGCTACCTTAAAACTCTAACTTTATATCCTTCCAGCAAAATACGAAGGAGAAATCAAGTCCCTGATTTCAAACAAGAGATCTTAATCTTCCTGAAGCTTTCTTTCTAAAATGACAGTTTGTAGCATAGATTAAAAAGTGTCTGAAATAGAATCATTTTAGCAACTTGACTAGAAGAGTGATAGTTTATTGAAGAGGTGGTTAATATAGAAAAATCAATTTTATTCTTCAGAAAATGAGGTATCAATGAATCCATGTTCATGCATTTTAACAAATTGTACGTTCAGCTTTTTTTACAAGAGAGATCATAAGTAATCAATTTTATTTTGAGTCACAAGAATTTTACCAGAAGTTATTATTTTTAATCTTTCCTCTGACTCAAAGGAGAAAGAGAAAACTAAAATAAGATCAAAAGAAAAATCACAGCATGATTTACAACGCATATTTTCCGATCAGACTTAAAAATCCAGCTAAAGTGTTTAATCAATACAGAGCACTTAAAAACGATGTCAGTTGTAGAATGCTTTCACCTGAAAGCAGTGCTTAAGCTAACTTCTTGTTTAAAAAAATAAAATAAAATAAGAAAACAACTTGTTTCTCTTTAGCATTTATTTCTCTAAATTAAATCTAATGCCTAAGACATTATATCAAGTTTAACATACTTCTTTTATTGAAGACTGCATAAAACAAAGGAATAAATATTTAAAAATAGCTGCCTAAGTATTAGCAGGCTGATTTGTAGGACTTGGAATGGGCAGTTCAAGGATCTCTGTCTCTGCATTTAGAAGCCCATATTTCACTCGGACTTATTGGAGGCAACCAATGACTGCTGGGAATATTTCAGTCACTTTCCAGGTGTAGGGCACTGAATCATGAGCACCCAGTCATCTTTATGTTGGTATTTAGAAAATAGGACCCATTTGTTCAGGATCAGAAAACAGAAGGTCTTTGATCTAAAACAATAAAATCATGAAAGGTGCATATGGAAGAGAAATGAGTCAGTTCATCAAACTTCGGGATATCAACTCTAAGAGTGTCCCTTGAAGTTAGAAAGTGATGACTTAGGATGGTTAAAAGGAAGCACAATTTGAATAGTCAATGGCAAGTATACTAGGCTGATGGGCCTAATCACAAAATATTGTAGATTCCACAAGTATTTAGATTAATTATGGATGATCCTGTTACAGGCAGTTATTAGGGGAAGTTAGTAATATTTTTGAGATCAACATCATTGGTTGTTCCATGTGCTTGATATGTTTTTCATTTAATCCTCACAGTAACTCTGTAAGTATTCTTATCTTTAATTTACAAATAACGATGAGAAGCTCAAAGGGGTTAAGTAATTACACTACGTCACATAGCTAGTTAGTGATAGAGCTGGGATTTGAACTCAAGTCCACCCGGCTCCTGAGTCCCCGAGCTTTCTTTTACGTTGTCTTTCAAAGAGAAAAGATATCTGTGACACACCTTTTCTGTCAAAGAGAAAATATCACTGTTAGATACATATTTATGTATTTCCACTCTAATACTGTGATAACTAAAACTGTGAAACCTTGTTGGCATGAAATAATAAGCAATTATTGTTGTCACCAATGTGTGGGTCAGCTGGGCAGCTCTGCTGATCTGGGCTGAGCTTGGCCAATCTCGTGTAGTCTCAGTTGTGTGGACAGCTAGCAAGTTACCTGGGGGCTGGCTGGTCTAGAATGACCTTTTTAATTAGAATAAGTTTTCTCTCTTCCACATGGTCATTCATCCTCCAATAAGCTAGCCTGGGCTTGTTTTCATGACAAACACAGGATTCCAGGACAGAGAATGAAAGCAGGTAAGCCCTCTGGAGGCTGAGGTCTAGAAATGGCACACTGATACTTCTACTAAATGCTATTGGCCAAGGAAAATCAAAAGCCAAGATTCAAAGGTTGAGGAAATAGACTTCACCTCTTGATGGGAGGAGCTGCAAAGTCACATGGTAACAAACATGGAATTGGAAAGGTGAAGAATTAGAACCATGTTGGTAATTGACTACAACAATGCAGAGATAAAAAGAACAACAGTGTAGGTCAAAGGTGATTTCTCATCCATTAATTTATTTATTCAACAAGTATTAATTGGCCCCTACTATATGTCAGGCAGGGAGCCCTGGTGGTGCAGTGGTTAAGAGCTCAGCTGCTAACCAAAAGGTCAGCAGTTTGAATCCACCAGCTGCTCCTTGGAAACCCTATGGGGCAGTTATACTCCGTCCTGTAGGGTCACTATGAGTCGGAATCAACTTGACAGTAATAAGTTAATGGGTTAATATGCCAGGCAGAGCCTTGGTGGCACAGTGGTTGAGAGCTCAGCTGCTAACCAAAGGGTCAGCAGTTCGAATCCACCAGCCGCTGCTTGGAAACCCTAGAGGGAAGTTCTACTCTGTCCTATAGGGTCACTGTGATTCAGAATCAACTCCATGGCAACAGGTTATATGCCAGGCACTTAATGAGTATTAAAAGTTACGGGGGTAAATAAAACACATAAAAATCCATTCCTAATTAAGTCTATATTCTAATAATGGAGGCAGACAGTATACAAAATAAATACGTAAAACGTTAATATATTAGATAATGAAAAGAGCAAAATAAAAAAAGTAGGAAGGGGGATATAAACTGTTAGGGTAGGATTCAAATTTTAGATAGATAGCTGGGAAAGTCTACTGAGAATGTGCCATTTGAGGACTGGAGCTGGTCATGTGCATATTAGAGGGAAGAACACTTTAGACAAAGAAACAATAATTTAAAGAGCCCTGGAGCAATGCCTGCCTGGTTTGTAGAGGGGTGTGGCTGGAGACACAGGAATAATGGAGAGAGCTTTAGGGTGGGGAGGGGTGTACGGAGCTAAAGTGGTCCAGATCAGGCAGACCACAGTGAGGGCTTTGGTTTTTACTCTGAGATGCAATGGGAAACCATTGGAGACTTATGAGCAGGAGATTTACATAATTTGATTCATATTTTAAACAGGAGTTTCTGTCTGCTCTGTTGAAACTTACGTGATCAATTAGGAGAAGTACAATGGTGGTGGCGTGAACCAGGCTACTATCAGTTAGGGTGGTAAAAATTGGTTGAATTCTAGTTACATTTAGAAAGTAGAGCCTACAGGATATGCTGACCAACCAGGCATGGGCTGTGATAGAAAAAGATAAAGATGGTGCTAAGTTTCTTAGCCTGAGCAACTTGGAAAAACAGAATTGCTATTAACAAACTTGGAGAAGATTCTAGAAAGAACCACAGGAGGAGTCGGAGTTATTTGTTTGCTTGTTTGTTTTTATTTGATTGTTGAAAAGAATATCAGGAGCTCAATTTGGGGCATTTAGCTTTAAGATATCCGTGTCAGAAGTCACCAAGACTATACCCAGGTTCAAAGATTTGCTAGAAGAACTCACAGTATTCAGCAGATAGTTGTACTCATAGAGAAGATTAATTACATCAAAATGATATAAAGCAAAGTCAGCAAAAGGAAAAGGCACACTGGGCAAAGTCTGGAGGAAGTCAGGTACAAGCTTCCAAGAGTCCTCTCCCCCTGGAGACACACAAGATGTGCTTGATTTTTCCAGCAACAATTTGTGACAACTCATACAAAGGGTTGACTACCAGGGAATCTAGAAAGAAAGAAAGCAGGTGTTCAGCATAAACCACATTGTTTGCACAAAAAATGTAGGCACAATGAGCCACTATTATTAGTTCTGGGAAGGGTGGCCTCCTTCCTGAAATCCAAGTTCCTAGATGCCAGCCAAGGGTCAAATTTGTAAGCAGACCTTTTTATGGATAGCAGTCTCAGGTCTGCTATGATAACTTTTCTGAACAATGCCTTTGGACATCTTGTGGTGGATATTAAGCAGGCAGTTGTCATATAGATCTGGAGTTCATGGTAGAGGTCTTAGCTAAAGATAGAAATCTGAGGATTATCCACATAAAGATCAAAGTAATAGAAGTAGATAAAATCACTGTATAATTTCTGAGGGCTGCTGTACAAAAGTACCACAAATTGAATGACTTATAAGAACAGAAATTTATTATCTCACCATTCTGGAGGCTAGGAGACTGAAATTAGGGTTTCGGCCATGTTGAGTCTTTCTGAGGGATTTGAGGAAGAAAATGTCCCTTGCCTCTCTCTTAACTAACTTGTGGTGACGACTGGCAATCCTCGGCATTCTTTTACTTGTAGATCACTTCAATCTGTCTGCTATCTTCCCATGGCTGTCTTCCCTTTTTGTCTCTGTGTCTCTTCTCTTTTATAAGGACATTATTAGAATAGGACCCACCCTATTCCAGTATGACCTCATGTAAACTTACCTGGCAATATCTTTAAAGACTTTATTTCCAAACAAGGTCATTGTCTTAGGCTGGGTTCTCTAGAGATGCAAAACCAGTACAGCATATAAATATATAGAGAGAAAGATTTATATCAAGGAAATAGCTCATGAGGTTGCAGAGGCTAGAAAGTCCCAAGTCCATCGGTCAGGCTGGAAGCTTCTTCTGACTCATGTAACTGCAGGGGCTGGTGACCCCAAGATTAGGTCAGACAGCAGGCCTCTGGCTCACAGGCTGCGGAGGTCAACTAATCCCAAGATTGCAGGTAAGACGGCAAGTAAGCTGCTAGCTGAAGTTCTAAGAACTGGAGGTCAGATGAATAGGAACCACCTGCAGGATTCAGAGTGAGCAAAAGCCAGTGAGCCTTACCAGAAAGTCCACCTATATTGGATGCAGGCCACACTCCCAGGAAAACTCCCTGTCAACTGATGGGCTGCTCACAACAGAGCTCATCATGGAAGTAATCGCATTATATCAGCTCTCATCATGGAGGTGATTACATCATTACATAGTTGCCAAACTACATCATAACTGCCAAACCACTGAGAATCATCGCCCAGCCAAGTTGGCACACAACCTTAGCTATCACAGTTATACTCACAGGTACCGGGAGTTAAGACTTCAACATATCTTTTAAGGGGAGTGTAATTCAACCCATAACACCACCAAGGGAGTGAAAGAATAGAAGTCCATGGACTGAGCTCTGGGACACTCAAGCATTTAGAGGTTAGGGAGATGAGGAGGACGAGTGAAAAGGGAGGGAAAAAAAGAAAGAAAACAAATAAATGACAATAAAAAAGCCCTGAAAAGTGGATAGAAGTAGAAATATAAGAGGAGAAACAGGAGTCTAAGGCATCCTGGAAGCAAGCTGAAGCAAGTGTTTGATAAACTGTTACTCAAGTAAGAAGAGGAGGGAGAAGTGATTATTGGATTGTGTTCCAATGTTTATAGATAATCCAGACTGCTTATTCTGAAACATTTTGAGAATATTTAATCCACCCCTGGCTTTTTACTTCCCTACAGTGTCTTGTACAGGGTTAGAGGGTGATGATGGTCAATGAAAGTGAACAGAGCAAGCACAATCCTGGTACCACACACTCTGCTCCTCAGCAACCAGCCCTCATGGTGCGCTTCGCAAAGCAAGCAGCAGAGAAGCCAGTCTTGAGCCTGCAGAACCAAGTGGAAGGAGAGCTACCTGGGTGTGAGGGGGGAAATAGTCCAGCTGAGTGGAGAAGAAAGAACTCATATCCAAGCTATTAAATGACCTAATGCATGTAAAGCGTTTAATGTAATGTCTGGCACTATAAATGTTACTGTATTTATAATCATCATCATCACATATCAACAACATCAGCATTATCTAGGATTGATGTAGTCAAGGTAAATCTCACAAAAAAGAAATAAATCATAGTATGACATAGATTTTGAAGATTTTCAGATCCAGATGTTGCTGTTGTTGTTGTTGTTGTGTGCCCTTGAGTCAATTCCGACTCACAGCGACCCTGTAGGACAGAGTAGAATTACCCCATTGAGTTTCCTAGGCTGTAATCTTTAAAGGTGCAGATTGCCATGTCTTTTCTTCTTCAGAACCCCTGGTGAGTTTGAACTGCCAACCTTTCGATTAGCAGCTGAGCACTTAACCATTGTGCCACCAGGACTCCATAAGATCAGGATAGAATCTTCTTATTCCAGACCAAATCCCAGTATGACATACCACACCTGAATACCTTACTCTGATTCTTAATATCCTCCAAATTATTTATATCATGTTAGAAAAATGGAATTCTTTTTTTTTTTTGGTCCTGATTCCTATCCATTTTTAAAGTTTCAGATTTATTTGAACATTGGACTGGTTAAAGTTTGTTTTGGGGCAATCTAAAATAGTAAGAATTCTTCCTTAAATCTTGAGCCTCACTCATCTCATCCCCTTCCCGCCCTGCACATAATATGTGCTCAATTAATGATAGATGTTAGAATGATGAATGAAAGAACTAACAAAAAACTTGAGACCAACCATTGGCATTTTTTTTCCTTCCTTGCTTCTTCTCTCTCTTCCTGTCTTTCCTTCTCTACCTCCTTCCTTCGCTCCTTCTTTCCTTTCTTCTTTTCTTTTTGTTATAGAATTTTAGGATTTATCCAGCATTTATCCAGTTTTGCATGGGCAAATGGATTGAACTTGGGCAATCAGGCCAAGCAGCATTTCCTATAAACACTGACATATTTTAGAACATTGATTTTGACATTGTGGGTTGCAACTCATTAGTGGATCTATCATTTTTTTGTGATATTTTAATGGAATAGAATGGAATGGAATAGTTTAGACTGGGCTAATCTAAAAGAAAAATGAAAAAATAAGAAACGAAAATACCACAGAGCTTTTTATTTAGTGAGAGTAAACACTTTCCTGAAATTTTGTTTCTGTGTGTGAGAGAGGGAAAGAGTATGAGCACATGTATACAGGCACATTAAATTGTAATATTAAATGTATTTCATGCTTGCTTATGGTCCAAAATATTTGAGAAACACCACTCTAGAGATGTTGCTACAATTGATTGTTTTGTAAAGCAGATAATCTTTGCCTTTATAAATCAGCCTAAGCCAGAGTCACGAATAAATAATAAAGGAACAAAGCAAAATAAATGCATCTGCTGTGATTTCTGCACAGGTTCCCGAAGCCGCAGAAGTATGTGTGATGTCTAATCCGGCTGATGCCACAATGGGCTTGCATTCCATGCAGTCACTTCCACAGTGTACAACTGATTCATTTTATTATCCAGATCAGAGATGGAGAATGTTTCCAATCCATAACAATAGGCTTAACATTTTTATCCAAACCCCAGTGGATCCCAGCACTTCCTTAGGAGCATTTGGGGACATCTTGAGCACGATTATTACACTGACTGACTGGAAATGCAATTTGATGTTTGGAGGGAGACATATGCCGTATCAAATTCCCTAACAAGAGGTTTGTTGCACATAAATTTTGGAAATAAGACTTCCTACAGTATCAAGCTAGTGCTGTATTGTTTGCCATCAAACACGAGAGTTCCAAGGAACTGAGGAACTGGTTACAGTCTCTGGGAAAGATCGTAGAGTTCCAGATCAAATGGTTAGGTACTCCTCCAAAGGCTCACTTGCTAGAAGTGCCGAGATTGATTTAGCCCCAAAGCTGACGAACTGAAATGAGGGCCGTGTTATGTTTTGTGTGGCTGACATAGTGTTTTATAAACTGAAGACATTTAAAAATTGGGAGAATTCACGTGGAATCCATATTGCTAGCTTCTCTTGAAAACACTCATAGTATATAGCCCAGTGGCTGACGTCCCATTAAGGTAGCTGAGTAGCTGGGTTTTGGTTGTAGCTGCCTTCTTTACAAAACTCCAACTGCTCAGTGTAAGAATATGCACCTCTACTTCTTTCACCCACTTGCTTTACCTGCCTGGTCCCACAAACCTTTTAATTTGCTGTCCATAATCTACCAACATGTATCTACGTAAAACAAACCATTTGGAAAAAGAAATGGGTACTGTCAGAATGGATTAGCCTGGGAGATAATTTAGCCAGCAGTTTTTGCATTGCCTTGTTTCTTCTGCTAAGCACCTAATTGCCTGTTTATTATAGTTGCTCATTAACTTATTGTCCATGACTGTTTTACAGATAAACACAGTGGGTAGTGCACAGCAATGAAAATCAGAAAGCCAAGAGTTCTGGCCAGGAGGAGCTCTAGAAAATATAATAATCTCCCCACACAAATACTTCACTCACCCACCAACTTAATTCTCACACACTAATTCACTATAAAGTTCAAAAAATTCAGCTGTGGAATTTTTTAGGTCTCATGTTTCAAAGATGTTCAAGGAACACAAGTTATATGAATAATTGCTTCATTTTTGGATTGCTCATGCTTTTTAAAAAATTTTACATTCACACCATGCTATGTCAAGCCACATTCATAACCATGAGCTGCTCCAAATCTGAGGGTCCCACACTATGCTGCTGTATTTCTGTGGCTTTCATGGTAACAAGAATAGATCCAGAACAAAAACAGAAATGCATGTTCTAGAATTAGATGGTGCTGAAAGTTGCCACTGTACACTTTAAAATGACTAAAATGGATTTTACCTCAATCAAAAATAAATGGAAAAAAATACAAAGAGGATGTGAAAGCACAAAGAATTAAGAATCAAAAGTTTGTTTCTGGTCCAGACTCTGCTACTAACTCACTGCATTTGACTGTACACTTCATGTGGATGGCTTACTGATCACTTTCAGACTCAGTTTTCTCATCTGCAATGTAACAAAGTTAGATTAGATCCAATCTCAGAATCCTCCCAGCCGTTTCTTATTATGATTACAGTTAGACTTGGAGAGCACCAGGATAGGCTTTATCTGACATTTAAAGTAGCAAAAAGAAATGATATAACTAGTTTCCACTCCACCCCACCCCCCCAAAAAAAAGATGAAGAAAGAACAATTTTTACTGAATCATTTTTTGCTATTGTTGTTTGTAATTTTTCCCTATATTTACTTTGCTTCTGTGATGCTGATTATGACAGAAATGGTTGCTTTGCATAAGTTACAAATACAAATGACAAAAGTAGCCCTTTTCATGTTTTTTTAAATCTCATCCATCAGAATAAGGACTTGTTTCTTGAATTGAATTTGATGGACTTGAAAGTTTTTTAAAAAAAATAAAGACTTTTGTGTTTATTTAGTCAACATATATCTTTTCAGAGGAAGATAACACAGATAGTTCTAGAAACCCTCCTAAAATGACACTCATTACCTATAGAAGGAATACCTATAGTGGAGATTCTCAAATGTTAGCATGTATCAGGGTCACCTGGAGGACTTGTTAAACCATGGATTGCTAGGCCCATAGTTTCTGATTCAATATCTTGTGGATGGGACCTGATAATTTCGTTTATAACAAGTTCCCAAAAGAGGCTGATGCTGGTGGTCAAGGGTCACACTTGAGAACCACTTTCCCACAATGTATTACCTCCTTTGGTAGCACCCTTGTATCCCCAAAAGATAAAGTCAGGATCAATCATCAAAATTTACTAAAATAGGGGACTCCGGCAAGATGGCGCTCTAGGCAGAAGCACCACGCTGTCCCTCCACAACAAAGATCCGAAAAACTAAGCCAAACAGAGAATCAACAATCCTGAAACCCTAGAACATCAAATGAAGAGATAAAGAACTCAGCC
>NW_004443969.1:4923304-4944885 GCF_000243295.1 Trichechus manatus latirostris
GGGGTTGTTAACCAATGTCATAAAACAGCATGTGTGTTACTGTTACATGAGAAACTATCTGTTCTGTAAGCCTTCACCCGAAGTACAATAAAATATTTTAAAAAAAAAATTTACTAAAATAACCTGTAGTTTGATATAACTGAACAACTTCTTCAAATTTTGACTTATCCAATAATAGAAAGACATAGCTTTCATACAGAACCCCTGGATGGTACAAACTGTTAACGTGTTTGGCTTCTAACCAAAAGGTTGGTGGTTCAAGTCCACCTAGAGCTTCTCGGAAGAAAGGCCTGGTGATTTACTTCTGAAAAATCAGCCATTGAAAACCCTACGGAGCGTGTTCTACTCTGACACACATGGGATCGCCATGATTCAAGAGTCGGTTCAACAGCATCTGGTTTAGCTTCCATACAGTGGGAGCCTTCCAGTATCTGGAGACAAGACGGTCACCCTTAGGAGTACTAAAGACAGAAGGTTAAGAGACTTCTAAAGTTTCTTATATCACTAAGCTGGCACAAAATTTTGTACAAAGGAATGAATGAATGAGAGTTAGAAGAAATACATTTTCTGTGCTTTATGCAGCAAACATATACTCTAGCTCATACTTCCCTTTATTAAGCTTGATCTTTTTTGCAGTTGTTGTTTTTAATGTATTTCAAAAATTGAGTCTCTATGTTCCTCACATCCACAGATTTAAAATGATGAGAGAGCAAGAGAACTGTGTTTGGAAGTAGCTTGCTTTTATCCATCCATCGCACGCTTCAAATAAGCAGGGAGTTTAAAGAGGTCTTCACTTTCTCTAGCTTGTACCCTAAATGACAGAGAATAAAAAATTTACATGAGACAAAATCAATTATTGATCTGCATTCTTTTTTTCACAGACACTTTTGTGCAATTAAACTATGCAAGAATTCGCTTGGATTTCAGCAGCATACATCATACTAATTGATTTCGCATTATTAAAATAAAATTGTAAGTTACTTGATCTACTTTTAACCCTTTACCTTTAAGGAAATGTAGTTTATGGCAAGAAAAGAGCCAAGTTGTATCATAACATAGCTTTCTTTTGAAATGTTTGTTTAGAAAAAAACCTGTTTTCAGTCTTTTATAAGACGTCTCAAGCAAGGAGGGGTTTTGGCTGATTTTTAAAATATGTAAGTTATGAAAGTTTCTTTAGTCAATAAACTTCTATAGAGGGCCACCTATGTGTTTGAAACATCATTTATTGCCCACCTCCCTGACTAATTTGTTCATCAAATATTCCTTGTGTATTTTAACGGAGGAGAGAAGCAGAAAGCAGACGAGGAGCATGGATGCACTGAAGGTTTGGATGCAAGCCTAGGAGTTTCCCAGTTGCCTCCTTTTCCTTTTCTTTTATTTGTCTGCAAGGAGAAGAGTTAGACTAAAGGATAATATGAGGCTCAGAACATTAATTGGATAATATTATATGCAGCTAAGGCTTCCCTTTATTGCACTGGAAAAATTAATTAAAACCAATAGCAGTCGGCAAACCAATGACCAAAACTAGTTGCTGTCAAGTCTGCTCTGACTCATGGTGACCCCATGCGTACCAGAGTAGAACTGTGCTCCAATGATTGATTTTTCAGAAATTGATCACCAGGCATTTCTTCCAAGGAGCCTCTGGGGGGACTCAAACTTCCACCATTTTAGTGAGGAGCCAAGTGCATTAACCATTTGTCCCATGCAGAGACTCTGAACCAATGATATATAAGTAAAAAACTAAAAGAAGATTGTAGTGTTGTTATAAGCCACAGATTGATGCAGTGATCAGAATAACCATGAGAAAGGAAAAGAAAAACTTTCAAAATGCTGCTTCTGAGTCCACGACCTGAGAGTTTATATATTATATACATGGTTGTTGTTGTTGTTAGTTGCTCTTGAGTCAATTCTGACCACATCTCACAGAGTAGAACTGTTCCATAGAGTTTTCTTGACTGTAATATTAATGGAAGCAGATTGCCAGGACTTTTCTTCCACAGTACCACTGGGTCAGTTCAAACTTCCCACTTTTAGGTTAGCAGTGGGCACAAACTGTTCTCGTCACCTAGGGACCATTTATACACACACACACACACACACACACACACACACACACATATATATGTATATATATAACAGATCTCCAGGTCTTTTCTCCTGTGGAGCCACTGGTAGGTTTGAACTGCCAACCTCTCAGTTAACAGCTGAGTGCTTACCCATTGCACCACCAGGGCTCTTTATATATTATATATATATATGATTATATACAAACACATACATATGTATCACCAAACAATTTCAAGGTCATTACATAC
Organism: Trichechus manatus latirostris; assembly: GCF_000243295.1. NCBI lineage: Eukaryota > Metazoa > Chordata > Mammalia > Sirenia > Trichechidae > Trichechus > Trichechus manatus. Next base: position 4,925,620 of record NW_004443969.1, read on the forward strand.
ATCATTACACTTTACCTCTAAGTAGATCGGCATCCATCTCCAAAAACTAATAATTTCCTATTTAACTATATCACTATTATCACACCTAACAGAATTAACAATATTCCTTAATATCATCTGATATCCCTTTCCCCAATTGTCAAGACTTGGGGCCATCTAATGGCAGAAGCTCTATCAATAAGTGACAAAGAAAATATTTCCTTAAAGCTTAGCTAAGAACTTAGTTATGAAGTGGTTGATAATAGTTGAGTGTAATGGAAAGTGTTCTGACTTGTCCTGGGACATTTTTACTTAGCTCTCTAATTCAATATTGTATCTTAATTTTGTAAAAGAAAAGATACTTATTGGATATTTTTGTCTATCATTTATGTTATTTTATAAAGAGTTATATTTTTATAAATATAATTTTTATAAATATGCTTATAAATATAAAGTGTTATATTTTATGTATTTTGTTGGTGGTAACAATATCCTATTATAAAACCTTTGGAGTCCCTGGATGGCATAAACAGTTAAGAGCTCGACTACTAGCTGAAAGACTGGTAGTTCAAACCCACCAAGAGGTGCCTTGGAAGACAGGCCTGGCAATCTACTTCTTAAAGATCACAGCTTTGAAAACCCTGTGGAGCACAGTTCTACTCTGCAACACATGGGGTTGCCATGACTCAGAATTGACTTGACAGCAACTAACAACAACAATCAAGCCTTTATTGGAATAGTAAGGGTTCTCAAGAGAACCTACAATCAACAATCTTGGAAAAATTCCCTCAGACTGGGAAGAATATACCTGTGAGCCCTTACTGGACACAGGAATAAAGAAGACAAAGACAGAAAGACAGAACAACAGAGAGATAGACAAATAAAGAAAATAATAAGAAATCTCTGTAATGACAATGAGAATAAAAAAATCCATTTCACTGTAACTAAAAAATGTAAGGATATAGGGAAATAAAGAATGAGTGAAAATGTAGAAAGCACCTGCTCAAAAGGAAATACACTAATATGTCTGGGCTATTATTTAAAATAATATAGCTGGACAATCTGGCACAAAGAAAATGTAATAACTAAAACCATGCAATCTACTACAAAACTATATTGTCTTACTTCTCTCTATTCTTCACACAAAATATCATCAATTAATTTTTCATGTCTTCATGTTTTCTATAGACAACACAGATTTGAGACCGTCATAAACATCTTGGTACCTCCCACACAACCTAGCATTACAATGCCTCTCACATAGCGGAGACTCAACAAACATTTGTTGTCTCTCCTGTTAATGAGGATAGAAAACCTAATTTAACTTTAATGATACAAAATCTAGACTACTAGTAAGACATCCCAGGAGTCCTTGGAAGCATTAACTTTTCCTTTTGTGTATTTCTGAGCTATGAAAAGGAATGACCTCCAGAGATGGCCCAAGATGGCAGCTTAGTCACACACATTACGTCATCTCCCTACAGCAAAGAACCAAGAAACCAAGAGAAACAGATATAGATGACAATCTGAGAACCCAGAACAGCAAATTGAAGGAGAAAGAATTAGATTAAACACTGAAGGGAAGGAGAAACTGGATGAAAACAGTGAAAGAGAAGACTTACGGACTGTAGGTGCCCTTCAACCAGCCTGACAGAGCATGGTCATCTTGACACAAAGTGAGTAGCATTCCTGGGTGAGGAGCATAGGGAGGCAACTTCACAGAATCCCCAGTAGGAGACAGAGATACCGTATAGACAAACCTAGAGCAAAACAAGATAAGCAGAACATGAACTGGATCTAAGGAGGAAAAGTGCAGGAAGGCAGGCAAGAGCCCTGGGGATCCAGTGACCATAGAGCAGGGAGGAAGCCAGAAAATAGGGACAGAACTACTCACCAGCAGCAGTCCCTGATCATTTGGGCAGGTGGCGCTGGAGGAGTGGAGGATCCTTGGATTAGTGGCTAGAGATCCCCCACATGACCAGACTATGGACAGCACCCCTTTCACATCTGATTAAGGCCAGGTCCTGATCGTAAACTGCATTTTGCAGAGAGTGCCCTTGCACCCACACAAGAGGCTGGGAGAACATACTCCCCACCCTCTCCCCTTGCCCTCCCAGTGACCAGCGATGTGCCCACCCTCCACCCCAGCGATCTGCAGAATGCTCTTTCACACTGTTGAACCTGTGACCAAAGGCTCGCACTCACCCAACCTATCTCTGCACCACCCTGCCCACCTGTTGATGTGCATTCCTAAGCCAACAGACCTGAAACTAGAGGCTCGTGCCTGCTCCACCCACCCCCTCGATGCCTCACCCTCCCTACAATCAGTGGTATGTGCTCCTGCTGCCATATCAGAGACCGGAGGCATGAAACCCCTCCTCCCCTGCTCCTGCTGCCCCACCCATCCAGTGACCACTGTTGCAAGTTTCCATGCCACCGACCTGGTGACTAGTGACCCATGCACATCCTGACAGGCATCATCTGCACCTCTGCCAAACAACAAGCAGGAGATTCTAGTGGTTTCATCCAACATATGCCCAGCTGCAATGGCACAAATCCCACACCCAAACAGTTCAAACAGGCTGTCTGCACTTGCACTGAGACCACTTGATACCCCACCACCTACTGAGATGCCAATTTGTGCACGCACAACAGGCATACCCCATCCATTTGGATAACACTACTATTCCTTCACAGTGGATACAGAGATGACTTGCCCTGACCTCCAAAGAATGTACTAACTGCTAACATCAACCTAGAAGGACTCAATGACCCCACAAGGGCTGTGGAGGGACTCTGACCACACAACACTTGTCACCCAATATAAGGGAAAGAACTTGCTCTACCACCAGCACCACTCAATCCAGTAAGAGAAGATATACAAGCCTAACCACAGAGGACTTGCACAAAGGTGTGACCCACCATACCCACTAAAATTAACAAGCAAAAAAACCAAACCTGTTGCTGTCAAGTCAGTTCTGACTAATAGCAACCCTATAGTAAGAGGAAACCACATCCAGCCAACAGACACCACCAGTCACACGTAGACCAGACCCACAAAACAAGAATTAAAGTAATACAAAGGAAGAAAGATATTCTAAAAAGAAAGAGAAGAAACAAAGCTCCAGATAAATCAAAAAAAAAAAAAAAAAGCACGAAACAAACACGCATCCAACCAATAAAGAAATATGTAAATAAATAACACCTAATGCCTCCAAGACAGCAGACAATAACAAATCATATGAAGTAACAGGATAAGATGGCTCAAACAAGTGAGCAAAATAAAGGGGCAGAAAACCTTCCTGAGGAAGAAATGGTAATAGAAATACCTGATAAGGAATTCAAAAGGCTTATATATAGGATCCTCAAAGAGACCAAGGAAAACACATGCAAAATCCTAGAAGAATTCAGGAAAACAATACAAAAAACAAAATGACAAAATAAACAGATAATTAGGAACCATACAAAAATAACAACTAGAAATCCAGAAGATGAATAATAAAATATCAGAAATAGATAATGAAAGGACAGAAATAGAATTGAATCAATGGAAGAAAGAATCAGTGAAATAAAGGACAAATACCTTGATACTAATTTGTTTGAGGGACAATCAGAAAAAATGAAGAAACTCTAACAGTTATGTGGAACATTATTAGGAGGAATAATGTACACTTAATAGGAATTCCAGAAAAGAAGGAGAAAAAAAGTGCAGAGAGACTTTTTTAAGATTTATTTGCAGACAACTTCCCTAATATCATAAAATATGAGAATGTTTTAATACAAGAAGTTCAATGAATCCCATAAGGATAGAACCCCAAAGAAAGTCACCAAGACATATCATAATCAAAATTTCCAAAACCAGAGACAAAGAAAGAATTCTGAGAGCTGCTAATGAAAGACGAAATATCACCTACAAAGGGCACCACTATGACTAAGTGCTGATTTCTCAGCAGAAACTATGCAGGCAAGGAGGAAATGGTATGGCATATATAAAACCCTTAAAGAAAAGAATTTCCAACCAAGAATCATATACCCAGTAAAACTGTCTTTCAAATAAAATGGCAAAACTAGGACATTCCAAGAAAAACAGAAATTAAGGGAATTTGTATAAACCAGACCAACCTTGCAAGAAATATTAAAGGGAGTCCTTCAGACAGAGAACCAACAACATCAGACAACAACTTGAGAGTAAGACATACAACAGCGTCACCCAGATATGAAGCCAGATAAAGAATTCACAAAAGTAAAATAAAGCTGCAAAACTAAAAACAGGGAACCAGAGATGCCAATCTATAAAGTAAGACAACTTCAAAACAAAGAGGCGGAATAAATGATATAGTTACAGAATTTCCATATGGGGAGCAAATCAAGGTGATATGAAGATTTAACAGACTGTTTGAAACTTAGGAAGATAAAGGTAAATTTCAGAGTAATCACAAAGAAAATCAATAAATCTACTTACCAAAATAAAGAAGAAGAAAATAAGACTCAGTAAACACAAAATCAACAACAATGAAGGATATTAAAAGAAAAATCCATAAACAAAAAGAACTCAGCACAGAAAATTAAGCAGAACAAAGAAACCATTAACACCACAAAAAAAAGCATAACAAAATGACAGCAGTAAATTCATACCTATTGATAATAACACTGAATGTAAATGATTTAGATGCATCAGTCAAGAGACAGAGAGTGGCAGAATGGATCAAATAAAAAAAAAAAAAACACACCCCATCAATATGTTACCTATAAGAGATACACCTTAGACACAAAGACATAAGTAGGTTAAAAATCAAAGGATGGAAAAAATATATATCAAGCAAACAGTAACCAAAAGAGAGCATGAGTAGCAATAATAATCTCTGATAAAATAGACTTTAACTCAAAAATCCAGTATATGAGACAAAGAAAGGCATTACATAATGATTAATGGGTCAATCAACTAAGAGGCCATAACCATAATAAATATTTATGCACCCAATGACAGAGCTCCAAAATACATAAAGCAAACTCTAACAGAATTTAAAAGAGAAATAGACAATTCTACAATAATAGTAGAAGACTTTAACACACCACTTTCAATGACAGATAGAACAACTAGAAAGAAACTGAACAAAGATACAGAAGATAAATAACACAATCAACCAACTCAACCTTATAGACATATACAGAACACACCACCCAACAGCAGCACAGTACACATTCTTCTCCAACACACATGGATCATTCTCCAGAATAGACCATATTTTAGGCCACAAAGCAAACCTAAATAAATTTTAAAAATATAAATAATATAAAGCATCATCTCTGATCAAAATGCTATAAAACTAGAAATTAATAACAGAAAGAACAAGGCAAAAGATAAAATAAGTAGAAACTAAATAACACCTTCCTTAAAACTATTGGGTAATAAAAATTAAAAAAAAAAAAAAAAACCCACAAATCCACTGCTGTCAAATTGATTCTGACTCATAGCGACCCTATAGGACAGAGTGAACTGCCCCATAGGGTTTCCAAGGACTGGCTGGTGGATTCAAACTGCAGACCTTTTCATTAGCAGCTGAATGCTTAACCACAGTGCCACCATTTAATAGACTATACTAAAAATGAAATTTAAAAATTCTTAGAATTAAATGAGAATGTAAACTCAACATACCAAAACATTTGGGACATGCAAAAGCGGCATGCAGAGGAGAATGTATAGCAATAAATGCACACATTAAAAAAGGAAAAAAGGCCAAAATTACTATCTTTACCCACAACTCGAACAAATAGAAAAAGAGCAGCAAAAGAAGCCCAAAGTCATCAGAAGAAAGGGAATAATAAAGAACAGAGCAGAAATAAATGAAATAGAAAATAAAAAAACAATAGAAAGAATAAACAAGACTAGAAGTTGCTTCTTTGAGAGGATCAATAACTTGACAAACGACTGGCCAAACCTACAAAGGAAAACAATGAGCAGATGCAAATAACCAAAATAAGTAATGAGATGGGTGACATTAGAACAGAAATAACTGAGATAAAAAGGATCATAATTGAATATTATGAAAAACTGTACTCCAACAAATTTGAAAATCTAGAATAAATGGACAAATTTCTAGCAACATACTACCTTACTAAAATAATACAAATAGAGGTTGAAAATCTGAACAGACCCATAGCAAAAGAACAAATTGAAGATGTCAAAAAAAACCTCCAAACAAGAAAAAGCCCTGACCCAGACAGCTTCATTAGAGAATTCTACCAAAAATTCAGAGAAGAGTTGACACCAATTCTACTGAAACTATTCCAGAACATAGAAAAGGAAGGAGTACTCCATTATTTATTCTACAAAGCCAGCATAACCCTGATACCAAAGTTAGGCAAAGATATCACTAAAAAAGAAAATTACAGACCAATATCCCTCTTGAATATAGATTAAAAAATTCTCAACAAAATCCTAGCAAACAGAATTCAACATGATGTCAAAAAAAAATTACAATCAAGTGGGATTCATACCAGGGATTCAAGGATGATTCAACATTAGAAAATCAATCAACATTAATTCAACACATAAATAAAACAAAGGAAAAAAATCACATGATCATCTCAATCAGTACAGAAAAAGCATTTGATAAAATCCAACACTATTTCCTGATAAAAACTCTCAGCAAAATAGGGATAGAAGGAAGTTTCCTCAGCATAATTAAGGGCATATATGCAAAACCAAAAAGATTGAGTGAATCGCCCTTGAGAATGAGAATGAGATGAGGATGCCCTTTATCACCACTCTTATTCAATATAATACTGGAAGTCCTAGCTAGAGCAATAAGGCAAGGAATGGAAATAATGGGTATTTAAATTGCAAAGGAAAAAGTAAAACTATCCTTACTCACAGATAACATGAACCTATACATAGAAAATTCCAGAGACTCCACAAGAAAGTTACTGGAAATAATAGAAGGAATCAGCAAAGTGGCATGGTACAAGATCAACACACAAAAATAAATCGGGTTCCTCTACACTAACAAGGAGGACTCTGAAAAGGAAATTAAAAAAAAAAAAAAAGACCATTTTCAATAGTTCCTAAAAGGGTACAATACCTAAGAATAAACCTAACTAGGGACTTAAAGACTTCTACAAGTAAAACTATAAAACACTACTGCAAGAAACTAAAGGAGATCTACATAAATGGAAAACCATCCCCAGCTCATGGATTGGAACACTTAACATTGTGAAAATGTCAATATTACCAAAAGTAATCTATAGATATAATATAATCCTGATCCAAACCCTAACAACATTCTTTAATGAAATGGAAAAACTAAACTCCAACTTTATATGAAAAGGAGGGAGGCCCTGAATATCTACAGCAATACTGAAGAAGAAGATTCAAATAGGCATCCTTACACTTCCCGGTCTCAAAACTTACTCTACAGCCACAATACTCAAAACAGCCTAGTAGCTGTTCAATGACAGACACATAGACCAATGGAATAGAATTGAGAACCCAGAAATAAATCCATCCCTCCTTTCATGGGCAGCTGATCTTCACCAAATGGTCAAAGTCCATTCAATGGGGAAGAAATAGTCTTTTTAACAAACAGAGCTGGCAAAATTGGATATCCATAGGCAGAAAAATGTATCAGGATCCATACCTCAAACCATCCACAAAAACTTACTCAAAATGGATCAAAGACCTAAATGTTAAAGCTAAAGCTATAAAGTTCCTGGAAGATAACATAGAGTCAAAACTAGGGAACCAAATTTTCAGCATAAATAGCCTATCAAAGAAGACTAAAAATGCTGAACCACAGAAGATAAATTAGATAACTGGGACCACCTAAAAAGAAAATACTTATACTCATCAAAAGACTTTACCAAGAGAATAAAAAGAGTACCTACAGACTGGGAAAAAATCTGGTAACCGCATATCTGATAAGGGTCTAATCTATAAAATATATAGAAAACTTCAGCAAATGAACAACAAAAAGACAAAAAATCCAATAAAAAATAAGTAACGGACATGAACAGACACTTCATCAAGGAGGACATTCAAGCAGCCAGCAAACACATGAAATGATGCTCATGATTATTAGTCATTAGAGAGCTGCAAATCAAAACTAAAATGTGATACCATCTCACCCCTGCAAAAACGGCAATGATCAAAAATATAGTAAACAACAAATGCTGGCAAGGTTATGGGTGGATTGGAACTCTTATACATTGCTGGTGGGATTGTAAAATGGTGCAGCCGCTACGGAAAATAGTATGGCACTTGCTCAAAATGCTAGATACAGAAATACCTTATGATCTAACAAACCCACTCCTAGGTATACATCCTAGAGATATTACAGCAGTGATACAAATAGACATTTGCACACCTATGTTCATTGCAGCGTTATTCTCAATAGCAAAAAGATGGAAACAACCTAAGTGCCCATCAATGGATAAATGGATAAACAAATTCTGGTACATACATACAATAGAATACTATGCAACTACAAAGAATAATGAGGAGTCTGAGAAACATCTTGTAACATGGATGAATCTGGAAGACATTATGCTGAGTGAAATAAGTCAATCACAAAAAGACATATATTATAAGGTCTCATATTATAAAAAGTCAAGAATAGATATATACACACCGAAAGCAAAGTTCTTTGATGGTTCCCATGGATGGGAGGCAGAGGGAGGGGGAATCAGTTTCTAGAGAGTTGACACTTGTTACTTTTGGTGATGGGAAAGGAAATCCCAAATATTGGTGAAATCAGCACAACTTGACCAGAGTAATAAAGACACTAAGAAATACACAAGAAAAAGGGACAATTTCAGTAAATTCTGTATTATATACGATTTTGCAACAACAGTAAAAACAACCAAAAAAATATGTGTATGATTACATAGTTAGATACGGATGCATATACGTGCATAGGAAGCCATAAACAAGTAAACACACATGCATATATAGGTGTATTTGTAGGCAAATGTATACACACGTTTGTGTCTGCTGAGTATATATCCATATATACAACAAACCACATAAGGCGCACAGTTACAGAGCCTTCCTAGACATATCCAAACAACTCATGGGATTGGTTTACTGGGTCAGAAGGCTTCGGACCATAGTCTTGGGGAACAACTTAGTCAATTGGCATAACATAGTTCACAAAGATAATGTTCTACATCTAGCTTGGTGAGTAGCGTCTGGGGTCTTAAAAGCTTGGGAGCAGCCATCTAAGATACAATTTTTGGTCTCTACTCGTGTGGAGCAAAAGAGAATGAAGGAAAGCAAAGGTTCAAAGAAGAAACTAGTCCATGGGACTAATACCCCACAGGAACTACAGCCTCTTCTAAACTGAGACCAGGAGAACTAGATGGTGCCCAGCTACCACTACTGACCCTTCTGACCAGGGATACAACAGAAGGTTCAGAATAGAATGGGAGAAAAATGTAGAACAAAACTCAAATTCCTAAAAAAGGCCAAACCCACTGGACCAATAGAGATTAGAGGAACCCCTGAGACTACCTCCCTAAGATACTCTTTGAACTTGGAACTGAAGCCACTCCCTGAGGTCACCTTTCAGCCAAATAATAGATTGGCTTACAAAAGAAAGAATACTGCCAGTGAATAATGTGCTCCCTTAAACAGTTAACTATATGAGACCAAATGGTCAACATTTACCCAAAAGCAAAGATGAGAATGCAAGAAGGAAAGGGAAAGCTAGATCAATGGAAACAGAACAAACAGAATAGAAACAATGAGAATGCTGACATATTGCAAAAATTGTAAACATTATATAAAAATTGTTAAAGGGGAGCCTAATTTTCTGTGTAAATTTTTTCCTAAAACACAATAAAATATTATTATTTTTTGAATTTCATTACAATATAAAACCCATTAGTTTGAATAATTAAATTAAAAAATGCTTTCCTCAAAAAAAAAAAAGTGAATGAGCTCTTTATCTTAAAGGAAGAAGGAATAGATGGTAAACACATGCTCACAGTAGTCCAGGGTTACATTGGAGTGTCCTAGGCTCTAAAACAATGACAAAAAGTACATCAACTACAGGATCAAGATGTCTAATCAATTTCAAGCACATGGAAGATCTCAGAACGATAGGTAATAACCAGCATGACTTTGTGACCAACAAATCATATTAGACCAATTCAATTGCCTCTTTTGACATAGAGGCAGACCTTGTATGCAGGGAGGAAGGGACAGACATAATATATTTTGACTTCAGGGAGGCTTCTGACTATGTTCCACATGACATGCTGATCAACAAGGTAGGAGAATATGGTTTGTTGTCAGAGGTAGATTAAATTGATTAGAGAGGTGGCTAATTGGGAAGAGGAGGTGAGTCACAGGCTGCAGGAAAACACAAGTGCAAAGCCAATGTGCTGCTGGTTTGAGCCTGGATAAATTCAAGGGTAAATGGCTATAGCAGGCAGACCAGCATACAGCTAGATGGAGAATCTTTGTTTGTAAATAGAATAGCTCATGTCTTGTAGTAAGTTTTCTCCTAACTCCTTGGGAATTGGCAAGCATATGACTGAATGAACACTACATTACCATACTTATCAGAAAGTAATTGTTTTAGATTTTTAAGTTTTGTGTCTCCAAAATATAATATTAAAATACACAAAAGACTGAATGTAATCATTTTCAATTAAGCTTTTAAGAGTAAGACTCCATCAAGGATAAATTTGACAGATCTCTCCTGATAGAATGGGAAATAAGATGGGTAATTTTCAAGAGGAAAAAAATAGGAGAGAATGTATATTAGATGACCAAAAGCAGAAGCAATAGGGGCTTCTAATCATCCTGACAGTAGTTAGAAGAAAATTTCTTCTACTTAACATATTGGTTAAGATCTGCCCCAAATTCAGTATTTGGAGGCATGCCAATCAATATTTTAAACCAGTCAGGTCAACTGGAAGAACTATCATAGAGATTTGGCCAAGAATTGAGGAATCATTTATTAAAACCAGGCAACCAGCAAGTCCTTACTAAACATCTGTGCTAGTCACAGCCTCTGCCCTGAAAGATTCAGGGCACAAAATGAAAAGATAACACCTATGAGAGATGCCACAGCTGCTAACCAAAAGGTCAGCAGTTCAAACCCACCAGGCGCCCCTTGGAAACCCTACGAGGCAGTTCTACTCTGTCCTATAGGGTCACTATGAGTTGGAATCAAATCAATGGCAATGGGTTTTTTTTTTTTTAAATGAGAAATAAAACATATGTATTCTGATCCCTCTCTCCAACATCTGTGACCTTTTTCTCTCAATTTGAGCCTTTCTTCCTTTAAATGTGCCCTGGCGCTCCTTCTCTAAAAACATTCATCTGATTTTACCGTGCGAGGTGATTTTAAAAGATGTCTGTAAATTCTTGGACATTCCTCCCATCAAAAGGTGGAGCCTGAGTCCTCGTCCCTTAATTGTGGGTGTGAATTGCTTCTCATAAACAGAATATGGAAAAATGATGCTGTATCATTTTGTATGCCAGGTCATAGAAGGCAAAAAATGTATTATTGATAAACTTGGCAACAATGAAATTAAGAAATTCTATTTGTTAAAACATATCATAAAGAAAGTGAAAAAAGCAAGCCACAGAATGTGAAAAGATATTTTTAACCAAAAAACTATCAAAGGACTTGTATCCAGAATAGACAAAGAACTATAAATTGATTTAAAAAAATAATAAAAAGACAAATCCATAAAAACAGTGGGTTGAAGACTTAACTGGATATTTCACAAAAGAAAAAATCCAAATGGTTAATAAAATAAAATAATTTAGTAATCAGGGAAATGCAAATTAAAACTGCAATGAGATACAACTCTATACACATAATAAATTGATAAATTGGCTAAAAGAAAAACATGAGAAAGACTAGCATTGGCAAGGATTTGATAATAATAAGCATTATCTGCTAAAGTCAAAAATAGAAATACCCTATGACTCAGCAATTTCACTCCTAGATCAATATACCAAATAAAACTTGAACACATAGGCACTAGGATACATACACAAGAACTTTAATAGCAGCATAGATTTTCATAGCCAAAATCTGGAGTAAAATTATTTCAACAGTAGAATATGTTATGTTTATAAAATATAGCAATGAAAATAAATAAACTGAAGCAATGTGCATCAGCTTGGATAAATCGTATAAAGGCAATGCTGAGTGAAAAAAGCAAGGCACAATATATATATTGCATAAGTCTATTTATACTAAGACCACAAAATGCAAAACTAAACAGTAACATCAAAGGATGCATATACTGGTGCTAAAAGTAGAAAGCAAAGCAAGGATGTGATTACCGTAAAATGCAGCACAGTGGTTACTTCTAGCTTGTAGAAAGGGGGATGTCATGGATTGAATTGTGTCCCCTAAAAGTATCTGTCAACTTGGCTGGGTCATGATTCCCAGTATTGTATAATTGTGTACCATTTTGTAATCTGATGTGATTTCCTCATGTGCTGTAAATTCAATCACTATGGTCTAATAAGTTGGATTAGTGACAGTTATACTGATGAGGTATACAAGATTGGATAGTGTCTTTAGCCAATCTCTTTTGAGATATAAAAGAGAGAAGTGAGCAGAGACACATGGGAACCTCATACCATCACGAAAGCAGTGCTGGGAGCAGAGTGCATTGGACCTGAGGTTCCTGTACAGAGAAGCTCCCAGACGAAGGGAAGATTGATGACATGGACCTTCCTTCGGAGCCGACAGAGAAAGTGTTCCCTTGGAGCTGATGCCCTGAATTTGGACTTCTAGCCTACTGGACTGTGAGAGAATAAATTTCTCTTTGCGAAAGCCATCCACTTGTGGTGTTTCTGTTAGAGCAGCACTAGATGACTAGGACAGGGGAGATATTCTAGAAGGCACATATGAAGAATCTCTAAAATTCCATCAGTGTTCTATTGCTTGACCTGCATGGGTGGCTTATGGTTTCAGTCTGTAATTACTCCTATTACAATGTTTATTTATGTTTTATGCACTTTCCTATGTGTTCTATTTTGAAATAAAAAACTTACAGAATAATAACAACAAATGTACAACATGACCCCACAAACTAGCTCTAATTCTCTCCATTGCTGCCCCCCGCCAAGAATCCCATAAAATAGTTGGAAAGACATTCATGCTGTGTTTATCCTGCTTCATTCAACTGCAAATATTAGTTAAACAAATATTGAGTGACAAAGTATGTTTGAGGACATTGGTGGTTCAATGGTAGAATTCTCACCTTTTGTGCAGGAGACCGGAAACCCTGGTGGCAGTTTGAATCCACCAGGTACTCCTTGGAAAGTCTATGGGGCAGTTCTACTCTGTCCTGTAGGGTCGCTATGAGTTGGAATCAGCAACAGGTTTGTTTTTTTTTGGTGCAGGTGACTCGGGTTCATTTCCTGGGCAATGTACCTCATGCACAGCCATCACCTATCTGTAAGTTGAGATTTATGTGTTCCTATGGTGCTGAATACGTTTCAGCAGAGTTTCCAGACTAAAACAGACTAGGAAGAAAGGCTTAGGGATCTACTTCTGAAATCATCCAATGGATCACAATGGTCCAACACACAACCGATCACGGGAATGGCATAGGAAACAGCAGCATTTTGTTCCGCTGTGCATGGGGTCACCATGAGTGAGGCCCACTCACCAGCAATTAACAACAATAATGTAATAGGCACTATTCTAGGCATTTGGAATTACACCAGCGAGACAAAATAAAAATAAAAACCCTTGCCTTCATTCATGAAATTTATATTCTTGTTTAAGTTTAAATAAATAATGATTTTAGCAATTATAAGAAGAGAGAGTTTAATCTCAAGAAAGACTACAACCAGGGGTTCAAATAGCATCAAGATTCTCATTTTCCATCTCTTTAACTCTTACCTGTGCTTAAAGTTGTATTTTGGCCTCATTTCCTTGGACCCTACCATAAGTTAAGGGACATCACCATAATTAGCTTTGCAGACACATGCTTTCAACCTGTGCTCCAAAGGGAAAGAAAAACCATCTGTCTCCCAGAATATGTATAGAAAGTCCAGGGAAGACCTCTGATTGGCCACTTTAAAATCATTATTTTATCACTGAGCCAATCAGTGAGGCCAAGATAGTGGTGTACGATGATTGGCCAAGCCTGGATCTTAGACTCAGTTCCATGAACAGAGAAACCTGGTACTGTTTTTGATAGCTCTCTTAGAATGGCGTGGAGTGAGTGAGGAGAATTTTCAAAAGAAATAATGTTGAAATTAAAATTGGCTAAGTGGTGCTGGGTCAACAAAAACAGTTGATGGACTCTCCAACAACTAGACATCATACAGATCAGGCTGTGGTAAGGACAATCAGAATAAACACAAACAAAGCACTGTGGGATCACAGAGAAAGGAAAGACTATTTCTTACTTAAGGATCAAGGAAAACTTCACCCTGACATGATATTTTTAACCACTTAGCAATCAAAGTTCTTGTATCCCAATTACACAAAGAACTACAAATTGATAAGAAAAAGTTAGAGAAGTCAACTTGAGGGATCCTTGTTATGAGTTGAAATTGTGTCCCTTCAAAATATGAATTGGAATCTTAACCCTTATACCTGTGCATGTAATCCAGTTTGGGAATCCTCTTTATGTTAATGAGGCCATGTCAGTGCAGCAATGTCCTAAACTTAATCACTTCTAAATTATAAGGAGAGCAGTTAGATACAGATAGAATCAATCACACACTGTGGAAGACAGAGAGCCCATGTGAAGACTGACAAGGAACCCAGGACCTCTGGGGCTAAGGAAGCTGAGACAAGGATCTTCTCCCAAGACCAACAGAGAGTCTTCCCCTAGATCCAGTCCCCTGAATTTGGGCTTCTAGCCTCCTGAACCCTAAGAAAATAAATTTCTGTTTGTTAAGACCAGTCACTTGTGTTACTTCTGTTACAGAAGCACTAGGAAACTAAGACAATCCTGTACCCATCCTCCCTCCACCCCACACAGCCAGATCTCAAATCCACCCCAAATGAACAGAGCTGAACATTTTATTCATAATTAAAGAAGCACTGATCTGAGGGGGACATTAAGGTCACGCTGGCTGTCGTAATGTATACTGAATAGAGCGAGTGACGGTGGAACTTGTAACATTAGTCTGATGTTCCAGGAAGGCAGCCTCATAGGGCAGATTAACCAATAAGCACAGTATGCATGGGTTTACAGTGAGCAAGGTACGCACAGGCTTAGTTGTGTGTTCTTCCTAATCTGTAATGCACACTTTCACCACCCAGGTGGAAACACAATTAAGCCCTTGGGTACCTTGCTTATTTGATAATCTGTCCCTGCATAATCAGTCTCAAGAAGCATGCCTCGGGTTTAAAAGT
Organism: Trichechus manatus latirostris; assembly: GCF_000243295.1. Classification (NCBI taxonomy): domain Eukaryota; kingdom Metazoa; phylum Chordata; class Mammalia; order Sirenia; family Trichechidae; genus Trichechus; species Trichechus manatus. The sequence goes on from NW_004443969.1 coordinate 4,940,952, forward strand.
CCTTATCTGCTCTGCCGGGATTATAGACTGCTTTCCTTAACCAAGCTCAGGCAATGCGAGTTTATAAAACAGTCAATAAAGAACAATGATGCAACCAGAGAGAAAACTGAGAACAGAGAGGAAGTGCTCTGTGTTTAAGCTCTGTGTCCCTAAATTGAAATTTCAGAAAGCCCTAAGTGGATCTCTAACAGTAAGATCCCCCTGCCCCTATGGTTGCTCCCTTGAAATGTTGGGGCTCTAATACTGGAATTTCGGCCTACGGTTTTAAGGAGCCATCACAAAATGTGGTTATCTCCTAAAGACCCTGTATTTGAACTTTCATTCATTCAACATATTTTAGAATCAACCTTCTAATTATGGGAATAAATTTAAAACAGGCTCCCATATTACCCTTACTCTCCCCACACACTAACAGGACTCCCTACTATCAACTACACTGCGGTAATAAAACTTTAAAATGTCCATATGTTGACACTAGTCCTCTCCTTTGACAGTCTTGTTGTTGGTGATCATCAAGTTGGCTTTGACTCATAGCAACCCCATGTACAACACAATGAAAAGGTGCCCTGTCCTGCGCCATCTTCACAATGACTGCTGTATTTGAGTCCATTGTTGTGGCCACTGTGTATTCTGAGTGCCTTCCAACCTAAACAGCTCATTTCCCTGATCCGTAACATTTTCATTGTCTGATTTTTGGAAGTAGATTATCAGGCCTTTCTTCCTAGTCCATCTTAGTCTAAAAGCTCCATTGAATCTGTCCACCATGGGTGACCTTGATGATATTTGAAATATCCGTGGCGTAGCTTCCAGTATCACAGCAACCCACAAGCCACCACAGTATGACAAACTGACAGACAGGTGGTAATTGACAGTCTTAAAGGTGACTAATTCCACGCCCAGCCTGCCTTCCTTTCATGACTCTGCATTGTTTGTACACACATCTCCCTCCCTAACCCTACTGCTAGATATAAAGTCTCTTTGGATTAAGACACTAATTTAGTCCCATAATTAGAAGGTTTTTTGGATTAATCCTTTATCTTTGTATTTCTTGAACTCATTATCTTGGACCCATAACAATGTTTTATACATAGTAAATATTTGATAAATAGTTAACTGATAGTTTTCAGAATTTATCTTTCCAGCATCTATTAGAATCAGAGAAAAACTTTACAGATCGTCTAGGGAGAGCTACATCGTGGGACCAGGTGACCAGAATCAGGAGATAAAAGAGAAAAGGGCTCACTATAAGGAGACAGGCACATAGCAATTAAGAACACACAATCTGGTATCAGGCACCTCTGAATTCAAATCTTAGCAAGATAATTGAACTCTTTCAGCCTCAGTTTCCTATTTGTGAAATGAATATAATATTCATCTGTCAAGGTTATTGTGGGGATTAAATTAAATAATGTATTGTGACCATTAGGATTGTTTGTCAACTTGGCTGGGCCATAATTCTCGGTGCTTTGGCAGTTATGACGTAGTTTGGCAGTCATATGATGATGTGATCACTTCCATGATGAGATCTGATATAATATTTACAACCATGTTGTAATGAAACTAGAAATTAATAACAAAATATAACTATCAAAAACACTATATATGTATTTTATTGTGCTTTAAGTGAAAGTTTACAATACAAGTTAGTTTCTCATACAAAAATTTACACACATATTGTTATGTGACCCTAGTTGCTCTCCCTATAGGGTGACAGCACACTCCTCATTTCTACCCCGGGCTTCCTGTGTCCATTCGACCAGCTCCTGACCCTCTCTGCCTTCTCATCTTGCCTCCGGACAGGAGCTGCCCATTTAGTCTCTTGTATCTACTTGAGCTAAGAAGCACACTCTTCACGAGTATCATTTTATGTCCCATAGTCCAGTCTAATCTTTGTCTGAAGCGTTGGCCTCAGGAATGGTTTTAGTTTTGGGCTAACAGAGAGTTTGAGGGCCATGGCTTCTGAGTCCCTCCAGTCTCAGTCAAACCATTAAGTCTAGTCTTTTTACTAGAATTTGAGTTCTGCACCCTACTCTTCTCCTGCTCTGCCCGGGACTCTCTGTTGTGTTCCCTGTCAGGGCTGTCATTGGTGGTAGCCTGTGGGGATATATGCCATTTAAACATGGCTGCACTATTGACAACTGCAGCTCCCATAGGCCTCTATGCTGCACAGCATGTTGAGACTTGTCCCCAACATGTTGAGACTTGTCACGACTTGTTTTCCCAAACCTATTGTCCCGTTACTGATTGGCTTGTTTACCTGAATTCCTTCTCCCTTGCCCGAAACTTATCGTTATTCACCCAAAGCCCAATGTTCTGTTATTTGCTTCACTGCTTGCTGTATTGACTATAAATAAACTCCTGGGACTGAAGCCGGGGGTCGACTCCTCAGACTGACCCTTCTGGCCCCACTTCTCTGTAAGAGTTGTGTTTGGTTACTGTCTCCACCGTCCCCGCATTCGCCGCCACTGCGACAGATGGTGCCCCGCGTGAGGGTGCTGTAGACATCCTCGCACTCAATCTCTGCAGGTGGTAAGTACAGGATGCGTCCATTTAGGGCTGCTCTTACAGCCCAGGGAGCGGCGGGACTTTTCCGCGGGCAAAACTTTCCCGGACGTTCTCATCTCGGGCTGCTATAGCCCCGGGAGCGGCGGGGCTTTCTCGTACGCTCCCTCAAGGGATTTCAGGCTTCGGGCCAGGAGCTTTCCTATCATTTTTTCCTTCATTTTCCTATTCCTCCTCGCTACGGGGAATTCTCTTTCTTCTGAACAGCGTCAACACAAAACACAGTTGTTAGGATTGTTAAAGGCCTCTAAGATTAAGGTGTCAGAAGAAGCTCTTACCCAACTTCTGCTTTTAATTGAGTCTGCCTGTCCTTGGTATCCCTTCTGGGGAAACCTTGATGTAGAAGCATGGGAATGTATCGGTAACACCATTCGTGACATGAACATCCCAGCTTCAGTTCTTATTGCTTGGCATCACTGTCGCCTTGCCCTGCAGCCCTTACTGGCAGCTCCTTTGGCTCCCTCCCTTAGCAAAGAAAATGTCCATAACCCTCCATCTTCTGTACCTCCTGAAGCTGAGTCCCCACAGTATGAGCCAATTATGGAACAATGTTTGCAAGAGGACCATGAGAAAGAAGGGTTTTCTGCTTATCCTGTCATTCAGGGATCAGGACTGCCCCGTCATGATGGCCTTGGCTTTCAAGCTTTTAAGGAACTTCGTAAAAGCATGATAGAAAATGGTTTACAATGTTCCTTTACAAAAGGGATTGTGGAAGGTTTAGGACAATGCTTTGAAATGACCCCCTGGGATTGGAATCTCCTAATGTGAACAGTTTTAACTCCTGCTCAATTCAGTGTATGGAGTCAAGAGTACAAGGAACACTGTAACCCTTATGCTGTAGACAATCTTAACCATAATATCCCTGTTAGTCTTGACATGCTCCTGGGTGTTGGAAATCATTCCACTCCCCAGGCCCAGAGTCAGATGAATAGACAAGCATTCAGTCAAGCCTCCGATGCTGCCACCAAAGCCTGGAGTAAAATCCCTGATTCCAGAACGCCCACCGGCTCATTCACCACTATTCGCCAAGCGGCAAACGAGCCTTACATTGACTTTATCAACCATCTCCAAATGGCCATTTCCCAACAGGTAGATAACGAACAAGCAGCTGAAGTTCTTTGTCTTCAGCTTGCTTACAAAAATGCTAATGCTGACTGTCGGGCTGTTTTAGTCCCCTTAAAGGCACAGAGTCTTAATCTAGCTGAAATGATTAGAGCATGTCAAAATGTTGGCACAGAAACTCATAAGGCACTCATTAGCGGCAGCTCTCCGTCCATCCACCGCCACCTGTTTTGGGTGTGGTAAACCTGGACATTTTAAGAAGGACTGTCACAGTTTAAAAAACAAAAATGCCAACACTAAATTTCCAACC
>NW_004443969.1:4946541-4947592 GCF_000243295.1 Trichechus manatus latirostris
ATAATTCCCAAGGCCTTAACTCTAAATGACCTCCAAAAGATCCTTGGTCATATTAATTGGCTGCGACCTTCACGCGGCATAACAACCTCTCAACTAGCCCACTTATTTGAGACCCTTAAGGGTGACCCTGGTCTAACTTCTATGAGAATACTCTCTCCCCAAGCACGCCATGAATTATTACTTGTTAACCAAGCCATTAAAGAAAAATTTTTAACTCAGTTACAGATAAATCATTCTGTTTACCTTCTCCTATTAAATACTCCTCATAGTCTTACAGGCATGCTCTGTCAATTTATTCCTGACTTCAGAGCACTTGAGTGGTTTTTTCTTCCTTATCGCCCTCCACAACAGTTGTTTACACATTTCTCTCAGCGCATTAACTTATTAATGCAAGGACACACCCGCACTCAACAGCTTTTGGGTTCTGACCCTCATTTTATATACTTTGGGGTAACGAAAACAGCTTTTGATCATGCTCTTCTTAATTCTGAAGAGCTCCAGATAGCTTTGGCTGATTTTACTGGGCAAATAATTTATTCTTATCCCACTTCAAAGCCACTCTCTACCCTACAGCTTCTTCCTTTACTATTTTCTACTATGCTGTCTCCTTCACCTCTTGCTAATGCCCCTACCGCCTTTATAGACGGATCAGGAAAAACTGGAAAGGGAGTGGTCACTTGGCAGACGGACGGTGCCTGGCAACATTTTATTACACAGAAAGCCTCTACTACACAACGTGCCGAGTTGTCGGCAGCTGTTGCTGCTTCTGAAATTTTTAAATCAATGCCTTTCAATTTAATCGCTGATTCTGCTTACGTTGTTCACACTATTCAACATATTAGCGATGTAACTTTTTGACTTAGTCCCAATTATGAGTTATTTACTTTATTTAAAAGGCTCCAAACCCTGCTTAATAGCCGTAACGCTCCATTTTTGGTGGTACATATGCACTCCCATACACCCTTGCCGGGGCCTCTTTCTGATGGCAATTCTCGCGCCGATTTACTTGCTGGCTCTGCCTTTTCTAATGCACGAACTTCTCATAATTTCT
>NW_004443969.1:4949391-4966638 GCF_000243295.1 Trichechus manatus latirostris
GATTAGGTCTCCCTTTTTATGAAAGAACTCTCCGTTCAGGAACCTTTCTGAGGGGGACAAAGGATGCCAAGAACCCACTCCACAAATTACAATGGACCCTCCATGACCATAACGATTCTGTGCTTATATGCACATCTTGACCATACATTTTTGCTATAACTTCTAGTTCTCTGGATATCATTAAAATAAATGCCTCTTTTCAATTAACATTATCCAGTGGCTCTACTTGGATTACTCCATGTCTGTCCAGGCAAAATGTCTCCACTCTTAACATCAATTCTGTATTTGTTCTTCGACAAAAAAGCCACCTTTGGCTGCCCGTTAACCTTACACCCCCCTGGCAAGATAGTTCCCCCCTTGCTCAAGTTGTTTAATGCATTACAAAAAATGTGAACTAAAAGGTTTCTTGGAATTCTCATAGCCTCTATTATCACAGCCACTGCTATTGCAGCTACAGCAGCCACCGCTCTCATAGCTCTCTCCCAATCTATTCAAACTGCTCAACAGTTTAACACTTACATGCAAAATGTTACTTCTGAAATGCAAACTATGACACATATTGATCAAGAAATCCTTAAGCGTCTGGGTCCTTTAGAAGCCTCAGTCCTTTGGCTTGGAGAACGACAAGAAGCCCTATGGGAACATTCTCAATTAACCTGTGATGCTGAATACACTCGCTTCTGTGCTACAGCCCTTCCATATAAGGAGTCCTGGAAGGATGTTAAAAATAATCTTCTGGCTAGCTTTGCTTCTCCATTGAATAGTGATATTCAAAAATTACAATTTCAATTACAAGAATAGCTCTTGAGATTACAATCAAAGTCTAATAAGGCTACACTTAATACACTTAATGATTTTGCCTACTGGCTCAATCCCACACATTGGTTCTCTGGACTCAATCTCCATGTCTGGATCCCTTTTGCTATAGGATGTTTGATAGTCTTGTGCCTCCTTATAGTCATCCGATGTCTCTACTCCCTGAAGATCTCCCATCACCAACAGAAGTTGGCCTTCTACGCCTGGACCATTCATTACCAGTTACCTAAACAGGAGACGGGAAAAATAAAGACGTCCTCTTAAGAAGGCCCTTCCTATGTTATTATTTTGATAATCAGTAATTACCTGTATTTGGTTAATCAGTAAGTTCCCAATGAAAATTTGTTATGTGTAAATTCCTCTATATTTTCTGCTTCTCCTAGTTAGATGCTTCTGTATAGATAGATTCCTAAGTTAGATGATTCCTTTCCAATTGATAGTAAATTTATGTAAATCATTGTTTCTTTGATTTGAGCCTTTATAAATCTTTGAGCCTTCAAGAATAATAATCTTAGTGAATGTTAAAAGATAGTGTGTAACTTACAAAATGAGAATTGGAGGAAACCCATTGGTCCAACAATCAGGGTATTGTCAGTACAAAGGATTATAATATCTTTTTAAGATCATCCTCTACTGCCATACACACCTAAAAGGCACATTGAGTCCGCTCACTCCAGCTATGCAATTGATAAGGGCATCGCTCTTAGTTAGTAAGCTGGTGAAGAACAAGATGTTATCTGGTGGAAAACCAGCACCGTGAGTTTAAAGAGCCTGCTATGGCCGCCATCTAAGTGACTAAGTCCAGGTGCTACTCATAGCTATGCTACTTCTCCTTCTTAAACATATGAAGTGTGCCCCAGCTGTAGCTGGGCTCACAAGGACTCACTAAGACGCCAAGCCCTGAGGTGTGGAGACAGTAGCTGAGATAATCTTGGACTTTATCTCATAGAGAAAATTTTACTTTGTCCTATCATGCACTTGTTGAACCAGTGAAAACCCTCCTGATTCTTATTCCATTAACTAAACAAAAGGGGGGAAATGTGGGGATATATGCCACTTAAACATGGCTGCACTATTGACAACTGCAGCTCCCACAGGCCTCTATGCTGCACAGCATGTTAAGACTTGTTCCCAACATGTTGAGACTTGTCACGACTTGTTTTCCCAAACCTATTGTCCCATTACTGATTGGCTTGTTTACCTGAATTCCTTCTCCCTTGCCCGAAACTTATTGTTATTCACCCAAAGACCATTGTTCTGTTATTTGCTTCACTGCTTGCTGTATTGACTATAAATAAACTCCTGGGACTAAAGCCAGGGGTTGACTCCTCAGAGTGACCCTTCTGGCCCCACTTCTCTGTAAGAGTTGTGTTTGGTTACTGTCTCTGCCGTCCCGAGATTTGCCGCTGCTGCGACAGTAGCCGGACACCATCTAGTTCTTCTAGTCTCAGGCCGATGTAGTCTCTGGTTTATGTGGCCCTTTCTGTCTCTTGGGTTAATATTTTCCATGTGTCTTTGGTGTTCCTCATTCTCCTTTGCTCCAGGTGGGTTGGGACCAATTGATACATCTTAAATTGCCACTCACTAGCTTTTAAGACCCCAGACTCCAGTCACCAAAATGGGATGCAGAACATTTTCTTAATAAATTTGTTATGTCAATTGACCTAGATGTTCCCAGAAACCATAGTCCCCAGACCCCTGCCCCTGCTACTCTGTCCCTCAAAGTGTTTGGTTATATTCAGGAAACTTCTTAGCTTTGGCTTAGTCCAGTTGTGCTGACTTCCCCTGTAGTGTGTGTTGTCCTTCCCTTCACCTAAGATGATTCTTGTCTACTATCTAGTTAGTTAATACCCCTCTCCCTCCCTTCCCACCCTCATAACCATCAAAGAATGTTTTTTTCTGTGTTTAAATCTTTTCTCAATTTCTTATAATAGTGGTCTTATACAATATTTGTCCTTTTGCAACTGACTAAATTCACTCAGCATAATGCCTTCCAGATTCCTCCATGTTATAAGATGTTTCACGGATTCATCTTTGTCCTTTATCTAAAAACACTATATATTTTGGAATTAAGAAAAAAACACATCTATCTAAACTTATATGTCAAAGAAGAAATTATAATGGAGAAATTTTAAAGACTGTGTTTATGCTGAATAGTAACACAAACACTACGTTGCAAAACTTAGGAAATGTAGATAAAGCAAAATTAGAGGGAACTGCGTAGGCTTGATGCATGTATTAGAAAGCAAGGCATGGTACTTAATGAGCATCCTTCTGACATGAAACTATGCCACCCAGATCCTCCTCCAGAGAAGGACTTGCTGCCCAGCTATGAGTAGTGCAGTCAGCATATAACCTTCATCTGTTAACTCCGTAAAGGTCTGCCTTACCTGCAGAGATCTGCCTAGCCTGAAGTCATAACCAAGACGAAGCAGCTCACATATTATAACTGGGAGAAGAAGGGGTTTAAAGGTCCAGTTCAATGCTGAAAGCCCAATGCAGGACAATCATGATGAGCAGTATTTGTTCCAGAACTCCCTGACAAGTTGGCTGAGGCTTGTGGGGACTGCATCACAGTTTCATTTTTCCCTCTGCCTTAATCCTGCTTCTTCTCTTCTTGAGCCATAAACTTTATCTCAATGTCTGTCTCCAGAGAACCCAATCTCTGATACAATTTCAAAAAATTAGAAAAATACGGCACACTAAACCAATGAAGGTTATAAAAGAAATAGCAAAAAATATGATGAGAAATTACTAAAAAAAATTCAATAGAGATGATTAATAGTCTTTATTGAAAAGACTAACAAAATTGATAAACCTCTGGTAATACAAGAGAGAACACACATTTAACCAATATAAAGGATGGAGAAGGTAACATCACCCCAGATGCTAAGGATATTAAATGGATAATAAAGGGATACTAAAATAAACTTTATACCAACAATATTTTTTTAAAAAAGAAAATAAAAAGACACAGTCCAAGAAAAAATACAAATTACCTGAACAAATCAAAAAGGTTTAGAAAACCTCGGTAGAGGAAACAGATCAGTATTTTTTTTTTTTAATTTCCCACAAAGAAAACTCAAAGCCCAGATGAATTCAGCAAGGAATATTTAAAGAAGAAGTAATTTAAATGTTACGTAGTAAGTAGAGTAAAAAAGCAAAGAAAAAATACAGAAAATTAGGGAACATCTCTCAAAATCATTTTAAGAGGCCAGGATAGATTTATTTGATACTTAGGCATAACAAGGACAGCATTAGAAGAAAATTTGCAGACAACTCTTAGTCATTAACATGCACCCAAATATCTTAAATGAAACGTTAATGAAGTGAACACATTAATCTTTGAAAAGAAAACATTGGGTTGATACCAGTAATGCAAGTTTTTTTTTTTAAATATTAGAAAATTAATTAGTATGCTCACTTATTAACTGATTACAAAAGAAGAGTTATACAATTATCTACAATTATCTCAGTGGTTTCAGAAAGAGGATACAATAAAATTCAATATACATTCGAGGAAAAAAAAACTTCTAAAGCCAATTTTAGAAGGAAACTTCCTTAATCCAATTTAAAGTATCTATTAAAAGAAAAAAAATCTAATCCCTGACCAAACATCATATTTAAAATCTTTCCTTTTGGCATTAGAAATGAAATGAAAATTCCCACCACCACCATTTTAATTTGACATTGTATTTGAGATTTAAACCAACATAGTAACAAAAGAAAAATCAAATTTATAAGGAATGGGAAGGAAAAAAAAACAAAACCAAGCTGTGTGTGTAAGCATGATTGTGTTTGTAGAAAATGAGAATTTAACCATAGAGTTTTTTGTTCTCCAATTGACTTATAGATTTAGTGCTATGTCATGCAATATCCCAACAAGATTACTTTTACAGAACTTGACAAGCATATAGACTTGGCTTTGGATGGTCAAGGACAGCCAAGACACTCTTGAAGAAAAATGTGTTGAAGGGCTTCCTCTACAGTACATTAAGTCTTCTTTTTAAAACTATGTTAATAAAATATATATAGATAAATAAGCCAATGGAATAATGAATCCATAATCATACCCATAATAGATACTTGATATACAACCAATATGGCATCGCAGATCGATGGGAAAATGACAGCTATTACAATAAAAACTTCTTAGACAATTAGCTATTCATACAAAAAGAAATGAAATTGGACCCCTTTTCACTTTACTCGTAACCATCATGTGCAGGTAGATTAAAGACCCTAATGTGAAAAGTGAAATTGTAAAGATTTTACAAGATAATTCTTCAGAAGTTTAGATTGAAAACAGGTTTTTAAACAAGGTGCAAAAACACTATCCATATCAACTGCATTAAAATTAAGAACTTATGTTCATCAAATCTCCATGAAGATAACAAAAAGACAGGACCTGGTTGGTAGAAAATATTGTAGCACAAATAACTGAAAAAGGATAAGTATCCAGAATGTATAATAAAATTTTATAAATTAATAAGAAATGTTGCTGCTGTTGTTAGGGGCCATGGAGTCAGTTCTGACTCATAGCGACCCTATGTACAACAGAAGGAAACACTGCCTGGTCCTGCGCCATCCGCACAATCGTTGTTATGCTTGAGCCCATTGCTGCAGCCACTGGGTCAATCCATCTCGTCTAAGGTCTTCCTCTTTTTTTACTGAGCCTCTGCTGTGCCAAGCATGATGTCCTTCTCCAGGGACTGATCTCTCCTGATAACATGTCCAAAGTATGTGAGACATAGTCTCGCCTCCTTGCTTCTTAGGAGCGTTCTGACCGTACTTCTTCCAAGACAAATTTGTTCATTCTTTTGGCAGTCCATGGTATAGTCAATATTCTTCACAAACACCACAATTTAAAGGTGTCAATTTTTTTCAGGCTTTCTTATTCATTGTCCAGCTTTCACATGCATATGAGATGATTGAAAACACCATGGCTTGGGTCAGGTGCACTTCAGTCTTCAAGGTGACATCTTTGCTTTTTAACACTTTAAAGAGATCTTTTGCAGCAGATTTGCCCAATGCAATGCATTGTTTAATTCCTTGACTGCTGCTTCCGTGGCATTGATTGTGGATCCAAGTAAAATGAAATCCTTGACAACTTCAATCTTTTCTCCATTTACCATGATGTTGCTTATTGGTCCAGTTGTAAGGATTTTTGTTTTCTTTATGTTGAGGTGTAGTAAGAAATAGATTATCCAATTTTTAAATGGACAAATGACTTGAATAGTCAGTTTATAGAAAAGAATTACAAATAGCCAATATAAACATGAAAAAGTGGTCATCCTCATTAACAATCAGAAAACTGAAAATTAAAACTACACATAAAGTCTGATAATATCAAATGTTGGTGAGGATGTCAAAGAAAGACCACACATGGCTAATGAAATGGAAAATATTTAGCATTGTCTATTAAATTAAAAATATATGACCTATGACCTAGTAATTCCAATTCCATAAATACACCCTACAGATACTTTTACATGTGTGCACTAGGATACTTGTATAAGTATGTTAATAGAAATACTATTCATAATAACTCTAAACTGGAAACAGCCCAAATATCCATTTAGAGTAGGATATATAAATACATTGAAGTATATTTATACAATGGGATACTATACAGCAGTGAAAATGTACTACCACTGTACCCAACGTTATGGATGAATCTCATAAACATAATATTGAGTAAAAGAAGTTAGACATGAAAAATATGTACTGTATGATTTATTCTACAAAGTTGAAAAACAGGCAAAAATAAACTAAATTGCTTAGTCATACATACATAGGTGATAAGAATATAAAGAAATAATGATCACGAAGGCAGGAAAGTGATTACCTATAGAGGAAGCAGAAAATATTAGGGGATACATGGGGATTTCTGGGGCGGTAGTAATGTTCTATTTCTTGACATGGGTGGTGCTTGCATTTGTGTTAGTGTTTTCACTTTTTGTTAAACTATACACATATATTTTATGTATTTATATTGTTTTTTGCAACTTTAAAAAATCAGACAATAAAACAAGTGGGAAATGAAGAATTGAAAGTGATTATTGCAACTTTTTAATAAGTTTATCTTTAAAATGGAGGAGAAGAAACCATAACTAGTGCAGAACGTAGGATCAACAGAGCTATTTTTTTTAAGAAGAGAAATGTTTTATCATATTTAAATGTTTATTAGAAGGTTCCAGTTTTAAAAGAGAAATTAAAGATATGGGAGTTTAAAAGGATAAATAATAGCATGAGATCCTTCATCAAGCAAGAAGTCATGGAATCAGAACATAGGTGTAAAAAAAGAGAAGAAGGAAAGAATGGATGCTGATAAGGACAATCTTGTAAGTGACAAGCCGCTCATCTGATGGCTTCATTTTTCTGTGAGGTAGGAAGTGAGTGTGCTCCAAAAACTAGCCTTCTTGGCAACAGGAAGCTGACAGTATTTTTTCCCTCTCTCACTCCAGATTGCTGGGTTGATGCCTCTTGTTAGTGCAAAGCCAAGAGCAACAGCTATGCAGATGATGCCCAGTGCAGATGCCAGTGTGTCCACCAATGCCAGGGTTAAAGCATTCTAGCACTGCCGATAGCCCTGGAGCTGTTTCATGTGATTGCTAACACTGCAGGAGACTGCTGAACTCAAAGTCCACACAGATTTTAATTTCCACCGGTTGTTTTATTAAGCTATCATAACCAACCCATGAGAATACAGCCAGAGGGGTTGAGAGTTCCCTCTGACAATACCCTGTTATGCTTCAATTACCTCTTTCCTTAGGATATATCTGTTCCAGGAATCTTCCAGTAGAATGTTTTTCAAATGTAAGGTGTAGTTTCTGATCTAGAAGGACAGGAGGAAGCCTGAGATTCTAACGTTATTAACAATATCCTATGTGACCCTGATGCTGCTGGTCCCCAAATCACACTTTGAGAAGCAAAGTTCTAGGAACATCGTGTAAACAGGCCTAGGAAGGCTCGGTATATCGATCCACACAATATTTAAAAACATACCTGAATTATAGGTAAATATACCTTAGCTTCAAGCTGGGACATCCTGCAAGACTACTTACCCAAGTGAATGATTTGCACATCTGTCAGTCAAAACTAATTGAGCACTCTCTATGTATCTCACTATGTGAGATGCAGACAATTAGTGGGTATTATCTCTGTGTTTCTGTGAAATTTATTTCTGACTCAGTGAAAAGCAGCAAGATACTAGAAAAACACCAAGAATACCAAGGGCACTCAAACTAAAAACAGAGTATTCAACTAACCAGAGTCCTGTGAACTGTACCTAAGTTCTTTTTTTCTTTCATTTGCTGCATGTTATCAAATTCCTTGGTCTACCTTGAACAAGTTTATTGGAACTAGAAGTCACAGCCATTCTCTGTGTATTGGTTTTTCCTGTGAATAGTAACGTAAGGGAAAAATTATCCTGTTAATAAGCCACAGTGATATTATATATCTATAGGGTTTATATTCTTATTCTGATATGGTGATTCTTTCCCCATAGTGGCTTTCAAAATCCTCTTTCACTTATTCAAAAATATTCTTTCTCTTTACGAGTGAAAACAAAGGACTTCCAAGTTGAGAAGATGAACAGCAGTGATATTCAGTTTGGGATTTGTTTTACCTCACCTTTGGCAAATTAAAAGGTCTTACAAAGATTTGGAAAATTTAATGAAAATAGATCTCCTGAGAAAAGTTTTAAATTTCTGTTCTAGAGGAGGAATCCTATAGATATCCAAGGATCAACAAATAAACCGTAAAGAACCGCATTCTAGCTGAATTCAAACTGCCCTTTCAGAACATGAAACACCAGAAGAAAATGAAAGACAGTGTAGAATTTTAGGTTAAAGTCTGCTAACTAAAGATCTCTATGCTCATTCAAGTTGCGATTTGTGTGGAAAGGCCACAGACTGTTGTTTTTAAATATGTAAAGCTTAAAAATTCTACTATCCAAATATCTTCTCTGAGAAAATTACTGAAAGATATAGACCAGTCAGTGGAAAGTTTACTCAATATTAAATACTCAAAAGCGAGGAGGTTTTGGGTTTAATCACGGTTTTAAAAGGAAGAGCTATGATCAATGACATGATTTAACCATTGAGTTTGCAAGGTGTAAACAAAATTGAATATTAAAAATAAAAATAATAATCTAGATAAAAAATGTCAAATTATTTAAATAAAAACTAAGAAGCATGTGAATGAGAGAAAAAAGTAAAAGAGGACCAATAACATCATTCACTCAACAAATACTTTCTAAGCATATGTGCCAGATACTTACTTAGGCACTCTTACAAACCAGTTGCCTCCAAGTCCTTCTAGTCAAAGGCAATCTCATGTGTTGCTGAGTAGAACTGTGCTCCATAGGGTGTTCAAGGGCTGATTTTTTGGAATTAGATTGCCGATCTTTCTTCTGGGGTGCCTCTGGGTAGACTCAAACCTCCGACCTTTCAGGTAAGCAGCCAAGTGTGTTAACTGTTTGCACCACCCAGGGGCTCTTCCTCTTACGAAAGTTGTCTTCTTCTTAACATTAACAGTTGAGAAATATAAGTGGAAACGTGTTTTCTTCTGATACCCTTTTGTTTATAAATTTGTTTTGCAAATTAAATGTTTTAATTAGTTTTTGTCTAAAATAGTACGTATACACAATAAAGAAAAAAAGAAGAAAAGAAGAGGTACAGAGGGTTTTTAGCAAAATGTAACATTCCAATGCCCAACTCTCCCCAATCTCATTAACTAGAACCAATTATTTTTAATCACTTCTGATTTGTTTTCCTAGTTCTTAACCTACATGTTTTGAAGTAAAACACTTATTCTCTTATTGCTTGATTTTCTCATATTCAATATTATTTGTTAACTCCACTTTGAGAAAAAGAAGAATTTAGCTACTTCACATTACCCTTTCATGTCCCATCCCCCTTCTCCTTCAGGCTTCAAGGTTTCCACAAATGTCTTCCATCTTTGACTTGTGCTTACAGATGAGGAAGTAGTTGGGCTGGCATTCAACACAGATCTATGTGTCAGCAGGAATAGCTTGACAGTGAGGGGGTGGGGAACTGGTCATTCATCTGATCATTGGAGAAGAATTTCTTAGAGAAAATGCCAGTTTTGCCTACACTCTGAACACTGAATAAGAATGAGGGATGCCAATTATACAGTTCTATATGTTGACTGTCAAGTTTGCTATTGTCAAACCACATCTTATTTCTTTCTGCTTCCCAAATGTCAAAGCCTGGTGCTTTGCTGTAATTCTGTCATGCAGAAAGTCACTTTCCTCTGAGGCAGACTCCTTCAGTGTCCATGTCTTTCTCCACTTTGTGATCAGACAACACTGTTCATTGTTTCTTTTTTTTTTCCTTTGGTCTTCCAGCATTTACTAACTTATCTCATAAATGAATGGACCTCTTTGCTGCTCTCTTGATTTATAATGTTTTGGGCCTTTATGACAATGTTAATGAGTGTGTCAGCAAGGAGGGAAGAAAAACGTGTTTCCAATGCAATAGCATGAGCTGGAAGCCTATGTTTATGTTTAAAATAAAAAATTAAAAAGTATAATTTAAATTATAATTAATTAAATAATTTAAAACTTTTAAAAGTATAATTTAGAAGTTTACAATAAGATAGTATTTTCCAAATGATTAAAGGAAAACAAAATACAGAAAATATAGTCTAAGTAGAAAAATACAGAAAACAGAAGAACACCTTTTCTTATGACTCTGCATGTGTAAACCAGAAAAACCAGTCGCTGTGGAGTCGATTCCAGCTCGTAGAGAACTCAGGTGTATCAGACTAGCACTGTGCGCCACAAGATTTTTTAACAGCTGTGATCTTTTGAAAGTAGATTGCCAGCCTTTCTTCCAAGGTGCCTCTGGATGGATTCAAACTGCCAACCTTTCAGTTAGTAGCCGAGCACTTACCGTCTACACCACCCAGGGATTCCCTTCGCAGGCATACACATATAGTTCAATATTTAAATCACGTAACTCAAATCCCTTGTTCTGATTCCAGGCTCACAAAGTAACCTTCTGCTCATATGTTACTTTCCCTTAGAGTGTGCTAATGGGAAGACAATATTCTGATTAGAGCAGAGAGGTATCCAATTTCTTCTATATTCATTTCGTTTTGCAAATCAGTCAACTGACATTCTGACTTCATACATCCAGTTTCTGACAACATTTAAGTCTCTCTAGGAGGAACAGACCCATTCCAGTCATGTTAACAAAGCCAGGTGCCTGCATTTTCAAGGTTTAGAGCTGGATCTTATAAGAGATCCTGCTGGCCTTTACATAGTGTTAGCTGCCACCTTCTCCTCACACAAACCTCTCCTTTAATCTGTGGAGCAATAACAATGCTGAAAGAAACAAAGGCAAACCAGAATAAACAGAGCTACATGTCATAGCCTTGAATATGAAGACCAAATATTATCACAAGGTCAACTAACTCCTCCAAAATAAATTTTATGTTTAATGCAACTATACTAAATAAACCCTGTGGGTTGTTTATTTGCTTTCTTGCTTTAATTTTTGTTTTGTTTTTCTTTGTTTGGGTTGGGGGTGGAGAACTGACAAAGCAATTTTCAAAGTTCATCTGGAAAAATGCCAGGAAAGGCCAATACAATTCTGAAACTGAAATAGAGAGGCTCTTAGTACTGTCTATCAATATAATAAAATACATTAAAATGTTACATTTAAAATAATCTTTTTATAAACACAGATGGAGAGAAGAATGAAAAATGAGTAATAGCCACTATTATATGCTGAATCTAATAAGTTTTAACTCTAGTAAATATGAGAAGGAATTTTATTTACAAATAACTCAGCAATTGCACAACTATTTGTAAAAAAAAAAAAAACTAGATGTTTATCTCACACTGTACACCAAAATGCACTCTAGAAAGATAAAAGATTTAAATATAAACAATATGACCATTTAAATGTAAAAGAAAATTGGATATTTGTCAGGTCTAAGCACTTTTAAATCATAGAAGAAATTGATAAAACAACAAAGATAAAGAAATTTTACTAAGTAAATTTTAAAACATTCCAATATCAAAGCAGAGAGTAGTAGTCGGAGAGAGAGCTTCCTGAGAAGAAAAGACAGCGTCAGTTTGGGAAATAGGAGTCTCTTGTGGTATAAATAGTTAAGTGCTTGGCTTCTAACCAAAAGGTTGGAGGTTTGAATCCACCCAGAAGTGGCTTAGAAGAAAGACCTGGCAATCTACTTCCGAAAGGTCACAGCCATTGAAAACTCAGTAGAGCACAGCTCTATTCTGCAACACATGGGGTCACCATGAGTCAAAATTGACTCAATGGCAACTGATTTGTTTTGTTTTGTTTTGTTTTTTTTATTGGTTTATTTGCAGAATAAGTAGACCAAGTTGATTAGAGAGGGGAGTTAGAATAAGAAAGATGGGAAATACCTTGGGTGTGGAGTGATATCAGATAGGAGAGGCCACAGATGGTACATTAACAAGTCAGGCCTTCTGTAAGAAATGAGGACTTTAAGAAAGTTTTTGAGCAAGGAATGACTCACTAAAAAAAGTATTTTTGGAAAAATAGTCTGCATATTGTTCTTTGGTATCTGTCACAGTGAACCTATTATAAGACCACTTGTTATGGATTAAATTGTGCCCTCCCAAATATGTGTTAGAATCCTAACCCCTATACCTCCTGTGGATGTAATCCTATTTGGAAATAGGGTTTTCTTTGTTATGTTAATTAGATCATACCCAGGTTGGGGGGGGTCCTAAACCCAATCACTTCTGAATTATAAAAAGGGCAGAATGGACCTAAAAACACACATAGGTCAAAGAAGAAGACAGACAACAGACACAGATGCATCTACAAGGATTGATGGCAGCTACTAGAAGTTGAAAGACAAGGAAGAATTTGTGCCTAGAGCCATGCCCTGAATTTGTACAAAATAAATTTCTGTTCTTTAAAACAACCCACTTGTGGCATTTGTGTTACGGCAGCACTAGGTAACTAAGACACCAGTTTTGCAAAAACAGTGGGCAGAGCAAAAACACATAGCACTTCAGGTTGGCATGAAATATTAGCAATCATAAGGCTCATCATAAAAATATTTGGAGGGATAATTAAGGGAACATCCCTCCCCAATCAATCCTCCATACTGCTTCTGAAAGGATATTTCTAAAACAAAAATTTGACCCCATTGCTCACCTTTGTAAAAACTTGAAATGGTGCCTCATCTACCATGAAATCCAAATCAAACTCCACCAGATTTTATGAAGTCAAAGGTGATCAAGCCCCTTGGGCTTTTTCCTCTATTGTTCTGGAGTACAACTATTATCTCCCACTAAAGAGAAAGCCTTTAATTCTCAATGACTTCCTGCAATGAAAGCCAAGTTGCTGACCATCATTCAAGGTTGAGAAATGTTTTCTTCCCATTTCTTTCTCTAAATTTCCCTTTTTTTCCACATCTTTCTCTCTATTTCCTATTTTATTCTTGTCTTCTGGGCCTTCCTTCTTTTCTCCCTCCTGTCTTCTCTCAATTTTTCCTGTCATCAGGCTCATTTCCTTTCTCTTTAGCACATTTTGCCTAGCCCACCTTAGTTCAGTTACCACTCTCCATGTTATTCCTTTCCTCCCTACCCATCCACAAATTCTGAGAGCTTATGAGACTACCCCATCACTGCCATTGCTAAGATACTGTAAAAATCAAAACAAACAAATAAAACTCCTAATCCAATTTCCTAAATGTAAACTAATGGAGATCTGTCAATGAATATTTCTTACTCTTTATTCTTTCCTTGAGACCATTTTAGATGTGTTTATAGATATGACTCAGCCCTATTTTTCTCATTTGCTTGTATGGAAGATGTGGCTATGAATCTGGACATCATAATTACTTTTTCGTTGTTTCAATCGAGAAATTTTATTTTTTCTACCTATATATTCACATGGATACTCAGATTTTCACTTTGGGCAATATTATATGTCCTTCCACTTGGAAACACATTCATAACTTGAGTGATAGTTTGGTATGTTAACAGTGCCCTCCACTGGGTTAATCACCAATGCTTACTGATACACAAATTAAAACAAATCCATGAGAGCCAAAATATGACCTTAAGTATACCCTAACTGAATTTAGAGACCATCTCAAGAATAGATTTGATGCATTGAACACTGATAACCAAAGACCAGGAGAGTTGTAGAAGGACATCATACATTAAGATAGCAAGATATCATTAAAAAGACAGGGAAGAAAGAAAAGAAGAAAATGAATGTGAGAAGACACTCTGAGAGTGGCAGAATAGATAAAAAAACACAATCCATCTATATACTGTCTACAAGAGACACATCTTAGACTTAAAGAGACAAATTAAAACTCAAAGGATGGAAAAAATATATCAAGTAAACAACACTCAAAAAAGAGTAGGAGTGGCAATATTAATCTCTGACAAAATAGACTTTAAAATAAAATCTACCACAAAGGATATGGAAGGACACTATATAATGAGTAAAGGGTCAGTATACCAGGAGGACATAACTATAATAAATACTTATGCACCCAACAGCAGGGCTACAAAATACATAAAACAAATTCTAATAACATTGAAAACAGAGACAGACTACTCCACAGTAATAGTATGAGACTTCAACACACCACTTTCAGTGAAGGACAGAACTTCCAGAAAGAAGCTTAATAAAGACATGGAAGACCTAAACGCCACAATCAACCAACTCGATCTCATGGACGTATACCAAACACTTCACCCAACAGCAGCCAAGTATACTTTCTTTTCCAATGCACATGGGACATTCTCCAGAAAACACCACATATTAGGCCATAAAGCAAGCCTTAACAGAATCCAAAGCATCAAAATATTACAAAACATCTTTTCTGACCATAAACCCATAAAAGTAGAAATCAATAACAGAAAAAGCAAAGAAAAAAAATTAAAAACTGGAAAATGAAGAACAAGTTGCTCAAAAACTACTGGGTTATAGAAGAAATTAAGGATGGAATAAAGAAATTCATAGAATCAAATGAGAATGAAAACACATCCTACCAGAACATTTAGGACACAGCAAAAGCAGGGCTCAGACATCAGTTTATAGCAATAAATGCACACATCCAAAAAGAAGGAAGGGCCAAAATGAAAACATTAACCCTACAACTGGAACAAGTAGAAAGAGAGGAGCAAAAGAAGCCCTTGGCTGCCAGAAAAAGGAAATATTAACAATTAGAGAAGAATTAAATGAACTAGACAATAGAAAAACAACTGAAAGAGTTAACAAGACTAAAAGCTGGTTCTTTGAAAAGACGAACAAAATTGATAAAGTGTTGGCCAAACTGACAAAAGAAAAACAGGAGAGGAAGCAAGTAACCTGTATAAGAAATGACATGGGTAATATCACAACAGATCCAACTGAAATTTAGAAAATCAAAACAGAATACTATGAAAAATTGTACTCTAACAAATTTGAAAGCCTAGAGGAAATGGACAAATTTCTAGAAACTCACTACCTACTTAAACTAACACAAACAGAGGTAGAACAACTAAATAAACCCATACCAAAAGAAGAGATTGAAAAGGAAATTTTAAAAACTCCCAACAACAAAAAAAAAAAGCTCTGGCCCAGACGGCTTCACTGGAGAATTCTACCACACTTTCAGAGAAGAGTTAACGCCACTACTACTAACGGTATTTCAGAGAATAGAAAAGGATGGAATACTCCAAAACTCATTCTATGAAGCCAGAATAACCCTGATACCAAAAATAGGTAAAGACACCCCCAAAAAAGAAAATTACAGACAAATATCCCTCATGAATATTGACGCAAAAATCCTCAACAAAATTCTAGCCAATAGAATTCAGCAACATATCACAAAAATAATTCACCGTGATCAAGTGGGATTTATACCAGGTATGCAGAGATGGTTCAACATTGGAAAAACAATCAATGTAATCCATTACATAAATAAAAGACAAGAACCTCATGATCTTATCAATTGATGCAGAAAAGGCATTTGACAAACTCCAACACGCATGCATGATAAAAACTCTCAGAAAAATAGGAATAGAAAGGGAATTCCTCAACATAATTAAGGGCATTTATACAAAGCCAACAGCCAACAACATCATCCTAAATAGAGAGACTTTGAAAGCATTCCCACTGAGAACGGGAACCAGACAAGGATGCCCTCTATCACCACTCTTTTTCAACATCAAGCTGGAGATTGTAGCCAGAGCAACTAGGCTAGAAAAAGAAATAAAGGGCATCCAAATTGGTAAGGAAGAAGTAAAAGTATCTCTATCTGCAGATTATATGATCTTATACAGAAAACCCCAAAGAGTCCACAAGAAAACTACTGGAACTAATAGAAGATTTCAGCAAAGTTTCAGGCTACAAGATAAACATACAAAAATCAATTGGATTCCTTTAAACCAACAAAGAGAACTTTGAAGAGGAAATCACCAAATCGATGCCATTTACAATAGCTCCCAAGAAGATAAAATACTGAGGAATAAATCTAACCAGAGACGTAAAAGACCTATATAATGAAAATGACAAGACACTACTGCAAGAAACCAAAAGAGACCTACATAAGTGAAATACATAACTTGCTCATGGATAGGAAGACTCAACATTGTGAAAATGTCAATTCCACCCAAAGCGATCTACATATATAATGCAATACCGATTCAAATTCCAAGGGCATTTTTTAATGAGATGGAGAAACAAATCACCAACTTCATATGGAAAGGGAAGAGGCCCCAAGTCAGTAAAGCGTTACTCAAGAAGAAGAACAAGGTGGGAGGCCTCACACTATCTGATTTTAGAAGCTATTATACCACCATGGTAGTCAAAACAGCTTGGTACTAGTACAACAAAGGACACATAGACCAAGGGAACATAATTGAGAATCCAGATATAAATTGGTCCATCTATGAGCAGCTGATATTTGACAAAGTCCCAAAGTCAGTTAATTGGGGAAGAGACACTCTCTTTAACAAATGGTGCTGGCATAACTGGATATCCATCTGCAAAAAACTGAAACAAGACCCATCATCATACTATGCACAAAAACTAACTCAAAATGGATCAAAAACGTAAATATAAAATCAAAAACGATAAAGCTCATGGAGGAAAAAATAGAGACAATGCTAGGAGCCATAATACATGGCATAAACAGAATACAAACCATAAGTAACAATACACAAAGACCAGAAGAGAAACTAGATAACTGGGAACTCCTAAAAATTAAGCGCTTATGCTCATCAAAAGATTTCACCAAAGGAGTAAAAAGACAAACTACAGACTGGGAAAAAAATTTTGGCTACAACAAATCCGATTAGCACTTAATCTCTAAAATCTACAAGATACTGCAAAACCTCAACAACAAAAAGACAAATAACCCAATTAAAAAATGGGCAAAGAGGGGCTTCCGCGGCAA
>NW_004443969.1:4973272-5006999 GCF_000243295.1 Trichechus manatus latirostris
ACAATAGCAAAACGATGGAAACAACCTAGATGCCCATCAACAGATGAATGGATAAACCAACTATGGTACATACACACAATGGAGTACTATGCAGTGAGAAAGAACAACAGTGAATCTGTGAACCATCTCATAACATGGATGAAACTAGAGGACACTACGCTGACTGAAATAAGTCAATCACAAAAGGACAAATATTGTATGAGACCTCTATTGTAAAAACCCATGAAAATGTTCACACACAAAATGTAACAATCTTTGTTGGTTACCAGGGATGGGAAGGGTGGGGGCGAAATACCAAATAGGCAATAGATAAGTGGAGAAATAAAGTCTTGATACATGCTACAATATGGATGGAGCTGGAAGACTTTATACTGAGTCAGTAAGTCAATCAGGAAAGGATAAATATTGTATGACCTCACTTATGTAAAAAGACAAGAAAAAGCAAATGTATAAAGACCAAAGTCTATTAGTGGTTACCAGGGGAAGGAAAGACGGGGAAAGGGCAGGTTAACAGTGATGGAAATATGGCGTTGATTAAGGGTGGGGTTGCACAGCAGATTATTATAATTGCTGTCAATAAGTTGTACACCTGTAAAAAGTTGAACTGGCAAAAGTTGTGTGATAGATGTATTTATAACAACAACAAAAAGCAAAGAGTAGCTGCTGAGGCGGCTTATGTATAATCAAAACCTCCAAGAGTTTGGTTTCTTGATTTGGAGGTTTAGGGTCATGGTTTCACTGGACAACCCAATTAATTGGTCTAATAACATGCTTAGTGCTTCTTTTCTGTCTCTTAGTTTGTTGTGTAGTGCCAAGGGTCTTAAAAGCTTACAAGCAGCCATCCAAGGCAAGATTTGTCTCTATTTGCCTGGAACAATAGAGGAAGAAAGAGAGTCAAGAATAGGCAGAGACTATGGAATGTGTGGCTAATTGCCTCTATGAACAACTGTCTTCTTTGCCATGAGACCAGAAGAACTGGATAGTTCCTGGCTACCATTACTGAACATTTTGATCAAAGATTCCACAGAAGAATTCTGATCAAAAGGGGAAAATGCAGAACAGAATTTCAAGTTCTCATGGACTCCAAACTTCCTGGAGCCATGAAGGTTAGATGAACCCCTGAAACTGTTGTCCTGAGATCATCTTAAACCTTAAACCAAAAATATCTACTGACGTCTTAAAACCAAACAATAGTTTAGCTTAACTAGCAAAATATGTTTGCCTTGAGCATTACGCTCTTTTAAGAACTATCTATATGGGATCAAACTGATAACAGCAACTCAAAAGATTAGTTAGGAACCTTAGGGGGCAGTGAGTTTATGTTAATAGGGGAGGAAGAACTTAGAAAAGGAGGGTGAGAATGGTTGCACAACTTGAAGACTGTGATCAATGTCACTAAATGGTACATGTAGAAACTGTTGAACTGGTGTGTTTTGCTGTGTGTATTCTCAACAACAACAAAATAAATAAAATTTGATTTAAAAAGTTATAAGATATTAGAGGTAATTTTAAGGTATTAGAGGTCCTTGGGGGTCCAAATAGTTTGTGCTCGGCTGCTAGCCAAAAGGTTGGTTGCTCAAACCCACCCAGTAGCAACTCAGAAGAATAGCCTTGTGATCTACTTCCTTAAAAGATCACAGGCAAGAAAACCCTATGGAGCATTTCTACTCTGTAACACATGAGGTCACATGAGTTGGAATCAATTCGACAGCAATGGGTTTGTTTTTTGTTTGTTTGCTTTTTTTATGAATAATAGAGACGGCATACCATTGTGCAGTGCTAGAGCAGTACACAAAGGTTTCATGGAGAAAATGAGATAAAATGAACCTCGTAGAATGGCTGGGACTTGAATTCCAATGATCCTCTTCCTGTTTTCTGTTTTATCTTTATTTATTTGTTTTTTTCTCTTTATCAGAATTCTAGTCCAAAGGGCCTTCCAGTTTTAGGGGAGTTACAAGTGATAAGTTTTAGTAGCTGTGCTTCAGTAAATCACCAAAGCAAATCATCAAAGGAATCTGTCTAGAACTAAAAACCAAAATGGTTTTGATCCATTTTTTGTAAGCAAAATATCTTATCTCTGAAAGACACTCTAAAATACGTGTAGAGTTTTGTTTGTTTACATAAAAGTCTTCTCTCCCTGGCTCCCCACCGTTATTTTTCAGTCCTTGTTGGGTGGGATGAGGAAGGCCTTGGCTAGAGAGAGGAATGTTGCCCAGAAAGTAATGGTGGGCAGGAAGAAAAGAGAGTGACTCTGCTCATTAACTTTCTGGGAAAGGGAGGATTTAATGAGGGTACAAGACTCCAAGTCTCAACAGTTGCCACGGAGAAGAGCCTGGGTAGCCTTTGACAGAATTAGGGAAGTCAGGAAAGGTGAAAGTTGTATTGCCTCATGCTGTTGATGTTAATAGCAAGCGACACCGAATCTGGAAAGGAAAGCACATGGCCTCTAAGGTGAGCCCTTTGCTCTCTCTCCTTCCCTGGATGACAGTTGCTCTCAGTGCATCTGACAGCAGCTCCAGCCAGCAATTCCCAAACCTTGCAATCCATCACTGCTTTACAGAGACGGTCCCAGCGGAGAGTCAAGGCCGTGGGTGCCCTGGGCAGGCTGACCCCAGGAGGCAGACAATGAGTTAGCAAGGGAGAGAGCTTTCTTAGAGGTGCTGCCGCCTCCCACTCAGGCCACAGGCATTAATTCCATACTGACAAGCCGGCAGTTGCCCTGAACTAGAATGAAACCAAAGCACAATACCAGGTGGGCAAAACTGCAGATACTGAGCCCCTTGGAGGAGTGCCAGACTCCACGCTATAGACAAGTCTTAGGAATCTCAAGGGCTCCAGTGTTAACAAGGGCCAGCAGTTATTTAAAAGAAAAAGAAAAAAAAAATCCATGCAAATAACCATGCCCAGACCACTAAACATGTTCTTGAGATTAACGCTGCCAAACCAACTCAGAAAGACTTCTTGTGGCTCTGCAGGGAGACGGCATGCTGGGAGGAAATCAAACTACAATGCAGAACAGCCTGGTAAAGGATTAGCCTCTGCTCAGAGCCAGGGCTCTATTTTCCTCTGTGACTGTCACAAGGTGCCAGCCACCATCCTGGCAGAGACAAAGGAGTGTTCTATGGCTGCTTCTCCCCATTCTTCCACCCCTTTCCTTGATAACTTCTCTTCCATCCAAGGTAACTGCTGATCAGGGGAGAGACTAAGCCAGCAGTCCAGAGCAGCTAGGGTTAGATGACCTTCCACAGGAAGCTGGGCAAATTCTTAAACACTGCTTTTGGGGATAATGTGGAACAGAACTTGCTATATGTACCAGATACAACCAGGGCCAGCCTGGAAGATGTAGATACCCTAGGCAGATTTATCATTTCATGGCCTTGCAAGCCAATATTCTTTAAGTATTTACTCAACATTTACTTAGTAGAGAAAAAAAAAAAATGCTCTTCTATTATACAAATTATATAGTCATTTAAGTATAGAATATAAGTTAGATTCTCTCAGGAAAATTTTTCAGAAACCTGAGGAATGAAAAAACTAATCTTCTTTTACTTCATTTCTGCCTGAAAATATTTGACAAAACCTCTCTACTTCTCTGTAGGTCCTGTTCTTAGTCTTTTATAATTCTTCAAATAATGAAACTATTTATGGTTTAAAATTTATATGACACAGTAAATCACCTATTCCTAGCAAATGACATTATGTGGTTTCTGAATTCCAGCTAGCATTGGCCCTGACTACAGGAGACCATCAGTTGCCAGGCTACAGATTGGTGGCATGGCCTGAACTTAAGAATATGAACAAAAGGACATAAAAACTGAACACAGTTGGTGGTGTGTGGTTGAACCAAATATTCATATAAATTTAGGGCTGGAGTCAGTACCAAGTGAACCGAAGTTTCTTGTAAGTTAAATTAATTGGGAAGCACAGAAAGTGTGCTTGAGGGAGAAAGTTGTTCTTCAGAGAAAAACTAAGAAAATGAAGCAAGCTTATAGAGAAAGCCTGAGATGGGAGTTGATAGAACACCGTGAAAGATGGAGGGAGCAGTCTCAATTTGTGACTTTCCAGTTCCTGCCCCTCTGTATGTGAGCCACACGTGCCCACACTTCTCTTAAAACAACCACTTCCTTCCCAGCCACCTCCTTTACCTTGAACTAGTTACTTATAACCAGTGAGCCCTCTTTAAGACTACTGTGTGTGTGTGTGTGTGTGTGTGTGTGCCTTGGAGGATTTCAAAGGAAGGAGTTTGGGAACCAGTTTAAGCAAAAGGGTTGGCAGAAATGTCTGCTAGGTCTTTGGAACAAATCAGTCAAAGTGTTAAACAATGCAGAAATAACATCTATTGAGCACCTACCAGATACCAGGTGCTGGTCGGCACTCACGGTGACATGCAGTCCTCCGGACCAATGATGCCGAAAGCCCTATCATTCTCCCTCACAACAATCAGTAATGGAGGAAGACAGGGGAGCTTTGGAGAGTGTGGCTGCAAAGGTATGTCCTGGCTGAAGTGGAAACCACGCTGGATGGCGTGTGAAGGCCATATGTAATTTATGAGGTTCCAGAACAGTGCTCCAGAAGATGGATGGGAAAGGCAGTTCAATTTTGGTGGGGTGCTCAGTCTTCCTCAGCTGACTGTTGTATCCAGGTAATAACCAAAAGATGGAAAAATTACTCAGAAACATATAAAGCCCCAAGCAACCATCCAGTATCAAAACTCAGTATATGTCAGAGCTAAATCCTGTTTCTTCTGGAGCACTAATTACACTTTCCTCCAGGATGTTTGTGTCAAACTCTATAATGAAACACATATACTCAAAGGTAAATATGTAGATTAAACGCATTCAGTGTGGTAAAGGAGAAAGGTGATTTGAGTGGGATGGGGAATGATGGCATATTGAAGTCATAACCACCATTCTTCCAAGGATTCAAAGATTCTTCCTAGGAGAGGCAGCGCAACATCCACTCCCTCCTGAGCTCAGCAGACCAATGTGCAGCCTCAGTTTTAATTCAAAGGGAAGTATATAACTTCACTGAGGCTCTTAAAAATGAGATCCCTGATATTGTGTCAAGTTCAGTGTCTACCCAAAATACAGACAAAATTTTAGTAGTTGTTCATTGGGAGAAAAATAGCTACAGTGTGTTAGCAAATCCTGTGAAAGACGAAAGTTTCAGATTCATTAATAATACAGTCTGACCCTGCCTTGGTAACTTGGGCCTAGGAGTTAGAAATCTTTCTGAAATTTAAGAGCATTCTTCCCCTGCACCAAATCTAAGGGTATTTCCGTTGAACTTGGTTTTGGTAGGGGAAAAAGCATTGGTGACTGAAAAGTTGCTTTTCTGTATCTTACATTATTGTTTTCATCTTGTTCCAACCATATATGACCCTTTGAGGCAGGCAGAGGGGCAGAGCTAGAGATTGTTAAGCTTTGCACATACAAGGTATCCCTTCAGAAACATAAAGTCTCGTTTTCACTACAGCACTTTATAAACTAAACAGCCCCTCCACTCCAACTTTAACAAGCAGTCCATCTTTAATATTTGGAAACCAAAATTATTTTCTACTTTAATCAATGAAAAGCAAGCTTTCGCTCTTAAATGGATGTTTTCCAGAATTCTTTATAAACCACTGAAAATGGATGCTTATAATGGAAGTCCACTTAGTTCTCCACAAAGCTAATTCTGGCTGGATAATTCCCTTCAGGTGGCAGCAAGCTTTGTTCTCCTCAGCTCCTGTATAATTAATACCAAGATATAAATATATTCCTACCTATTTCAGGGGGTGTAGAAGTGGTGGGAAAAGGAGAAGAGTAGATGATACTAGTGTCAAATGAGTTCTCTAACATGTCTCCTCTCTAGAGGGAAAGATAAATGTGCAATAAAAATTTAATAGCCAACAGTGATTACACTATAGGAACGCTGATAGAAATAAACATAATGGCATAATAAATTTTCTTTTGTGAAGAACGATTATTTAGAGCTTTAAGCTTTGACAATTCTTGTAAATCTTATCTGCTTGTTAGCAATTAATAA
This sequence comes from Trichechus manatus latirostris, assembly GCF_000243295.1. Classification (NCBI taxonomy): domain Eukaryota; kingdom Metazoa; phylum Chordata; class Mammalia; order Sirenia; family Trichechidae; genus Trichechus; species Trichechus manatus. The sequence goes on from NW_004443969.1 coordinate 4,979,300, forward strand.
TATTAAATTGCTTCACATCTCCCTAGGCAAACATCAGCAACCTTTCAAATCATTATCAAAGAAATGCACAATCTAATGTACACTATTACAGAATTTTCTAAAATTTCTAAGCAATGGTTAATAGCACTGTTCCAGGGAGAAATAAAAGCAATTTAATCTTTACTGATGATATAAATACATCAACAAATATTTGTTACACCCTATTTTGTGCTTAGCAGAGACAGCTAGCTGTCCATCAAAATCCATTTTTGCCTTCTACGGTATAGAGTTGGGCCTGAGAAATGGCTGACCAGGAAAGGACTACATCCAGGGATGGATTACCCAATAAGCCAGGTAAACACGTACTTAGGGCATCAACAAAACAGGGGCACCAGTTGTCCAAAGCAAAGACTCGTAGATGCCAAGCAGACAGGACACAAGGAAAAGCAAGCGCCTAAGTGGAAGGCAACTAGCAGGACACTAACTGAAACTGATACCAGCTCCAGTGAGTGAGAATGTGCAGGCCAGAAATAAAGTTGATGCAGGGTCATGAGGGCACCCATGTGCAGGGTTATTTAAGCTATGAGACCCCTACCACTTCAACACCTTTGTTGACATCTGTCTCCCACGGTCCTCTTCTGTGTAATTGAAACTCCTTATCTCAATGCGTCTCTTAGGAGTATACTTTCTTTGTAATAAACAAGAGGTGGGGTGGGCTGTCAAGTCTGACTCTTGTTACATTCACCCAATATGCAACTGAATCCAACATGAGCACTTACTGGGCAAGGATAGATTACATTAAATAGATAACAGTTCTCTGAACCATTTTGAGAGAACCATCTTGTACATCCATGTCTGCTTCTCCAGCAACTCCAGCCAGGAGGGCCACCAATACTCTTTGCCATGATACAAACACAAGAGTATGCTCTTGTGCACGTCCTGGTAAACAACCAGTGGGAACTCAAGTCCTAGATGATGCCCAAAAGGGAGGGAACTCGAATAAGTCAACCATTGCAATGAATTCAATCAAGTTACTTTTTAACTGTATAACATTTACTTACACAGTTATGCCTAAGTCTAATAAATAATAATAATTATAACTTTAATTTTAAAATATGTTTGGCACACACATGGATGCAATCTAGCATACATTTAATATAATACTAACATGAGTAATATTTATCTAACATGAAAAGTTTTAATTTATATATCAGGTGAGTTTGTTTTTTATTGTCTGTTGTGTGGGCCACAGTGCTTGATATTACTCTATATATGCTAATAAATGAGGTATTAGGCACATGAAAATGCAAAATTCAATATTTATTTATCATGCAAAATATGTTTCTGTTTTGCAACAGAGAGTGTGTTTCTGAATTCATCTTCCATGAAAGCAACAAAGGATGTGGTCTTAGTCATCTGATGCTGATATAACAGAAATATCACAAGTGGATGGCTTTAACAAAGAGAAGTTTATTTACTCATAGTAAAGTAGGCTAAAACTCCAGATTCAGGGCATCAGCTCCAGGGGAAGTCTCTCTCTTTCTGTCGGCCTGCTTATCAATCTTCCCCCGAACTAGGAGATTCTCCACGCAGGGACCCCAGGTCCAAGTGATGTGCTCTGCTCTTCGCACTGCTTTCTTGGTGTATGAGGTCCCCAACTCTCTTCTTGCTTCCCTTTCCTTTTACCTCTTGTAAGATAAAAGGTGGTGCAGGCCACACCCCAGGGAAACTCCCTTTACATTGGATCAGGGATGTGACCTTAGTAAGGGTGTTACAATCCCACCCTAATCCTTTTTAACATAAAATTACAATCACAAAATGGAGGATAACCACACAATACTGGGAATCATGGCCCAGCCAAATTGATACATACATTTTTGCAGGGATGTAATTCAATCCATGAAAGACGTTTACATTCATATTTTATCAGAATATTTATGTATCTCTGTGTAAGTAAATTGAATAATTCCTTGAGGAAATAAATTAAATGAATATTTAGATAACAAAAGTATATAAATATTTATTTTCCGTTTCCCTTCAGACTGACATTCTTTCAAGAAATTGATTGATATTATTATGACTCACAAAACAAACTTGCTCATCGAGAAGTAGAGCTATTGTTGTATCAATTATGTATGCTTCTCCAAATATGGGAGTTGAACAATTTCACAAGAAATAAAATGTGTATTTTATAAATTTTGTATATGATAACAATTATATTTTCCTTTTCATTTCAGACAGATGGAGTATAACCTCACCTTCAGTTCTGTCTTGTCGACCATTTAAGAATGTGCCAGTGGCATTCTAGTCACATGACTCAGGATGTATCTGGTCCTGTTCTGTGCAAAGCAAACCAAAATGCGTCTTCATAATGAGCATACCTTTGTATATCTATCATGCTCTTTGTGATAGTTCTGTTCCCCGTGGGGTATAAGCAGTAGTCCAATGAACTGTGAAGACGCAGCATCAAAGGACGGAAAGTGTGCGAGTTTTTAAGTATTATCTCAAAACAAAAAACACTTGTGGCTATCTGAGAAGGGCCCGCCAACAAACACCGTACAACAAAGAATGAAATTATTTCTGAGTGCCTTGTAAGCACTATTTCTTTTGACTGTCTCAGACCTGAAGAACAAAATTACATGTTCCAAATTTTTTTTTTACTTACTAATTTTCAAATATAAATTTTTGCATTAACTTCCAAATTTGAATGTAAATTTTATTTTATGAATTTTACTTGTTTTATAAATTTTATTTATTGTTAATTATTCAAATTTATTTGCTATAGCAGAACCAAATTTTATAAGTGACGTAATTTTATATCCAGGTAAAATGAAACAGCAACAACTAAGTGGAGCACAAAAATGAAAGCTTACAGAAGACAAAAAGAAAAGGATTTATCAATCTCTAAAGACAATTCCAAAATTAACTTCCTTTTTAAAACATAATGGATCGTTAAGAGACTTCTTCCATTGAACACTCAAGTTTAATGGGTGCAAATCACGGTACTAGTACCCTAGTGCTGAACTTACTAATAAAAATACTAATATAACAGAATTTTTTTCCAAATTCTGGATCTATTCTTTGCCGCAGTAAAAAAATTAATAATGGTGTAGAAAGTGAAACTATTTTAGAATCTGAAATTGTCATATCTGCAGATCACATAAATAATAGAAATACAGATTCTGCTTTGTGGAATATTTTTTCTTCTAATGATGCAAATTATTGGATTGAAAGAGAGCCAAGTGATTGTCAACAAACATCACAGAGGACCATTTGAAAATTCATGTGGAAAATTTCTGGATGGTAAACAAAGTTCTGCAGACAGAATATATTTCTAGAGTGCGAAGCTAATGGTGAAAATTATAAGAGGGAATGGCTACTGTATTCTCCATCAATCAGCTCTGTATATTGTTATTTAGTACTAAATCATTTCTTTATTTGCTACAGATGGATTTAGCAATTGGTGCAACTCGAATATGACTGATAAACATGAAAACAGTTCAATTCACAGAGATTATATGTTTTAATGTTTAAACCGAAGATATGGTTTTGGCTTAACTCATGAATTGGAAACACAAATTAATGAAGAACATCAGTATAGGAAAGCTGTTTTGCAATGCATTGTTGCTGTCGTTACAACAATTGCTGAAAGTGGACTATCTTTTCGAGAAAGAAATGAAGTGTTTGGGTCCCCACAAAATGGAAATTTGGGGGGTTTACTTGGAACTTGTTGCTCAGTTCAATCCCTTTTTAGCAGGTCACATCTCAAAATATGGTAACACAGGAAAGGGCAACCCATCACATATGTTTAAAACAACTATGAAAATTAATAAATTTAATAAGTGATAAGAGTTGATCAACTATTTTCAGTGAAATAAGTATAGCTTGATATTTCAGTTTGTCTGTAGATTCCGAACCTCATCTTTCTCATGCACAGATCTCTACCAGTTGTTAACAGGATATTTACATAATTTAAGAGAAGACTTTAACAATTTCAAAAGCACAAAAACAAATACTGCCAAATACTGATTATTAAGCAGCTCACCATCATAGAAGCCTTAGAAAGAAACAAGTAAATGACGAAAGTGTTCCAGAAGTATTGAGTGCCAGAGATCAATTTCACGTATCCATATGCTACACCATCATTTACACATTTGAGTCTTACATGAAAAGAAGGGCAAAAGTGCATGAAATTCTTTCAAATGGATTTTCCTTCTTAAACTATGTGGGTACACCTGGTGAAGAATGCATGAAGACATCCAAGAAATTAGTGCAGTCTTATCCCAATGACTTAAATACAAACCTTTATGGAGAAGTACAACAATTTCATTCTCACATGAGAACTAAGTTTATAGATTCAGGAAAGACAAATTTTACTCATGTAGGCATGTACTATTCCATAATAGAAGATAAAATACAATACATATTTCCCAATGTTGAAATTGTTTTATGCATATTCCTAACTTTAATGATCACAAACTGCACAACAGAAAGCTCATTTTTGTCCCTAAAGAGACTCCAAAACCCTCAGCATGAAACAATGATTCAAGAAAGACTCAATTCATTATCCTTATTATGTACAAAAATAGATATTATTTGGCAGCTTAACTGTGATAAACTCACTGAAGAATTTGCAAGAGCAAAGAATAGAAAGAACTGTTTTTAATTATAACATGTTAGAGATGAAAGATCTACCTAAAAATAAAATACAGTAATTTGTTGTAACATTTGTCTTCTGATCATTAAATTTTCTTTTATGAAATATTTTCATTTGTTCATTTATAATTATGATGTTTATTACAAAACAAGCATCAAAATTGAAGTATGAGCCATTTAAAGTAAAATTAGTGAAAGTCAGTTTTTAGTTGTGGAAGATCAACAGAATTTTACATTGATTGTTGAAATAATTAAGTTCACTGACTCACTTTCTTTGTTATAGAATAAGTGAAATATTCTTTTTGTAGAAAATGTGATATATAGTAAAAATCTTAGTACCCCACATCCACTAAAAATTTTATAATCCAGTTCATCTCATTCAACTAAAATGGCATACGCCACGTTTGCATTCAATTGCTAATATTATAGTCACATTTAAAAAGAACTCACGTCATAAATAGCTAACACACACACACACATATATACATGTTTATACATAACTGACATATTCCTTTTGAATAGGTGAGTAAGCAGAGGAGGGGGCACCACAGGTTGTCAGTGTTTAGCGCCCTCACATGCCTTAATCTGGCCCTGACTACATCCTCCCCTCCCCCATGCCTACTGTATGGCCATATGACTCATCTCTCCAATGATACTGCTGAGAATAATGTTTGCATTTGTGAGTCAAACTATTAAGAATGGGCTGTGGCTCCTCTAGACTCTCAGCTTTTACAAACTTAATGCAACAGATAACAGGTCCTAGGGAATGCAAGAACAACAAGTTGAAAGGAGGTCGGTCCCTGAATCTACATGTGGAGGAAAGCTGTTCAAGGACCAGGAACACCTGCCTTGATTAAATGAGTAAGACATAAACTTCTGTTGCATTTAAGCCATTATACATTGGTGGGTCTATTTATTACAGCATTTTGGCCAGTCCTGACCAATACAATAGCATGCATGTAAACTCTGTGAGACACACAAAAAACAGGAAGACATTGTAAGTACAAAACCCAACTTTACTCTGGTTAAAGAAACAAGGAGTACATGCAAGAAAAGTGACATAACACAAGAATATGTAATAATGTAATAGTTTAAGTGATGTCAGAGGACAGTGCAAGAGTAAATTGACCAACAATTGGCATCGGCACTAACTACAATGAGTTCAAAACAGAAATGTTTATTTAGAAAAAAATACCCATGTAGAAATTGTGGGTTCTGCTGATGAGAATTATAGTTCAAGATATACTGCTGACTGTGAGCAACCATCTAAGATACTCCACTGGTCTCACCCCTTCGGGAGTAAGGGAGAATGAAGAGAACAGGATACAAGGAAAAGATTCATGAAAGGACTTATGGACCACAGCTACCAGGGCCTCCACCAGACTGAGCCCAGTACAGCTAGATGGTGCCCGGCTACCACCACAGACTGCTCTGACGAGAATCGCAATAGAGGGTCCTGGACAGAGCTGGAAAAGGATGTAGAGCAAAATTGTAACTCACCAAAAAAAGACCAGATTTACTGGCCTGACAGACTGGAGAAACCCCGAGAGTATGGCCCCTGGGTCCCCTTTTAGCTCAGTGGTGAAGTCACCCCCGAAGTTCACTGTTCAGCTGGGGATTGCACAGTCTCATAAAACAAAAAGGGACTAATGAGGCACAGCAGTTCCAGGGACAAGGACTAGTAGGCAGGAGGGGGCAAGAAAGCTGGTGATAGGGAACTCAAGGTTGAGAAGGGACAGTGTTGGCATGTCGTGGGGTTGTTAACCATTGTCATAGGGCAATACGTGTACTGTTTAATGAGAAACTATTTGTTCTGCAAACCTTCATCTAAGGTACAAAAAACAAAAAAGAATTATCTCTGTGAGATCAAATTAACAACAGCAACTCAAAAGGTTTGATGAGAAGCCTAGGGGGCAGTGAGTTGAAGATAATGGCGATGGAATAATTTGGAAAACGTTAGTGAAAATAACAGCACAACTGGAAGAATGTAACTGATGTCACTGAATTGTACATGTAGAAACTTTTGAAATGGTGTAACATTGACTATGTATATTTTCACCAAAAAAAAAAAAAAGGGAGGGTCCTCCAAGGTCAAGAAGGGAGAGTGTTGACATGTCGTGGGGTTGTTAACCAATGTCATAAAACAATATGTGTACTGACTGTTTAATGAGAAACTATTTGTTCTGTAAACCTTCATCTAAAGTACAATAAAATTATATATATATATATATATACACAAACAAACAAAAAAAGATATACTGCTGAAAAGAATAAAATAATTAAAAATAGAATTTGCTTTTCTGGGACAGTCTTCACCTGGACAAATTAGCCTGAAGCTCATGGTATCCTCAACCCTTTTTAGATGTTGCATTTCTCATTTTCACCAGTTTCAAGACCTCTGGTTTTACTGTAGGTGTAAGCTTAGTTTTTCTTTCAGTGCCATCTTTGACCTGACTAGACCAATTATACACTTATTTTTGGTAGATTCCTTAAAGCAACGCTTTGTGATCAATCTGTTGTCATAATGTAAGAGGATTTCTATTTTCTTCCTGAATCTATATTATTCAGGAAGTAAGTTTATAAATTCTAACTAAAAGGGGTTCAGTTCAAATTCCAGCCCAAATTAGAAGAGTTCCAAAAATGGGCAAAATTTATTCATTATTTTCAACAACTATAGTGAGTGCTACTATCTGGTCACTGTGAGTTGGAATTGACTCAATGGCATTTTTTGGGGGGGAGAGGGGGGGTTGGGGATATAATGATGAGAAAAACAGTATGGTCCTTCCCCTTCTGGCACTTATATTCTGATGAGGCTCCCTATAAAGAATGATGAAGTCAAATCATATATAGAAAGAACTGGCCATATTAAGCCCGTAAGCCTGGAGATGACTCAATGGTAAAAAGATAAGTGTCTTCAAAGATTTGAAGACTTTTCCTATGGAATAGGGATTAGACTTATTCCTCATGCCCTCTGTCCACTGATACATCCCAAGTAACTAGAACAGTGTTTGGCACTCATCAGCACTCAAAAAAATTTTTTTATTAATTTTTTTTATTGTGCTTTAGGTGAAAGTTTACAGCTCAAGTCAGTTTCTCATACAAAAATTTATGCACACATTGTTATGCAACCGTAGCTGCCATCCCTATAATGTGACTGCACATTCCTCCTTTCCACCCTGGATTTTCCATGTCCATTCAACCAGCTCCTATCCCCTTCTGCCTTCCCATCTCACCTCCGGACAGGAGCTGCCAATCTAGTCTCATGTATCTACTTGAACTAAGAAGCACACTCTTCACGGGTATCATTTTATGTCTCATAGTCAAGTCTATTCTTTGTCTGAAGAATTAGCCATGGGAATGGTTTAGTTCTGGGCTAACAGAAAGCCTGGGGGCCATGTCTTCTGGGGTCCTTCCAGTCTCAGTCAGACCATCAAGTCTGGTCTTTTTACAAGAATTTGAGTACTGCATTCCACTTTCTCCTGCTCCGTCTGTTGTGCTCCCTGTCAGTGCAGTCATTGGTGGTAGCCAGACACCATCTAGTTCTTCTGTTCTGAGGCTGATGGAGTCTCTGATTTATCTGGGCCCTTTTGTCTCTTGGGCTAATATTTTCCTGTGTCTTTGGTGTTCTTCATTCTCCTTTGCTCCAGGTGGAATGGGACCAATTAATGCATCTTAGATGGTTGCTTGCTAGCTTTTAAGACCCCAGACGCCACTCACCAAAGTGGGATGCAGAACGTTTTCTTAATAAACTTTGCTACAGCAATTGACTCAGATGTCCCCAGAAACGATAGTCCCCAGATCCCCGCCCCCGCTACACTGTCCCTTGAAGTGTTTTGTCATGTTCGAGAAACTTCTTAGCTTTTGGTTTAGTCCAGTTGTGTTGACTTCCCCTGTAGTGTGTGTTGTCCTTCCCTTCACCCAAGATAATTCTTGTCTACTATCTAGTTAGAGAATTCCCCTCTCCCTCCCTCTCCATCTTCATAACCATCAAAGAATGTTTTCTTCTGTGTTTAAACCTGTTATTGAGTTCTTATAATAGTGGTCTCATACAATATTTGTCCTTTTGCAACTGAATAATTTCACTCAGAGTAATGCCTTCCAGATTCATCCATGTCATGAGATGTTTCGTGGATTCATCGTCTTTCTTTATCGTTGCATAGTATTCCATTGTGTGAATATATCATAATTTGTTTATCCACTTGTCCATTGATGGGCACCTAGGTTGGTTCCGTCTTTTTGCTATTGTGAACAGTGCTGCAATGAACACAGGTGTGCATATATCTATTTATGTGACAACTCTTATTTCTCTAGGATGTATTCCAAGGAGTGGAATTGCTGGATTGTATGGCACTTCTATTTCAAGCTTTTTAAGGAAGCACCAAATCGACTTTCAAAGTGGTTGTACCATTTTACCTTTCCACCATCAGTGTATAAGTGTTCCAGTCTGTCTGTCCACAAACTCTCCAACATTTATTATTTTGTGTTTTTTGGATTAATGCTAGCCTTGTTGGGGTGACATGGTATCTCATTGCAGTTTTGATTTGCATTTCTCTAATGGCTAATGATCGTGAGCATTTCCTCATGTATCTGCTAGCCGCCTGAATGTCTTCTTTTGTGAAATGCCTGTTCATTTTTTAATTGGGTTATTTGTCTTTTTGTTCTTGAGGTTTTGCAGTATCTTGTAGATTTTAGAGATTAGACACTTATCGGATATGTAGTAGCCAAAAATTTTTTCCCAGTCTGTAGGTTGTCTTTTTACTCTTTTGGTGAAGTCTTTTGATGAGCACAAGTGTTTGATTTTTAGGAGCTCTCATTTATCTAGTTTCTGTTCTGGTGTTTGTGCATGTTACTTATGGTTTGTATTCTGTTTATGCCATGTATTAGGGCTTCTAGCATCGTCCCCATTTTTTCTTCCATGATCTTTATCATTTTAGATTTTATATTTAGGTCTTCGATCCATTTTGAGTTAGTTTTTGTGCATGGTGTGAGGTATGGGTCTTGTTTCAGTTTTTTGCAGATGGATATCCGGTTATGCCAGCACCATTTGTTAAAGAGACTATCTTTTTCCCATTTAACTTTGCGCCTTTGTCAAATATCAGCTGCTCTTAAGTGTATGAATTTACATTTGGATTCTCAGTTCTGTTCCATTGGTATATATCTGTTGTTGTACAAGTACCAGGCAGTTTTGACTACCGTGGCAGTGTAATAAGTTCTAAAATCAGGTAGTGTGAGGCCTCCCGCTCTGTTCTTCTTCAGTAATACTTTACTTATCCAGGGTCTCTTCCCTTTCCATATGAAAGTTGGTGGTTTGTTTCTCCATTTTGTTAAAAAACGTCATTGGAATTCGGATGGGGATTGCATTGTATCTGTAGATAGCTTTGGGTAGAGTTGGCATTTTCATAATGTTGAGTCTTCCTATCCATGAGCAAGGTATGTTTTTCCATTTATGCAGGTCTCTTTTGGTTTCTTGCAATAGTGTCTTGTAGTTTTCATTCTATAGGTCTTTTACGTCTCTGGTTAGATTTATTCCTCAGTACTTTGTCTTCTCAGGGGCTATTTTAAATGGTATTTATTAGGTTATTTCCTCTTGGAAGTTCTCTTTGTTAGTGTAAAGGAATTCAACTGATTTTTGTATGTTTATCTTGTATCCTGATACTTTGCTGAAATCTTCTATCAGTTCCAGTAGTTTTCTTGTGGATTCTTTGGGGTTTTCTGTGTATAAGCTCATAGCAGCTGTGAACAGGGATAGTTTTACCTCTTCCTTACCAATTTGGATACCCTTTATTTCTTTTTCTTTCCTATTGCTCTAGATAAGACATCCAGCATGATGTTGGATAAGAGTAGTGATAAAGGGCATCCTTGTCTGTTTTCCGTTCTCTAGGGGAATGCTTTCAGACTCTCTCCATTTAGGATGATGTTGGCTGTTGGCTTTGTATAAATGCCCTTTATTATGCTGAGGAATTCCCTCCTATTCCTATTTTTCTGAGAGTTTTTATCATTAATGGGTGTTGGACATTGTCAAATGCCTTTTCTGCATCAATTGATAAGATCATGTGGTTCTTGTCTTTTGTTTTATTTATGTGATGGATTACATAGATTGTTTTTCTAATGTTGAACCATACCTGCCTATCAAAAAATATTTTTTGAATGAATCCATGTCACCCAGAGCCTGGGAACCTGACTCAAGTCCAAGGTCTTGTCATTTGCAGCAGTGAGGAATGGTGGTTAACACTGTCACCGAGTGGTTGAGTGCCTTTGAAAATAAATCACTTAAATTCTCTCAGAACCTAGGCCACTGGGTGAAACTATAGGAAGAAGGATTTGGGCTCAACATAAAAAAGCAATTTCCAAAGATCAGAGTGTTTAACTACAAAATACTCTTGCTATTAGAAGGGAGGTTGTCATGCATAGTAGTCTGGATGACCTACTGTTAGGGATTTTGTGTGTGAAAGATTCACAGATTGTATGTTCTCTGGCAAGGGCTCAAGACCTCATGAGTTTTTCAATGTAAACTTGAATGGTTTGTAAGAAGCAGAACAAAGAATTGAGGGTAGCTAGGAGGGGATAAGAGAAAGAGCAAGACAGGGAAACAGGACCCCATCAGTAGTCCACACGGTGAAACTATAATACTAGGATAGGCAAGGCTAAAGAACTTAACTAAAGGAGAAAGACCTCATTGGAAACTAACTTCTGGAGTGGTCTACCCAAGGAAGTGATGTGCTTGGGATACACAGACACCAAAGAATGGCTATTGGTGCAGGTCAAAGTGCCTCTCCTTAACCTGAGATAAAGGCAAAGCAAGGGCTTTCCCTTGCTCCCTTCAGGATCACACTCACCCAGTGTGGCTATCTTGTAAACCCACCTATTTTTGCTCCCTGCCAGCTGGTGTTACCCTAAATTAGGAGGTACAGTTCTGGAAGTTCACTGGCAATTGAAGGATTATCTCTAAGCTGTATGTGAAACACCTGGAGTCAATGTATTGTTAGAGTTGTTAGCTGTCATCCAGTAGGTTCTGACTCATGGTGTCTCTATGTATAACAGAATGAAACATTGCCCGGTCCTGTGCCATCTTCATGACTGTTGGCATGTTTGAATCCTGTTGCACTCTGTTTTGTTCTGTCTGATCCATGGGTTTTCTTTGGCTAATTTTCAAATGTAGATCACTAGGCCTTTCTTCTTAGTCTATCTTAGTCTGGAAGCTCCACTCAGACCTGTCCACCATGGATGACCCTGCTGGTATTTGAAATACCAGTGGCATAACTTCCAGCATCATAGCTACATGCAAGCCACCATGGTACAACAAGTTGACAGACAGAGGGTAGATAGGCAATGTAGCATACTAGAAAGGACAACACATATTTTTACATTCAATTCAGAATGTGGCAGAAAAATCTGAAGCTCCCATGTGTCTCTCCCTTCATCCAGAAAATCTCTCATTACACAAGCACAATTCCCTCCTGACCAGGAGTTACCAGGCTTGCAATAAATACAAATGCATCAGTATTACAATAACCAAAGCAGAGCCAACTCTGCCCTTCAGTCTTCAAGTTTCTTTCAGATCAAACAAAATAAGGCACCCACATTTCTTGGGTCATACCAGACAAGCCATTCCCATGGGAAGGGGGATAAAACCTTCTAATGCATTTCCAATTTACAAACAACTTTCCCTATATTTACGTCCGTCCATTTATGTCTTAGTCTAAAAATTGAAGAGAACCTGATATCTCTCTTCTCTATGTTTTTGAAAGAATCTTGTTCTCAAAAATTCCTAACCATCCCTCAGTAACAGTTAAGCTCTTAGCTAGTATATTTCCAGCTATGTAAATGGTTCTTTATTTTCATACTTGCAAACTGTCTGATTCACTTTGTCAGTGCATGGTTTTGCCTTTTCAAGGGCCTATCTAGGATGTATCCTGTATGGTATGACCCAAGAAATGTGGGTGCATGGTGTCACAACAGGACTGTGGGACACAATTGATGAAAAGACACCAACAGGTGCAATTAAAGAATGTAAAAAATTTTATAAACTAAGATATTAAAACTTATTGAGATAGTTAATTGCTAGGAGACAGCACAGAGTGCTCCCACATGGAAGTACAAGCTGCCCAGGTCCTCAGGTCTCGAGTGTAGATGCAGGTATGTTATCACACACACACGGCATGAACATTTCACCAACTGCATGGAGCTCAAGTTTGCCATTCACGTGGTGTTCAGCAGTGGGTGACTTCTTTTACTTTCCTGTCCAATCCCCGTATCTCTCATTCCATATCCTTCATCTTAAGATTCTTTTTCAGTCTAAGTATCCACCATATGCAAGTAACTGTTACATAACTATCCCAGTATTATTTGATTAAGTCCAATCTTTTTCCAACTTATAGCGTCCCTTAAAAGGTCCAAGGATCAGGCTGGCTTTAGGTCCACTGCTGTAGAGGACAGGATTTATTATGTGTTTTACTCTAAATAGCTGAAGTAGGGACCAGCTGATCTAGGCAAGCTGTTAAGTGGAGGCCTGATTCTATCCTCTACTTTCCACCCAAAATAAAGGATGAGGCAGAAATCAGAGCTAGTGAAATGGCCACAAGACCACAGCTCCCACTCTGCTCAAAGATGAGGACCCTTATTTAACATTTAAACAAAATTCTGCAGACACTATGGTGATGGTGGAGAAAATATATATGGAAAACTCTACTGTGAATTAAGTAGCACTTTTAAATGGATTTACTAGGCTAAAAAGCATCCACATGTGTCTTAGTAAATAAAAGCTGCATGTGTGAGACATATCATTTATTTAATCTATGACAATTCTTAGTGCACATGTCATTTCCTGGGTCTGAGGTTAAAGTCTAGGAATCATTCCACTAGATCAGGAGTTTAAAGACCAAGATTCTAGTCCTGGCACTAAAGCTACTAGCAGAGAAATAAGTTTAGTAGTTTCACATCTCTGGAATGACTTTCCTTTCTTCATGTATAAAATAAGACAGTTGGACTACATTAATGTTTCTCAAGCTTTTTCCTGAAATTTCCCTCTTGCCTCATTATCACCTGGGGTGTTTGAAAAGTGAACTTTTCTGGACCCATCTCAGAGTTGGACTTGGAATTTCTGGGGAAGGGACCCGGAATTCTTTAGCAAGTTCTCCTGTTGACACCGAAACATACTAAAGTTTGAGAACTGGAGGCGGGGCCAAGATGGCAGAGTAGTCAGATGCTTCTGGTGGACCCTCTTACAACAAAGACCTGAAAAAACAAGTGAATCAATTATACATGACAATCTAGAAGCCCTGAACATCTAAGCAAAAGTTGAAGAACTGGACTGAGTGGCGGGGGAGGGAGAGATGGTTTGGAAGCAGCAAGGAGTTGCCAGAACTGACACAACGAGAGAGCCTGAGCCTTTCAGGCCTAAGCAGTTCATGCGTGAGCAGTGAGGCAGGCAAGCAGCGGTGCTCGGGAGGCATATTGCACACCAGGAGAGACCCAGCTACAGAGAGTCTACTTGGCTACCCAGAACCAGTGAGAAGCAGCCCTGGATCGCTGAAAGATAAGTACTTGTGTATGGCCTACCGCGCGGATCAAAAACACCCCCCTTAGGGAAAAACCTCTCTCCCATTTACCTCCCCGCTCCCTGCTCTGCACTGGGTCATGGTCCGGCTTCAGCAATTGCTGAGTCCCCTGGGCTGGAAGAAGGATCTGTCACATGCCCTGAGCCATTCTCCTGGCCTTGGAGAGTGAACAAATTAACAAACAGGGAAAAAAATAAAATGTTGGCTCCCCTAAGCCTGGAACCCAGGGTAGGCACAGGTCCTTTGCCTAGGCACAGGCATAAGAGATCCATGGGCTTTGAGTGACTTTCCCCCGCATAGACTTGTGTGGGCTAGTTTCAACAGTGTAGGCCCACATTACCGCAGTACAACAGGGTATATACCTGAAGTCTAACTTCAACTGTTTCAGCTATGAAGTTGCAGATTCATGATATTTGACACTGCTCTGCCCACTAAGCAGGGTCTTCACCTACCCACATCAGGGGCCTGAGGACTGGTGGCTCCACCCACACCACCTAGCCACCTGTGATAGGGGCCCAAGAATAAGAGGTGTCCCCCAAGTACTTACAGCCAACAGCATTGGGTGCTCATAGTCCAGCTGCAAAACCCACCCACCTACGTGCTCTAGGCAACAGGGACATGCCTTCCTCCTGGACACTCGGGAGTGGCCATCAGCCCCCTGCCTTGTTCAGAGTGTCCCCTGCTGCAGCCAGATGCCTGTGCCTGCACCAATCACTCATGCTTGTCTAGGACTGTAAGCAAGAGCCTACACCACACACTTTGTGTCTATCTACCTGGGCACCTGAGCTGAATCCTTACAGGAGGAGTGGGCAGACTCCTGAGCTCACATACCTACTAACAGATCTAACCACCTGGTGACAGGACATTAGAGCTTCAAAGGTGCCAATAATCAAACTAGCTCATATGAGTAGCCTATTTGGGCATATCAAAACAAAACAAGATGCTAGGGCACAGTAAGAAACATAAAATAAATAAATATAATAACTTATTGATGGCTTGGAGACAACAGTCAATATCAAATCACATAAAGAGGTAATCCATGATGGCTTCAGCAACCTCCCAAAATAAAGAATCTAGAAATTTTCCAGAAGAGGAAAATTGCTTGGAATTACTGGAGGCAGAATACAAAAGATTAATATACAGAACTATTAAAGAAATTAGGAAGGAAATTAAGCAAAACACAGAACACCCAATAGAGGAAATTAAAAAGATTAGAGAAGAACATAATGACAAGTTTAACAAGCTGCAAGAGTCCATAGACAGCAATCAGAAATCCAGAAGATTAACAATAAAATTTCAGAATTAGACAACTCAGTTGAAAGTCATAGGAGCAGAATTGAGGCAATGGAAGTCAGAATTAGTGAGATTGAAGATAATGTTTGCGAACAACTTGTTCCAGGTAGTTTCTGAGGTCCCTTCCATCTTTGACATAACACAAGGAAAGAGCAATCATCTCTATTCATCTCACTTGACTATATGAATAGGGCAAATACAAACAATGTAAGTTGAATGTGTTAGATCACCTTCACAGTGCTTTATATCAGACATTAAATCATAAAGCATAGAGATACTTTTATGACATTGAAGGAGGTAGAATTTTGAGCCAGAATAACCTGAGTTCAAATCCTGCCTCATCTATGTTCCAATTCTCTTCCTCCATCAGACTCTGAGCTTTCACGCGTGTGTGATGCTAACAATGCCTATATCTTAGGCAGGTTGGTCTCAAAAGTTTCTATAGAAAGAGCTTAGGAGGGGCAATCTGGTTAAAAGAAAGAGTAGTAGGGGGTGTGGAATAAAGGACTGATCTTGAAACTGCACATGGTTTGTTGTTCTTGGTTGCTGTCGAATTGACTCTGATTCATGGTGACCCCATGTACAACAGAACAAAACATTGCCCAGTCTTGCACCATTCTCACAATTGTTGGTATGCTCTAGTCCATTGTTATGGCCACTGTGTATTTTAAGTGCCTTCCAACTTAGGGGTCTCATCTTCTAGCACTACATTGGACAATATTCTGTTGTGATTCATAGGTTTTCATCGGCTAATTTTCAGAAGTAGATCACCAGGCCTTTCTTCCTAGTTTATCTTAGTCTGGAAGCTCCATGGAAACCTGTCCACCATAGCTGACCCTGCTGGTATTTGAAATACCAGTGGCATAGCTTCCACATCACAGCAACATGCAAGCCACCACAGTAGGACAAACTGACAGGGGTGTGGTAGTGAGGGCAAGGTCCATCTGAAGTGGCTTTGGCAAGAGTGGCAGAACTGATGGAGATCTACTATCACAACTAAGGTGATTATTATGAAGATTAATAAGAAAATATGGATTTTACATAGCAGAGTGTCTGGCACATAAGAAAAGATCAATATATAACAGTCTCATTATTAAGTTGAATCATATAAAATTGCTGATATTCAACACATTTTGGCTGTCAGAAATGGCAATTCCATATCGTAGCAACATAATTTAATACTGGAATCCTAGTATGACACATTCAGTCCATTTCTTCCCAAATTATTCAGAGCCTTTTCAAATAAGAAAAAATGAGAAGTACTACTGAAAATGTAAAGATTTTTTTCTTTCATAACAATTTTTTTTCTTTTAATGAAAATTCAAAAAGCTTCACCTCAAGTTGCACTACAATCATTTCTCTGAGTAATGATATGATAAAAAATGAGGAAGCAGGTGGGAATTTTGATAGAAAATATCCAGGAGGAAATCAGATGAGGGGTTGTGTATGCCTTGCTCTATCTATTATTATAACAGGCTGTCCTTCTTGTAGAACACATCCTGTTTCAGTGCCTTTAATTATGATCCGAAACCCTCCTGATCAGGTGTTAATGTGGCTCATGGATTCCATTCAGTGCTCAAAAAGTCACAGAATCTCTGCCTGTTGGTAATGGATAGCTCAGTATTTCCTTTCCTTTAGAGACCATCTTATCAACAAGAACTCGTCATATGGGGCATAAAAATATTTAATGGTCTTATTAATACTATGTTACTAGCCAGATGAGGTATCAATCTAATTTAATTTGCTAATTTCACATTCATGTTTTATCCAATAGCCGAAATGATGAATAAATCATTTTGACTCTCATATGTTTATACTTCATGCTTTTCAGTTCTGTGGGTGTGTGTGTCTTGATGGAAATTTATTTTCTGTAAGTTCTCGCGAAATATCTGGGGAGCTTTCTAAATAGAAGAATGTAAGGGTGAGATTTCCCCAGCAGTAACCACTCACACTGAACATCTCACCCATCAAACATAACATTTGCAACTACCTGAGTCCAAATACCCAGGGTGTCACATAAGAATATGAGAAGCCAGACAGAGAAATATAAGCCTAAATATTTTATTAGAACTTCAGAACCACAAAGAATCCAAATCTTTCTAAATGCATCCACGCTGATTACTAACTAGGCTACACTGACCCATCACTTAACGCCTTTTATCTCTCAGGAGACAGGTGAAAGCACAAGAGAGAGCATTGTTTTAAACCTAGATTTGGTGAAGTTTTTTTGCGTTTCATTTGTTTTGTTGTTTTTGTTGAATTGAAAGAGAGAGGTAATTTATTTTTACCTGAATTTTTTTTTTTTTCCTACTATCCCTGCCTTGACCTCTAAGTCAGTCCTTGGGAACCCATATGAAACTCTATTTTTATGTCTCTCAGTGGCTAATGTAAGTAGGTAAAGAATGCTTAACTGAGAACTAAGAACAATGAACTTGGGACAGTAACTTCCAATTGTCGTTGAGTTGATTCCAATCCCTGGTGACCCCATATGTTGCAGAGTAGAACTGCGCTCCATAGGATTTTCATGGCTATGATCTTCCAAAAGTAAATTGCTGGGCATTTCTACCAAGGCATCTCTGAGTAGATTCGAACCTCTAACCTTTAAGTTAGTAGCCCAGTGCTGAACAATATGCACCACCTAGGGACTCCTAACTGGGGCTATAAGTTTGATTTAATTCATTTTGTCTTATCTATGCATCATGATGGGTGAAAACACTGGAATAGGAGTAAAAAAGAAAACAAAAACCTCAGTTCAAGTCCCGGTTTAGCTTCTGTCATGAGACCTGGAAGATGAGAAAGAGCAAGTCATGAAAAGTGCCAGAGAATCACTCTAGCCAGGCAGAGACTGAGCAGCAACTATGAAGACAATCAGGTGGAAAACTTGGCACATTCAGGGACTTGAAAGAAAGTTGTGCTGGGGATGTTCTTGGGAGTCAGCATTAACGGAACCAAAACACCAAAAACTAAACCCATTGCCCTTGGGTGGATTTGGACTCACAGTGACCCTATAGGACAGAGTAGGGTTTCCAATGAGCAGCTGGTGGATTTGAACTGCTGACCTTTTGGTTAGCAGCCATAGCTCTTAACCACTGCGCCACCAGGGTTCCAGTCAATGGCACAGTAAGATGCTAATATTTCAGAGGAGGCCAAAGCTGGAATCAGTAAACTACAGCCCAGGGCCATATCCGGCCACCCTCATTTGTTTACATATTGCCTGGAGCTACTTTCAAGCAGCAACGGCACAACTGAGTACAGTAGTTCCCCACCCCACCACCCCCCATCTGCAGTTTTGCTTTCCACACTTTCAGTTACCAGCGGTCAACCGCGGTCTGAAAATACTAAATGGAAAATTCCAGAAATAAACAATTTGTAAGTTTTAAATTGCACACCGTTCTGAGTAGCGTGATGAAACCTCACACCTTCCAACTCCGGTGCCCAGAACGTGAATCATCCCTTTATCCAGTGTATCTATGCTGTATATGCCATCCGTCTATTAGTCACTTGGCAGCAGTCTAGGTCATCAGATCCACTGTCTTCTGTATTGCAGAACTTGTGTTCAAGTAACCCGCATTTAACTTAATAATGATCCCAGAGCACAAGAGTAGTGATGCTGGCAATTTGGATATGCCAATGAGAAGCCATAAAGTGCTTCCTTTAAGTGAAAAGGTGAAAGTTCTCTACTTAGTAAGAAACTCTGAGAGAGAAAGACCACATTCACATAACTTTTATTACAGCATATTGTTATGATTGTTCTATTTTATTATTAGTTACAGTTGTTAACCTCTTACTGTGCCTACTTTATAAATTAAACTTTCTCATTGGTATGTATGTGTAAGAAAAAACATAGTATATATAAGGGTTTGGTACTATTAGCAGTTTCAGACATCCACTGGGGGTCTTGGAACATATCCCCCTGGATAAGAGAGGACTACTGTAGTTGCCGCAGAGGTAATATGGCTCGCAAAGCTGAAAATATTTCCTATCTACTCCTTTACAGAAAAGTTTTCCTGACTCCCAGTCTAGAGTGTTTCAGGAAGAGAGGAAGAATATCACAACAAAAGCAAGAAATTGGGAATGAACAGAATGCATTAGAGGGCAAAGAGGAGGGCAATCTGCCCTGAGCAAGTTTTCTGAATGTTGTGAGCAGTGCGTGGGCTCAGGAATGCTAACAAATAAAATGCTGAATGAAGTAGATGAAGTTTACTTTCAATGTGCCCCGCAGCTTTTTTCAAGTACCCTAAAGAGGAATCTCCATCTGTCTGTCGTACTGTGGTGGCTTGCATGTTGCTATGATGCTGAAAGCTATGCCACTGGTATTTCAAATACCAGCAGGGTCACCCATGGTGGACAAGTTTCAGCAGAGCTTTCAGACTAAGACAGACTAGGAAGAAAATCCTGATGATCTACTTTTAAAAACAGTTAATGAAAACGCTGTAGATAATAACAGAACGTTGTCTCATATAGTGCTGGAAGATGAACCCAAATATACCTACAATTATGAAGATGGTATAGGACTTAGCAACATTTTGTTCTGCTATATAGAAGGTCACCATGAGTTGGAGCTGACCCAACAGTGACTAAAAACAACAGCAACGACAAAAGATATTAAGAGTCTTCTTGCTTCCCTCAGACCACCTTGGACCCTTAGACGGACCTCAGCAATACCCTATGTTCTGGATCTGACCCAATTTCTGTTCCCTAAAGAACTGACCTGTTAAGGGAGCTCCAGGTTAACAGGGTGCGTTAAAACACAAATCTAATTCTATACCCTCCCCAAATCTCTCTAAATTTAAAATAAAGAAATTTTAAAAAGAAAGGTGAAACCACAAAGATACTAAGCATAGGAGAGGGGGGGCAAGAGCAAAAAATAATTTGGAATCTATAAAGCAAACTGATGAAAGACAGCAGAACCCTAAATTTACAGTGAAGGAAGTAAGGAATCAACCTAATTTACACCAGATAATCCTCAAAAGGTCCAGGAGCTGGCAACGCTAGATATTTATAGAATTAGGAATGAAGGTGGAGGACACAAAAAATGGGAGAATTTGGCAAAATCTGTTCAAAAAGCAATTGTATCCCAAGATCTCCTCCCTGACCTCACACCACTGAGTGATTGCCTCTCCTCCAGCCAGGTAGAAATCTTTTTTTTCTAGAAAGAGGATAAAAGAGGGTCTTTGAATTGAGGAATGACTGCCACGGTGAAGGTCAAGGATACACTACTGGAAGCATGGGGATTAAAGGAACATATACATGATGAACGTGAGGCAGTGGTAGAATTCTTGCCTTCCATGTGGGAGAACAGAAGGAGCCCTGGTGGCGCAATGGTTAAATACTCGGCTGCTAACAGAAAGGTCGGTGGTTGGAACCCACCAGCTGCTTTGTGGGAGAAAAAACTTATAGATCTGCTCCCATAAAGATTACAGCCTAGGAAACCCTATGGGGCAGTTCTACTCTGCCCTATAGGGTCTCTATGAGTTAGAATTGATTCCCAATGAATGCATCTCATATGCAGCCACCACACATCTTTTAGTGGAGGATTGCGGGTTGCTAGGATGTTGAACAGGTTTCAGTAGAGCTTCCAGACTAAAATGGACTAGGAAGAAAGGCCTGGGCTATCTACTTCTAAAAATTAGTCAATGAAAACCATATGGATTACAAAGGTACAATCCACAACTGTTCATGGGGATGCACAGGACTGGGCAGCATTTAGTTTTGCTGTGCATGGGGTCGCCATGACTTGGGAGCCAACTTGACGGCAGTTAACAGCAAATAACAATATATGTTGAAGGCTAATTTCTGATACCTACAGCCTATGAACTTCATCCTACTTCCAAAATACAGTAAACAGACTTATGCCCTCCAGTCTGAAGACTGTAAGATTTTCTCTGAAGAATATGACAAGCCCCAGAGGAAAAATTTAATGAAACAGACATTTGGGGGTTCCCCTCCAAATAGCTCATCCAGATCACGGCAGAAGTGAAGCTGCAGGTAGACAAGTCTAAGCTGCACAATCAGAGGTTCTGAACAGGTTTTTAGACCCCAATCATGAGCAGACAAGCACTGATTTCATAAAGCCTGGGGAAATCTTCTAACATAGAAAATGAAGACTAACAAACAGAAAAAATAAAATACTTAAAGAATTCAAGGGGAGATAGAGGAAACTTGCTAAAATAAGAAAACTTAAACCAAAATGCTATTAGTATCAGTGGAATAATAATAGAAAATATTGCATCCATGAAGCAAGAGCATGATGTTCTGCAAAACAAAATTCAGAGAACAAATCAAAACAGCTCTTAGAAATTTACAGCATGATAGCAGAATTAAAAGCTTCATAGACAGATAATATATAAGCTTGAAGAAATCTCTAGAAAGTAGAGCAAAACAAAGAGATGAAACTGAGAAAGAACAGATAAGACAAGTAAAGTCCAATCCAAAAGAACAAATTCAAACTATAAGAATTTTTGGAGGAGAAAATAGAAAAAGTGGGCTGGGAGGAATTATGAATGAAATAATTCAAGAAAACTTCCCAAAACTACAAGACAGACTCCAGATTGTAAAATCCTACCAAGAACTCAGCAAAATGGATAACAGACCAAGGCATGATATTGTGAAAATTCAGCTCACTGGAGACAAAGATCTTAAACGCTTTCAAACTGAAGAAAAGGGTTTTTCAGATTTCTCAAAAGCAATACTGGGAGCTGGATAAATGTTTTCAAGATTCTAAAGAAAAATAATTTCCAATATAAAATTCAAAACACAGCCAAATTATCAATCAAGAATGAGGATAGACTGAAGATATTTTCAAACTCTTAAGTACTCAGTTTACCTCCCACACACTTCTTTCCCAGAAAGCTCCTGGAAGATTTTTTTTCAGCAAAACAAAGGAGTTATCTAAGAAAGAATACATTTTGGGATATAAGAAACAACAGATACATCCTAAGGGAGAAGCAATGAGAATCCTCAGGATGATGGTGAAGGGGGATCACAGTAAACCGCTGTGTACCGAATGCAGACAGCAACCAATCCAGATTGAAGCAAGATCAAAAATCTGTGCTCAGAAACAGTACAAGTCTCCACATCCACAGGTGAAGTGTTAGGCATACTGAAATTAAAGGAACAATCACTTTTATTGGTGAGATCCATCATGGTGACAGTGTATGGCTAGACTAAACGATAAGACAATAAAGAAATGTTCTTGTCAGGATGTTTACACCAAAACCTGTGTCTCCGTTTTAATCAGTGTCCTGGCAAGAGTTTTTTCCTTCCCATAAACTACCATGCAGAAGAAAACACAAATCTTCCTAAATAAAATGAATTCCATGTGCATAATTTCTTCTCATGCATGTAGTGAAAGGACATGAAGCACTTACTGAAGAGCAAAGACTACAGCCTTCGGTATGGATTACACATCAATGTAAAGAAAACAAAAATCCTCACAACTGGACCAATAAGCAATATTATGATAAACAGAGAAAAGATTGAAGTTGTCAAGGATTTCATTTTACATGGATCCACAATCAACACCATGAAAGTAACAGTTAAGAAATCAAAGGATGCGAGGCAGGGCCAAGATGGTGGAGAAGTCAGACACTTCCTGTGGTCCCTCTTACAACAAAGACCAGAAAAAACAAATGAATGAATTACATATGACAATCTAGGAGCCCTGAACAACAAAAGCAAAGTTGAGGAATTGGACTGAGGCAGGGGTAAGGAGAAATGGTTCAGAAGCAGTGAGAAGTTGCCAGACCTGAGCCGGTGGAAGCCGGGGTCCTTCAGGCAGATAGGCTCACATACACGGTGAGGCAAGCAGTGGCAGAGAGTCTACTCAGGCATCCAGAACCAGTGAAAAGCAGCGCTCAATGAGCAAAAGATAAGTACTTCCATCTGGCCTATCACGTGGATCAAAAAACACCCCCTTTGGGGAAAACCTCTCTCCCATTTACCACTGCCTTCCCTCCTCTGCACCAGGTCCCGGGCCAGCTTCAGTGATTGCCAAGTCCTCTGGGCCAGAAGTAGGACTTATCACGCACCGTGAGCCATTTTCCTGGCCTTGGAATGTGAGGAATTAACAAACAGGGGAAAAATAATCTGCCGACTCCCCTAAGCCAGAAAATCAGGGTAGACACAGCTCCTTTGACTAAGCACAGGCAAAAGGGGTCCATGGACTTTGAATGCCTTTCATCCCTGCATAGACCTGTGCGGGCCCATTTCAGCAGCATAGGCTCTCATTACCACAGTACAAGAGGTTAGATACATGAAGTCTAACTTCAACTGTTTCAGCTATATAGTGAAGTGGCAGGTTCGTGATATTTGACACTGCTCTGCCCATTACGCAGGGTCCTCACCTACCCACATCAGGGACCTGAGGACTGGTGGCTCCACCCGCTCCACCTAGCCATCTGTGACAAGGGTCCAAGAATAAGTGGTGCCCCCCCAGTCCTTACAGCCAACAGCATTCAGGGCTCATAGTATACCTGCATAACCCAACCACATACATGCTGTAGGGAACAGGGCATGCTTTCCTCCCAAATAGTCAGGGGCAACCATCGGCCCCCTGCCTTGATCAGGGTGTGACTCCCTACTTCAGCTAGATACCTGGGCTTACACAAATCACCCAGGCCTGTCTAGGACTGTAAGTGAGAACCTGCACCACACATTTTGTGACTGACTACCTGGACACCTGAGCTGAATTCATATGAGGAAAGTAAACAGACTCCTGGGCTCATATACTTAGTAACAGCTCTAACCATTTGGTGACAGGACGTTAGAGCTTCAAAGGCACCAGTAATCAAACTAGCTCACATGAGCAGCCTATTTGGGCAAATCAAAATGAAACAAAACAAGAAACTAAGACAAAGAAAGCGAACATAAAATAAATAAATAGAATAACTTATTGATGGCTCGGAGACAAAAGTCAATATCAAATCACATAAAGAGGCAGACCATGATGGCTTCAGCAAGCTCCCGAAATAAAGATTCAAGAAATTTTCCAGAAGAAGAGAATTTCTTAGAATTACCAGAGGTAGAATACAAAAGATTGATATACAGAACTCTTCAAGACATCAGGAAGGCAATCAATCAAAATGCAGAACAAGCCAAGGAACACACAGACAAAGCAATAGAGGATCTTAAGAAGGTTATTCAAGAGCATAGTGACAAATTTAATAGGCTGCAAGAATCCATAGAGAGACAGCAATCAGAAATCCAGAAGATTAACAATAAAATTTCAGAATTAGACAACTCAATCGAAAGTCTTAGGAGCAGAATTGAGGCACTAGAAGTTAGAATTAGTGAGACTGAATATAAAGCACTTATCATCAACTTATTTGAGGAAAAATCAGATAAAAGAATTTTAAAGAATGAAGAATTCTAAGAATTATGTGGGACTCTATCAAGAAGAATAACTTACGAGTGATTGGAGTACCAGAACGGGGTGGGGGCAGGGGGATAACAGAAAATACAGAGAGAATTGTTGAAATCTGTTGGCAGAAAACTTCCCTGATATCATAAAAGATGATAAGATATCTATCCAGTATGCTCATTGAACCCCACATAAGGTAGATCCCAAAAGAAAGTCACCAAAATATATTATAAACAAACTTGCAAAAACCAAAGATAAAGAGAGAATTTTAAGAGTGGCTAGGGATAAATGAAAAGTCATCTACAAAGGAGACTCAATAAGAATAAGCTCAGACTACTCAGCAGAAACTATGAAGGCAAGAAGGCAATAGGATGACATATATAAAGACTTGAAGGAAAAAAATTATTCTATTATATATATAATATATAATATATATAATATATAAATATATATAATATATATCCAGTAAAACTGTCAACTCGAATATGATGGCAAAATTAGGGCATTTCCAGATAAACAGAAGTATAGGAAATTTGCAAAAACCAAACCAAAATTACAAGAAATACTAAAGGGAGTTCTCTGGTTAGAAAATCAATACACCCAAGACTAGAACATAGGCCAGAACAACCAGATATCAGTGCAGATAGGGAAGTCACAAAAAGAAATCAAAGCTAAAACACTGAAAATAGGGAAACAGAGATGTCAATATGTAAAAGATGACAACAGTAAAACAAAAAAGAGAGAGTAAAAAACGCTTTCATGTGGAGAGGAAGTCAAAGCAACATAAAGAAATAAAACTGGTTTAAACTTAGGAAAATAGGGGTAAATATTAAGGTAACCACAAAGGAAACTAACAATTCTACAAGTCAAAATAAAAAACTAGAAAAATATAAAGACTCAGCAAATACAAAATCAACAGCAATGAAAATACATAAAGAAAAATGACTCAGCACAGAAAATTAAGTGGAACAAAAAAACTGTCTACAACACACACAAAAAAAGACATCAAAATGACAGCACTAAGCTCATACCTATCAATAATTATGCTGAATGTAAATGGACTAAATGCACCAATAAAGAGGCAGAGAGTGGCAGAAGGGTTAACAAATCACTATCCATCTATATGCTGTCTACAAGAGACACACCTTAGACTAAAAGACACAAGCAGACTAAAACTCAGTGGATGGAAAAAATATATCAAGCAAACAACACTCAAAAAAGAGCAGAAGTGGCAATATTAATCTCTGACAAAACAGACTTTAAAGTGAAATCCACAACAAAGGGTAAGGAAGGACACTATATAATGATTAAAGGGTCAATACACCAGGAGGACATAACTATTATAAATATTTACCCACCCAATGACAGGCCTCCAAAATACATAATACAAACTCTAACAGCATTGAAATGAGAGATAGACAGTCCCCCAATAATAGTAGGATACTTCAACACACCACTTTCGGTGAAGGACAAAACATCCAGAAAGAAGCTCAACAAAGACATGGAAGATCTAAATGCTACAATCAACCAACTTGATCTCATGGACATATACAGAACACTTCTCCCAACAGCAGACAAGTATTCTTTCTTTTCCAATGCACACGGAACATTCTCCAGAATAGACTACATACTAGGCCATAAAACAAGCCTTAACAGAATCCAAAGCATCAAAATATTACAAAGCATCTTTTCTGACCATAAAGCCATAAAAGTAGAAATCAATAACAGAAAAAGCAAGGAAAAAAAATCAAACATATGAAAACTGAGCAACACCTTGCTCAAAAACTACTGGGTTATAGAAGAAATTAAGGATGGAATAAAGAAATTCATAGAATAAAATGAGAATTAAAACACATGCTACCAGAACCTTTGGGACACAGCAAAAGCAGTGCTCAGAGGTCAGTTTATAGCAATAAATGCACACATCCAAAAAGAAGAATGGCCAAAAACAGAACATTAACCCTACAACTCAATCAAGTAGAGAGAGAGCAGCAAAAGAGGCCCTCAGGTGCCAGAAGAAAGGGAATTATAAGAATTAGAGCAGAATTAAATGGAATAGGGAATAGAAAACAATTGAAAGAGTTCACAAGACCAAAAGCTTGTTCTTTGAAAAGATAAAAAAAATTGATAAACTATTGGCCAGACTGACAAAAGAAAAACAGGAGAGGAAGCAGATAACCCATATAAGAAATGAGATGGATGATATCACAAAAGATCCAACTGAAATTAAAAGATTCATAAGAGAATACTATGAAAAATTGTACTTTAACAAATTTAAAAACCTAGAGGAAACAGATAAATTTCTAGAAACTCACTACCTACCTAAACTAACACAAACAGAGGTAGAACAACTAAATAAACCTATAACAAAAGAAGAGATTAAAAAGGTAATTTAAAAACTCCCCCTGCCAAAAAAAAAAAGCCCTGGCCCAGACAGTTTCACTGGAGAATTCTACCAAACTTCAGAGAACAGTTAACGCAACTACTCCTAAACGTATTTCAGAGCACAGAAAAGGATGGAATACTCCCAAACTCTTTCTATGAAGCCAGCATAACCCTGATACTAAAACCAGGTAAAGACACCACAAAAAAAAAGGAAGTTACAGACCAATATTCCTCATGATCATAGAAGCAAAAATCCTCAACAAAATTCTAGCCAAGACAATTCAGCAACGTATCAAAAAAATAATTCACCATGATCAAGTGGGATTTATACCAGGTATGCAGGGATGGTTCAACATTAGAAAAAAAATCAATGTAATCCATCACATAAATAAAACAAAAGACAAGAACCACATAATCTTAACAATTGATACAGAAAAGGCATTTGACAAAGTCCAACATCTATTCATGA
>NW_004443969.1:5007693-5022105 GCF_000243295.1 Trichechus manatus latirostris
TCCGGATCCAAATTCCAATGGCATTTTTTAATGAGATGGAGAAACAAACCTCCAACTTCATATAGAAAGGGAAGAGGCCTCGGATAAGAACAGCATTACTGAAGAAGAACAAAGTGGGAGGCCTCACATTACCTGATTTAGAACCCATTATACTGTCACGGTAGTCAAAACAGCTTGGTACTGGTACAACAACAGATACATAGACCAATGGAACAGAATTGAGAATCCAGATGTAAATTCATCCACCTAGGAGCAACTGATATTTGACAAAGGCTCAAAGCACGTCAATTGGTGAAAATACAGTCTCTTTAACAGACGGTGCTGGCATAACTCGATATCCATCTGTAAAAAATTGAAACAAGACCCATACCTCACACCATGCACAAAAACTAACTCAAAATGAATCAAAGCCCTAAATATAAAATCGATAACGATAAAGATCATGGAAGAAAAAATAGGGACAATGCTAGGAGCCCTAATACATGGCATAAACAGAATACAAAACATAACTAACAATGAACCAACACCAGAAGAGAGGCTAGGTAAATGGGAGCTCCTAAAAATCAAACACTTAGGCTCATCAAAAGACTTCACCAAAAGAGTAAAAAGACAACCTACAGACTGAGAAAAAAATTTTGGCTACAACAAATCCAATCAGCACCTAATATCTAAAATCTACAAAATACTGCAAAACCTCAACCACAAAAGGACAAATAACCCAATTAAAAAATGGGCAAAGGATATGAACAGGCACTTCACCAAAGAAGACATTCAGGTGACTAACAGGCATCACGATCATTAGCCGTTAGAGAAATGCAAATCAAAACTACAATGATATACCATCTCACCCCAACAAGGCTAGCATTAATCCAAAAACCACAAAATAATAAATTCTGGAGAGGTTACGGAGAAACTGGAACACTTATAACTGTTGGTGGGAATGTAAAATGGTACAACTACTTTGGAAATCAATTTGGTGCTTCCTTAAAAAGCTAGAAATAGAAGTACCATACGATCCAGCAATCTCACTCCTTGGAATATATGCTAGAGAAATAAGAGCCATCACACAAATAGATATATGCACACCCATGTTCATTGCAGCACTGTTCATGATAGCAAAAAGATGGAAACAATCTAGGTGCCCATCAATGATGAATGGATAAAAAAGTATGGTGTATTCACACAATGGAATACTATACAATGATAAAGAACAATGATGAATCCACGAAACATCTCATAACATGGATGAATCTGGAAAGCATTATGCTGAGTGAAATTAATCAGTCACAGAAGGACAAACATTGTATAAGACCAGTATTATATGAACTCAAGAGAAGGTTCAAATACAGAATAAAACTTTATTTGATGGGTACGAGTGTAGGGAGGGAGGGAGAGGGGAATTCACTGACTAGATAGTAGACAAGAATTATCTTGGGTGAAGGGAAGGACAGTGTACAATACAGGGGAAGTCAGAACAACTGGACTAAACCAAAAGCTAAGAAGTTTCCTGAAAATACTTCAACAGAGAGTGTAGCAGGGGTGGAGGTCTGGGGACCATGGTTTCTGGGGACATCTGGGTCAATTGGCAGAGCAACTTTATTAAGAAAATGTTCTGCATCCCACTTTGATGACTGGTGTCTTGGGTCATACAAGCTAGCGAGCAGCCATCTAAGATGCATCAGTTGGTCCCAACTCACCTGGAGCAAAGGAGAATGAATAACACCAAAGACATAGGAAAGTATTAGCCCAAGAGAAAGAAAGAGCCACATAAACCAGAGACTTCATCAGCCTGAGACCAGAAAAAACTAGATGGTGCCTGGCTACAACCAATGACCGCTTTGGTAGGGAACACAACAGAGAGTCCCTGAAGGAGCAGGAGAAAAGTGGGATGCAGAACTCAAATTCTAGTAAAAATACCAGACTTAATGGTTTGATTGAAACTGGAGGGACCCCAGAAGACATGGCCTCCAGACTCTCCGTTAGCCCAAAACTAAAACCATTCCCGAGGCCAACTCTTCAGACAAAGATTAGACTGGACTATGGGACATAAAATGATACTTGTGAAGAATGTGCATCTTAGCTCATGTAGATACATGAGACTAAACAGGCAACTCCTGTCCAGAGGCAAGATGAGAAGTCAGAGAGGGTCAGGAGCTGGTTGAAAGGACACAGGAAATCTGGGGTGGAAAGGAGTATGCTGTCACAGTATAGGGAGAGCAACTAGGGTCACATAACAACGTATGTATAAATTTTTGTATGACAGACTAACTTGAATTGTAAACTTTCACTTAAAGCACAATAAAAGAAATCAAAGGATACACTGCACTGGGCAAATCTGCTGCAAAAGACCTCTTTAAATTGTTAAACTGTTAAAAAGCAAAGACATCACTTTCAGGACTAAGGTGTGCCTGACTAAGCCATGATATTTTCAATCGCCTCATATGCATGCAAAAGCAGGACAATGAATAAGGAAGACTAAACAAGAATTGATGCCTTTGAACTATGGTATTAGCGAAGAATATTGAATATGCTATGGACTGCCAGAAGAACCAACAAATCTGTCTTGGAGGAAGTACAACCAGAATGCTCCTTAAAAGCAAGGATGGCAAGACTTTGTCTCATATATTTTGGACATGTTATCAGGAGGGACCAATCCCTGGAGGAGGACATCATGCTGGGTAAAGTAGGGGGAAAGGGAAAAAGAGGAAGACCCTTAACAAGATGAACTGACACAGTGGCTGTAACAAAGAGTTCAAACATAGCAACGATTGTGAGGATGGTGCAGGACCAGGCAGTGTTTCGTTCTGTTGTACATAGGGTCGCTATGAGTCAGAACTGACTCGCCTCAGCTCTTAACAACAATGCATGAAATGTTTCTGGAAGATTCTTCACAAGCTGGTAGCAGTAATTGCAATGAGGAGAGGAACCAAGTGCCTAGGGGACAGAGGGGCTGAAGACTTAATTTTCACTCTTTGACCATTTTTTTCTTTTTAAAACTGTGACATGTTTATTATAGATCATCTACTAATGAACAAAATTAATTTCCCAAAGATTATTATAAATACACATAGTTTTGATCCAGTCATTTTACTTCTAAGAATTTACCCAATAAATATGTCTAAACATGTGCAAGTTAGCCTGGGTAAAAGATCATTCATTGAAATATTCCTTTTAATACCAAAGGACTGGCAACAATACACGTAACCACCCATAGAGCAATGGTGAAATATATGACAACCATTATATGAAAGAAATAAGACTAAACATACAAATAACTTCAATAAATGGCAGTGATTTTCAACAGTCTCCACCAATTTCCAACAGACATTTGACAAAATGCTCAACAACACTAATAATCAGGGAAATATGGAGGAAAATATCAATGAGATACATTTTCATGCCCATAGATTGAGAGTCTAATAATATCAAGTGTTGATTATGATGTAGGAAAACAGGAACTCTCGTAAAAATTCTAATTTTACCTGAAGTTGCCAATATTTTGTTGTTAGAAACATTACCCAAACAGAAAAAAAAAAAAAAAACAGTTGCTGTTGAGTCAGTTCTGACTCATGGCAACCCCGTGTATCAGAGTAAAACTGTGCGCCAGAGGATTTTAAATGGCTAATTTTTCTGAAGTAGATTGTCAGTCCTTTCTTCTGAGGTGTCTGTGGGTGGATTCAAACCACCAGCCTTCAGGTTAGCAGCCGAGCATGTTAACCATTTGCCCACCCAGGGACTCTGTCATAAACTATATTGTCCTCACATTTCTGGCAGGGGATTTATTTCTTTCTACCTATTCATCATGGGCTGTCAAGAATACCCCTTATCCTCCCACATATCTCTCAGAAGCCATCTAACATTCACCATCCCAAGAAGCCTCTGGTGGATACCAGGCACCAGCCTCACTATTTGAGTCCTACGGCTTCCTTGTAACTTAGCACCAAGTACCACACCTTACTTACAGTCCAAAGTCATGAACCCTGCTGTCTAGTCTGCTCTCTCTTTTGATTCTCTTGAATCCCTTTTGGGGGCTGCTTGGTTCCTAATCATCTTTTTGATTTGTGAAATCTTCTGCATTCTGGACACTGGGCTTTTGCTTCTTATCTCTCTGTTTTCCATGCTTGCTCTCCTACGACTTTCCTGGTTCTGTACTTTATGCTTGTTACTTATATACTATGTTGTTGTTCGCTGCCCTCAAGTTGGCCCCTGACTCACGGCCACCCCATGCACAACAGAAGGAAACTCTGCCCAGTTCAGTGTCATCTCCACAATCAGCAGCAGCGTGGTTAATGAGGAGGGCAGACGACGTGGATTATGGGAGATGAAATGAGAAAGAAAAAGATGCCAAGGAACAAACATTTATTGAGCATTAACTATGTGCCTGTAACTCTATGTAGTTTAGTTAATTTAATCCTTAAAACAACTCTGAGAAGAAGGTAGCTTTATTTTTCCCAGCTTCTCTATTTCAGCCCTGGTTTTCTTAACTGTGAGATTTCCTGTGCAGAGGCAGAAGGTGGTTCCTGAGCAAGGGTAACTTGTCCCAGTTAGCATTTCAAGAGATAGTACTTGAAAACACAGTAAAACCGTTCCACAGATAACCATGATCTACATAAGGAGCCCTGGTGGCACATGGTTAAGGCACTCGGTTGCTGACCAAAAGGTTGGCAGTGTGAACGCACCAGCTGCTCCACTGGAGAAAGATGTGGCAGTCTGCTTCTGTAAAGATTTACAGCCTTGGAAACCCTATAGGGCAGTTCTACTCCGTTCTATAGGGTCGCTATGAGTCAGAATCGACTTGATGACAGTGGGTTTCGTTTTTTTTGGTTTATGATCTACACAGCCTCCCCTCAACGCCCCACGTTTTACCTCCCTGACCTTGGCCTTCTTGATTGCCTCACACACTCCAAGACCTTTTTCACAGCCTTTGCACTTGCAGCTCCCCCTGCCTGGAACACCTCTACCCCTCAGGGACAGGCTCCCTCACCTCCCTTACTCAAGTCCCTGGGCATCACAAACAGTTAAGCAGTTGGCTACTAACATAAAGGTTGATGGTTCAAGTCTACCCAGAGGTGCCTGATCTACTTCTGAAAAATCAGCCGTTGAAAACTCTACAGAGCACAGTTCTGCTCTGGCACATGTAGGGTCACCATGAGTCAGAGTTGATTCGACTACAACTGGTTTGGGATTTTTTTGGATAACCACTAACCACTCATCTTAAAATAGCAACTCCCCATCACAGCCCTCCCTGTCCCTCTTCCCTCTTTTTCTCCATTGCACTAAGCACCATTTGATATGTTCAATGTTTTGTTTTTTTATTTGAATCCTCCGTCTTCTCTACTACAATGTAAATTCCATGAGCCCAGAGATTTTGGTCTAATTGTTCACCTCCTGTGCCTAAACATTTCCTGACACGCTGTAGATGCTCAATTATTATTTACCAAATGAAGTAAGGAAGTAATAAAGTGTAGGAAAAATTGAGTCAAACAAAGTCAGATTTTCTAACTAACTCAGGAGAAAGAGACTTGGGCATTTTCAATCATCAAGAATAGAATCTAGTGTGTACATTTCCCAAACTTGTGTGAGCATGGAACCCTCTTTTCCCAGAGCAGGTTTCAGGGACAAGCTCTGGGAAATGCTGCCTTAAGCTTTCAGGCACTTAGACTTAAAGGGAATGGAGTTGTAAGAGCAGGTTTCGCTGTGAAGGAAAGGGGGAGGGCACTGGAATCCAACATGTCTGATGTAAAGTGGAAGGAACTGCAATTTCACTCACTCATTTATTTGTTCAGCAAATATTTATCTACTGCACTCATTGGGCCTTGAACCCCGCTAGACACAGGGGACAAGGCAGAGACCAAAAGCAGACAAGGCTCCAGTTCTCACTGAGTTCACATCCTCTACCAACCTCTCTGACTTTGCTGACTGCATTTAATCCTATCACTTCAGAAGAAAGCCCTGATGATCTACTTCTGAAAAATCAGCCACTGAAAACCCCATGGAGCACAGTTCGACTTTGACACTCATAAGGTCGCCATGGGTTTGAGTCGACTTGATGGCAACTGGTTTTTAATCCTATAAAATTCAGAGGAAGAGTGTTCCAAGCCTGTGCCTATTCTTTTTAAGTCTTTCCTTTCTGATTAGAAAGATATAGAAATGTAATTAGACACTTGGACGGGGATGCCACGTGCAAATTTGAGAAGCCACGCAAGCTATGGATTTTCCACGTGCTCTGATTTAATCCCTTCAGAATCTGCACCATAATCAATACCCCGCTGTCTGGAAGGAATGACCGAGTGCTCCCAGACGACCACCATCAACAGAATTGCATTCTTTCATCATATCTTTCTTTGGAGCCAGGGAGATGATCAAATGCAGAAGAGAGGGGTCTGGCTGGAATACTAATTGGTGAGAGAAAGTTGCTTTTTCATCTTTAGAAGCCAATAAATAAATAACTTTAATTTTTTAAAGGTCCCCTCTTCCCAATAAACAGAACGGGGCAACCACATATTGTTCACTGAGTTATTGTGGCTAAGGTCTCATTCTGAAAATTACTTGTCATGGCAACAGGCAAGCATCACCCCTGCAGCCAGCAGCCTGAAACAGATAGATGGTTTCAATTATCTAATTTTCACAATGAATGAACTCTGCTTATAGGAAATCCATAGGTGGTTGGCAGTGGCAAATGGTGGCTGTGACAAGTTTGGAGCCAGGAGATTTACATCCCCTCTCAAAACACAGAACAGGATTGTAATTTTCTGTAAATATTCAGAGAAATAAAAGGAGGAAGAGGAAGAGAACGCATACAACCTCCTCTTTTGTCTTAGCTCGTGAAATGTGCCTTTCCTTCCAAAAATTTCCTTCCTTGGGATTTCTTCTCTCTGTCCAGTTTAGACAATGCTACATGTAGGTATGGATCCTTTTGTGCTCTCATTGTCTAACTGCATCTCCCTCTTCCCACTGTGCCCCTTATGGTGCCTTGGAGATTTTACACATATGGGCAGCAAATGTCCTAAGAACTCCTTGGTCTCAATGGAAATTCCTATTCCACAAAGTAAATTTGATATCAAATGTATGGCAAAAGTATATATACAGCTCCCTCTAAACACGAAACACCTAATAACGTGTTTAATGCTTCTGTTCTACCTCCTAGTTTATTGTGTAGTGTCTGGAGTCTTAAAAGCTTACAAGCAGCCATCTAAGGCAAAATTGGTCTCTATTTACTGGGAGCAACAGAGGAAGAAGGAGAGTCAGGAATAGGCAGAGGATGTGGAATGTGTGGTTAATTACCTCCAAGAACAACTGCCACCTTTGCCATGACCGCAAAAGAACTGGATGGTGCCTGGCTACCATTACTGAACATTTTGATCAAAGATTCCATAGAAGAATTATGATCAAAAGGGGGTAAATGCAGAACAGAATTTCAAATTCTCATGGACTCTAGGCTTTCTGGAGCCATGGAGGGTAGATGAACCCCTGAAATATTTCTGTGAGATAATCTTTAAACTTTAAACCAAAAATATCTCCTGAAGTCTTCTTTAAACCAATCAGTAGTTTAGCTTAACTAGTTAAAAAAAAAGGTCTGTCTTGAGCTTTAAGCTCTTTTAAGAACCATCTATATGGAATCAAATTGATAACGGCAATTCGAAAGATATGACAGAAACCTTATGGAGCAGTGAGTTTATGTTAATGAGGGAGGAACAGCTCAGAAAAGGAGGGTGAGAATGGTTGCACAACTCAAAGAATGTAATCAATGTCACTAAATTGTACATGTAGAGACTGTTGAGTTGGTGTATGTTTTGATGTGTATATTCTCGACAATAACAAAATAAATAAAATTTAAAAGAAAAAAAGTTCTCTCTAAACCACAAATTCAATTATATTACATATGAATAGCTGCAACAATGATCTCAAACATACCAAACATCGTGAAGATGGCGCACAACCAGGCAACATTCTTCATTAGCTGTTGTACATGGAATTGCCATAAGTCAGAGCTAACTGCATGGTGGCTAATGTCAAGAACAATACATTTGAATACTCCCTTTTCTCTGTGTCTTCTCCCAACATGGTTAGGTGATTGGCTAGAACATTCCCAGGAAGGCCAAAGGGATAGCATTTGTTTCCTGCTCCACCCAGATAGATGATCTTGATTTAGATAAAACCAGGAAGGAGGTGGGCCTTGTGATGGGTGTATTCTTGTCCTCCAACTCACTCCTCAGGGACCTGTGGCTCACTAGTGTAGCCTTTCTTTCCTCTGTTCTACCTCATCTATCCCAAACAAGGCTAATATGGCTCTAGTTTGATCTCTCTTTCTATTTCTCTACTCCTATTCTCACCAACATGTTCTGTTTGTGATTTTTGTTGTTGTTGTCAGCTGCCAGCAGGTTGGTCCCTGACTCATGGTGACCCCGTGTAACCCCATGCGCAACAGAACAAAACACTGCCCAGTACTGTGCCATCCCCAAGATCAATTGCAGATCAAACTTTTGTGATCCATAGGGTTTTCACTGGCTTATTTTTGGCAGTCAATTGCAAGAGCTTTCTTCTTAGTCTGTCATCATCTAGAAGCTCCACAGAGACCTGTTAAGCACCATAAAAAAATATATATATATTTAAAAACCTGTTGCCATTGAGTGGATTCCAACTCACACCAACTATAGGACAGAGTAGAACTGCCCCATAGGGTTTCCAAGGCTGTAAATCTTTACAGGAGCACAAGGAGTAGCTGGTGGGTTCAAACAGCTGATATTTTGGTTAGCTGCCAAGCCCTTAACCACTGTGCCACCAGGATTCCTCAGCATCCTAGAGACACACAAACCTCCACTGACAGACAAGTAGTGGCTACACATGAGGTTCATTGGCTGGAAATCAAACCTGGGTCTCCCGCATGGGAGGCATAAATTCTACCACTAAACCACCATTGTGAAGTGAATTTCAACTAGAATGACTACCAACAAACTTGACTTTCCCCAAAGTAACAGACCTTTTATGGTAGACTTGAAGGCACCAATAGAGTTTTTGTGTTGCATTGTTAGTTTGACTTTCTTTTTTATTCTTTGTAACTCGTGATTGTGATGCACAAATCCATACCTTTCCACCAACTCTACAGTCACACTGTGTGCAATCTCCCCCATCAAGCCTAGTTCTTAGTGTGACTTTCAAGCCTGAAGCAAATCTTCACCATCTAACGTCTTGCACTCTCTTTTAGATTAGCAGTGCCCTCAAAGACTGACTACAGTGAAAATTTTCCATTCCCTGCAATTATTATTTTCTAGTAATCATATCTCTTTTTCTATGCAGGTTAAAAAAAATTATTTTAGTGTAATCTCTTTTTGGGTGATGCTGACACTGACTGAGCTGGTTTATTTTCAAAAGAAGGCCTGCTGAATCCCAAAAATAAAACAGGGATTTGGGCATTCAGTAATGCATCAGTTTGATATACTTGTCTGGCAAACTTCAGTTTACGAAGCAAAACTCAGAAATGATTTCTTTTTAATAAACTGGAAGAACATGTCAGGAAAAAGTTTCCCAAAGTCTACTGGTTTGTGTATACTGTATGTATTTTCAGAAAATCTGGAGCCATGTTTCTCCCCCAAAAGCCCTATGACAGATAAGAGAAGGTATAATCATTGGTGTTTTAAGTTCTGGTCTTGTGAGAATTTCTACTCAGTCTCCTCTTTTCAATTTTTGTTCAAAGAACATTTGTCTTCAGTTCAATAGTTTAAACACTAATAACCAAATTACTAAACACTTATTTTGTAGATTGGCAAAGGGGAAGGCAGAAACAGGCTCAACCTTTCTCTGGTATTTTGTTTACAGTGACAGAAAATGCCATCAGATGAATTATAGCCAGAGAGTTTTTTTCCTAACAGGCACACAACATTTATTAGTGAGAAGATGAGGATTGTTTAAAAAAAAAATGATAAAGGTACTGAGGTAACATTCTTAAGTCGTCTGTATTAGTGCCCTTTACCTCATGAAGTAGCATGAGTTATTTGCAACAAAATTGGTATATTGGTGTTGTAAGTATTAAACATACTGAGATGTTTATAAGATACTTTGGGAATAAATCCAGTGAGTCTCCTCTAGAGAGCTCAGCACCAACGGAGAGGTGTGGGTAGTCAAAGGTAGGACAATTTAAGTTTTCACAAAATTTGGAATGAACTCTTTTTATGAAAAAAAAGGGATTTATCCTGTCTTCTCAGTAGTGGTAAGAGGAATGTTAGATGAATGTACAGTTGGTCTTTTCGTTGTACTTACATTTATACTTTTATCCCCAAAGTGTAACATTCACATTTCTTAAGTCTTATGACTTTGGAGAATCCTCATTGGCTAGCCTGACCTCTTGTAAATTGCAGCAATGATATATTATTGATGTAGATTAATTTATAAATCTTTCCACTCAGGCTTCGTACTTACACAAGCTAAGACAAGAAGTTGAGTTACGCTTGCACTGGCTACCATGGTGTTGTATAAAAAGAGTTACAGCTATTATACAGAGGAGCCTACAAGGACACTAAAGTTTCAAAATAATAATGATAATAAAGATTTTGAAGGGCTCCATTTAAATAGGCTATGAGCAAGTGTTCAGACCAGCAGGTAGGGACAAGCAGGGATCAGATTTAGAGCAATCAGTCTGAAGACAGTTTTCAAGGATTTGGCCTGGATTAGGACAGGGAGTAGATGCCCAAAAGGGAGGGTACAGGCCTCACAGCCTCCAAGGTCAGGATAGAGAAACCAGTCTGTACAAAGACCCAACAAGAATGCTCCCACCCATCCCAGGACAGAAACTAGGTATGCCAGACAATAGTTTTAAAAACAAGAATAGGTAAAGTTGACAGATGACACAAGAAGCCAGTTTTTTATTCATTCGATAGTACGTCAGGCACTGAGGTAGGTCCTAAGGATGTTGTTGTTATTGTCTGCCATCGAGTCAATTCCGACTCATAGTAACACTATAGGACAGAGTAGAACTGCCCCATAGGGTTCCTAAGCTGAAATCTTTATGGGAGCAGATTGCCACATCTTTCTCACGCGGAACAGCTGGTGGGTTCGAACCACTGACCTTTCAGTTAACTGTTAAGCACTTAACCACTGCGCCACCAGGTCTCCTTGCTGAGAAGATAGTGATGTATAAAACAGACAACTTGGTTCTTGCTTAACCACACTTATAGACCAGTGGGAAGGCAGACACTTTAAATATATATCTATCTTAAAAAGAGAAATGAAGTCTTGATCATGCTGCAACATGGATGAACCTTGAAAACTTTATTCTGGGTTAAATAAATCAGACATAAAAGGATCAATATTGTATGATCACACTTATATGAAACATCTAGAATAGGCAAATGCATACAGATCAAAGTTTATTACTCGTTTCCAGGGACAGGACTGAACCCCTGGGTGGCACAAATATTTAAGCACTTGGCTACTAATTGAAAGTATGGCAGTTCGAATCCACCCAGAGAAGGGCCTGCTGATCTATTCCAAAAGATCAGCCATTGAAAACTCTACGGAGTTGCCATGAATCAGAATTGACTCCACAGCAACTGGTTTGGTTTTTGCTTTACCGGGGCAGGTGGGAGTGGGAAATAGGAA
This sequence comes from Trichechus manatus latirostris, assembly GCF_000243295.1. Taxonomy (NCBI): domain Eukaryota; kingdom Metazoa; phylum Chordata; class Mammalia; order Sirenia; family Trichechidae; genus Trichechus; species Trichechus manatus. The sequence goes on from NW_004443969.1 coordinate 5,019,289, forward strand.
GTTATTGATTAGGGGTACTGAGTTTCTGTTAAGGGTGATGAAAATTTTGGAAACAGATAGTGATGAATGTAATTATTGTCACTGAATTCTGTACATAAAAATAGTTGAAATGCAAGTCTTGTTATATATATTTCACCACAAAAATATTTTTAAAGTTTAAATTTAAAAAAATCAGTACACATGTAAATATGTACTCACAAATAGCCTTAATTTTAAGTTCTAGGTAGGGGAAATACAAGATACAGTGTAACTGCATAGTTTCTGTTTAGAATTGGGGTGATGACCTGAAGAACTGACTTCAAGTTTCACTGTGAAGGATTAATAGAGGTTAGACAGACAAAGAAGGAGGAAGTGAGCTAAGGCAGGGTGAAAAAGCATGGGCAGAGACTGTAAAGGGGGAAGAGCTTGCTAGGCTCAGGGATCGGATAGAAATTCAGCGTAGCTAGAGCACAGTTAAGGAGAAGGAGAGCAATGGAGCCTGAGACTAGGGACCCTGCAGGGATTTGGAATTTTACTCCAAGCGCAGTGGAAAACCATTGAAAGGTTTCAACCAGGTGAGTAAATTGTTTAAGTTGGCATTTGTTTGAAAAGCTAAAATTGGCTTCACGTGTTGGAGCTGGGAGAGAGTGGAGCAGGAAGTATTGTTAGGAGGTTTCTGTAGTGGTCAAATGAGAGCTGATGAGGGCTTGGACTGTGGTGGGGCAGTGGAATAGCGAGAAACTAGAGGGAGATAAGGTCAATTTTTCAACAGCCTATTGCTGAAGCATAAAGGTAAGTCTACCCAATCCTCACCTTCAACCCAACTTGGATAACTCCCAAATTTCTGTTGTCCAGGTCCTTCTAATGGACCCATCAATGTCAGAGATGAAGACAAGACCACTCCAGAAGTTACCTGGATTAGTAATACTTGGAAAGGTTTTCATAACCAAGATTCACTTGAAAATTGCTTATGGAGAGCAAAGCAAAATCATTGCATCCTGCTAATTCCTTGGACGTTCATTTGGCAAGAGACATCTGAAGTATGAGAGCCTAACACACTAGAATTGTTCTAACCACAGGAAAAGCAATGTTGCTGAATTGAAAGTCAGCAAGCAATTGTTCATTTATTATTAATGTCACCATGAGCACCAAAGGCTTTGATAAAGATGCTGGAGATACTTGCCTGCTTTCAACCAGGCAAGACTATCTCATTATAATTAGAGCCAGGTATGACTAATGAGAAGCTCTCCAAAGTTACATCAATCATAAAAGCAAAAGAAATTTAATCCCTTAACCCCTGAAGGAACCTGTAGCAGTAGACTGAGGCCCTCTCTCCACAGGTTTAGTTAATTCATTTATTCCTTTCATCAGTATGCTTAATTCCAAAGATTCCAAAGTAAAAGCAAAACAGTAAAAAAAAGCCTGACATTTTTGTTACATTTATGAATACTTTATCTTATTTGATCCTCTCAGAAACACTCTGAGCTAGGCACAACAAGGATTATTATTCCCATTTAATAGATAGGGAACTGAGGCACAGAAAGATTACATGACTTGCCGAATATCACACAGTAATTTTTTACAGAGGCAGAATTAGAACTTGAGGTTTCTGACCCATTAGCAATTTCCCCTTCTTCTGTCTGTTCACATAACTGGTCCTCGAATTCATTCACATGATGGCTGCTGAAATGAAGGGAGGTTAGAGGTTAAGCAAGTGAGTTTGTTCCCCCCGTCCCCCGGAAGCTTGGAGACTCTCCAGATGATTAAAAAGATTGTACTGGTGGGATAAACCTCCCATTCATTTTTCCAATTGCAATAATAGCCAAGTACTCTCACATCCTTATATTTCAGAAATTAATTATAACCACACCTCCTAGTTACTATATTTTTTCTCTTCAATGACACCCATGCCCACTTTTCACTCTCATTTCAAGCACTTGGTAGATGTAAAGTTGTGGGAAAAGATGTAAAGCTATGTGTGCTTGACAACTAGAGTGTGAGATAGAGATTTTGAATAATCTAGCCTCACTGTCAGGGTAATTCAGAGTGTGTGACATTAATGAGATAGTTCCATCTCTTTCATAGAATCAGAACATTGTGTATCCCTGATGGACATTACCAATTACCAGCTGAACACCTTACTTACGCAGATGAAGAAAATTTGGTCCAAGTAGGTCCAAAGGCTGGTCTGATACTTGGAACTGGAAAGTAGGTCACTTGCCTCTGCCTACTTTTCCTCTCAAAGTCAGGTGTCTTCCAACGGGGTGACAAGGAGGATGGAAATGGGATTGTTTGACAATGGATTGCTGAGAGAGAAGTGATAGAAAAACTTAGTGCTGCAAATCCAGGAACAGAAATACCCCCGGGGCATACAGGATGCTTCTCATGTTCTCCAAACAGACGATTGAGAAATATAAAATGAAATATATATGGTTTTAATAACACGCATGTGTGTTGAAACTAACCTAAATAAAGACATAATAACTAAGGCATGTGGTCTAGCACAGGGAATCAGGAAGTATTAGGGAAATAAGACACAGTGCATCAATAGTTGCCAAGAAAAGCTGATGTTAATGCTGATATACATAACCAAAATAGAGGTCTAAGGATCAAAACAGAGGGTTCTGGACAGAGCTGGAGAAGGATGTAGAGCATAATTCTAACCCACAAAAAATAAAGACCAGATTTACTGGCCTAAAGGAGACTGGAGAAACCCCAAGGGTATGGCCCCCAGACACCCTTCTAGGTCAGTGGTGAAGTTACCTCCGAGGTTCACTGTTCAGCCTGGGAGTGGACAGCCCCGTAAAACCAAATGAGACTAACGAGGTACAGGAGTCC
>NW_004443969.1:5022205-5063893 GCF_000243295.1 Trichechus manatus latirostris
GGAACCCAAGGTTGAGTAAGGATATTGTTGATGTGTTGTGAGATTGTTAACCATTGTCATAGGGCAACATTTGTAGTAACTGTTAAATGAGAAACTACTTTGTTCTGTAAGCCTTCATCTTAAGTGAGAATAACAGCACAGCTGGAAGAGCATAGTCAGTGTCACTGAACCTTGCATGTAGAAATTTTTGACATGGTGTATCTTTGGCTATGTGTATTTTCACCAAAAAAAAAAAAGGTTGAGAAGTTAGAGAGTTGATATGTTGTGGGGTTGTTAACCAATGTCATAAAACAACATGTGTACTTCTGTTTCATGAGAAACTATTTGTTCTGTAAGCATTCACCTGAAGTACAATAAAAAAAAAATAGAGGTCTAAGCATTTATACCCTATTTAATCTCTATTATTTAACAATTTAATATTTGAGGACTGTGATAAGAGAAACATTTAACAAAATGTAAAAAAAAAAAAAATTGCAAAAAAACCTACCCCTGCTTTTAGTAACATCTAATTTATTTTGAATTTTTATTTTTAATGAATAATTTTTATTTCAACAAAGTTGGAATCCACTCAACAGCAATGGGTTAATCCATTTACATGACTTTAAAAAATCAAATAAGGCAGAAAATCTTAGGATAGGTAATGTCTCCTGTCTGACTTCTCCCCACTTCTCTCTTCCACATACCCGAGGCAAACACATTTACCTTTTTCTTGACTATTTCTATTGTTAGTGTTTTTTAAACCACTAAATAATAGGCTCAGACCAATATTTCTTGATTTATCAATTAACTAATCACATTTGAAACTAGTTATATTTTGTAGCTTTTTTGTCATCAAGTGAACAATTAAATATTGGGTTTAAAAAATGAAACTGGCTTCCTATCTACCGGACTTCATGTGACCTACTTGGCCATGGACATACACCAAAGTATTAAAAGCTACCTGATAAGCACTGTTATCTGTGGGTAGTGGGTAATGGGTCTTTTTTTGGGGAGAGGGGGAGGCTTAGTGTTTTATTGTTTTTGTCCAAGTTCTTGTGCAGAATTTTTTTAACTCCTAAAAATAGAAAAATATGTTAATAAAACTTAAACAGGGAGAGAGCTGGTTAGAAACAGTAAAATAAGGACATGTCTACCACCCAGCAGAAAAATATAATGAAAGAAAATCTTATCTTCATTGAAGTTACAAAATATCCACAATCCAAACATGTTGAACTCAAATCGAATTTAGCAAAAACGCAGAGATACAGTATGTACAATTACATTGTCATATGATGGGGAATTTCCAATATTATGTAGTCAGGCCTGAAAAGCCCAAACCACAACTCTCTTATTTAAGACTTCAAGGTGAGGGATTTGAGAGAGCTATGGAACAACACTAAATTCTTGCTCCTCTGAGGATTAAAGGAGGGGGACTAATGAGGAACTGAGCAGACACTACATTTCTCAAGGACCCAGCTTCTAGTATGGTTGGGTAGGTTTTCTGTTTTGCAGCTGCCTCTTACAATCAGCTGAAAATGAATAAATAAATAAATGCTTAAAACACTAAGGAGAGAGAGAGAGAGACTTGACACATACAAGACTATAGAACTGTTCTATTTGGCATTGTCTTAGTCATCTAGTGCTGCTATAACAGAAATACAAGTGGATGGCTTTAACAAAGAGAAGTTTAGTCTCTCACAGTCCAGTAGGCTACAAGTCCAAATTCAGGGCGACAGCTCCAGGGGAACATTTTCTCTATTGGCTGTGGAGGAAAGTCCGTGTCATCAATCTTCCCTTGGTCTGGGAGCCTGTCTGCGCAGGAACCTCAGGTCCAAAGGATGCGCTCTGCTCCTGGCACTGCTTTCTTGGTGGTATGAGGTTCCCATGTGCCTCTGCTCACTTCTCTCTTTTATATCTCAAAAGAGATTGGCTTAAGACACTATCCAATCTTGTATACCTCATCAGTACAACTGCCGCTAATCCATCTTATTAGATCATAGTGATTGAATTTACATAAGGAAATCACATCAAATTACAAAATGGTACACAATTATACAATACTGGGAATCATGACACAGCCAAGTTGACAGATACTTTTGGGGGACACAATTCAATCCATGAGGGGCATAGAGATTGCCTACTCCCTCAGAAAAGGTGCTAGCTGCACTCTGAGAGGATAGAGAGGATATACCCTTGGGGAAGGATAAATGTAAGAGTTAGTGAGAAGGTGTTTGGCAAAAATATACTTGGTTTTAACCTACCCTTTCTGCTGGTTCACTTACCCAGCTCCTTGCCATATATATTCTAGAAAACATCTAGCCCCCAAACGTGCCCACAAAAAAATATGACTTACAAGCAGTTCGAAACCATCATAGACAAAAAAAAAAAAAAAATACAAGGAAGGAAAATAATATAACAAAAAAATAAGATGCTTACTAATCTTCAGGACTATACAAAAAAGGAGAATATTTAAAAGACTATTTTGTGATTCAAATAAATTAGAGAAAGTATGATCTCTTTAAAATCAAAATGTAAATAAAAGACACAAAATCAAAAAAAGAAATAAAAGAAGTGAATTAATACAAAGCTGACAGATCTCAGTAAAGAAATGGAAGATATAAAGAACTTCAGAGAACTGAAACATAAATTATGAAGAGTAGAATGTATAATTAGCTCTGCTGAAAACAAGCATGGACATGAAGGGCATGCTTGAAACAACTGAACTGAGAAAATAAAAAAATAAAAAAAAAAAGATTTCATAATAATTAAGGGGAGAATAATATACGCAGAACACAAGCAGATCCAATACATATATAATAGATGGTGTTGAAATAAATAATAGAATAATACCAGAAAAATGTTCAAAAATATAGTACAAGAAACATTTTCTGAACTAAAAATATATCCGAATTAATATTTTCTTTCAGAAAATTTTTTTCACCATATCTTGAGACATTTTTCTTCTATCAACACGTACATGCAGTGTGCATGTATGTGTGTGTCAGTATGTAATGTTCCAGGAAAAATTGCACAGTGATTAATACTGAGATATATACTTTTAAAAATGTGATGTTATCAAACTTAAGGATTAAAGAAAGATTCCTTTAGAGGAGTTTATCTGGGCAAAAACATTAATTCTGTTCAAAAATCAAATTTTTCTCATGGTTTTCCATAGCAATGATAAACGTTGGAATAAGTGGAGTATATATTTTTATATCTATACCTATAACTAAAGGCATATAAAAAAGATCTTGGGTGATAACACACAAAACTAATAGCAGTCGTTACTTTTGAAGAATGTACTGGGATTCAGGAAGACAATCAGAGAAAACTTTGATATTCTGAGAAGTTTTAGTTTTTAAAATATAATGTGAAACTAACATTAATAATAACAATAATAATAATGTAATATACTACATCATTCATGAACCTATAATGGCTTTTCATGACCTTATTCAGTGTTTTAGTTAATGTTCAAACTTTCTGGAAGATTCTAACCCAAGAAAGCAATAGAAACTGTTACGTCCAAGGGTAGTATGACACATTAATCAAGACCTATTGGTTACAAGTGACAGAAAATTGTGTTTCTTTCTTTTGCATAATTTTAGTTTCAGACATTGTTCACATCATTCAATGTTACATTTATAGGAACTTACTTAAAAAAATTCCTCGAGTTCAGTTCAGTTAAGTTAAGAACAGCTGGTTTTTGCCCCACTACATTTTCAAGGTTTGTAATATGTACACTCTTCTATAATAATTTTTACAGTTGTATAACCTTATTTGTATGAAGGATCAGTTGCTTGCTACCAGGTTTTTTGTTTGTTTTTAAATCAGGGCTTCTCCAGTCATCCCTTATTTATCAAAACTATTTCATAAAGTGACTTAGCCTTTGAATACTTGAAAATGATGTCTGCTTTTTTCTATATAAAACACTTGGTTGGTTGGTCTAACTTATTGGGTCACACTGTCTTGCTCTGATAACTGGCATTTGAATTACGTGTATCTTAAGTCTCTCTTAATATATAACAATTCTCTCTGTTTTGTGCTATTTATTTTTGTGCTATTTATCATCTATTTCAAAAACAACTACAGTTGTACTTCAACAGGAAACTGCCAGAAGTTCAAGATGGATTCAGAAGAGGACATGGAATGAAAGATATCATTGATGATGTTAGATGGATCTTGGTCAAAAGCAGAGAATACCAGAAAGATGTTTATCTGTGTTTTATTGACTACATGAAGACATTAGACTGTGTGGATCATAACAACCCATTGCCGTCGAGTTGATTCCAACTCATAGCGACTCTATAGGACAGAGTAGAACTGCTCCAAACGTTTCCAAGGAGCATCTGGTGGATTCAAACTGCAGACCTTTTGGTTTGCAGACGTAGCTCTTAAGCACTGTGCCACTAGGGCTCCAGATCATAACAAATTATGGGTAATATTGTGAAGAATGAGAATTCCAGAACACTCAATTGTGCTTACATAGAATCTGTACATGGATCAAGAGGCAGTTGTTAGAACAGAACGAAAGCATAGTGCATAGTTCAGAATTGGAAAGGGTGTGCAACCCTTCCACCTTATTTATTCAATCTGAACAGATAATGCTAAAAGCTGGACTATATGAAGAAGAATGTGGCCTCAGGATTGGAGGAAGATTCATTATCAACCTGCAATATTCAGATGACACAACATTGCTTGCAAAAATGAAGACAGCTTGAGGCACTTACTGATAAGCATCAAATACTACAGCATTCAGTATGGATTATACCTAAACATAAAGAAAATGAAAATCCTCACAACTAGACCAATAAACAGCATCATGATAAATGAAGAAGAAATTGAAGTTGTCGATTATTTCATTCTACTTAGATCAACAATCAAAGTCCATGGAAGTAGGAATCAAGAAATTAAACAACGTGCTGCAATAGACAAATCTGCTACAAAAGACCTCTTTAAAGTTTTAAAAAGCAAAAATGATGACTAAGATGTGCCTGACCCAAGCCATGGTCTTTTCAATCATGTTATATGTATGCAAAAGCTGGACAACGAAAAAAGAAGACAGAAGAAGAATTGTTGCATTTGAACTGTGGTGTTGATGAAGAATATTGAATATATTATGGACTGCTAGAAGAACAAGCAAATCAGTGTTAGAAGAAATACAACCAGAATGCTCTTTAGAAGCCAGGATGGCAAGACTTCAGCTTGCTTACATTGGACATATAATGAAGAAAGACCAATTTCTAGAAAGGGACAATATGATTGGTAAAGTGGAGGGCCAGAGAATGTGAAAGAGGTCCTTGGTAAGATGGATTGACACAATAGCCACAACAATGGACTCAAATATACCAATGGTCATGAAGATGGCACAGGACCAGGCAATGTTTTTTCTGTTAGAGATAAGGTCACCATGAGTCAGAGCTGGCTCAACAGCAACAAACAACAACATTTTTTTAAGAAACTGAATCATTTGTCTTGTAGAATATGTAGATTTGGCTGATCATATCCTAATGATATCATTTAATATGATCCTACATTCCCCATATTCTCTTTAAACTGGGAGTTAGATCGTGAGGTCTGGTTATCTGTTGGTTCTTTCTTTTGTCAACAATACTTCAGAGGTGTTGTTGGATGCTTCCTGTCGCCTTACATTGGGAGAAAACTAATGTTCCGGTTGTCCCTCTTTTAGTGATGAAAAAATTAATTACTGAATTCAATTCATGCCATCCAGATCTATTATAAAGTTTCACGTCAAACTCTTACCTAATGGTTTTAGCAACTATTGAGGATCATCATCAAGATCCATTAAGGTCTACAAAGCGTAGTTTTTTATTTCTATCGTTCTTTCTCATTTACTAGCTATGATTCTTTTAAAAATGAGAAGAGAAAAAAAAAAAAAAACCTTCGCCTCACCAATTATTTGGCTACTCTGAAATATAGTCCATATAGAGAAGATGACCTCTCCCATTTGAAATACAAGCTGTCTGAATCTGAGAGATAGTGCAACTATTTTTTTCTGCTAGTGTATGAGAGAGCTAATTCAGGAAGTCCAGCATGGGGCTTTCTTAAGTGTGCAATGCCTTTCCAATAGTTATTTGAACACAGAATGCCTTATGCCAACCCTCCTTGTATGCACCTTCTGAGTCATCTTAGTGAGAGGCTTTGCCAGGGCCTCATTTGGAGAATTCCTAAACACTACCTCTGCCAAACAGACCAGGTAGAAACCAGTGTAGCAGGTAAATGAGAGTGACATTGCATTCTCCATTGATATCATTGATCATCTTTGTCTTCAAGGTAGCTTTTTATTGGGAGAGGCTAGAAGTAACATATGGACTAAACCTGGTACATTTACACTTGGCATGATTTTTTTTCTCTATAGCCCTTGGCATATATGTTTGAATTTATAAAGTAGACACACAATAATGTTTAAAAATCAAGCCAAATCTCGTAACACCTTACCTCCTAAGAAATTTGCTTCTTCACAACATTTAGACCAGCTCTTTGAGCCTAGAAAAGCACAGATTTCCTTCATCACCATTAAGAGAAAATATTTATCAGAACTTTGCTATATACTTCTACTGTTCCAAGTGCTTTAAAATACCTAATTTAATTCTGACCTTACAAAAACCATACAAGGTTGTTTTATAAATGAGTATAATGTAACTGAGAGTTTAGAAACATGCCTAAGATTATTTAGAGCATTAAGTGGTGAAATTGATAGTTTAGCATAGGTCAGTATTGCTTCAAGATCTGTGTTCTTTTCTTTGTACCACATCATCAGGACCACTTATTGGCCACCCTAATGTCCAAGGCACTGTCCAAGGTGCTGAGGTGAAGAAGTAGTAATATGGTAGTGTCTATCCTGTACCAGCTTGCCACTTGCTACTCAAATTGTAATATGAGTTATTAAAAATAATAATAATAATTGTGGGTGCCAAGTCAATTATGACTCATGGCAGCCCTATATCCCCTTGTGTTACAGAATAGAACTGTTCCATAGGGTTTTCTTGGCTATAATCTTTACACCCACTGGCTGAGTGGGTTCAAACTGCCTACCTTAAGGTTAGCAGTGAAGTGCTTAACCATTTGTGCCACCCAGGGGCCTAGGATCTGAAGTATAGCAGCATGAAGATCACGTGGGAGCTTGTTAGCTATGAAGAATCTCAGGTTGCATCCCAGACCTACTGAATCAAAGTCTGCACTTTAACAAGATCCTCAGGTGTTTCTCATATATATATGAAATATTTCCTTTGAAATACACTGACAAAGAATCTTTAATCTAGTTGTAGAAATCATACACAGACATTGAAAAACAAAACTAACCACACATAGTAGCTAGAGATGAGTAGATGGTGAATGCTACAAGAAGTTAGCTACTATGAGGATACAGAGGAACTAGAAATCATATAGCATAGATACAGGGCAGACTGCTTAGAGAAAGCAGAGCTCAAGCTGAGTCAAGAAAATGCTTTGACTTTGACTAGTAAAATGGGAAGATTGTTCTTAGTAGAAAGATGGTGACAATGAAGGCATCAAGATGAAGACATTCATAGAATGTATAAGAAGCAAGGTTGACACTGCCCCTGATGACCACTCAACAGACTCTAGACAGAGCAGCGGCTGTGGCTTTATCCCCATTTCCCTAGGATCTTAACCAGAGTCTGGCACTTTTTTAAAACCAAAACAAAACCCATTGCCGTCGAGTGGATTCCAACTCATAGCAATCCTATAGGACAGAGTAGAACTGCCCTATAGGGTATCCAAGGAGTGGCTGGTGGATTCGAACTGCTGATATTTTGGTTAGCCACCATAGCACTTAACCACTGGGCCACCAGGGCTTTGGCATTTTCTTAGCTCTCAATAAACATTTGTTAAATAAAAGGTACTTCTCAAAAGCTACACTGCCTCACTGAATTCTTTTATAACCTTCCTAATTAGGTTGTTGATACTTTCTCAATAACTATGTTGGAGATGGTGTTTCCTGGAGGAGGTAGGTTCAGCCATAGTCTTCCAAATCTTAGTTGGTGTGCCTACATAACACAGTGATGGAATTTCAATGAATATATATACATAAATAATTTAAGTGCCAAACAGAGATCAGGAAACTACATAAGCATCTCATTGTTAATACTGGGTATACTATAGTAGTATTTAGGAAAATATCCTCAGTTTCTAATTATAAAATTGAATGATTTGTTGAAAGATGTATAAACATTTTAAAGCCTTGAATCACACTGTCAAATCGATTTTCAAAAACAATATTCCTTCAGTCCGGAAAAGCTGCTTAAGATGAACAAGGTACAGATGAGTGGTTTAACTGATGGATAACAAATAATTGCTGCTGTACTGAGTTATAATCTTCTAGGAAATACACTAGTCACTTTACATATTTTATCTCTAATCTTCACCATAGACTTTAAGAAAAATGTCATTATTGCCATTTTACAGCCAAGGAAACTAAGGCTGAGAGGGGCTTAGTAACATTCCCAAGATCATACAGTTAATAAATTCAGGAGCCATAATTTGAAACCAGGTCTCTAAGTCTCCAATTCTGTACTCTTTCCACTATGCCAAACTTCTTATTATGATTATCTATTACAGCATAACAAATAACCCCAAAACATAGTGGCTTAAAACAGCCACCACTTTATATCTCATAAGTTCGTAGGTCAGGTTTGGGCAGGACCTGGGTACCCATTAGCTGGGTCAGCTCAGGTGTAGCTAAAGTATCCACTTCCACGAGGGCTCACTGACACAATTGTAGGTTGGTGCTGGCTGTTGACTGGAAGCTCAGCTAGGGCTGTTAGTTGAGGGCCTTAGTTCCTTTCTAAATGGGCCTTTTGATTGGGATACTTGAGCTTTCTCCCAGTTTGACAGCTGGGTTCCAAGAGTGAGTATTCCAAGAGACACAAAAGTAGAAGCTTCTAGTCTCTTAAGACCTGGACCCTAAAACTGGCACAGAATCACTTCTACCATATTTAATTGGCTGTAAAAGTCACAGAGCCCAAGCAGATTCAAGGGGAAGAAACACAGACATAGACTCCCATATATGTTGCCAATGCAAAAAGTGTCGAACAAAATTAACAGCCATGTTTAATTTATCACACATCCTAAAAAAGAATGTCTAAAATACATATAGCCAGGTTATGTGTTATATATCATTATTCCCTAATAGTTCACAGTCCCTGGTAGCACACAAAAACCTGTGGCTCACCAAAAAAAAATTGTTGTGTTCCATTATAAGACTGTCCACACTGTTCTATTTTCTATAACCATGTGCATGAATTATTTTGAGAAAAATGATAACATTTTCTTAAGATTTTACTCTAAAGTTCCTGTTTATTTAAGAAACTAAAAGTGGCCAAAGAGAAAATGCTGAACCATGGAAAAGATGCTGTGAGATTGATTTTTATCTCATTCGCCATGTCACCTGCCTTGCTAAGTCACCAGCAGGAAACTGCAACTTGAGGAGTGGCAACTCTCTAGACTTAAAACGTGGTTTCTGGATGAAAGCTGATAGGTAAATAAATATAGCGTCTTCTTCAATAGGAGCCCTGCTGGTGCAGCGGTTAAGAGTTTGGCTGCTAACCAAAATGCTGGCAGCTGAAATCCACCAGCTGTTCCTTGGAGTTCTACTCTGTCCTATAGGGTTGGTATGAGTCAGAATTGACCCGATGGCAATGGTTTTTTTTTTTTTTTTTTTGGGTGGGGGGGTTCTTGTACAATAAAACACTGCAGAGTACTGTGCTTCAGTAGATGACTTAAGAAAGTCCTCGTTTTCCCAACTATAGGATAAACCAGTGTGGCTTCATCAGTGTGTTTCATCTAGTTAGCGTTCAAATGAGGCTTGCATTTTGCGAATTCATGCAGACCTCATTCTAAGCCAACACAGGTGTATCTAGCTCATGGGCAAATTATAAGCATTGCCGAAATATTTCCACTCCATTAAAAATTTCCCTTCTTCTCATATCTGCACTGAGACCCCACACTCATGGTTGGCTGAGTGCACTGATTTCAGGAGTTAACCAAAGCACCACATAATCCACTGACCCAATTTAAACAAATATGGAAATCTTACCTAATACCCATACTGTATATGCATTCTTCTGACATTCCTGATCTAAATAGGGATATGTTCCTGCAAGCACCTTCCTTGGAGACTGTCTAGGAAAATCCAGACTCTTCCTTCTGTTCCCTGCCTGGCTAAGCCTCAGGGTTCTGACAGTGGTGCCAACTCAGAAGAATAGCCACAGAGTAAATGAACGAGAAAAAAGTGCCTCAGAACACTGTGGTGAGTTGACAAGCCAGAGATCAGCCTCAGTCACCCAGATTTGGAGAGATGCTCTTTATTCCAGCTTTTAACCACTTCTTACCTTGCCTACACCTACTCCACCCTAAACCCAAAAAAAAACCATTGCCATCAAGTCGATTCCAACTCATAGCAACCCTGGGCACTGAATAAGATTTTAAAAATGTATATATATATAAAAAAAAAAAAAAACACACACACACAACAACTTTTTTCTACCCTGTGCCACTGTGCCAAAGCTTGGGCAAAAGGCTGATCAAGATAACTCCTCATCTTGATGTTATGAAAGTTTATGCTACCAAATGCCTTACCAACAGCAACAAAACTGAAGTATTATAAAATGTCCTAATGATTCCATTTTGAGGTACTTGATATTTTCTGAGAGATGACTTCTTTGGAGAGCAGTAACTGTTTTATAGTGTATTTCAGGGAAGAATAAAGAACTAATTAAGACTTGGTTTTATCTAACCACAAAATTAAAGCACTGGAACTCATTATTTAACCGAATTTCATGTAACATTATACCTGAATACACACACAAAGGTGTTCCCTACTAATGCTAAATGCTAATGAGGTAATAATATATTACTTTGCTATATATAATATGGAGACCTGGTGGCGCAGTGGTTAAGCGTTTGTCTGCTAACCAAAAGGTCAGCAGTTCAAATCCACCAGCCACTCCTTGGAAACCCTGTGGGGCAGTTCTACTCTGTCCTACAGGGTTGCAATGAGTCAGAATTGATTCGATGGCAACAGGTTATATGGGTTATATATAATATATAATAACAATAATAATAATAACAGTTCTTACATTGGGAATGTTAACAATTAATGAAAAATGAAAGCAAAAACACATATATTTGTGATTGGATATATCTGAATAAAAAGTAAGGTGGTATAATGAAATGAGTACAAGCTCACATACCCTCTAACCTAATAATTCTAACTGTTTTAGAATATATATATTGCTAAGCCCAAATTTCCTAGAAAACAAAGCCTGAGGTAAAATTTACATAATAATGTTTTGTCAAGGGAACAACCTCAGGGAAGCTGGAGAAGGGGGAAAAGAGAAATAAGACAGGGAAGTAAGGTAAGCAAATACAAAGTGTCATGTTATGAATGTGTCCACAGCCTTACAGAGCATCTCCTGAGAGGACATATGGAAACATTACATCTGGCAATAGTCCATCAGGTGGAAGAAGGGAGAATAATTTATCCACCTGCCGCTTTATGTCCTCTGTTTGGCACTGATCAAATTCCCCTCTGAGCCTATAAGAACATAGTGCCAGGCTATCTTTCTGGAAGGCCATCTAGTGGCATGTAGCAGAAAAGCATGACCACGCAAATAGGACGAGGTGCATTAATTATATCCAGCACCAGCCTAAGGAAATACTTGCACATGTGCTTTGTTGTTGTTGTTATTAGTTGCCATTGAGTTTATTCTGACTCATGGAGACCCGATGTGTGGTGCAAACAGTTAAGCACTCAACTGCTAGCTGAAAAGTTGGTGGTTCGAACCCATCCAGAGGCACCTCAGAAGACAGGCCTGGTGATCGGTTTCTGAAAGGTCACAGCCTTAAAAACCTATAGAGCAGTTCTACTCTGCACACATGGGTCACCATGCACAGGTACTTAAAGGATATTTATTGAGACACAATTTCTATCTAGAAAACTGAGAACAAATTGGATGTCCATTAATAGGGGAGTGGTTACATATATTTTAGTACACCTTTATCATGGGTGTATTAAAAAGAATAAGATATCTTTACTAGTTGCCATCCAGTGGATTCCAACTCATGGTGACCCATGTGTGTCAGAGTAGAACTGTGTTCCATAAGGTTTTCAATGGCTGTTTTTTCAGATCACCAGGCCTTTCTTCTGAGGTACTTGTAGGTGGACTCAAACTTCCAGTCTTTCAGTTAGCAGCCTAGCTTATTAACCATTTCCACACCCAGGGACTCCTGATCTATATCTCTACTTCTCCAAAAATATACATGCCAGGGCTTATTAAATGAAAAGTCACAAGATTATACAAGTATAATCTTTAATGAAAAAAAAACTCTGTAAGTTTATATATATATATATAACATATATAGAAAACAATTAATAAGATCCACATCAAAATGCAAAATATTAAGCATGGCTACAACTAAAAAGGGCAGTGGGAATGAGAGGATCTTATGAAGGGGGATTTCACATTGTACTCTAACTTGTGTAATTAAAAATTTTAAAGTTAGTAAATAATTTAAAGGAAAGAAAGAAGAGAAGGAAGAACAGAGGGAGGGAGGACAGGGCACAGGACTGGGATTTATCTATGTCTGAATTCAGAAGGTGACCAACTGTCCCAACAAAGCAATATTTTTCCTACGGAGGCCTGAGGAGTTCTAATCCTAACTGAATTTTTAAAAGCTTTTGTTTTTGAATAATATGAATAATATGTTTTAATGACATGAATGTTAGAGGAAAATTTGCTACTAAAATGAAACAGAGTTCAAATGAGTTTTGTTGAAGATTTAAGGCTAGGAGAAAAAAAAAAAGTCCCCAATAAACAATTGCAGAAAGAAGGTCCTAGAAGAACATATGAGTGAGACAGAGAGAGGGAGAGTCTGACAAATGAAAGCCATCTCAGTTCAATGTGGTCTTAGGTAGTGAGGGTAAAAAGGACAAGGTAAGCAAAAGAGCAGAATGAGCTGAGGATTGCTGTGAGAGTTGGAGAGTTTGTGGAAGCAATCTGGGTAAAATATACTTTACAAACATGTCCTAAGTGATGAACATGAAAGAGCCCTAAACCACCCTCAGACTAGTAGGCCAAAACTCATTGCCGTTGATTCTGACCCACAGCAACCCTACAGAACAGAGGAGAACTGCCCCATAGGATCTCCAAGGAGAGGCTGGTGGATTTGAACTGCTGGCCTTTTGGTTAGCAGCCAAGCAGTGCCACCAGGGCTCCAGATTAGAAGGCAGTTGAGAGAAACAAGAGTTCCCTTGAATAGTGAGAGAAACTGACCTCATTCTTTCCAATGCCATTTAGCTAGACAAATAAAGGAAATAAATCTCTGCAGTTGATAAATAAGAGATTTTATGCTGAAGTGGCTAAGCGGAACTGTGATGATGTAAGTCAATGGAGTTAGCAAACCAAAAAACCAAACCCACTGACATCAAGATGACTTCAACTCATAACAACCCTATATGACAGAGTAGAACTGCCCATAGGGATTCCAAGGCTGTAATCTTTAGGGAAGCAGACTGCCACATCTTTCTCCCACGAGCAGCTGGTGGGTTCAAACTGCCAATCTTTCAGTTGGCAGCTGAGCGCTTTAACCACTGTGCCACCAGGGCTCCTTAATGGAGTTAGCAGCACCAACATATTCCAAGTTGTTGTTTCATGTGTCTTTTAAGTCATTAATTTGTTCAAAGGTCATTGAATTTTACATCGGAGATAGATCTTATAAAGAATGTCTTACAAATTTCTCATTTTTACACTGAAAAAGAGGTACAGAGAGCAGTGGAATGAGTGTCACTCAGTGGGGGGTCAAAAGAATTGGGTGTGGTCCTACCTCTCCTCTAATGACCTGTGTTACCTTTAGGAAACTACTTACCTTCTCTGGACCTCTACCACCTCCTCTCCAAAGTAAACACTTAAAAACATGATCTAACTCTGAATTCCTTGCTAGATTTACACTGCTGTGAATTATTTCTCTTGGGGAAATAGGAGAACATTTTTTGAGCTATAGATAAGTAATCATACTCTTCTTCCATTTTGCATATTGGTTAATGGAGCCCAAAAACATGGAGTGACTTGTCCAAGGTTTCATAGCAAGAGTTTGCAGGGAGAGTTTTGAGAAATTGCTTTATTCCCTCCCTCCAAAATAAATATAGCTTTCTTTACCCTGATTTTACAATGTTACATGCTCATTTTTTAAAAGTTAAAATGTAGAGAAAATATTACAAACAAATCACCTGAAATCTTACCACCTAGAAATAACAGTTAACATTTTGGTGAAAATGCATCCATCCCTTAAGCAATCTCCCTCTCTCTATTTGTCTATCTCTGTCTCTCAAGCTCACTCGCCCTTTCTCCAGCACCCCTCTCCCCCAATGGAATAGGTAGGCATCAAGCAAAACTTTGTTTCTTTTTCTTTACCAAACAAACAACTGGTACCTGGAGTTTGAATATTGCTGTGATATGTAAAGAAAAATGCTGCAAATGGAAACTAGGAGCCTTCTGAAGGGAAAGCCTAAGAGCCCAACCCCTTTCATTAAAATTGAAAGATACAGAAACTTGTTGGGTGAACCATTCTGACCACAAAACCCTTGTAAAGAAATCCCCATATGGATAGAGAAAGACAAGACCAGAGAGCACTTCTAGGCATGAGGAAAGCAATGCCTGGGATTGGTGAGCATTGGAATCCACAAACCCTGCTTACTCCCTGGGGAAGTGTCTGTGGGTAGCAAAAGGTAAAGCTGAAGCATTGAGAGTGCAGACCCAGGTTGAGGGTGAGGGATACAGAGTTGGATCAGTGGCAATCATCCTCCCTCATCATCAAAGGACCACTTATACCTTCTGGAAGGAACTTGCTCTTGGGTCAGGGTCAGTGACCAGAACAAGAGGCTCATACTCCACCACATTACTCAGACTTGATGGGAGTTATGACGTGCTCCAGCTGTACATCTAACGATGTCAAACATTCAGAAAGAAGTTGCAACCACCACTTTTGGCTTGATAGACTGATGGTCCCGTCCAAAGAAACCAGCTTTTATGGTATTTTTGGTGGTCTCCAGCCTCAAGGGAACACAGCTGAGATCTGGCTTCAGCTGTGAGCCAAAGTAGTCCAAACTGACTGTTCGGGTGTGAAAAAATACCTTGGTAAGTCACTGAGATCATTATAGGAGAGCAAATCTTAGGAAGAGAAAAGGATATGTTGATGAGAGGCAAAATGGAAACTTGGACCTTTTCATTTAAGAACTTAAAAGATGTGACACCTTATTTTGAACACAAGTTCATGAAACAGATAATTGTTTCCTTATTAATGGACATTAAACTTGAATCTTCTTATTTTCATTTTCAATATTACAGGTAATACTATAATGATCATTATTAAGTATTTATCTTTTGACACTTAGCTCATTATTTCCTTAAGATAATTTTCTAGAAGTGGAATCGCTGGGTCTGAAAGCATTAAAATTTTCTCTTTTTTGGTACCTTCCACCAAGTAGCCCTTCAGAAATATTGTACTAATTTGTACTCAGTTAAGAGTACATGAGAGTGTCCATTTCCCTATATTCTTTTTATATGTAGTTTTAGCAATCTTTTTTATATGCAAGTCAAATAAATGCAGGGAAAAAGCTGCAGTTGTTTTCTATGTTTATTGGCCATTTGTATTTATCCTACTGTGAATGAATTGTTTTTGTCCTTTGCACCTTCTTTTATGGGGATATTAATATTTTTTCTCCATACTTTGTAATTTTTTTAAATATTTTAGAGACACTAATGCTGATCTACATTGCTAACATTTTCTCCAATTTTTCATTTTTAAACTTTGTTTCATGCATTTTTTTCTGTATGAAAGTTAATCATTTTTAAGTAGTAAAATCAGTTACTCTTTTGTGCTTCCTAGCTGGGGTATCATATTTACAAAGACCTTCCTCAGCCCCCAAAATAATCAAAATTATTCATCCATATTTTCATTTAGTTTTGATACAGTATAATTTTTACATTTGAGAGATCAGTTCATCTAAGCCTCAGCTTTTTTCAATGTCTAGCCAGTTAATCCAACATTAGTTATTGAATAATTAGTTGTTAAATAATCTATCTTTTTTCCAATGACTTAAAATGCTAAATTTGCAAGTATCCGTGGATCTTTTTCTAAATCTACATTTTGTTTCACTTATCTGTCAGTCCATTACTTTACCAGTACGATATGGTTTGATTACTAATAGTTTAAATGTGTGTGTGTGTGTTTAATTGTAGTAAAATATATATAATAAAACATTTGCATTGCAACCACTTTTCAGTGTACAATTCAGTTACATTAATTACATTCACCATGTCGTGGAACTATCACCACTATAAATATGTTTTAATATCAATAAAACCTTTAGAAATGCCTAGGAAATTTTAACAAGTCCTGGCAGACTCAGAGGCTTAAAATTATCTCAGGAAGGTAGAAGACTGTTAACATACATTATGAGGAGATATCCAAGTGAAACTACAGATCTGGGTTATCATGAACACAAAGCTATCTAGAGACAGAAAATTTTTTACTGAATGAATTTAGGTGAATTCTTAAGGGATTTGTTTTGGTGTCAATAAATGCAGTTGGTATAAACTCTTCTGTTTCATTCATCGTGCAGTGTGATGAGACCTAGCAGGCAATTCTCACCAAAACCCTCCCATAGTGTTAACAGTATCTTTAAAATTTCCATAGGCTTAAAAAATTTTGTATTTAAGAGCATCATCTACCAAAAGGTCAACAATTACTCTAAAGCAAAGATGACAAGAAAAGGGGCAGAGAAACTAGAGGACTGGAAATTGAACAACCAGAATACAATTAAAGAGAAAGTTGACACATTGTGAAAAATGCATACATAATGTCACTACAATTTGTGTAGAAATTGCCAAATGGAAACCTAATTTGCTGTGTAAACTTTCACCAAAAACACAATAAAATATTGTTTAAAATAAATAAATAAATAAAGAGCATCATCTTTTTCCTCAAATGCTTCATCAATATGGACCTTTTCTAGAATTTTATATACAAGATTCCTTTTTCCCCTTCATCCTTTAGAAATAATTTATGCTTCTACATTATATTGCAGAGTTCCTGGAGCTTCTAAAAATGCAGGCACTCAATTCCATAAGGGCATCCCAACCTACATGCTCAGTATTGAGTGAGAACCATCAGCTACTGCAAAAACTACCAACTGCTCCAAACATAAAAACATATATGAGGCGCATTTCTGGAAATAAATGGAGGTAATTTGAGCCTTGAGCAAAGAGTAGGAAGAAGGTTCTAAGATGAACTTGGCCTTGAATATGTAAAAGAGAGAACAGATAGGCATCTCAGTGCCTAAGTACCTAGGTTCTAAATACGGACAAGAAAAAAATAATAAGCTAGGAGAAATGTATCTGCACCTTTGGTGGGGCTGGGACTGAATCTTGACCATAATGTTTATCCTATCAGTTAGTCAAGTAATGTGGGATGATGAACCATGAATCCAGGGTGTGATTATGAGGTCAAATGATTGGCTTTGAAATCAAAACACATCAGGGACAGCCTATTCATAGGGTAATTGTTACCAGGAGAAACCCAGAGCACACGTGTAAGAATTCTTAGATCATGATGTCACAAAAAATAAACAAATGTTTAAATATTACCAAAAGTATTCATACCATTCATTTTTTATAATTAACCACTCTAAATTGGATAAATGCTTCCTAGTTAAGCATTCAGATAAACATGGCAGAGGAGAAAGTCTATTTTAGTGATGTGAGGTAGAAATGGATTGCACTATACTCAAGTAGAGAAAACTTCCCCAATTTATAGGAGAAATTTTAGGTCCAAGACTCATTCTTCATTCATTCATTTATGCAATATTTATTGAGAACCAACAAAGTGCCAAGCACTGTTCTAGAAGCGAGAGAGAGTAGTGAATAAGACAAGTGAGGCATCTGCTTTTGTACTTGCTTGAAGGCTAGTAGAAGTTTGACAATAAACAAATCAATAAATGAAATATCAGATATTGAAAAGTTCTGTGAAGAAATGTGCTAAGATATGTGTGTCAAGGAAAGCCTCAGAGAGGAAATGGAACTTGAGCCCAGACTCAAAAGAAGTGACAGAGCTCTACATTCCAAGGTCTAGAGTAGAAGGATTCCAGGGACAGAGAACAAGGGGGGTCAGAATGGTTCCAGAGAATGAGTTGAAGAGGGATGAGGTGGTAGTGAAGTCAGGAGTCAGATCATGCATGGCCTTGTAGGATGATAAAGGGTTGGATTTAATTTTTGAGTAATGAGAAGGCACTGGAGAGCTTAACTGGTGGATTAGAGGATTGAGTTTACATCTTTGATCACTTTGGTTGCTGTGTTGGGAAATTATTCTAGAAGGGCAATAACTGAAACCACTTCTTGCTGTGGTTTAGGAGAGATGATGGTGGCTAAAAACTGATAGAATGAAGTTGCTAAAAAGTGGATAGACTTAGGAAGCAAATTCTACATACACACTAATGGGTTAGATGTCTAGGTTATTGAGGCCTGGATTCCGTTACTGATTCTAGGCAACTGATCTTAGGTGATTCCTTGATCCACCTGGACCACAATTTGATCATTTGTTTTTAATCTGTAGATTAACAGTTGCATAATAATTTTACTTTACAATATTTTTCAAAATTTAACAAATCATTTGGTGAGCATATGTTTGCTCACTCTTCATTGTCCCACAAATCCCTTTACTTCTTGAATTATATATTTTTCCATAAAGTTTGTATAATCTTTTCAGATAATTAATTTCACAAATAATTCTCATTCCATGTATATTCTCCAGGATACACAAATCCTCAGTTAAAAAAAAAAAAAAAAGATAAAATATCTAGGGCTTTTTTTTTTTATGTGTAAGTATTGTGCCACTTATATAGATGCAATTTCAATAAACAAATCATCTGCTATTATCTTTGATACAACAAATATAATAAATATGTAAAACTCATGCCTCTGTGGAATTTCTCTTGAGAATACCATGTGCATAGGACAAGTCATGTAAGCAGGGAAAGAGATCTTTTAAAAGATGATGAGTATTTTCCAATGTTTAGTTGTATCATAAAAGTTGCCTAATTATACACACACGCATACAATATTATAAATTCTATAAACAATAGCTATAAACTGATGGGCCCCATCAGATACAATGTGACATGGAGTGTGCCAGCCGTTTGCAGATTCAAGTTTGACACTATTTTTATTAACTTTGGAGAAGATGATGACTTACCTAAAGGGAAAATAGACCAGTTCCCTCTCGCCAAAGACGTCAAACACTGAAATTAGCAGTGTGGGATTTATCTTTGAGTCCTATTAGTTTATATCAGTGGGGAAGAGCTATTATTGTCTTTGCATGGAAGCCCCTGCACTTGGCAAAAAAGAAGTCCATTTTATTGAAAGAGCACATTCTCCAGGCAGCTGTTGCCTAGCTGTGCTTCCTACCTTAAATGAGCCAGCGGGCGGGGACAGTCCCAAACCAGGATCACTGAGAACTTATTCAAAGAGTCAACTTAATCGTCCCTCAACCCCATGACACCCAAAATACAATATTCTCTGAGGATGGAAATTCTCGACTAGCCTTGTGATTCAAAAAAAAAAAAAAAAGTCCCTAATAAATTCAGGCCATCATAAAATCAGCCGAGCTCAGCTAAAATGGTTTTATGGATAGAGTTAGAGGGTATTATTTTAAAGTTATGCTGGGGGTGAAATGACGGTGGGGAAGGCCGTGCATACAGGAAATTATGTTCTGATTTCTTTGCACTGATATTTGTCCTGGTATCTTTGTTTTTTTTAATGATCACATTCAGATACTAAATCCATTTTCAATTATTTTATTAAGAAAAGAACAGAATCCTATTTCATGTATTTTTTTTTCTTTAGAGTGCTTTACCCCTTAAAAGGCAACAATACTGTAAAATATTTATTCCATTAGTTTTAGGTAATTAAAATGCCAAGAGCTAAGCGCTTAATCTCTGCCAGCAGGGAGAGCTGCCTGCTGTCACTTTTTATTAAGTCCTTTTTTGCTGCTTTTTTGCATAGTCAATAACAACGTCTAACCCAAGAAAAGATACAGAGTAACATTTAAACTGCAGTCTATGATAAGGTAATGTTTACATTCAGGATAATATGAAATGTCCACTTGACAGTGGCAAAGATTTTTCTCCAGGTTAACTAATTAGAATGTTTATTAGCTGCATTCATTATTCTGACAGGCACAGGATTACTAAACATTATTAACTTCTTAAACACCATATTCCCTAAAGAGCTGTGTCTGCTAGAGTCTGGACTGGTGGATTTGAGCAGCACTTGATGTTATCTGCCTGTGCCAACACGAGTACAAAGGCAGGATACAGAGCATTCATTCTGAGTACCTCCGGGCCTTGGAAAGCGCCTTCAGTGACTCCCCACATCATTTTTATGGCACTCTTCACCACTCTGGCTGCTTAATGTACAGCCTTCCCAGCTGGACTCTGATCAGTGACTTATCACTTCAATAAATGGACAGCAAACAACTCTGTTTTTAGTGGCACAAGCTGGAAAGAGGAAATGTACTTCGGCCACAAGGGGTGGTGTGCATGCAAGCAGGGTTTGCAGCCTCCTTAGTATCTCAGACACCAGATGGTGAGAGGTGGCCCCTAGGAAATCTGGATTCTGAGTCATGCAATATGAGAACCTCATCTCTCTCTCTCTTTCTCTTTCACTTTGCATTAATTCTTTTATTGTGGTAAAAATATATAACAAAACATTTTGCCAAGTCAACAATTTTTACATGTATATTTCAGTGGCATTGATTTCATTTATTATGCTGTGCGAACATTACCGCTACCCTTTTCCTAATTATTCCATCGCTGTTAACAGAAACTCTGTGCCCCGCTAAGCAGTAACTGCCTCTTTTCCCCTCCCTTCCACCCCTGGGTAACCATTAATAAGCTTTGGTCTCTAGACATTTGCCAGTTTCACGAAAGTGGGATCATACAGCTTTTGTTCTTTCGTGACTGACTTATTTCGCTCAGTATGTTATCAAGATTCACCCATGTTGTAGCATGTATCAGGGCTTCATTTATCTTTATGGATGAATAAAATATCATTGTATGTATGGAAGTACCACATTTTTGTTTATCCATTCATCTGTTGATGGATATTTAGGTTGTTTCCACCTTTTGACTATTGTGAACAGTGCTGCTATAAACACTGGTGTACAAGTTTCTGTTTGTGTTCTTGCTTTCAGTTCTTTTCATTATATACCTAGGATTGGGATTTCTGGGTCTTCTGATAGTTCTGTGTTCATATTTCTGAGGAACCATCAAACTGTTTTCCACAGTAACTGCACTATTTTGCATTCCCACTAGCAATGTATGAGGGTTCTAATTTCTCCACATCCTTGAACACATCATATCTTTATTTGAACTATGTCCAGTTTGTGTTTTCTGCCCATATGAGTGTCCATTATTCTCAACATCATCATAACTTGAGGCTGAAATGTATAAGCATATTAATTTTCAATACCGCTCACCAATACATCATGGTATAGGAAAAATGTGCATGGAATTTATGAGTTAAAAATAAAAATAAAACCAAGTTCAAGACCTGTTTTCACTATGTACCAGCTATGTGACCTGAATCACATTACTTGATTTCTTTGGGCTTCTGTTTTCTCATCTATAAAATAAGGGTGGTATCTACGTCACAGAGGTATTGTCAGGACTGAAAGTGATGGATGGCTGTCTTAGGCTGGGTTCTCTACAGAAGCAAAACAAGTAAAGTATATAAATACATATATAGAGAGATCTTTATCAAGGAAATGACTCACGCAGTTGTAGAAGCTGGAAAAGTCCCAAGTCTGTGGGTCAGACTGGAGGCTTCTCCTGGCTCACAGGCTGTGGAGACTGATGAATCCCAAGATCTGCAGGCAAGAGAGCAGGTAAGCTGCTAGCTCCAGTCCCAAGAACTGCAGGTCAGATGAACAGGAGCCAGCTGCAGGATCCAGGACATGCTGTGCTGCCAGTGCTTCTTTCTTGGTGGTATGAGGTCCTCCTGTCTCTCTGCTCCCTTCTCTCTTTTATATCGCAAAAGAGATTGACTTAAGACACAACCTAATCTTGTAGATTGAGTCTTGCTTCATTAACCTAACTGTCTCTAATGCTGCCTCATTAACATCATAGAGGTAGGATTTACAACACATAGGAAAACCACATCAGATGACAAAATGGTAGAAAATCACACAATACTGGGAATCATGGCCTAGCCAAATTGACACATATTTTTTGGGGGCACAATTCAATCCATGACATTCCACCTCTGGTCCCCCAAAAGTCATGTGTTGCCACATGTAAAACATATTCATCCCATCATATCACAGCAAAAATCTTAACTCAACTCCTAGTCCAAAATCCAAAAATTTCTCTTCATCTGTGAAATCTAGGATACAAGTTTTCTGCTTCTAAAATACAATGGCAAAACAGGCACAAGCTAGACATTTCCATTACAAATGGGAGAAACTGGAGGGAAAGAAGTGATAATAGACACCAAGCAAGTCAGCAGAACACATTACATTACCTCTCAAGGTTTGAAAATAATCCTCTGTCCTCTGAGACAATTTAGGCAATGGTCCTGCCCTCCAGACTTTAGGTATTGGCCACACTCTCCAGATTCTGGGTGGAGGCCCCTTGGCCCTGGGCTTTAGCTCCCCCTTCCAGGCACACTGGAATGACAACTCTGCTTCCTCAAATTTGGGCAGCCCCATTCTCCTAGTCCATCTGAGTGGTGACCTTAACCCCTAGGCCCCAGCACGCCCCATTGTTCTGCCCCTTGGGCATGGCAGCCCTGACCCCTCAGCTTTGGGCAGCAGATTCGGCCCCATCCTCCTGGCTCTTGTGAACGACAGCCCCAAAATCCAGAACTGAGTTGGTGAAGATCTGACTCTTTGAAACCTAGGAGACTGTGGCCCCACCCTTAGAAACTTTAGAGGCCGTAGCTCCATTCTTTGAGATCCCAGAATTCATGGCCCTGCCCTCTGTGACTGAAGCACCTCTGCTTCCTGTGTTCCTTGTCTTCTCAGCTTCTGCTTCCTGGTTCCTTGGCCTCTTAGCCCTTTGTGTCTCTCCACTCATGTCTGCCCTGCTGGGGCAAGTGCTCCAAACCTCTTTAGCTCCACCAGTAAGTTCCTGGAGGCACCCCCACTCCACCAGGAAGCCTGCTGTTCAAAGACACTCAGCTCTCTTGCTCTGTGGGTCAGCACCAGTGCTGTCTTGTGCTGGTCTCATGGTTCTGTGGCTGCCATTTCTCTTTTGCTTTCTCCTTTCTCTGCTGCTGCTTCTTGCTGTCTGTGCCGTCTCCAATGTAACAGCTCTCCTCACTTCCATCTGAGTCCTCGTCAGAATTGTCTGACATTCATAATTGCACCAACAGTTTCTTTAAGGCAATCTAGGTTTTTACCATTAGGCACTTTGAAACTCTTTGAGCCTCTGTCCATTCACGGTTTCAAAACTGTTGCCACATTTTAGGTATCTGTTAGAACAGTACCCCACTCTCAGTACCAAATTCTGTCTTAGTTATCTAGTGCTAGTATAACAGAAACACCACAGTGGATGGCTTTAACAAACAGAAGTTTGTTCTCTCCCAATCTAGAAGGCTAGAAGTCCACATTCAGGGCACCAGCTCCAGGGGAAGGTTTTCTCTCTGTGTCGGCTCTAGAGGAAGGTCCTTGTCATCAATCTTCCCTCAGTCTAAATGCTATGAATTGAATATGAATATGTGTCAACTTGTCTAGGCCATGGTTCCCAGTATTGTGTGATTGTCCATCATTTTGCCATTTGATGTGATTTTCCTATGTGTTGTAAATCCTACCTCTATGATGTTAATGAGGCAGGATTAGAGGCAGTTATTTTACTGAGGCAGGACTCAATCTACAAGATTAGGTTGTGTCTTAAGTCAATCTCTTTTTAGATATAAAAGAGAAGGGAGCAGAGAGACAGGGGGACCTCATACCACCAGAAAGAAGCACCAGGAGCACAGCACGTCCTTTGGACTTGGGGTCCCTGTACTGAGAAGCTCGTAGACTGGGGGAAGATTGATGACAAGGACTTTCCTCCAGAACCTACAGAGAGAAAAAAACTTTCTCCTGATGCTGAAGCCCTGAATTTGGACTTCTAGCCTACTAGACTGTGAAAGTATAAACTTCTGTTTGTTAAAGCCATCCACTTGTGGTATTTCTGTTATAGCGGGACTAGACAACTAAGACACATCTTATATTTTATAAGTGAAAAAACAAAAATATTTGATACACATATACAAGGCAGAAATACTCATAACAATTACAGTCCACATTTCTGTAGCTGGGCACGTGGTTGTAACTGGTATTTAGAACTACCTTCTTCCACCACTCATTCTGTATTCCCTTTGCCCTCAGCAAGCACCTCAGCTGGTTGTGGTTCTTTGCCTAGCAGGGTGACTCAAACCTTCATTCCTGAAGGGTCTGGGCCATTAGTAGTCATGTCAGAATTGGGTTGCAGTAGTTTTCCACGGATTTTAATCACAGGCCATGGCAGTACTAACAGATACCCTAAGGGATCATTGCAGTCCAGACATACTGTTCCTTACCTCCAGAATATAATATCAATCTGATATTCTCTTGATAATCAGGATCAGTCACTCCAGCCAGTATGGTAACTCCTTTATTTGCCTGTTGATCCAAAGCATGAGGAGCCCGAAGTCACCAATTGGTATTCTTAACTTCCAGTTCAATGGAATCAGTGATGTGTTTCCAGGTGGGAGCATTCCTCCCTTTGAGGGTAAGACCTCTAGACCCACAAAGCATAGGGTCGCAGGGACAGGGAGCAAAAATTTTGCAATTGGGTCACTAGGGGTAATAGTGAGTGATGCCACCCCCATTTCCACCCCTTGATTCCTGGACCCATGAATCCTGGCTATGGGAGAAACAGAACCATATATTGGACACTGGTTTAGAGTATATACAGCTTCCTAGAGAACATTGCCCCAACACTGCAAAGTATTACCACCTAGCTGGCACCATAACTGTGTCCTTGGAAGGCCGTTCCATAGTTCTATCAAGTCAGCTGCTTCTGGATGTTGGAGAACATGGTAAGACCAGTAAATTTCATGAGCATGGGCCCATTACTACATTTCATTCGCTATGAAGTGATTCCTTTGATCTGAGGTGATGCTGTGTGAGTTACCATGACAGTGGATAAGACATTCTGTAGTCCCTGTAAGTCCATGGATGGTAGTTTTGGGGGAAGTATTGGGTGCAAGGAAGGCAAATCAATATCCATAATAAGTGTTTATTCCAGTAAGAACAAAATGCTGCCCTTTCCATGATGGAAGTGGCCCAATGTAATCGACCTGCCACCAGGTTGCTATCTGATCATCTCCAGGGATGATGCCATATCAGGGACTCAGTGTTCGTCCCAGCTGCTAGAAGATCAGGCACTCAGAAGTGGCTGTAGCCAAGGCAGCCTTGGTGAGTGGAATTCCATGTTGCTGGGCCCATGCATAACCTCTATCTCTGCCACCATGGCCAGTTTGTTCATGAACCCATTGGGCAACGATGGGAGTGGCTGGGAAAAAAGGATGACTGGTTTCCACAGAACGCGTCATCTTAACCACTTGATTGTTAAAATCCTCCTCTGACGAGGTCACCCTTTGGTAAACATTCACGAGACACAAATATCTTCACTTCTCTGGCCCATTCAGAGAGGTCTATCCACATACCTCTTCCCCATACCTCCTTGTCTCCAATTTTCCAATCATGTTCCTTCCAAGTCTCTGACCATCCAGCTAAACCATTGGCCACAGACCACAAATCAGTATACAGTCTCGTATCTGGCCATTTCTCCTTCCAATAAAAGTGAATAACCAGGTGCACTGCTCGGAGTTCTGCCCATTGGGAAGATTTCCCTTCACCACAGTCCTTTAGGGAGGTACAAGAAAGGGGCTGTAGTGCTGCTGCAGTCCACTTTCGAGTGGTGCCTGCATATCGCGCAGAACCATCTGTAAACCAGGCACGAGTTTTCTCTTCCTCAGTCAACTGATCATAAGGAACTCCCCATGAGGACATAGGTGCAGATGGGAGATGGAAGGTAACGTGACAAGAGTGGAGACCATGGGCATTTGGGCCACTTCCTTATGCAACTTACTTGTGCCTGCACGTCCTGCTCGGGCCCAGTCTCATATATACCACTTCCATTTAATGATGGAGTGCTGCTGTGCACCTCCAACTTTATGATTCTGTGAATCAGACATCCATTTCATGATGGGCAGCTCAGGCCACAATGTGACTTGGTGGTCCATGGTTAAGCTTTCAGTCTCTGCTAAGGCCCAGTAATAAGCCAAAAGCTGTTTTTCAAAAGGAGAATAGTTACCTGCAGAGGATGGCAGGGCTTTGCTCCAAAACCCTAAGGGTCTGCACTGTGGTTCACCAACAGGGGCTTGCTAAAGATTTCAAACAGCCTCTCTATCTGCCAATCTCACTTCAAGCATCACTGGATCAGCTGGATTATGTGGCCCAAGTGGCAGAGCTGCTTACACAGCAGTCTGAACCTGTTAGCCTGGGTCCCACTCAAAACTAGCACCTTCAAGTCACTTG
This sequence comes from Trichechus manatus latirostris, assembly GCF_000243295.1. Taxonomy (NCBI): domain Eukaryota; kingdom Metazoa; phylum Chordata; class Mammalia; order Sirenia; family Trichechidae; genus Trichechus; species Trichechus manatus. The sequence goes on from NW_004443969.1 coordinate 5,048,849, forward strand.
ATAAACAGCCTGGAGCAGCACACCCAAATGAGCGATATGTTGCCTCCGAAATCCAAAGAGGCCAACTAGGTGTTGTGCTTCTTTTTCAGTTGTGGGAGGGGCCAGATGCAATAACTTAGCTTCACTTTGGAAGGAATATCTCGACATACCCCACATCACTGAATCCCTAGAAATTTGACTGAAGTGGAAGGTGCCTGAATTTTTGTCAAATTAATTTTCTACTCTCTAGCATGCAAATGTTTTACCAACAAGTCCAGAGTCATTGACATTTCTTCCTTATTAGGTCCAATCAGCATAATGTCATCAATGTAACTGACCAGTGTGACATCTTGTGGAAGGGAAAGGCAATCAAGTTCCCTGTGGACTAAATTATGACATAGGGCTGGAGAGTTGATGTGGCCCTGAGGCAGGACACTGAAGGCAAACTGCTTTTGACAAGCTTTCAAAACAGGTATGGAGAAAAAGGCACTAGCCAGATCAACAGCTGCATATCAGGTACCACGAGATGTATTAATTTGCTCAAGCAATGAAACTACATCTGGAATAGCAGCTGCAATTGGAGTCACTAACTGATAAAGTTTTCGATAATCCACTGTCATTCTCCAAAATCCATCTGTTTTTTGCACAGGCCAAATAGGTGAGTTGAACAGGGATGTGGTGGGAATCACCACCCCGAATCCTTCAAACCCTTGATGGTGGCAATAATCTCTGCAATCCCTCTAGAAATGCGGTATTGCTTTTGGTTTACTATTTTCCTAGGTAAGGGCAGTTGTAATGGCTTCCACTTGGCTTTTCCTACCATAATAGCCCCTAGTCCATTTGTCAGGGATCCAGTGTAGGGGTTCTGTCAGTTGCTGAGTGTATCTATTCCAATTATGCATTCTGGGACTGGGAAAAATCACTACAGGATCGTTTCAAGGACTCATTGGACATACTGTGAGAGAGACATGAGCTAAGACTCCATTAATAACCTGACTTCCATTTTCCCTCACTCTGATTGGTGGGCTGCAGTGATGTTTTAGGTCTTCTAGAATTAGTGTCAGTTCAGAGCCAGTATCCAATAATCTCCCAAAAGTCTGATTATTTCCTTTTCCCCAATGAACAGTCACTCTCATAAAAGGCTGTAGATCCCTTTGGGGAAGGCTAGGAGAAAGATTAACAGTATAAATTTTTGGCAGTGTAGTGAGGTCCTTCCTCAAGGGAACCCAGCCTCCCCTTCATTCAAGGGGTTGTGGGTCTTTAAACTTGCTCAAGTCGGGTAAGTGATTAAGGGGCTGTGACTCTATTCTGGTGATTCGAGTTAGTCTGCTGCTCACTTGACCTAGAATTCTTCTGTTCGTACAGACCAAGTCAATACTTAGAAGATTTCCTATCTATTTCACTCCTATGGACACCATAACTAAGTAGCCAACACCGTAAGTCCATATGAGTCAGACTATTCTGATTAGTGCTTTGACGCCGTTAGCCATTACAGTTACCACACCCACCTTGTCTTTGTCAATTGAGCGCTGCCACTTGGCCCCTACCACCACGGGCTGTAATCAGCTCCATGGTAGTTAGGTGTCTTAGATCTGTTTGGGCTGTTCCCATGGTCAAATCTGGCTTACATAAAATAGCAATCACAACAGTCTTCAAGGATGATGGGGCTCCCTTCACAAATTTGTTCCTCACCGTTACGGTAAAAGGTGTGTCTTCTGGGCCCTCCATGTGTGGATCTGTGGGTCTAACCTGATAAATCCATTCTAACATGCCAATTCCCTAAGCATTTGGATACCTTCTTCTACAGTATACCAAGACAGGTCTGGTACTTCACCTTGATTTAGTGTAGGCCATCATGTAATCCATGCTTCAGTGACCCAACCAAATAAACTACTGATCCTTTCCTAACTTCTCGAGCTGAAACATTGAATGAAGAATCTATGCTTAGTGAGCCCATATCAATAAACTCAGACTGACCCAACTTTATGTCCCTTGCACGATTATCCCACACCCTTAGTAGCCATTCCCACACATATTCCCCGGGTTTCTGTTTGTACATATTAGAAAAGTCAAGCAGTTCTTTTGGAGGGTAGCATATCTCCTCCTGGGTCACACTTTGTTCTTCACTTTATGGGGCTCACCGTTTTAGGTAGTAGGGATGTGTTTTGAGAATATTCAGCATTGTCTTGTAAGGCATCTGCCTCAGGCAATGCCCCAGGCAATGACTCAGACAAATGCTCTTCAGACACAGCTGGGTTAATCTCATCAGATAGGGATGGACAGGCTAACGGTTTTACTGGGAGGGTGGTTTAGCACACAAAAGTGGAGTAATCTCTTAAAATGGGAGTGAGAGGGCTGATTCTATTGGTAGGAATGATTCAATGGTATTTAGGGGCTCAGCTTCCCCAGCTTCCTGATTATCTCCCCATATGTCCCCATCCCAAGTTTCAGCATCCCATTTCTTCCCATTCAATGCCCTGACTTTAACTTCAGACACCATTCAAGGCTGGGAGTTCATTTGGTGTTGTCATTCAGCCACTCTTATGATAAGACTCTGGGTTTGGTTTTCAGCAATATATCAGCTCTGTTACTGCAAGAAATAAGGCTTTCTTTCAAGGCACAGTGGAAACTTTGAAGTTGTTTATGCAGCAGTTGAGCTTTGACTTTGAAGCCTGAGCTCATCTCTTTCTTTCACCACTTTGTCTAGCTTTCGCTTCCTTATACTTCTCATTATGACAAAATTGTAGGAAGGTATCACAGATGTGTTCACCCAGAGCCTCACTTCTCGTCAATACCTGATCCATTGGTGGTGATATTTTGTATATTTCTATTGCCACTTCACGTCATGGATCAGCAGTGCCCTCTTTACTACTGGAAGCAGAGTCATCAACGTCTTTAAGACTAACTAGACTTGAGAACCAATTTAGAAAACTTAACCTGCAATTTTGTTTCTCTAGAACCACTCTCGGTACCAAATGTCTTAGGTTGGGTTCTCTAGAGAAGCAAAACAAGCAAAGTATATATATAGAGAGAGAGAAATTTATATGAAGGAAATGGCTCACACAGTTGTAGGAGCTAGAAAGTCCTAAGTCCATGGGTCAGACTGGAGGTTTCTCCTGGCTCACAGTCTGTGGAGATGGACAAATCCTAATATCAGCCGTCAAGATGGCAGGTAAACAGCTAGAACAAGTCCCAAGAACTGGAGTTCAGGTGAACAGAAGCCAGTTGCAGGATCCAGAGCAAGCAAAAGCCCACAAGCCTTGCCAGAAAGTCTACCTATATTGGATGCAGACCATATCCCCAAGGAAACTCCCTTTCAACTGGCTGGCTACTCACAGCAGATCCCCTCATGGAGGTGATCACATTATACCAAATCTCATCATGGAGGTGATAATATCATTATATGACTGCCAAAGTACATCAGAACTGCCAAACCACTGAGGATCATGCCCAGCCAAGTTGACACACAACCTTACCAATCACAATGGCAGTGTAGACAAGTGATTCAATGATGGACTCAGGAGTCAGACCCTAGTTTTGATTCTTGGCTCTACCATTTACTAAGTTTACCTTGGGCAAGTTGCACACCCTCTCTAAGTCCCTGTTTTCTCATCTGTTTTCAACATAAAAATAATCATAGTACCCACTGGATGGAATTAAAAATGTACTAATACAACAAAGAATTACTGAGGACTCCTATGAGCTAGGAACTAGGGATACCACAGGAAATCAAATAGACAATAATTCCTGCCTTCATCTATCTTACATTCCAGTAGGGGAACACTGACAGCAAACAATATGAATAAACAAACTTACATAGTATTTTAGAAAGTAATACATTCAATAGAGAATAAGTGAAACAGGGAGAAGAAATTGAATTAAAAGAGTTTAATTTAGCACAGTGCCTGACAGTTGGTAAGCACCAAATATAGGTTGTCATTTTTCTGTCTCTACTAAACATCTTCCAAAATGCTATTGCTATCCTTTTTCCTTTCCTGTCTTGGAGTTCCCCAAATTTTCTGGTATTCCAGGAAGATGTTGAAGGCAAAACCTACATCAACAGGAAATGTGACTTTTCCAGGCTTTTTGGTAGGTGTATATACCCATGGGCCACTTAAAAACAGAAGAACAAGCAATGGTCTTCATTTTAATTGGCAATGAGGCTTAAAATGCAGATGCCTGGTTGAGGTACCATCCTTATTGTGAGTGAGTTGCTGTAGAAAAATAATTGTCAACAAATCAACACATTTAAAGCTCGTTAGTTGTGCCCTATTTTCAGAATAGGAAGAAAAGGTAAATTAACTATGGCAGTGTCTCATCCAAGCCTAAAGAGAAAGTCTTTTTAGAAACTGATGGGCTGATAAGCTCTCCAGGGTCTATTTGAAGACAACAGTAAGTATTCATTGTGGGTTTTGTTGGGTGAGCACGGTACAGCTGAAAGAGGAGTGACAAGTCTGTGGAGAGCTTCAATGGAAGAGAGGTAGCTTCTGAAATTAAAAGAGCTGTTTCATAATGAACTTCGAGAGAGGCTGTCTTGGAGCCAAGAGACAAAATTCCTTGCAAACATTGACCTTATTCTGTGGGGAATCCAGAGCCATGAGGACCAGAGTGGTGTACTGGAGAACCTTGGCACGGGTTTTGGCTTTTTCACGAAGGAATTCAGCCACGGCTATTATAGTAAAGAAACAAGCAGCCAGAGTAGAAGAACAATAGGCACCTGCCAGAAAACCCTCTCAGAAGTTATTTGGGGGGAAAGGGAATGTTCTGAGAAATGAAACTGATTTGGGATAAGATTATGAACCTACAGGACAAGTTTTGGAAGCAGAAATTTGTGTATTTGTTCAAAAATCAATCTTTGGGTTTTATTGTTATTAGTTGCCATTAAATTGGCTGCAACTCATGGCAACTTTATGTATAACACAACAAAACATTGCCTGGCCCTGTGCCATCTTCATGGAGTTTTATAGTTAGGGTTTTTTGTTTGTTTTTTTTTAATCCTTAAAAAATTATGGAGGCACTTCTGTGTGGCAATAACTCATAAAGACTTCAGTTGAATTCATATCAAATAAAATCCTCCGCACTTGTCTGCTACAAACCATAACGGACTTCACCTTTTTCTTAAAGGACAATTTCCCCAAGTCTTTGTTTCATGACATACATAGGACAAGTGTTAGGTGGCTCCAAGCCTGTGGGTCCAGTGCTAGTAACCACTAGTGTCTTGGTAACTCTGGAGTCTCTGAAAGGTGAAGGTCATTAGAGATCTGACATGAGATGAATTCATCTTCAGAGGCCTGAAGAGATCATAATCATTCCAGTGAAAGCTGCTGAAAGATCCTCAGTCTAACCCAAAAGACCACCACTGGCTAAAAAAAAACAAAATAAGAAATGGGGAAACACTTTGATTTCATTGGACTTTTAATTCAAAGGGCTAGTAAATTTGATTTCTGACTTGAATTTCTCTGCACTTGAACTTGCAAAGCAATTTAATTTGGAGGTTAATTTCTCCCCAGGAATCTGATAATGGGACAATGTTTGTTTTCAATTTGAGGCATCTATATATCCTTGAATTTTATTATTGGAGTATCTTCACGTTGTCCTTTAATCTTACTCTAGTATCTCCAGTGGTCTATATTGGAAAATATGACTAGACATAATTTGGGATGGGAAATAGAATTGGGAATGAATTTTCAGCTTTCGTCACAAAGTGGACTCGGAATTAATTTAAGTAATATACTCTTCTGCCCCAGTTCAGAGTCTTTCAGGGGCAAAATCTACACTGCCCATCAAGGGGTCCCAGAAAGATATTAAAAAAAAAAAACAAAAAACATGGTTAGGAGTAGGGGGATGACTTGGAAGCTAAGAGCAGACTTCCTTTTAGACCACTGTCACCTTCCTAGAGAGAGTGTTCATATTCCTGATCTTTTCCTTCTCCAGGGAAAAATCATGTTAGCATCCCACTCCTGGTTTCTCTCTACTTCCCCACCCCTTTGCTCTTCTCCAGGAAAGCCGGAAAAAGTTACAGTCAATTCTCATTATTTGAAATACAGGTAGTCCCTGACTTACGACGTTCTTTTTTTCGTACACCTTAACATTAATAATATGTACTGTATACAATGTTGCAGCATATAATTTGCTGATGTTATCATTCTGAGATGTTCACTCACAGATATTCACTTTTATGATTTACTGTTCAAAACACTGCCATATAGATTTAGTTTTCTAAACTAATCAGGGGCTTCAATTGCTTGAAAACAAGGACCTAAACACTGATCACTTTGCTAAAGTTGATAGGCAGATTCAAGAAGTATTGAGATGTTACTGCAAAATATATAAAGAAAAAAAGAAAAGGACCATACAAACAACTATTACTAATTTTCTGTCTAGAAACGCCATCCCCATTCCCAGGGATAATCCAGATGATCCAGAGCCCTCCACAATTGGAATTATTACCACAACTGACAAAATGCCAATGTTGTCCAACTCTTCTTCATCGCTGGAGTAAATTTTTATGATTTGTGCATTTTTTATGATGTATGTATGTATTAAAATATATCTGTAAATTTACATGTAATGTTTCTAAACCCCAAAAACAAAGATTTGATTTATAAAGATAGTGATAATAAAAGGCAATAATAAAGAAAATAAAAATTTAAAGAAAAAGATATTTGACTGACGTCAGAACCAACTTACAACAGAGTCCTCAGAATAGAACCCTGTCATAAGTCAGGGACCACCTGTAGTTATGTTCTATAAGTCACTGAGAACACTGAATTAGCAGTAACAGAACCACTTCCCTTGGGGGAAATGCAGGATAGATTCCTGCAAGCCTCTGATCATAGCATTTTTGTCAACCAATCAGTACATAACCTTGTTTTATGTGTGTTTCTGTTTAAAAACATTTTATTTAATATATATTCTTAATTCACTAACATTGAACTCACCTCCAACAGCACTATAATTCATGCCTGAACAAAGCTTCTCTAACACATGTATTTTCTCAGTATGGCACATTACAGCCTTCTTGCACTTAGGAACACTAGACAGCACTTCAGCACCATGCTTAAGAGCCATTTGAAACAGCCAAATCACCAACAAAAACCACAAAAACGCCAAAGATGTTGCACTGAATAGGCAGCAAAAAGGACACTTGTTTACAGTATGAGCTGAAACAAGAAAGCAGCACATTGCCTTGTTCAGTCTCAGCTGGGAATGTGCTATCGGGTGATTCACATTTTTTTGCCTCAAGATGTGGACCCTTTCTCCTTCCCTCTCCACTCAGGCCAGTGGAGGCAATAACCAGGGAGTAAGCCTGCTCTTCAGACTCCAGCTTCCCTCAGCTGTTCCAAAGGTAGGAATTCAGCAAACACATTTTGTTTCCTTTGGTCTTCTTTCTCAAGTTGGTTCAGAATCGTAACAGGGAAGTGGGGTATTATTTATTGGATCCCTCTAGGATCCCCAGCAAACAGCTCACACAGAGCACCTAGTGGAATGGCTGAATGCTCCACTGATATTTGTTGAACAATGAGAACCAAAAAACCAAACCCATGCCGTTGAGTGGATTCTGACTATCTTCCCCTATAAGACAGAGTAGAACTGTCCCATGGGGTTTCCAAGGAGCAGCTGGTGGATTCAAACTGCCCATCTTTTGGTTAGCAGTTCAACACTTAACCACTACAACATCAGGGCTCCGTGATGAGAGCAGAGGCACATCAAACAGAAAGTGGTTTTCAAATCAAAGAAATTCTTGACTAAAGAAATTGATATATGTTTAAAAAAAAAAAAAGTGTCAGTTATGTGGGGTGAGGTAGTTAGCAAGACACATAGATCAAAGAAAAGACTGAAAGTTAAATGTTGACAATGTCCACCGAAGCTCTGTCAGGAGAGAGGAGGCCTTGGTCTATAGGATTTGACAAGCGATATCAGTGTGCAAGACAGCAATTTGCTTCTTACTTTTTTTTAACTAATATAAGAAATTAATGTTTGTTATAGAATTATTGGGAAGCCCACATAATAAAAACAAAAAATCAATAGCCTGAAATCCAACTACTCATAAACAATCATTATTTTGGTATTTTATTTTGGTATATGTCTTTGCACTCTTTATTTTGCAGTTAAATACATAAGATTATATACAGAATTTTTATCAAAATAATATCATACATTCTATTTTTGTCTCTTTCACCTGATATATTGTGACAATCTTCACATATCTATGAATGTAATACCACATCATATTTTAAATAAATGCAGACATTATACATGCTTTAAACCAGTTACCATTGAGATGATTCTGACTCATGGCAACCCTATGTGTGTCAGAGTAAAACTGCACTCCATAGGGTTTTCAATGGCTGATTTTTCTCAAGCAGATCACCAGGACCTTTTTTCTGAAGCACCTCTGGGTGAGTTCAAACTGCTATCTTTTTGGTTAGTGGTCGAGCACTAAACCATTTGCACTACTTAGGGACTCCTGACATAATTTAGATGTATAATAATATAGTTAATCATTTGACATATCTTATTGGCATCACATCGATTCCAAGTCATAGTGACCCTGAAGGACAGAGTAAAATGCCCCATAGGGTTTCCAGGGCTGTAATCTTTACAGAAGCAGACTGCCATTATCTTTCTCCTGCAGAGCAGCTGGTGTGTTCAAACCACTGACATTTCAGTTAGCAGCTGAGTGCTTAACCAGTGCGCCACCAGGGCTCCTATTTGATATATAGTTGTTTCTAATTTTTCTCTCTTAGAACAAAACCACAAAGCACACACTTGTGCATAATCTTTTTGCACGCATGTTTGTGCAGACGATTAACTTTTGCTGAGGGGGAGTGTTACCATGCACCAACAGAGCTTTGGAATTTTCTCAGTAATCATCTAATCATGTGCCAGCATTTTACTCAGCATGTTGGCTACATTGTCTCATTTGATCTTCATAAAATCCCATCAGACACTATTTTCCCAGTTCTACAGAGGAAGGCACAAGCCCAGGTTAGTTAGTTTGTTAGTAGTCACATAGCTAGTAAGAGGAAGAACTGCAGCTGGAATCTGACTTTTCCAAAGCTGCACAGAACCACGCACACGTAACAATCTCACTAGCTACACAGGTTCAGGATGTGCTAAGCTTTTTCCCAGGTAATTCTTTTTGGTGCTACTATAAATTAGATTTGTTTTCCAATTTATTTTCTAGTTAATGATTGTTGCTATGTAGTAAACAATTATTGAAACCTTCTTGAACTTCTCTTATTCCCAATAGCTGGTTACAGTTGATTGTATTAGGTTTTCCAAATAGACATTCATGTTATTGTATCTCCTGTAAATAATAATTTTACTTCATCATTTCCACTTTTCATACCTCTTTCATTTGTTGTTGTCTTCACTTTCATCTGCATGAACTAGGATTTCCAAAACTGCTAAATAGCAAGGATGAAAAGTAGATATTGTTTTATTTCATCGGACCTCCTTTAATCTAGGGTGTCTTTGGCAAGTCTCGGACTGGTGTTTACTTAAGACAGATCTTCCACCCCTTCATGTTAAGGAAGAATACATCTATTCCTAAACACTGTTTGCTTTTAAAACTAGGATGCTAAATTTTATCAAATGTGTTTTAAACAACTATGAAAATGCTGTTTTCCCCTTTAACCTATTAATACCATGAATTATGTTAATAGATTTCCCAACATTGTGCCCTACTTGCCTTCCAAGAATAAATCTACTTAGTCCTGGTGAATTGTTCATTGAATATGCTGCTGGATTTGATTTCCTAATATTTTATTTAAGATCTTTGCTTCATATATAAATGAGAAATTAGTTGGAAGTTTTCTTGTTCTGTGCCATCTTTTTTTAAGTTTTGGTTATCAGGCTTATGCTGTCCTTTTAAAAATAAATAAAATTATTGCAAAGTGTTTATCTTCCTGGACTCTGCAAAGTTGAAATATTGGCACCATTTATCTCTTAAAGAACCGTAACACAGGTGAAACCATCCAGGCTGACACCTTTCTTGGGGCTGGCTCTTTAGACAATCTTTTGATTTACTCTAGGGTTGTTGATCTATTCATATCTTCTTTCTCATTGTGTATCAATTTTGATAATTTTCCAAAAATTATGTATTTGGATGAGACTCTGAAGTTTATTTGCCTAGAATTTTACAGATTATTTTTATATAATTGATTTAATTTGCTTCTAGTTATAATCCTTAATTTTGCATGTGTTTATTTTTTATCTAATTAGAGTACTTAATATTTTAACTATATTATTGTTTTTCACAAAACAAACTCTTGAAAGTAAATATAAATTGTACTCTTTTATTATATTTTAATTTATAAAATTGTCCTTTAATCTTTATTAATCCTTTCCTCCTAGATCTTTGTATTTGTTTGGCTGTTTTCCCCCCTTCATTTATTTCAGCTTGTTCATTTATTTTCCTTCTTCTTATATAAATGTATATAAGAGGCTTAGCCCGAAACTCTGCATGGCCACGCATCCTTTTTTGTTGCTTTGAGATGAATTACAACTTGGCTAAGGATAGAATTTGGGGATATAACCTCTTCCATCAAACTGCTATAATCATGGCTTCACTATCTTCCGGCATGTAATACCACACAGAATTCTGAGGGCCATTCGGATTTTCTGTTTTCTTTTTCAGTGCCTGTTTTTATTGTCAGTTAGTTGATTGTTGTTATTGTTTCAGTGCCACAATGCTTTTAGAATTCTTTCTTCATCCTTGAAATTCAACACTTCCACTTTTAATTAATTTTCCCTTATACCCATGAACCCTTTCCACATGCACTTCATCCATCATTTTTCACAAGATTGGTTATTGTTATTCTGCCCACTCCTCATGTGGAGACAAAAGCTGTTTCCAAGCCTGTCAGACTGGAAGTTAGATCATGAGCACTGGTGAAGTCCCCTGGGTATATGTCATCTGTGGCCGCTCTAGTCATCAGCCAGCTGGCCTGCCCCAGTCAGGATCATGATCTCCTGGCATCTTCCCTCCAGGCTTCAATGGGTGACTGTTGTGTTGGGCTGAGATATGGGAATTAAAGGGGCTACTTGAAGTTTAATTCTCAGTCCAGGTTGAGTAGTGTGTGAGGGACCATATTTTGAACACAAGTTTGCCAGAGCAATTCTAATATTATTACAATTAATTATACTCACATATCATTCCATCTAAAGGGCTCAAATAAGAAAGAAAACAGGAAAAAGACAATCTCAAAGATAATTCTAGACTCAGCCTCATCAGTGAGTTTTTGTTTCTTCAAGATTCTGGGTAACAAGGAGGATACAATTTTTGAATAGCATTTTTCTTATTTCTTTATTCATGTTCATATTATCAGAAGGCAAGGGAAGCATTATAGGACACCAGCTGCATGGTTCTTTGTCCTACATGAGTTTCAATTTTTCTCATGCCACTTGCCCTGTGTTTTCTTCTTTTGGGGGAGATCAGAGGATAGTGTCTGTGTGTGTATGTGGGTGGTTGTATTTAAGCACTAGTGGAAAAAGATAGCATTTTTCATGGAGAAAAAAATTAATGGCCCTTGAATGATAGGGAATTAATACATCTTTCCTAAGCATCTAGTTACTCATGTCACACTCACAGAAGGGAACTAGAAATAAAGGCATTTGGGAATTTAAGGACTAACATAGAATGAAAGCAATTTCAGTGGGAAGACCATCTTATCTGATTGTAAACATATTTAGCATTTTTGCTGATGAGAAATGAGAAAAGACAGCTAAGTCTGATAGCATCAATATTTTTTCAAGGACTAGGTATGCATTACTGGGAATGCAGTGATAGAGACTGGTGACGCCACGTAGAAAAGCCAGTATTTGCAGAACTTAATTAATTAACATTTACTTTGCTACTACTGGAAATTGCTTTAAATACCCCCATTGAATTAATAGTTCATATTTTACCCTACTTAATACCTACCCCCATAAATACCACTGTTTCCTAGAAGAGGGATCCTGGGTAACTTCAAGGACACATAAGTTAACAGGTGTGGAATAAGGGGATCAAGACATCTCCTAAAATATTGTATATTGCTGTGAAACAATGGAGAAACATGAAAAACTTTCTGAGGGTAAAAAGCCATTATGAGAACCTGGAGGCTGAAAACAAGGCTGAGCTTTATTGAGCCCTTATCCTGTGCAGGCCGGTACATTCCATATGCACTGGTATTTCATATGGATCTCATTGACACTCCCTATTAATCCTGAGTGGGTATTATGGTGGTGCAGTGGTTAGGAGCTCAGCTGTTAACCAAAAGGCCAGTAGTTTGAATCCACCAGCTACTCCTTGGAAACCATATGGGGCAGTTCTACTCTGTCCTATAGGGTCACTGTGAATCAGAATAGACTCGACGACAACGGGTTTTATTACAGAGGTGGAAACTGGGACTCAGAGAAGCTATATACAGCCACGTAGTAAATAACAGAGGTCTTCTTCTCTTCAAAATATGTTGAAGGTAGTTTCTTGCTTAGGCTAAACAAAAATATTATAACCTCAGATTCAAGGGTTTAATTACCAGAATTATTGAGATTCAAATTGCAAGATTAAACTACATGACTCATGAATCTATTTCCTAGATCAAGTGTTGGCAATATATTAATTCAGTAATTATTTTTTTAAAAAAAAAAAACCCTTGAAACTCATAACATCATAATATTCCATAATTATAACTAGCATTAAACACACACACACACATTCCTGCATTGTATTAATTACAATTACAATTGTATAATTACAACACTACAAAATAATTACAAGTCACAACACATGATTTAAAGTTATAAAAAAGTGAATTGAGGCACTCAGATGTTCATAACGAGCTCTACGTTCTGGTCTTGTATATCCAATGTGCATGCTTTGTCTAGAGTTTGGGCTTTATCATCTGTGACTACCATCATATGAAACAAATGGAAATCAGATGAAACTAATACATGCCAACGACCATATGAATGACCTCGAACATGGATCCTCCAGCCCACCTGCTTTTCTGCCACGCTTCCTGGAAGTTTCCCCAGGGCATGCTTTGTTAGCGGTCAGCCAGGAATTTGCAGGTTATACTCTAGTTTTGGGTCTCATTTCTTCCCTGTTTCTTGTACTACCAGAATGTCTCCTTAAAATCTGTAGTTTCATTCCTCTAGCCTTTAAGCACATTTATCCCATAAGGCTGTGGAGAAAACCCACCACCGTTTTCCACAACCAGAGCCATGGAGAAGCGGCAGTGGCCTTGGCCAAGGAAGCAATAATCAATAATTCTTAGCCCTTTCTGTTCTTTCTGTCACATGTCTTTGTTTTTGTTTTCATTATTTTATTATATATGGAGTGCTAGTGGCAGAGTGGTTAAGAGCTCGGCTGCTAACCAAAAGGATGGCAGTTCAAACCTACCAGCCACTCCATGAGAGAAAGATGTGGTGGTCTGCTTTCATAAAGATTACAGCCTTAGAAACCCTATGGGGCAGTTCTACTCTGTCCTCTAGGGTCGCTATGAGTCAGAATTGACTCACTGGCAATGGGTTTATATATATATATGTATATATATATATATATATATAAAATTCCCCTGCAGCTTCTCTTTGTCTTTGGATGCTTTCCAACATTTTCTTTTTATTTTATCCAATTTTCATAATTGTTATCTGCTGGTGGTTTACACAACCACTTCAGTCTTTTACTATTAACGGAAGTGATCCCCAAAACTTGGTTTCAAACGTTTACTTTTGATTCAAGTGTGTTACTTTTAGATATCACAAGAGATTGAAGCACCTAAAATTGTTTATATTTAGTGATTGGAGATATTTCAAGAAGTTAGCAATCAGGACTTTTTCTATTCAGAATGTTAAGATATACTGTGTAACTCCAAGAATTAAGAATACAGAGCCAAAACAAGACCCATACCTCACACCATGCGCAAAAACTAACTCAAAATGGATCAAAGACCTAAATATAAAATCTAAAACAATAAAGATCGTGGGAAAAAAAAACAGGGACAACGCTAGGAGGCCTAATACATGACATAAACAGAATATGAAACATAACAATGCACAAACACCAGAAAAGAAGCTAGATAACTGGGAGCTCCTAAAAGTTAAACACTTATGTTCATCAAAAGACTTCACCAAAAGAGTAAAAAGACAACCTACAGACTGGGAAAAAGTTTTTGGCTACAATATATCTGATCAGGGTCTAATCTCTAAAATCTACAAGATACTGCACAATTTCAACCACAAAAAGACAAATAACCCAATTAAAAAATGGGCAAAGGCATTAGAGAAATGCAGATCAAAACTACAATGAGATATCATCTCACCCCAACAAGGCTAGCATTAATCCAAAAACACAAAACAATAAATGCTGGAGAGGTTGTGGAGAGACGGGAACACTTATACACTGTTGATGGGAATGTAAAATGGTACAAACACTTGGGAAACTGATTTGGCGCTTCCTTAAAAAGCTAGAAATAGAAGTACCATAGGATCCAGCTATGCCATTCCTTGGAATATATCCTAGAGAAATAGAGCCGTCACACAAATAGATATATGCACACCCATGTTCATTGCAGCACTGTTTACAATAGCAAAAGTGTGGAAACAACCTAGGTGCCCATCAACTGACGAATGGATGAACAAATTATGGCATAGCCACACAATGGAATTCTACGTAACGATGAACAACGATGAAGCAGTGAAACATAACATGGAGGAATCTGGAGGGCATTAGGCTGAGTGAATTTAGTCGGGCACAGAAGGACAAATATTGTATAAGACCACTATTATAAGAACTCAAGAAAAGGTTTAAACACAGAAGAAAACATTCTTTGATGGTTACGAGGGCGGGGAGGGAGGGTAAGTGTTACTTACTAACTAGATAGTAGATAAGAATTATCTTAGGTGAAGGAAAGGACCACACACTACAGGGGAAGTCAGCACAACTGACTTAATTAATTCCACACTCATTTGGGTTGTTGGAAGAATTTAGTTCCTTGAAGTTGCAGGACTGAGGTCCCTGTTTCCTTGCTGATTATCAGTCAGGGGCCACTCTCAGCTCCTTAACACCACCTACAA
>NW_004443969.1:5065315-5081874 GCF_000243295.1 Trichechus manatus latirostris
AGAATTTAGTTCCTTGAAGTTGCAGGACTGAGGTCCCTGTTTCCTTGCTGATTATCAGTCAGGGGCCACTCTCAGCTCCTTAACACCACCTACAATCCTTCTTCCATGGCCTCCTCTATCTTCAAGCCACCAATAGTTCATCAAATTCCAATGCTTCAAATCTCTGACTTCCTCTTTTGCCACCCAGCCAGAGAAAACTCTCTGCTTTTGAAGGAGTTCATGAGATTAGATCAGGCCCAGCTGGATAATCTCCCTATCTTATGGACAATTTTGCCATATAACATTATATAATCATGATAGTAATATCTCATTATATCACAGGTTCTGGAAATTAAAGCATGGAATCTTGGGGTCCATCTTTAGAATTCTGTCTATTACAGCATGCATCATCAAAACATCTCTTTTACTAGACCATATTGCCACAAAAGCACTTTGGGGTCACCAGGAGAACATGGGAAATCATCTCAGATTACCCATTTTGGGTCTTTACCTGACAATTTCAATTGCTCATCAACAGCTAGTGAATCCAATAAGACAAGCTCCATCCCACTGAAAAAATTATACACACTTACCTATTTTTTGACACCTATAGGGAAAGAGGAAACCCTGGTGGCGTAGTCATTAAGAGCTGTGGCTGCTACCAAAACGTCAGTAGTTTGAATCCACCAGGTGCTTCTTGGAAATCGTATGGGGCAGTTCTACACTGTCCTATACGGTTGCTATAAGTCGGAATGACTCGACGGCAACAGGTTTGGTTTTGGTTTGGTTTATAGAGAACGAGGCTGGGAAATTTTAGAATAGAGGAGTCCCTGGATGGGGCAAATGGTTAAGTGCTCGACTACAACCCAGAAGTTTGGCCATTCAAACTCACCCAGAGATGCCTCGGAAGATAGGCCTGGTGATCTGCTTCTGAAAGGTCACAGCTTTGAAAACCCTGTAACACATTTCTACATGGCACACATGGGATCACCGTGAATCATAATCAACTGGAGGGCAACTATATATATAATATATAATAATATATAATAATAACTCTTCTGTACTTCCTGCTAGTATTCATGGGTAGGTACTCACACATTGCATTTGGGGAGCTGTAGCATGTAATTTGCACTCGAAACTGTGGAGCAAAGCAACCGATTTACACATGGAAAGTGGTTTATGTTCCATGCTCACTGCAGTTTCATTTATAACAATGAAAAAAATGTTTAACAACAATGGAGTGCCAAGTAAATTATAGCACATCTGTGAGATGCAGTCATTTATTCATTCTAAAGAATATTTATTTTTGACCTACCATGTGCCAGAAACCATTAGGTACTAGGGCCACCACAAGTCTACATATCTGCAAAAGAGACATGGTTCTTATTTTTATGGAATTTATATTCTAGTTGGGGAGGAGAGACGTTAATCAAATGATCACACAAACTAATATAAAATTGCAACCTCTGAAGGGTGCAGCCATTTAAAATGATTGTTTTAATTTAACAGCTGTCACAAAAAAAAAAAGAGATACCTGCCTATGATCTGTTGTTAAGATAAACAAGGATCTGTAATTGTAGTCAAAGGAAGATACCAATAAAATAATGTGACTTTTCAAAGATAAAAGACTGGAAGGAAATATACCAAATGTTAATAGTGCTTGTTTATAATTTCTTCTTTATATATTTATATGTAGTTCCCAAATTCTGTAATTTGCACATTTTACTTTCATAAATAGAACAATGAAACTCTTACAAAAAAAAGAAAATCGCTTTCCATTCTACCACCCCCATGGTCAGATGCATAAAGTTTGCATGGTCTGGGCCAGATTTTCACATTTTCTTTGTTTGAATTTTATGATTTAAGATGAACTAATTGAAAGCATACAAATAAATGTGAAACTACCTGCTTATTACTTGCCAAATTCCCACTCTTCACATAGACTGGCAGATGTTGCTCACTATATGTCATGGACTGAATTGTATCCCCCAAAAATATCTGTCAGTTTGGTTAGGTTATGATTCTCAGTATTGTGTGATTGTCCACCATTTTGTCATCTGATGTGATTTTCCTATGTGCTGTAAATCCAATCTCTATGCTGTTAATGAGATGGGATTGGCAGCAGTTATGTAGACTCAATCTACAAGAGTAATCTACAATTTAAGCCAATCTCTTTTGAGACATAAAAGAGAGAAGCCAGCAGAGAGATGGGGGATCTCATACCACCAAGAAAGCTGCACTGGGAGCAGAGAGTGTCCTTTGGACCCCTTTAGACTCAGGGTTCCTGTTCAGAGAAGCTCCTAGACAGAAGGAAAATTGATGACAAGGACCTTCCTCCAGAGCCTATAGAGGGAGAAAGCCTTCCCCTGGAGCTGGCACCCTGAATTTGGACTTCTGGCCTACTAGACTGTGAGAGAATAAATTTCTCTTTGTTTAAGCCATCCACTTGTGGTATTTCTGTTACAGCACTAGATGACTAAAACACTATACCAAAAGCTTAAAAAAAAAAAGTCAGCAATAATTAATCCTATAACATATCAGCGTTACTGCTGCTCCACTCACCCCCATGCCCTCCCTCCTCAGCTAAAACCAGCATCCTCCCCCTACTTATCATAATATCACTGCTAACAGAGAACTCGCTCTGTGAGTGCACTATGCTGAATCTTTACACACATTGTCTCCAATCTTTACAACAAGACCACACAGTAAGTATTACTATCCTCATTTGACAGAGGAGGTATCATTGCCAGTATCACTTAAAGGACATTAAAGGCCAAGGGAAGCAGTTGAACCGAGCTCTGTATGACTCCCAGGATTATGCTATTTTGTGGTAGGCAGTTGGCCCACAAAATTCCTGCATTTCCCTGATGTCCATGCTCTCTATAACCTCTTCCCTTGAGTATGGGGTTGTGAATATGATGGATATGAAGGATATTACTCCCATGTTTATGTTACACTATACAGCACAAGAAAATTTGTAGATGTAATTAAGCTTTGACTTTAAATTAAACAAAAGGGAGATTATCCTGGGTGAGCTCGACCCAATCAGGTGATCCTTTTAAAAGAGGGACTGGAGCCCTCCCTGAGGTCAGAGAATCACCTACTGGCTGTAAAAGAGCAGTCCGACTCGGGTCCTAGAGTCCACAGGGACCTGAGGTCTACCAACAACCAGTGAGCTTGGACGAGGACGCTGACTCTAAGATGAGCTTGCAGCCCTGGTCAACCCCTTGGTTTAAACCCCGAGCAGAGGCCCCAGCTAACTTGTGTCCAGACTCTTGACACACAAAGTAGTAAACAGTCCTTGTTATGGGTTAAATTGTGACCCCTAAAAAGATATGTTGAAGTCCTAACTCCTGGTATCTGTGAACATGATCTTGTTTGGAAATAGGGTCTTTAAAGATGTTGTCAATTAACACGAAGTCTTACTGGAGTAAGGTGGCACCTAATCCAATCTGAGTGGTGTCCTTGTAAGAAGAGAAGAGACCCAGACACAGGCAAAGGACAGATGGCCACGTGAAAACAGAAGCAGAGACTGTAGTGATGCATCTACTTGCCAAGGAACCCCAAAGACTGCCAGGAATGACGGGAAGCTGAAGGAGGCAAAGGAAGATCTTTCCCTAGCTCCTCCAGAGAGCAAGCGTATGGCCCTGCTGACACCTCGATTTTGGACTTCTAGCCTCCAGAACTGTGAGAGGATGGATAAATTTCTGTTTAAGTCAAATTGTGGTCGTTTGTTATGGAATCCCTAGGAACCTAACTCAGTCCCCCTTCCCTGGGGAGACCCCTTAAACCCCTAGGGTTACATGTACTAGAATGCAAACCTTTCCCAGAAGCAGCCAAGACCTAGCTGCATATGGATGCTTAAATGGGACAGCTCCCAGCCAGCCTTCTACAAGGCAGCAGCTAAGTATTTTTGATTGACTCATGTAAAATCCTTGTCAGTGGGGCTGTTAACACAGCCTAGCAAAATGTGCAAGTTTAAGTTAAGTATACATACACAACAAATCCACAAATAGTATGCAATGTAACTTCAATGATGGGTCATAACAGAGAGAAAGAAAGATAACATTTCAACTGAGCCTTGGTATGGGCTGAGGAGGCTGCATGGGGAGGACAGATACGAAGGCTGGGGTGCTCTAAATGGCAGCAGCTTCAAAGGAGAAGGCTTTTACATTTATGGGGATTCGATTATCCAGAGAGATAAGATAGGAACTGGTAAGGGAAATCAAAGAGAAAGAAAACCCTAGAGATAGAGAAATCAGATTATTTGGAAAAAGAAGATCATTCAGCCAGTTATTTTCTGGTAAAAATAAAATCCTCAAAGTGAAGATTTCCAAGTTGGTGTTATTTGAATCCTTCATAACAAAGATAAAGAATTTGAAAAACAATTGTTCTGAACAATCTCTCTGGTATTTTAAATTAAAGGTAAACTCTATTTTAAAAAAATTAAATAAATATCCTAAAGCATTGATTCAAGACATAGAAGAATGATATTACAAATGCAAGAATTGTTCTGGGAAAAGCCTGTAAACTGATGCTATTACTTAATGCAGACCAGATTTTATCCTTTAAAAAATAATATACCATTCTCAAGCCATTTACAGTTGAGTACGTTGACACTGCACTTTCCCCTCAGGAATTCCAATCCATTATCTTAACAATTGTGAATAAACCTAAAGGTAGTGATGAAACAAATAACAAGGTGCTGGGAGATGCTTCCCTTTCCTTTTAACTGATTGAGCAATATCACATTCTCCCAGCCTATGAGCGTCATAGCCACACACACACACACACACAGACACACATGTGCGCGCACACACACATCCCAATAGCCAAAAATGAACAGAGGAATAGTCTTGGTCATTCAGTCCACAACCTGCTCAGGCCAAAATGTTTATATAAAGAGAGAAGGAGAGAAAAAGAGAGGGAGAGGGAGACAGAACCTCATAATTGGAGTAAAGGTAATTTTGGGGGGATTCCCTGGCTGGCATGGGACTCAGGTTGTAGTCGTTTAAAGACAGATCCTGTGTCACATGGGGTGATTAAAAATGACAGCTGCCAAGCAACTAATAAAAATCAGTTGCTGTTAAGTTGATTCCAACTCATAGCAACCCTACAGGACAGAGTAGAACTGCACTACCAGGTTTCCAAGGAGCAGCTGGTGGATTAGAACTGCCGACCTTTTGGTTAGCAGCCGAGCTCTTAATCACTGTGCCACCAGGGCTCCCAGCTACAGATAAGGGCTCTTCCTATTTAGAGAAACTGTTCTCCACTGCCTAGTGGGGAAATAAACCTTAAAGTAACCGAGTCCATTCTTCATTTCATTTTCCCAGCGCACACCTTGTTCATAGCTGACTCAATCTATAAATGTAAGTCTTCTAGCCTCTAACTCAGGGGAAGAAAGTGGGTAAGCCAAGGAATTAGGCAGGTCCAATTCAACACCCAGAAAATAAACAGGGCCCTGCTATGTAGTGGTGACGAGATAGCAGCTGGGTTATAACCAAGAGCCCAAGCAGCCATTGTTGAACAGGACCAAACCAATCAAAGCTTGACCTTGAGGAGCAGAGAGAGCCAGAAGACAGATGATCCGGCCCAGAGAGATGAGTTTTGTTCTCTGTAAAATGAGAAGAGGTTATATAATACCTTGTATTTCTCTGGTTCTCCACTTTACAAGTCACGTTAACAAACAGGTTCTCATTTGATCCTCACGACCTCGTTGGTGAGAAAGAGACAGTCTCAAAAGCCCAGATGACTTCAAAGGATGCTACCAAGCTCTACCATTTTATCATTTCACAAGATTAGAGCCTTCATCTTTGTTCCTGAACTCAAGTTTGTTTTCAATATTCCCGGTCACCAGCCAGTGAAGTTTGATTATCAAAACTGGTAGTGTTAGGACAAAAAAAAAAAAAAAATTAAAATTCCAGGGTAACAATCTAGCAAGTATATAAGATGTGACTCTACAGTGAGAACCTGATAATATTTTTAAACGCATATGGCTGACTGACCAGACCAGACCCATTGCCATCAAGTTGATTCCGACTAATAGCGACCCTATAGGACAGAGCAGAACTGCCCTATAGGGTTTCTAAGGCTGCAAATCTTTACGGAGCAGACTGCCACATTTTTCTCCCATTAAGCAGCTGGTGGGTTCGAATTGCCAACTTTTGTATTAGCAGCCAAGTGCATGACCACCGTGTCACTAGGACTTCTTGCTGAGTAGCAGAGACCTGACCTGTTCTCAAAGTAGTTGCTTATTCTAAGAGCCTTCATGGTTTCTGATATTTTTGGAGTCTTTTTATTGGATGTATGTCCAGCATTGGTTCAAGTGCTTCACCAGAAAATCAAGCTTCCTTCTTTACAGTTATACTTTGTATTAAACCAAAGGTATCATTACTAATTACACAGGTTGTCCTCTTAAGTGATTGACAAGGCTTCTTTAGGGTAAGTTTGGCTATTTCAAAACATCTCATCCTTCAGAAAGGAAAGATTTGCCACTTCTGAGGATATCCAAAAGACTATGATGCTTTTGAAACACCCCTTACACCCCCAAGACTGGAGGGTCCCCAAATGGAAGAATGATGTCTTATTTCTATTGTATCTACAGGGCTTGGCACAGTGGCTGTTACGTATGCCAACACCCAGGGCCACCTTCATGAGCATGTCAGCTGTGCAGTCACACTGGGCCCCCTGCTCAGAAGGACCCAGTGCGGGATTGAATGCTCTGCTGTCCTTACCTGAAAATCGTTAATAATTTAACAAAGGGGTCTATGTTTTCATTTTTAACGGGGCCCCACAAATCGGGTAGCAATTCTCATCCAATATCTTTTTGTTAAACACAGTTGGACTGTTAAGGTTCTGGAGTCTTTCTATTTGTAGAATATAGAAAGCATGGTGGAGAAGAAAGATAAAAACCCTGGTTTTGAATAATGTCCCAGTATTTACTAATTTTCTGGTCTTGGGTGATTTAAATAATCCTCCATATGTACATTGTTGTTAGCTGTCATCCTGTCAGCCCCCAAGTCATGGCAACTCCATGTTCAATGGGATTGGACAGTTGTGATCCCTAAAGTTTCTATTGGTTGATTCTCAGAAGTCAATCACCAGGCCTTTTTTCCTAGTCTGTCTTAGTCTGGAAGCTCTGCTGAAACCTGTTCAGCATCATAGGAACACACAAACCACCACTGACAGATGAGTGTAGCTGTGCTTGAGGTATACATTACCTAGTTTGCAAGGTTTTAAGGATTAGAAATAATGTATATAAAGCAACTGACACAAACTTGTGCTCAAAATTGGATATTTTAATAATTATCATTATTTTTGAAATTGTATAGGGGTTGAGATTATCAGATACATATATAAAAATAAGTACACAGAAGAAGTGTCTGGTAATATTCCATCAAAAACAACAAGGAAAAGTTGGCCACAATATTTATAATCTCAGAAGCCACTATTACAAAGCACAGCCTTTTAGTAAAAAAAATCTGCTCTGTGCATTTATAACATTGTTGTAGAGTTCAAGTAAGATCAGGGAGATAAAAGTGTTTCAAAACTGAAAAGCATTAAATACAAATACACCATTGTATCTAAGTTAAATCATACTTTAATTACCATTGTATTGTGTTGTTCAATTAATACATACTTTTTAAAAGCTTTATACTGTACAATTGTTATTTCTAGTGTATTACTAATTATAGTTGTGATCATTTCTTTAAAACGTTGACTATCAGACCCTTGTTTGTGAAACAAACCACTTATAACAGCTGTAATGAAAGAAATAAAGCATGTTTTCTTAGCACAGAATTTCACCTTAAGAAGTTACCATTTTTGTTGGGCAAATACTTTGAAAAACCATTTAAGGTGTGAGGTAAAAAGAAACCACACTCCGTTATCTGCCCACCTTCCTGGCAATGGGCCATGCTTGAGGAGCAATTGATAGTGGCAGTTCTGCTAACTGTCTAGTTTTAGTTTTTGCTGAGTGGTATAGGTAAGCTGACCATGGTAGCTAAATTTCTTGACGCAAAAGAGGATTTCTTAGAGTCTCTGGTAGTAGCACTCTGGGAAGAGAAACTCTGGAGGAGAGAAGAGTGAGCTAACAAGGAATTCTGTAAGTCAGCCATCCTGTGAATACTCTTCCCCATCTCACAACCGAGTCTTCAGTAAAATGCCCGTATCTCATTAATTGTTGATTTAAATTTGTTTGGGGAAATGCAGCAAAGATGTGTGAAGGGCAACAGCTGAGGCAATGGGAGGTCTAGCATGTCCAGCATCCTGAATAGAGAACATTATATGATTCTCATGGGAACTCCAGAACAGTTATTATACTGGTTTTTATAAGTATGTAATCAGATGTTTTCTCAATGAAATGGATTCACACAATAGCAAGAACACTGGACTCAAACCTACCAACGATTAAGACAGTGCAGGATCGGGTAACTTTTCATAAGGTCCGTGTGAGTTGGAGCCAATTAGACAGCAAGTAAGGACAACAATCAGATGTTATAATACTACTGCTGGTTATAATGCTAGATTTAATAAAAATGTAATCAGATGCAAATACAAGAACTATCATATTGAAAATAACAACAATAATAAAAACGTCATTAATATGCCTTTTTCAATAGCATTTTTGTGCAAAAATCTTTCCCCTTAACGGCCAGAAGGGAAAACAGAGAAGTGTGGAAACCAGAAAAATAAAATTCAGTAAATGAACTAAATGCTGTCAGCTGTGCTTAGCAACCATACCCACCTCCTTCTACGTTCTGTCCTAAACCAATCACAAGGACTAGAAGGCTAAAATCTACTTTTCCTAGACCCCCTGAGATCTAGGAGTGTGGAAGCAATTTAGGCTCTGTGCGTGAGATAAGGTCATGTGAGGTTTGGAAGGGAATTGGAGGTGGAGGCATTCTTTAGAGGCTGCCACAGCAAACAAGCAAGCAGTGACTGAACATCATGGTCCACTTTTTGTCACCTGCTGTGTCATGGGGGCAGCAGCCATGGCTGCAATAGAAGCAACAGTTTCCTGACCTCCAGATCACAGCTACCACCATGGCCCCAGGATTGCTGCTTCTAAGTCCATTTGAACACATTTGTAAGCACTTAATTTCCTATATTTCATCTCTGCCACCTGAAGAGATGGCCTATCCTGCACTTAATCTGCACCAATATAATGTCATATTATATTATTGAAATAATCTGATATTATTAGATCAACCGTTTCAATAGATTTAAACAGTCACTGGTTTAATTTGTAATACACATGATCTCTCTCCAAACTGTTCTGTAAAGAAAAGAAAGGCAACTTTCTTTTTACACTCCTAATTTATTCAATTCTATTAATATTTATAAAACCCCCACTAGGCAATGACACTACTTATTCAATTTATGAAAAACTTTACCACCATGGGGTATGCAAGCCCACATTTTATAACATTCAACCACCATCAATAAAACAGAGCAGCAGCCATTAAAACAGTCAAATTGAATAGAATTTCTTTAGAAAGCAGCCTAAATGAGCCGAATCAAACCCACCAGTGACTCTGTGGGAGAAAAGATCTGGCAATCTGCTTCCTCTGAAACCCTATGGGGCAGTTCTACTTTCTCAGATAAGGTCCCTATGAGTTGGAATTGACTCAACGGCACACACCAACAACTGTGGCCTAAAGGTCAGCAAGTGGGCATCTTATCAAAGCAGGAAGGCAGGTCGATTTCTGTACCCACCATTAAGTTCGGCTTGCTCACTGCTTCTTCCACTCCCTTGTTCCAATCATTTTTCTCTTTTGAGAAATGTCTACCCCACCTCCAGCCACCTGATGACATTTCTAAAATCCTTAAAAGGCCGGATGAAATCTTACCTCCTCCAAGGAGATTTCTCTGACCCACTGTCTTAATTACCAAGTGCTGCTAAACAGAAACATCACAAGTGCACCGCTTTAAAGAATAGAAACTTATTTTCTCACAGTTCTAGAGGCTAAAAGTCCAAATAAGTATGTTGACCATGTGGATTCTTTCTGTGAGCTTCTGTCCTAGTCTCTGGTGGCTGTTGGCAATCCATGGTGTTCCTTTGCTTGTAGATGCATCTTCTCATGGCATCTGTCTTCCCTGTCTGTCTCTGGGTCCAGTCTGCTATTTTATAAGACACCACTCAGAAGGGATTAGGTTTAGGACCCACTCTCCAACAGTCTGACCTCATTAACAGAACAAAAGAAAATCCCTATCCAAACAGGGTCATGTTTACAGGTACAAGGGTTAGACTTCAATGCATATTTTGGAGAGGGGGGCACAATTCATTCTATAACACCCACTAACCATGATTTTCCTTTCATCTGTCTTTCTATACTTCTCATGCCTATTCTATATCCCATTCTTTCTGATATGGCACTTTTATTCCTATTGATTTCTTTATGGACATACAAGCACACTGTAGTTTCCTGAAATCTACCCAGACTGTACACTCAAGATGTTAAGGACTGGAGTTTGCTGGTTGGTTGGTTGGCTGGTTTTGTCATCACTTTATCTCCAGTTTCTGGCAGAGTACGTGATACGTGGTTGTTGTTGTTGTTAGTTCCTGTCGGATTGGCTTCAACTCATAGTGACCTTATGTATAACAGAACGAAACGTTACCTGGTCCTGCTCCATCTTCATGATCACTGGTATGTTTGAGTCCATTGTTGTGACCGTTGTGTCAATCCATCTCATTGAGGGTTTCCCTCATTTTCACTGACCCACTACTTTACCAGACATGATATCCTTTTCTAAAAATTAGTCTTTTCTGATGAGGTATCCAAAGTATGCGAGCTGAAGTCTCACCATCCTCACTTCTAAGGAGCATTCTGATTGTATTTCTTCTAAGACTGATTAGTTTGTTCTTCTGGAAGTTCACAGTACATTCAATATACTTTGACAACAACACAATTTGAGTGCATCAATAC
Organism: Trichechus manatus latirostris; assembly: GCF_000243295.1. NCBI lineage: Eukaryota > Metazoa > Chordata > Mammalia > Sirenia > Trichechidae > Trichechus > Trichechus manatus. The sequence continues at coordinate 5,076,223 of NW_004443969.1, forward strand.
TTCTGTCTTCCGTTTTCATTGTTCAACTTTTATATGCACATGAGTCAAATGAAAAGACCATGACTTAAGGGTCAGGTGCACCTTCATCATCAAAGTGATCAGTGGTATACTCTCAATAAATATTTGCTGAACAAATAGGTTGTGTCATAAACAGGTATTTGTCCACCAAAAATCCACGTTCCCCTCCCAGAGTGTAGAGTTTTTGCTGGGATTAATTTGCCAGGCCCCTTGCATCCAAGGTGGCCACATGTCTAGTTCTTACCAATAGAACATAAGCAGAAGTGATGTGTGTCCCTTCTGGGCTACAGTATTAGAAGCAGATCTCTTTCTCTTCCAATGACTAGAAACAAAGAGATCCAAGGTCCCAGGTGGTTAGGAAGCCACAAGATGAAAGAAGCCTAGACTTCCAAATGACCATGTGGAAGAAAGCTGCTTGTCCATTGGGAAAGCCCATACTGGACACTTACATAAGTGAGAAATAAAAATCTATTCTATTATCCACACAAGAACCATACATGACTGTTTATAGAAGTTTTATTCATAATAGCTAAAAACTAGACTCCATAGATAGCTATCCTGGATGGAGATGTGTCCTCCAAAAATATGTGTCAACTTGGCTAGGCTGGGATTTCCAGTATTGTGTGATTGTCCTCCATCTTGCGATTTGATGTAATTTTCCTATGTGTTGTAAATCCTAATCTCTGTCTGTGGTTAATGAGGCAAGATTAGTTTATGTTAAAGAGGATTAAGGTGGGATGCAACACCCTTGCTCAGGTCACAGCCCTGAGCTGATGTAAGGGGAGTTTCCCCGGGGTGTGGCCTGCATCACCTTTTATCTTACAAGATATAAAAGGAGAGAGAAGCAAGCAAGGATAGAGGAACCTCATACCACCAAGAAAGAAGTGCCAAGAGTGGAATGTATCCTTTGGACCTGGGGTCTCTGAGCTGAGAAACTCCTAGACCCAGGGGAAGACTGATAACAAGGACCTTTCCCCAGAACCAAAAGAGAAAGAAAGCCTTCCCCTGGAGCTCACACCCTGAATTCGGACTTCTAGCCTCCTAGACCGTGAGAGAGTAAATTTGTTTGTTAAAGCCATTCATTTGTGGTATTTCTGTTGTAGCAGCACTAGATAACTGAGACAACATCAGAATGTCCATTAACTAGTAAATGAATAAACATATTGTGGCACATCCATACAATGGAATACTATTCAGCAATAAAAAAGAAGGTACTACTGATATATGAAACAACATGCATGAATCTCAAAAAGCATTATGATAAGTAAAAGAAGGTAGACCAAAAAAACTACATACTGTATGATTCTATTAATATAACACTCTGGACAAGGAAAAAACATAGAAACAGAAATAAGATCACTAGTTGTCAGGTGTTGGTAGTGGAGAGAGGAGATTAACTCCAAAGGGAACGTTTTCAGGGTGATTGAAATGTTCTGTATCTTGATTGTGATGGTGCTTACATGACTATAAATGTTTGTCAAAACTCATTGAACTGTATAATTTAAAAAAGTGAATTTTACTCTATAAGATAAAACCAGGAACATTCCTTAGAAGCAAGGATGACAAAACTACATCTTGCTTACTTTGGGCACATCAACAGGAAAGACCAAGTGCTAAAAAAGAACATCATGTTTGGTAAAGTAGAGGGTTAGCAAAGACAAGAAAAACCCCCAGTGAGATTAATTAACACATTAACCACAACAACGGGCTCAAATATATCAAACATCATGAAGATGGCACAGGACCAGGCAACTTTTTTTTCTGTTATCCATAAGTTCACCATGAGTTGAATCTGGCTCAACAGCAACTAACAGCAACAATAACTGTGTTAAGTCATTGGAATCTTGGAGTTTATTTGGTACTTAGCCAAATATACTGGTGTTATCCTAGCTAGTACATGAATCCAGGGAAAATAAAGTCAGACACCATATCATAGGCTACTTCTGCATGCTCCAAGAAACCCTGAATGTTGCTGAGCTTATAATAAGTGCTCAGGAAAAATGTGTTCAAGTAAATTTGATTCCTCTCCCACAATTTTTACATTCTGTAGTTATCCTACAATCATTTGTATATTCCTTCATCCATTTCTTCCTATCACTGCACACCATAAAACAAAAGCTGCCAGGCCTCGAACTCTGCAAACACATTTTTCAAATACTTTACGTGCAAGCAATCAGGCATTGGACTGTTTTATTCATTAGGTGATTTTTCTTTCTAGCTACTGGAGCCACTTAAACATTTAATATCTATAAAACTGCATTAATTTTTTAAGAACACAAATGGGGATTCCATTGCACTGAATGTGGAAGCACTTGGTGTCATAGCAACATGTCTCACTGAGCCTTTCAGAATTCACTCACTGAGGGTAATGCTCAAATACTCTGACCCTCTTGGAAACCTTTCTTAATCAGAGATTTAGAATCCTAGGCTTCCAACACTCACTATGCTTCAACCTTGAAGCCATCCCTTTCTGATTTGAGAGGAATTAAATACCCCTAAGATTTTACTGGCATCGCTAAGTGGTGTGAATTGTTCACACACTTGCTGCTAACCAAAAAGTTGGATGTTCGAGTCCACTCAGAGGTGCCTTAGATGAAAGTCCCAGCAATATAATTCCAAAAGATCATCCACTGAAAATCTGTGGAGCACAGTTCTACTTTGACACACATGGGGTCTCCATCAGTCAGAATCAACTCAACAGCAACTCGGTTTTACTGAGAATATTTAATTGAATCTATTTCCCAAAGTTAATAAGAAAAAATTAAAGTGCACAGGAAAATAAAGAATTTAAGAGAAGCACATCCTCTATTTATTATGATGTTCTAGGAAGTATTTTCCAAATGTGCAATGTTCAAATATTCAAGCAGTTTTGAGAGGGCATGATAAAGGCTTTGGAATCAGCCAAGTGTGCACTGGAATCTCAACTCATGTACTTCTTAGTTCTGAGACATGGGCATGTAGTTTAAGCTCTCTGAGCCTCAGTTTCCTCATCTATAAAAATGATATAATAAAGCAACTGACAAGTGGTTAGGGATTATACATATTATCCCCCCTGGAAGCTTCAGCATTGATAAACAAGACCCAGGGAAGCACAATTCTTGACCTAAGGAAAGAATTTTTATAGGAAGAATATTAGGGTTCAGAAAAGGAGTAATAATTTTCTGTCAAGGATGATGAAAAATGTGGAAATGAATAATGGTGATTGTTGCACAACATGGTGAACATAGTAATGTCGCTCAACTATACCTGAAAAACTGGATTGAAATGACAGATGTTTTGTTATATATATTTCACCCCAATAAAAATTAAACAACAACAGCAAAACATTAGGCCAATCTTGCATCTCAGAGTTAAGAATGATCCAGAAGTAAAACCACTTTCAAATTTGAAACAACTTGTTGTGAGATAAGGAGAGACCAAAAAAAAAAAAAAAAACCTAGGTGTGAGCCCTGGTGGTCAGGACACTATCTATGTCATTGGCCAGGGCAGCCCCAGTCGGGCACAGAGTTACTAAATGTTTGAACAAAACAGGGATTCCACCTCACCATAACAGCTCTGTGACTTTGAATAGCTCACACCACCCCCACAGGCCTTGGTTTCTTCATCCATAAAGAGACTACCTGAAATGGCACTTCCAGCTTTGAAATATAAGAGTTTATATCTCCTAAAAGTGAACAGGGCCTACAGGGGTCATCTAGTTTAGTACCTGTGCTGCCGTCTCTGCTTTCACCCCTAGCAGGAGGGCACTTAAACCTTTCTTGACAGATTGTTGCCCACCGTTTTGAAGGAATACATGTAAATGGCACTGGGTGATAGCTCTATGTCTCCCCTTACGTACCATTCATAATTCCTTACCTTATAAAAGACCTGGTGGCACAGTGGTTAAGTGCTACGGCTGGTAACCAAAAGGTCAGTGGTTCGAACTCACCAACTGCTCCACAGGAGGAAGATGGGACAGTCGCTTCCATAAAGATTTACAGCCTTGGAAACCCTATGGGGCAGTTCTACACTTTCCTACAGGGCCACTGTGAGTCAGAATCGACTCGGCAGCTATGGGTTTGATTTTTTTTGTTGTTACTTTATAAAAAAACTCACTACCTAATAACTGAAATGTCAAAATTGACATACTGACATCATAGCTACTCTAAGAACAAACTCAAATTCCTCAGAAAGAGTAGTTTGTGTTCTGAGGTCGGCCGAGTCCTACAGATGCTGCACAGTGCCTTGATATTATCTGAAGTCTGTGGAAGTGAAATCTGTCTCCCAAGACATATTTTCACTCTGGTCAGACAATTAATGAGGGAGGCTATTAAAACTAATCTGTGGTTGTCAGCATTTGAAAAGGAGCTCCCTGGAAAATGGGCAAAGAACAAAGACATTAAAATAGAGAAACCAGATTTGGTGATGGTGCTTTTTCCCACTTTGGAAGGATGATGGACAGATAATGTGAACATATGATAGATGAATCAGTAGTGAGGACAAACGGCAGAGAGAGAGAGAGACATTCTTCTATAGCAGAGTAACATTCCTGGGGACTTTGCCTGACTCAAAAGAATGCAACTGTGTGGTGGGTTAATTAAGTACTCAGTCATTCATAGAACCAAAGGAATAAATATAATCTGTGATTTTTAAAAGTTTTTAATGCTAACTAAATAAAGGGTGCTCTCCCCACCTTTCCCCATAGCAAATTTCCTTCTGGAAGTCTTTATGACAAAAGGGTTAATCGAAAGCTTGGTTGAATCTGCTAAAATCTGACAATAGGATAGTTGACATGGTTTAGGAGTTCCTGGGTGGTACAAATGGTTATTGTGCTCAGCTGCTAACCAAAAGGTTGGAGGTTCGAGTCCATCCAGAGGCACCTGAGAAGAAAGGCCTGGCAATCTACTTTCAAAAAATCATAGCCGTTGAAAATCCTATGGGGCACAGTTCTACTCGGACACACATGGGGTGTCCATGAGTCAGAATTAACTCTATGGCGACTGGTATAGCGATGGTTCAGGAGGGTAAAATGGGGCCAGGGGACAGGGAGTAGGACAGATAGAGAAAACAGGCTTATTAACCAGCTATGATAGGCTATGCTGGTGTTATATACAACCCCACAATTACACATCAAAACTTTATTTTATCTTTTGTTGTTGTTGTTGTTAGGTGCCATCAAGTCAGTTCTGACTCACAGCAACCCTATGTACAACAGAATGAAACACTGCCCGGTCCTGTGCCATCCTCACAGTTGTCGTTATGTTTGAGCCCATTATTGCAGCCACTGTGTCAATACACTTTGTTGAGGGTCTTCCTCTTTTGCTGACCCTCCACTTTACCAAGCAGAATGTCCTTCTCCAGGGACTGGTCCCTCCTGATAACATGTCCAAAGTACGTGAGACGAAGTCTCACCATCCTTGCTTCTAAGGAGCATTCTGGCTGTACCATCTTCCAAGACAGATTTTTTCATTCTTCTGGCAGTCCATGGTGTGTTTAATATTCTTCACCAACACTACAATTCAAAGGCATCAATTCTTCTTCAGTCTTCGTTAGTCATTGTTCAGCTTTCCCATGCATATGAGGTGGTTGAAAACACCATGGCTTGGATCAGGCACACCTTAGTCCTCAAAGTGACATCTTTGCTTTTTAACACTT
>NW_004443969.1:5081974-5132377 GCF_000243295.1 Trichechus manatus latirostris
AGCTTTCCCATGCATATGAGGTGGTTGAAAACACCATGGCTTGGATCAGGCACACCTTAGTCCTCAAAGTGACATCTTTGCTTTTTAACACTTTAAAGAGATCTTTTATAGCAAATTTGTCCAAAGCAATGCATCATTTGATTTTTATCTTTTACTCATACAAAATTTGCTCCAGGTCTAGAAGACTTTTCAGGATATGTGTCCTCTCTACAGCCACTTAGTGATCCAGGATTCTTTGATCTGGGGTCTGCCATCTCAGCCTAAAGATTTCTCAGTTGTCAGGGCAGAAAATGAGGGAGTAGAGATCTACCCATTGCTGTGTCCATACAGAGTGACTGTGAAATGTCCAAGGTACCCAAGCCCTAGGCATCTAATTGACAAATTATCCACTGCCAGGATTCAGGAACATCACCACATCAGACCCCGCACCCTTAACTCTTCCTGCAGTGCTGGAAATTAGATGAGCTTATATGAAGATTTGTGATGTGTGCATTTGAATTTAAATAGAAGGGAGAAGTCACAGCCCTCTCATGGAGCATAGGTGACAGTAAGGAGGGAAGGGGCAACTGGTGCTGAGGCCTGGGGGAGGAGGTATGAATTACTGTCCTGATTCCTAAAATGCTTTAGATTCCTAAAAGATCCAGATTTCTAGTCTTCTGGAATGCTCCTCACAGAGCCATCTAGCTGCCCTGACATCAGTTCCTTCCTCTAGAGCCAGGCCTCAAAGCCGTGCCTGAACAAACAAAACTCAGGTGTTCCAGGCTCCAGTGCAAATGAGGTCCCCCAGGAAGGATGCACAAAGCTAACCTTGCAGCTTCCCTGGTGAATGTTATCATAGTGCTAGCACATAGTGGTCCTGAAATAACAATAACCCACATGTAGAGTGCTCATTTTACAAGAATTCTTAATCCTCATAACAATGCTATGAATTAGACTTGCTATTATTCCCATTTTACATGAAGAACTAGGCACAGGAGGTTAAACTTCCCCAAAATAATACAGTCACCAAGTGGAGGAGATACGATCTGGACCCAGGCAACCTGGCTCCCTATCCTGCTTCCCCAGAATGGCCCCCTTGCCTCAGCCCCATGCCCAGTATCCTAGATCAGCTGAGACTGGGGTTTCATTTTGCATCCCTGAGATACCCCAGTGACTGCAGAGGTGCCCCTGAGCCCCAGACTCTGTGACCGTGTTCTGTCTTCTGCTGGAAAACCTCCCTGATGCTGACCATTTGCTCATTTGTCTTTTTTTTTTTTTTCCTTGTCTGTGTCAGGGGTCTCCATGACCACCACCAGGTTTGGTGATTCACTAGGAGGACTCACAGGATTCAGCATACAGTCCTATTTACCGCTATAATTTATTACAGTGAGAGGACACAAGTCACAATCAGGAAAGGGAAAAGTCACAAGGATGAAGTCCAAAGGAAACCAAGTGCAAGCTTCCAAGAGTCTTCTGCTGGTGAAGTTACACAGGACATGCTTAATTTCTCTAGCATCGAGTTGGGACAACACACATGAAGTGTTGTCTACCAGGGAAGCTTATTAGAGACTGAGTACCCAAGGTTTTTATTGGAGGGCTGATCATATAAGAACCCTCTACATAGCGCATACCAAAATTGCAGACTTCCTGAAGGAAAGCAGGTGTTCAACATAAACCATACTGTTTATGTAAACAGTCTACACACAGTGAGCCATTCAACCATTCTGGGAATGGTGGGAACCTTTCCAAAATCCAAGTTCCAGACACCAGCCAAGGGCCAACCTTACAAGCAGACCTTTCTAAGGATAGTGGTCCCAGGCCTGCTATATTAACCCTTTTCTGCACTCTCTCCTACTCACCAGGCACTATACTAAGGATTGAGTTTAAAAAATTTATTTTTTGAGCAACCACTATGTGCCTGCTGTAGTCCTAAATGCTGGGAATACAACAGGAAAAAAGAGAGACAATGTTCCTTCCCTCACAGAAGTCTCAATATATAATCAAGGAAACAGACTTTAAGGAAACAAATAAATATATAATAAAAATTATCATGTCACTTAGAGAAGAGAGTTCCAAAGAAAACCAAGTTAGGGTGAGGGAGTAGAGATGACATGAAAGGCACTCCAGAGAGAGTGGTCAGGAAAGACTGTGGCTACAAGGGACATTTGAGTAGACACTTGAGTGAAAAGAAAGGGCAAATCATGGGATTCTGGGGGAGAGATTTCTAGGCAAAGGGAGCAGGGTGGGCAAAGGCCCTGAGAGGGGAATGAGATGGGAGAGTGGTAGTGAATAAAATTGAAGAGATTGAATAATATCCAAAATCTAGACTTTGGCTAATAATATGTCCTATTATTGGGCTTCTGTAGGTGTGACAGGGTGATGCTGGAGGTTGATGGAGGGAGTGGCGTGGTCTAGTTTATGCTTTAAAAGATAAGTAAGTCATGCTTCCTACCTAGCGGGGCTCATGGTCTACTAGGTGAAACAGTCATGTAAATTACTGACATAGTGGGCTACATGCTAAAACAGAGATGTGCAAGAAAAGGACAAAGTTGGAGTGTTAATGCTACCTGGTTTCAAGGCTTATTAAAAAGCTTCAGATATCAGTATGATATTGGCATAAAGACAGATTAATGGATCAACAGAACAAAACAGAGGGTCCAGAATTGGACCCACACATAGACAATTGATTTTTCACAATCATGAAAAGGCAATTTAGTGGACAAAGTATAGTCTATTTGGCAAATAGTGTTCAAACAATTCAATATCATTACCTAAAAAGTTAAGTTTGATCCATATCCCACACCATATACAAAAATTAATTCTAAATGAATCATAGACATAAATGTAAAACTTAAAAGCATATTTCTAAAAGAAAATATAGAAAGAAATAATTGTGACCATGGGTTAGGTGAAGATTGCTTAGATCTATCACCAAAAGTATAAGCCATAAAAGAATAAATAGATAAATTTGACTTCATCAAAATGTAAAACTTCTCTCTTCAAAAGACACTGTTAAGATAATGAAAAGACAAGTCACAGACTAGGAGAAAATACTTGCAAAGCATATATCTTATAAAGAACTTATATCCAGAATTTTTTTTAATTCACAAAACTCAATAATAAGAACATAAACAACCCAATTAAAAAAAAAATGGGCAAAACGTTTCAACAGACATTTCACTAAAGAAGATATCCAAATGGCAAATAAACACAAGAAAAGACGATCAACACCATAACCGTAAAGAGGTATTACCATACACCTATTAAAATGACTAAATTTTTTTTAAAACAATCATTCTAAGCTTTGGCAAAGATGTGGAGGAACTAGAAGTATCATGCACGCTGGTGGGGATATAAAATTGTGCACCACTTTGGAAAACTGGCAGTTTCTCAAAAAGTTAAACATATACCTACCATATGATTCAGCAATTCTGCTTCTATGTATTTAAATAACAGAAATGAAAGCATATGTCCACACAAAGACTTATACACAAATGTTCATGGCATTTATCTGGAAGGACGTCAGACTGGTAACAGCTCAAATGTCCATCAGTAAGTGTATGGATAAACAAACTGTTATAATCCATACAATGAAATACTACTTATCAATTTAGAAAAAGAATGAACAATCAATGTATACAAGAACATAAATAATTCTCAAAATGATTACACTAAGTAAAAGAAGCCAGAGTATATTAATATAAATTATCTATATAAATTATATATATTTATATAAAACTCCAGAAAATGCAAACTTATCTATAGTGAAAGAAAGCCGATCAGTGGCTGGCTGCAGGGAGGGGCAAGGAGGGACAGGATGGAGAGATTATAAAGAGGCACAAAAAAAATGTTTGGAAGTGACGGATACATTTATTAGCTTGACTGTGGTGATGGTTTCATATATATATATGGAAAAATTTACCAAATTGTACATTTTAAATTTTTCCATCTTATTATATGGCAATTACACTGCAATAAACCTGTTATGAAGAAGGAGGAGGGGGAGAGTATGTCTGGTACAGGAAGAAGACACAGAACAGGGCCCTGAATGGACACCTGCCTGTTTCCTGATTCCTGACTCTCAGCTCAGCATGGTGCAGCTACCCAACCATTGTTCACCTGTCCAGATGGCGTCATGTTGCCAGCTTCTAAAATGCATCCTTGGTCACTTGATCCAAACTTGGGAGATTTATTTCAATACCCAGATACCAACCATCCTGGATACAGCTCACTCAATTAGTCACAGAGTCCTTTCCCCAACTCTTAATAAGAAAAGACAGTTTAAAAGAGCATGGGACTACATATAAAAAGATTTTAAATATAATTTGTAATTATAGAAACACAACTTCCAACAACAATGAGATACCACCACAAACCAATCAGAATAAAAAATAAAAATAAAAAATCAAGAACTTTGATTCATCGTTAATGGGAATGCAAAACAGTACAGCCAATTTGGAAGATAGTTTGGCAGTTTCTTACAAAGGTAAACATAAGCTAACCATATGATCCAACTATTACACATCTTGATACTTACCCGATCTGAAAACTTCCACCACCTACCTACCAGTTGCTGTCAAATTAATTCTGACCCATGTCAACGCCATATGTGTCAGAGTAAAACTACTCAATAGGGTTTTCAATGGCTGATTTTTCAGAAGTATATTGTCAGGCCTTTCTTCCAAGGTGCCTATGGGTTGAAATTGAACCCTCTTGGTTAACAGCTGAATGTGTTAACTGTTTGCACCACCTAGGGACTCTGATTTGGAAAAACTTTGGTACACACAAAAAAACAGCACATGAATGTTTATAGCACTTAACTCACAATTGCCCAAAATTGGAAGCAACCAAGATGTCCTTCAAGAGGTGAATGGATAAACAAACTTTGAGACATTCATACAATGGAATACTCCTTAGCAATAAAATAGAATGAACTGTCAAATCATGCAAAGACATGAGTGAATCTTAAATGCATATCGCTAATTGAAAGAAGCCAGTCTGAAAGGCTATAAACTGTATGATTCTACTTATATGATATTCTGGAAAAGACAAAACTATAGAGATGGTGTTATAGATTGAATTATGTCCCCAAAAATGCATGTCAACTTGGCTAGGCCATGATTCCCAGTATTGTATGGTTGCTCACCATTTTGTGATCTGATGTGATTTTCCTACGTGTTGTAAATCCTACTTCTATGATGATAATGAGGCAGGATTAGAGGCAGTTATGTTAATAAGACAGGACTCAAGTTTAGGATCAAGTTGTATGTTGAGTCAATCTCTTTTGAGACATAAAAAAGAGAACCGACCAGAGAAGAAAGGGACCTCATACCACCAAGAAAGAAGCACCAAGAGCAGAGCATGTCCTTTGTACCCAGAGTCCCTGTCCTGAGAAGCTCCTCAATCAGGGGAAGATTGATGACAAGGACCTTCTTCCAGAACCAACAGAGAGAGAAAGCCTTTCCCTGGAGCTGGTGCCCTGAATTTGGACGTCTAGCCTCCAAAACTGTGAGCGAATAAATTTCTGTTTGTTAAAGCCATCCATTTGTGGTATTTCTGTTATAGCAGCACTAGATGACAAAGAAAGATAGTAAACAGATCAGTTGTTGCCAAGAGCTCAAGGGAGACAGGGTAAATAGGTCAATAGGGGATTTTTTAGGGTTGTGAAACTATATTGTATGATACTGTAATGGTGGACACATGACACTATGCATTTGTCAAAACCCATAAAACTTCACACCACAAAGAGTGAACCCTAAAGTATGCAAATTAAAAATACATAATAATAATTTAGGCTCTGGTTAAGATGGTGGCTTAGCTAGGTGCACCTTAACATTCTCTACAACAAAAATATGAGAAACCAAGTAAAATGAAAATAAATAATGACCACGGATCCCTGAACATCAAAAGGAAGGTTGAAGAACTGGACTGAGCATCGACTGAAAAAAGGGTTGGAATAAAATGAGCAGGAATGTGGAGACTCTCAGAGAGACCACCTCCAGCTAGCTGGCCCAGCACAGCATGGCCATTTTGAGATGGCAACAGGTAACATCCCTGGGCAAGGAGCCTACACCTGAAAGCAGAGATACAGGATGAACAAACATGGAAAAAAATGAGGTATAGAGGCAGAGTCAACATGGCACCATAGAGGGACACACCATGCCATCCCGCTCCAGCAAAGGCCTGAAAAACTAAGTAAAATAGATACATTCGACAACCTTAGAACTCTAAGCATCAAATGAAGAGATAAAGAACTAGATCAAACACTGAATTGAAGAAGAAACTGATGGAAAACAGAGAATGATGAGAAATACGGAGTGGAGGTCCCCTGCCAACTAACACAGCAGAACATCACCATCTTGGAATACAGCCAGCTGTGACCTCAGATAGGGAGTACTGGAAGGCAAATTCATGGAGCTCCAAATGAGAAACAGAGCACACAGTAACCAGAGAAACATGCTTTCCCACCCCTCACCCTTCTGTCCCATATGCCACCTATACCCCTTCCTGCCAGCCCATGTTGTGCCACCTTGGCTAGAGAGACACTGGCATACTGTCACTCTGTATCCACCCTGCGCTGACCCATCGGCTCCCACCATGCCATTTCTTTTTTAATTTCCTTTCTTCCAACAAATTTGAGAACCTAGAGAAAATGAACAAATTTCTAGAAACACAGTACTTACCTAACTAGCACAAAATGAGATAGAAAATCTGAACAGACTCATAACAAAAGAAGAGATTGGAGAGGTAACCAAAAAAAAAAAAGCCCTACACAGCAAAGGTAGTCCTTAGAGGTCAATGTATAGCAATAGATGCACACATCAAAAAAGAAGAAAGGAACAAAATCAAAACATTAGCTACACAACTAACAAATAAAAAGAGAACAGCAAAAGAAGCCCACAGTCACCAGAAGAAAGGAAATAATAAAGATCAGAGCAGAAATAAATGAAATAGAGAATAGAAAAAAATCAACAAAACCAAAAGTTTGTTCTTTGAAAGGATCAACAAAATCAACAAACCACTGGCAGATTGACAAAGGAAAAACAAAAGAGCATACAAATAATCCAAATAAGAAACAAAATAGGGGACGTTACAACAGACCTAACTGAAATAAAAAGGATCATACCAGAGTACTATCAAAAACTATACTCCAACAATTTTGAAAACCTAGAGGAAAGAGACAAATTTCTAAAAACACACTACGTACACAGACTAACAAAAACTGAAGTTGAAAATCTGAACAGAACCATAACAAGAGAAAAGACTGAAAATGTAATAAAAAAGAAAACTCCCTACAAAAAAAGCCCTGGCCCAGATGGCTTCACTGGAGAATTCTACCAAACATTCAGATAAGAGCTTATACCAGTACTACTCAAACTATGTCAGAACATAAAAAAGAAGGGATACTTCCAAATTCATTTTATGAAGCCTGCATAACTCTGATACCAAAACCAGGCTCCACCAGTAAGTGCCCGTAAGCACCCCACTCTGCCAGGAAGGCTCCTGCCAAAGGCACTCAACTCTCTCACTCTCGTGGGTTGGCTCCAGTGCCATCTTGTGCCAGTCTCCTGGTTCTGCTGCTGCCACTTCTCTGCTGCTGCCAGTTCTCGCCATCTGTGTCGTTTCCGGTGTTAACTGTTCTCCTCACTTCCTTCTGAGTTCTCACTAGAATTGTCTTTGATGTCCATAATTCCACCAACAGTCTCTTCAAGGTAATCTAGGCTTTTACTATTGAGCACTTTAAAACTCTTCAAGGCTTTATCCATTTACAGTTTCAAAACTGCTTCCACATTTTAGGAATCTGTTAGAGCAGCACGCTACTCTCGGTACCAAATTCTGTCTTAGTGATCTAGTGCTACTATAACAGAAACACAAGTGGATGGCTTTAACAAACAAGTGTTTATTCTCTCAGTCTAGTAGACTAGAAGCCCAAATTCAGGGCACCAGCTACAAGGGAAGGCCTTCTCTCTCTGTCAACTCTGGAAGAAGGTCCTTGTCATCAATCTTCCCATAGTCTAGGAGTCTCTCTGCACAGGAACCTCGGGTCCAAATGACATGCTCTGCTCCTCGCACTGCTTTCTTGGTGGTATGAGCTCCCCTCATCTCTCTGTTCACTTCTCTCCTTTATATCTCAAAAGAGATTGGTTTAAGACACAATCTACTCTTGTAGATCTCATCAATATAACGGCTGATAATCCATCTTATTAATATCATAGTGATAGGATATACAACACATAAGAAAACCACATCAGATGACAAAAGGGTGGACAATCACACAACACTGGGAATCATGGCCCAGTCAAACTGAGACACACATTTTTGGGAGACACAATTCAATCCATGACACCGCCACATAAATTAAATAAAAGAAAAAAAAAAAAAAGGCATTTGACAAAGTCCAACACCCATTCATAATAAAAACTCTCAATAAAATAGGTACAGAAGGGAAATTCCTTAAGATAATAAATGGCATCTATATAAAACCAACAGTCAACATCATTCTTAATGGAGAGAGGCTGAAAACATTCCACTGGAGAACAGGAACAAGACAAGGATGCCCTTTATCATCGCTCCTATTTAACAATGTACTGGAAGTCCTAGTTAGAGCAATAAGGCAAGAAAAAGAAATGGAATCTAAATTGGTAATGAAGAAGTAAAACTATCCCTATTTGCAGATGATATGATACTATACATAGAAAACCCAAAAGACTCCACAAGAACTAATAGAAAAATTCAGCAGAGTAGCAGGATATAAAATAAACATACAAAAATCAGTTGGATTCCTATACACTGAAAAAGAGAACTTCAAAAAGGAAATCAGGAAAACAATTCTATTTATAATAGACCCTAAAAAAATAAAATACTTAGGAATAAATCTAACCAGGGATGTAAAGGACCTATACAAAGAAAACTACAAAACACTACTGCAAGAAACCAAAAAAGAACTACATAAAGGGAAAAACATACCATGCTCATGGATAGGAAGATTCAACATTGTGAAAATGTCAATTGTACCCAAAGCAATCTAAAAATAAAATGCAATCCCGATTCAAATACCAACAGCAATCTTTAAAGAGATGGAAAAACTAATTGTTAACTTTATATGGAAAGGGAAGAGGCCCCAGATAAATAAAGCACTATTGAAGAACAATAAAGTAGGAGTACTCGCACTACCTGACCTCAGAACCTACTATACAGCTACTGTAGTCAAAATAGCCTGGTACTGGTACAATGACAGATACACTGATCAATGGAACAGAATTGAGAACCTAGATGTAAATCCATCCACTACAGTCACCTGATCTTCAACAAGGACCCAAAATCCATCAAATGTGGAAAAGACAGTCTTTTTAACAAATAGTGCTCGCAAAACTGGATGTCCATCTGCAAAAAAATGAAACAGGACCCACACCTCACACCATACACAAAAACTAGTTCAAAATGGATCAAAGACCTAAATATAAAACAAAAAACTATAAAGACCATAGAAGAAAAAATAGGATCAATGCTAGATGCCCTAATACACAGTATTAAACGGATACAAACCATAACTAACAACACACAAACTCCAAAAGATAAGCTAGATGTCATGAATTGAATTGTGTCCCCCAAAAACATGTGTATCAATTTGGCTAGGCCATGATTCCCAGTATTGTGTGATTGTCCACCATTTTGTCATCTGATTTGATTTTCTTATATGTTGTAAATCCTACCTCTGTGATGTTAATAAGAGTTATGTTAATGAGGCAGGACTCAATCTACAAGATTGGATTGTGTCTAGAGCCAATCTCTTTTGAGATATAAAAGAGAGAACTGAGCAGAGACAGGGAGACCTCATACCACCAAGAAAGCAACACCGGAAGCAGAGCGTGTCCTTTGGACTTGGGGTTCCTGGGTGGAGAAACTCCTAGTCCAGGGGAAGATTGATGAGAAGGGCCTTCCTCCAGAGCCTACAGAGAGACAAAGCCTTCACCTGGAGCTGCCACCCTGAGTTTGGACTTCTAGCCTACTAGACTGTGAGAAAATAAATTTTGCTTGGTTAAAGCCATCCACTTATAGTATTTCTGCTACAGCAGCACTAGATAACTAAAACACTAGATAACTGGGATCTTCTAAAAATTAAATACTTACACTCATCAAAAGACTTCACCAAAAGAGTAAAAAAAGAACCTACAGATTGGGAAATAATTTTTGGCTATTACAAATCCAACAAAGTTTTAATCTCTAAAATCTCCAGGAAAATTCAACACTTCTACAACAAAAATAAATAATCCAATTAAAAAATGGGCAAAGGAAATGAACAGACACTTCACCAAAGAAGACATTCAAGTGGCTAATAGACACATGAGGAATGCTCGAGATCGCTAACCATTAGAGAAATGCAAACCAAAACCACAATAAGATACCATCTCACCCCAGCATTACTGGCAAGAATCAAAAAAACAAAAAAAAAAAACAAATGTTAGAGAGGCTGCGGGGAGATTGGAACTCATATGCACTGCTGGTGGGAATGCAAAATGGTACAATCATTTCGGAAAATGATATGGCACTTCCTTAGAAAGCTAGAAATAGATATACCATATGATCCAGCAATCCCACTCCTAGGAGTATATCCTAGAGAAATAAGAGCCATCAGACGAATAGACATATGCACACCCGCGTTCACTGCAGCATTGTTCACAATAGCAACAAGATGGAAACAACCTACATGCCCATCAACAGATGAATGGATAAACAAACTATGGTACATACACACAATGGAGTACTATGCAACCAGAAAGAACAACAATGAATCTGTAAACCATCTCATAACTTGGATGAAACTGGAGGACATTATGCTGAGTGAAATAAGTCAATCACAAAAGGACAAATATTGTATGAGACCAATATTTTAAAAACTTATGACAAGGTCTACACACAAAAAGAAACAATCTTTGATGATTACGAGGGAGGAGAGAGGTGTAGGTAGAAAAACACTAAATAGACAATAGAACGTGGTAATTTTGGTGAAGGGTAAGACAGTACACAATACTGGGGAAGCGAGCACAACTTGGTCAGGGTAAGGTCATGGAAGCTCCATAGACACACACAAACTCCTGAGGGACCGAATTACTGGGCTGAGGGCTGTGGGAAACCATGGTCTCGGGGAACATCTAGCTCAGTTGGCATAACATAGTTTGTAAAGAAAATGTTCTACATTCTACTTTGGTGAGTAGCGTCTGGGGTCTTAAAAGCCTGTGAGCGGCCATCTAAGATACTCCACTGGTCTTACCCCTTCAGGAGCAAGGGAGAATGAAGGAAACTAAACACACAAGGGAACAATTAGTCCAAAAGACTAATGGACCACAAGTACCACAGCCTCCACCAGACTGAATCCAGTACAACTAGATGGTTCCTGGCTACCACTGACTGCTCTGACAGGGATCACAACAGAGTGTCCCAGACAGAGCTGTAGAAAAATGTAGAACAAAATTCTAACTCACAAAAAAAGACCAGACTTACTGGCCTTACAGGGACTGCAGAAACCCCAAGAGAATGGCCCCTGGTCACCCTTTTAACTAACTCAGTAATGAAGTCATTCCTGAGGTTAACCCTTCAGCCAAAGATTAGACAGTCCCATAAAACAAAACAAGACTGAAGGGGACACCAGCCCAGAGGCAAGGACTAGAAGGCAGGAGGGGACAGGAAAGCTGGTAATAGGGTACCCAAGGTTGAGAAGGAGATGGTTGACATGTCGTAAGGTTGTTAACCAATGTCATAAAACAATATGTCTACTAACTGTTTAATGAGAAGCTAGTATGTTCTATAAACCTTCATCTAAAGTACAATCAAAAAAAATAAGTGTTTAAGGGAAAAAGAACAGAAAACAACAAATGTTGGAGATGTTGCAGGGAGATTGGAACTCTTATTCACTGCCAGTGGGAATGTAAAATGGTACAACCACTATGGAAAACAATCTGATGCTTCCTTAAAAAGCTAGAAATAGAAATACTATACAATCCAGCAATTGCACTCCCAGGAACATGTCTAGGGACATAAAAGCTGTCACACCCATGTTCATTACAGCATTATTCACAATAGCAAAAAGATGGAAACAACCTAAGTGCCCATCAACAGATAAATGGATAAATAAATTATGGTACATAACACACAATGAATAATATGCAACAATAAATAACAATGATGAATCCGCAAAACATCTTACAACATGGATGAATCTGGAGGGTATTATGCTGAGTGAAATGAATCAATCACAAAAGGATAAATGTTGTGTGAGACCACTATTATAAAAACTCAAGAAAAGGTTTACACACAGAATAAAACCACCTTTGATGATTATGAAGGAGGGGAGAGGTTGGAAGGGGAAATCATTAACTAGATAGTAGACAAGTGTTAACTTTGGTAAAGGGAAAGACAACCCACAATATAGGGGAAATCAGCACAACTTGACCAAGGCAAAGTCATGGAAGCTTCCTAGACACATCCAAACACCTTAAGGGACCTAGTTACTGGGGTTGGCAGATGGTGGGGGCCAGGTTTCTCATTGTTGGGGTGGATGGTTACAATCAAGGAGAGAAGACAAGAATGATCCATGTGATAATAGATAAAAGTGGGAGACGTTAATACGAACTAATGCTTAGTTTAATATAGATACAGATGGTTACATTTAGATATATTTATAGATATATGTATATGCACGTGTTAGTATACACACATATATTTCCTTGCCTTCTCAGCTGGGATAGCCTAGAAGCAACAACACTCCAGTATCCAGCATCCAGCTCTTGATTTCTAATACCATTCTCCAATAAAAGGAACCTGGGCCCTAGGAGAAATGTCTGATGCTGACCCAACAGCCTCCAGCCACCTGTCTCTTCTGGACTTCCTGGTTATGTATGCCCCATCCTGCTCTTACACTTTGACCAAAATGTTTACATGTAAAAGCCTCAAGTATCAAGAGTACCTTTTCAATATCACAAACAACTCAAGATCTATGGTGTGAATTAGGCCACAGATGACCACCCTTCCTCCTCCACCTCCATCCTTTTTGCTTTTCTTTTTTCTTCTTCTTCCCTTTATTATTCTCCTCTATTTAGCCAAATAGGACCCTGGTGGTGCAAACAGTTTGACTTAGACTATTAACTTAAAGGTTGGTGGTTTGAACCCACCCAGTGGTGCCATGGAAGAAGGCCTGGTGACCTGATTTCATAAAGATCAGTGAAGAAAACCCTATGGAGCAGTTCTACTCTGTAACACATAGAGTAGCCATGAGGTGGAACTGACTTAATGGCAACAAGTTACATGTAGAATCCAAATAGAACCCAAAATGGAATTTTAGTTCGTAATAATTACAACAAGAAGGATAACTGAAGAATTAAAGTGGGTGAAGAGAGGTTTATTTATTTTGTTTGTATGTATTTAATAAATGGAGCCCTGGTGGCTCAGTGGTTCAGAGCTCAACTCCTAACCAAAAGGTCAGCATTTCGAACCCATCAGCTGCTCCTTGGAAACACTATGGGGCAGTTCTACTCTGTCCTATGGGGACACTAAGTTGGAATTGACTCAAAAGCAACAGGTTTGTTTTGTTTTGGTTATCTAACAAATATTGATACAGTGTTTACTATGTGCTGAGCATTGTTAAGACTTTATACATATCAATTCATTTAATCCTCACTTCAACCCTATCACCACCTGTTATGGACTCAATTATGTCCTCCAAAAATGTGTGTCAAATTGGCTAGTCCATGATTCCCAGTATTGTGTGATTCTCCACCATTTTGACATCTGATGTGATTTTTCTGTGTGTTGTAAATCTTACCGCTATGATGTTAATGAGGCAGGATTAGAGGCAGTTATGTTAATGAGGCAGGACACAATCTACAAGATTAGGCTGTATCTTAAGTCAATCTCTTTTGAGATATAAAAGAGAGAAGCAAGCAGAGACATGGTGACCTCATACCACCAAGAAACAAGGGCCAGGAGAATAGCGCATCTTTTGGACCTGGGGTCCCTGTGCTGAGAAGCTCCTCAACTGGGGAAGATTGATGACAAAGACCTTCCCCCAGAGCCAACACAGAGAGAAAGCCTTTCCCTGGAGCTTGTGCCCAGAATTAGGACTTCTAGCCTCCTAGACTGTGAGAGAATAAATTTCTCTTTGTTAAAGCCATCCACTTGTGGTATTTCTGTTATAGCAACACAAGATAACCAAGACACCACCACAGCAGTTGCCGTCGAGTCAATTCCAAGTGATGGTGACCCCGTGTATGTCAGAGTAGACCTGTGCTCCAAAGGGTTTTCAATGGCTGGTTTTTTTGGAGGTAGATCGCCAGGCCTTCCTTTCAAAGCACCTGTGGGTAGACTTAAACTGCTAACCCTTTGGTTAGTAGCTGAGTGCATTAACTCTTTGCACTACTCAGGGACCCCATTTCAGCCCCATGATGTGGTACTATTATTATGCCCATTTTACAAATGAGGAAACTGAAGCACAAAAAGATTCAAAAAGTTGCCCGGGTTCCAAGAGCCAATAAGCAAAAGAGCAGAGCTGGGATTTGAACCCATGCAATATGTGTCCCCGGTCCAAAGGCTGTGTGGCAATAGGGACAAACCCGTTGCCATCAAGTCGATCCCAACTCATAGAAACCCTTTAGGACAGAGTAGAACTGCCCCATAGAGTTTCCAGGGAGCACCTGGTGGATTCAAACTGCCTACCTTTTTGTTCACAGCTGTAGCTCTTAACCACTACACCACCAGGGTTTCCATTCTCATAGCAGCCCTTTACAGTTACTATTTTACACACACACACACTCTTTTAATAGATGAATCTTGAAGTAGTTAAATAATTTGCCTGAGAAGAAAAATCTAGAAAGGGATGGAACCAACAGGAAGTAAAGGAAAGAATTCAAAACGATGCAGTCTCCCAAATAATGTCCTTCCACTCAGCCTTTCATCTCAGTGTCCCTGAGCTTCACCTTCCCCGCTACCGTACACCATCCCCAAGCCACACTGCCCAGGAGCAGTCAGCCTGTGCCTCACTGCCTCTTTTGAGTAAATCAAACATACCTGAAAAAAAACCTGTCACCTGATTCCCTAGACAAAATCCGGGCCTTTTCCACAGTTTCCAGGTTCTTTGAGCAATAACAAGACTACCCAGGTCTTCTGCCAATTCTCCACAAAGTTCCCTGTCAAAATAATTATGAACTCCCACCCAGAGGCACGGCCTTGGTTTTCAACCCTAAAGAAGGGAGAGACATTTATAATTCAGCAACCCAACTGAGAAGACAAATCACTGAAAACATTTTAACAGAGCAATGCATTGCAGAAGCCACAGCATTGGCTTTCCTATCACTTAGCACTGACGAGGTTCACCCAATTTGCAGTTTTAAAGATGTTTCTTACTCAAATTTGGTGTGATCTATCATTTTACAGGGAGTTTCTGAATGGTACAAATGGTTGAAGTGTTTGGCTGCTAACTGACAGTCTGGAGATTTGAGTCCACCCAGAGGCATCTCGGAAGAAAGGCCTGGAGATCTACTTCCAAAAAACCAGCCATTGAAAACCCTATGGAGTACAATTCTACTCTGATACACATGGGGTCACCATGATTCTAAATCAACCTGACAGCAACTGGTTTTATCCTTTTCAGACCTTGGGGAATTTTAGTAATAGGAACGGTTCCTGGAGGTAGTGTTTTTTCCCCTTTCTGGTTGTGGGATTTTATTGCTTGTTATGCTCTCCTTCCTCTCTGACCTTGGTGCCCTGCACTTATCCCTCCATCATATTGACATTCCTGGTCAAACAAGGACATCAATGAGTGAGCCCTAGTTTGGGTTGGGTTGGAAATACATCAACTGCCTGATGTAAATAACATAAGACTAGTGGTCACAAGAATAAAGGCCTGGTTCCAGGGCCACCAACAGCCCTGTCTGTGGTTTTAGGCAAGCTAACTCACCTCTCCAGACAGAAGTCTCTTATCTGGCAAATCAGTATAAACCAGCCCTGCTCTGCCTCTTTTGCTCTGAGAGTCACAGAGTGGTTTGCACCTGGGCATTAATGCCTCCCTAGAGGGCACTGGGAAATGTAGGTAGGCATTTTGGGGGTTGTCACAGCATCCAGGGAGCATTGCTAGCATTTTAGTGGGAGAGGACGAGGGCTACCAAATGAGCTGCAGTGCTTGGGACAGTCCCGCATAATATTTTCCCATTCACATTGCCAATATTGCACCCTCTAAAAGCCCCTGTTGGAACATTTAATAATACTAAAAGATTCAAAGACCTTTATAAACTCAGTATGTTAGCACTAACTAGCTAAACTTCTGTAATTTTCTATTTCATTAAAAGGAATTCTAACACTGGAAAACTCTGTATCAGAGTGTGGAGGTGGGGGGCAAGAGATCTACACTTGCACAAACTAGAAAAAGAACTAAATTGTGAATCTGGAGACCCAGGCACTAATTCTAGTCCTACCACTGGCCTCCTGAGTGACCCCAAGAAAGCCACTTTCCTTCTCTTGGGTCACACACAGTCTCCTGATTCATGGATGGAATGATTATTCAGGTTAATTTCTAAGCTACTGTGCAGCTCAGCTTTTCCATGACTTTAAGACCCATAAAAAGCTCATTATTCTTTGTGTACTTTAGTAAGCAAATGTGAACAGTGTAGGTAGATTAAATAAAAGAGTTAAAGATTGATGGGGGTTATTCTGTGTTTTCTGCTATAAAGGTTAGGTCCAGTGAAATGACAGCAGTGATTGAGAGACGTCCCCACGAGGTGATGGAGGCAAATGGCAAGGTTGCCATATGCTTCTTCCTGTGGTATTTTCAGAGAACTGAAAAGCAGAGTTAAGAAAATGCTAAGGAACATCCACTCAGCTGAATAAAGTACCTTGAGTAGGCTAGGATTTTCTAGTCGAGAAAGAAGTTTTAATGCAGCCATGAATTTATTCTATGAACGTTTATGAAGCACGTACTATGTGGCAAGCTCTGAGCTAGGAACAGTACAAGAAAGAGAAGACATAGTCCCTGGCCTCAAAGAGCTCACAGTTAGTAAGAAAGGGAACATATTAACAAATTTAATTACACAACAAATGCTATACAAGGTTCTGTGGATTTATAGACAAGAGAAGTCCTAACCCCCAAAAGAAAATAGCCCTTTGCAGGTCATTGACTTGATGGAAGAGTGGGAGTCACCTAGCAGGGCGGTGGAGTGGAGGCTGGTGAGGAGGGTGGAACAGTAACAACAGCAAAGGTGCTCAATAATGAAAATAGCAAGGTATGTTGGGGAGAGAGCAAGCAATTTACTTAAGAATACAAGAAATGAGACTGAAAGAATGGGCTGGGTTCAGTTGTGCAGTTTGTTCTTTACCTGGTAGCCATAAGTAACCTTAAGAAAATTTCTAGTAGAGGAGCAACAAACAGATTACAGCTAAAACCCGTTGCTGTTGAGTGGACTGCAGCTCATAGCGACCCTATGGCACAGAGTAGAACTGCCCCATAGGGCTTCCAAGGAGCTGCTGGTGGATTCGAACTACAGACTTTTCGGTCAGCAGGCAATAACCACTGCACCACTAGGGTTCCGGATTGCCGCTAGCGAGACGAAAAAAAACAAGCATCAGGAATTAAAACTAAATTTAGGAAATCGAGTCTGTAGACAGGAACAGAAATCAGTTCTCTAAGACTAAAATTGTAAGCTGCTGTGAGAGAAGGAAAGGGCGACCATCATCAGAAAGAGTTCAAAACTAATTGAGGTTCAAAATGGAAATTGGCACAAAAGTTTTCATTTCTTCTTACTCTTAGACTACGGTGAAGTGAAAGTGATAGAATTAAAACCAAACACACAGAGAATGGGAAGGGGACATCTGCAAACAAGAAATGTTATCAAATTTCTAAAGGGCACAAAGAGAGTGGAAATCTTTGGATGGGGAAAGCCTAACTAGGAAGCCCGTGATAAGCAGGAGAAAGCTGTAACCAAGAGAAGGAGCCCATCTGCCCCACACATGCCCGTGGAAATTCCAGACTATGTGTCAACAACAACAAGGAAAATAGAGGGAGTGGGAAGGAGTGTCAAAAAGAGGAGGCATTCACTGAAACTCTCTACCATAAAAAAATAAATAAATAAAAAATTCGCCTCATATAAAATTGATCTTTCTAAAAAAATCCACTTTACTCGTCCATTTGCTTATACACTTGCATGTGAACACACACACATGCATGCGCACATGCACTGCCCTATCCTTGAGAGCAAATGCTGGCTACCAGCCATTATATCCCCAGAAGAAACATCCACCACTATTTTAAAAACAGTAGAAGAGAACTGTTAAGAAACTGAATTAATTGCTCAAAGGAAACTTAGGCTGCCAGGATGGGCTTCAGGAGTCCCTGGGTGGCACAAACGGTTAAGTGCTTGACCATCTGACGACTAAATAAAGGTTGACACTTCTAGCCCACCCAGCGGTGCTTCAGAAGGAAGTCCTGGCAATCTGCTTCCAAAAGGTCACAGCCTTGAAAACCCTATGGAGCAGTTCTACTCTGTAACACATGGGGTCACCATGAGTCAGAATCGACTCGACGGCAATAGATTTGGTTTTTTGTTTTGTTTTTGATTTTTAGGTGGGCTTCACTGCCCTGAAAGCAAAACCCTCCCTTTTCTGTATGTGAGGAACCTTAGCATAAAGGCCAGCTTTTAATAAGCTCTCCTTGAACTAAAAATTGTCAGTCCACAAGATGGGCCCACAAGTAACAGTGCTCACAAGTAGTATTTTATTTATGGCAGCTAAAACCCATTGCAATAGAGCTGATTCTGACTCATAGTGACCCCATGTGTTTCAGAGTAGAATTGCATTCCATAGGGTTTTTAATAGCAGTAATCTTATTGAAAAAAATGTTGCTATGAGTCGGACTCGACTCAATGGCAATGGATTTTGGTGGGGGGGGATAAACTTATGGATTAGATTGCCAGACCTTTCTTCCATAGCACCACTGGGTGGATTGACTTCAGTTAGTAGTTGAGCGCAAACTGTTTGCACCACCCAGGGACAGCTACCTAAACCAAAAACACATAGAGCAGCCGAGGAACTCCATAGCAACCACCTAGAAAAATCAACCTAATCCCTCTTCTTAAACGCAAGTGGTCATCAAGGATAACCAAACAACTGGAGAAAATTATCAGTATGGAAAATTTAAAAAAAAAAAATTAGCCTCTTGTAAAATAAATCACTTTTAAAATAAGAAAATTCTAAATAAACTTCAAGCGATAGTTTTTTAACTACAGGTTACACTATACTACTAGGTTGTGAAATCAATTGTTATATAGGAATCATAATTATCTTTTTTTAATGAAATAGAATAAAACACAACATAACAGAGTAAAATATAGAAGTAAAAATATCAGAATGCAACAGAATTTCTAAGAATATTTTTTAAATCCCACTCCTAGGAATATATCCCAGAGAAACAAGGGCAGTCACGTGAATAAATGTATGCACACCCACGTTCATTGTAGCATTATTCACAATAGCAAAAAGATGGGAACAACCTAAGTGCCCATCAACAGAAGGATGCATAACCACATTATGGTACATACACACAATGGATGTTTCCCTGTGTTTTATTGACTATGCAAAGGCATTCGACTATGTGAATCATAACAAATTATGGATAACATTACGAAGAATGAGAATTTCAGAACACTTACTTGTGCTTATGCGGAACCTGTACAAAGACCAAGAGGCAGTCATTTGAACAGAACAAGGGGATACTGCATGGTTTAAAATCAGGAAAGTTGTGCGCCAGGGTTATATTCTTTCAAAAATCTGAGAAGCAAGACTATATGAAGAAGAACATGGCATCAGGAATGGAGAAAAACTCATTAAGAACCTGCATTATGCAGATGACACACCCTTGCTTGCTGAAAGTGAAGAGGACTTGAAGCACTTACTGATGAAGATCAAAGACAACAGCCTTCAGTATGAATTATACCTTAACACAAAGAAAACAAAAATCCTCACCACTGGACCAATAAGCAACATCATGATAAATGGAGAAAAGATTGAAGTTGTAAGGATTTCATTTTACTTGGATCCGCAATCAATGCCCATTGAAGCAGCAGTCAAGAAATCAAAAGATGCATTGCACTGGGCACATCTGCTGCAAATGACCTCTTTAAAGTTATAAAAAGCAAAGATGTCATTTTGAGGACTAAGTTGCACCTGAGCAAAGCCATGGTATTCTCAATCGCCTTATATGTATGCAAAAGCTGGACAATGAATAAGGAAGACAGAAGAATTGATGCCTTTGAATTATGGTTTTGCGGAAGAATATTGAACATACTATGGACTGCCAGGGAGCCCTGGTGGCACAGTGGTTAAGAGCTCAGCTGCCAACCAAAAGGTCAGCAGTTCGAATCCACCAGCTGCTACTTGGAAACCCTATGTGCAGCTCTACTCTGTCCTATAGTGTTGCTATGAGTCGGAACTGACTCAGTGACACCTAACAACAATACCAGAAGAACATATCTGTCTTGGAAGAAGTACAGCCAGAATGTTCCTTAGAAGCAAGGATGGCGAGACTTCGTCTCACATACTTTGGACATGTTATCAGGAGGGACCATTCCCTGGGGAAGGACATCATGCTTGGTAAAGTAGAGGGTTGGTGAAAAAGAGGAAGACCCTTGATTAGATGGACTGACACAGTGGTTGCAACAAAGGGCTCAAACAGCAACGATAGTGAGGATGGCGCAGGACCAGACATGTTTCGTTCTGTTGTACGTGGGGTTGTTATGAGTCAGAACCAAGTCAACTGCACCTAACCACAACACTCAGGTGGGTAGCAAATAACATTTACATAGTGTATTAGTATCCTTGGACTACTGTAACACATTATCAAAACTTAGTGGCTTAAAGCAAAATAAATTTATTCTCTCATGGTTCTAGAGCGCAGAAGTCCAAAATCAAGGTATCGGCAGAGCCATGCTGCTTCTGCCGACTCTAAAACATACTCCTAGAATTCCTTTCTTCTTCTTAGGTTCTTTTCTTGGCTTGTAGCTGCATCACTTCAATCTCTACCTTCATCTTCACATGGCCTTCTCTGCTGTGTGTGTGTCTGTGTGTCCTCTCCTCTTCTTGGATAAGAACACCAATCATGGGATATAGGGCCACCCTGATCCAGTATGACTTCATGGTAACTTAACTAACTGCATCTCCAAAAGACTCGATTTCCAGATACAGTGACCCCTCGGTATCCGAGGGGGATTGGTTCCAGGACCACCCCCCTCTGTGGATACCAAAATCCGAGGATGCTCAAGTCCCTTATATAAAATAGCATGGTATTTGCATATAACCCAGAAAAACCCTTCTATATACTTTAAATCATCTATAGATTATTTATAATACCTTAATCTAATGTAAACCCTATGCAAATAGTTGTTATACAGTGCTGTATTGTTTAAGGAATAATGACAAGGCTCTAGGCCAGAGAGGCGAACAAGGCTCAAAGGACGAGTGCTGGAGAGAGACTGAGGACTGTGAAATGCTGGAAGGCTACAGCAGGGTACGTCTACACATCACTTCATTCCCATGGATTCAGCGCAATGCTCCATGCATGACAAATTCAAGTTTTGCTTTTTAGAATTTTTTTTTTTTTTTCCGAGTATTCTCTATCCTCTGTTGATTGAATCCGCGGCTGCGGAACCCACAGATACAGAGAGCCAAACGTAAGGTCTCAGTCTGAGTTTCTGGAGAGACAGAAATTTTGGGGAGACACTATTCAATCCACTATAGATAGTTGTGGTAACATAATTGCTATTTATTGGTTTTCATCTTAAAGAATACAACTAGGAACAGAAATACACCTACATATAGTTAAATTGTAAACTGCAAAAAATAACTTTGATAATACAGAAGATGGAAGGAGCAAGGGCTAAAAAGTTAGAGAAGAAAGTGTAAGGGTAAAATATCTTCATCTAATATAGTAGAGAGTCAAAATTTTGTCTAATTCTAATGGACCAAGACATAAAAGTTTTAAGTATATATATATATATAGTTTTAAAGTATATATATATATATATATAAAATTTTAAAGTATGAAATTAACCAATAGATGAACTAAAATAATGGCTATCAAAAGATTTGAATAATAAAGAGAAATGCAGTAGTGTAAGTGAACTTAATCATATATTTAAAAAATATGCTCAATAGATTAAGTCTTAAACTGATACATCAAGAAATGAAAGTTGTACATGCTACTAAGAGTTGAGAGGTATGGCAGACATTATTTTGATGTCCCCAAACAAATTCCAACTCTATTATCTCTTTTTTTCATCTCCCACCACAGTAACTGGAGAGCAAATACTCATTTTTCCAAAAAGGGGTGGCCATTTGACCCAGTAATAGCCAATGGGATATAAGAGGAGAACTACTAGGGTCCTCCCAGAGACGCAGTTTGCTTCCTAAGACAAGACTCAGATGCAAGCAAGATTTATTTGTCCTCCTTCCTATCTTGAACATATACATGATAATAGAGTCATCTTTTGCCATGAGATAATAACTATCTAAATTACTAAAGCCACTTTAGTTGGGTTTCCTATTCCTTACAGATAAATACATCCTGATAGCGGAGGTAATACTCAGATCTAAAAAAAGAAATGTCTCTGGGAAGTGATACTGTTTTAAGGTGGGAGAGTCAGGACTTTTAATTTTAAGTCATTCTCTGTACTATTTCTTAATCATATGCATGTATTACTTGGATTAAAAAAAAGAAAAAGAAACGAACTAGGGAAAAATGCTTATATGTATCAGAGATCTTTTATTTGTTATGCTAAGTACATTAATTAAATAAAAAATGTTAGGTTTTTAAATTAATATTATGTTTTAACTGTCTCATAATGTGTTATATAAAAACAGAATCCAGAATTTTGTCCCTAGGATTTGATTACAAGTCTCACATGCCTATGACTCCAGCTGAAGGATATGGCAGCTGTATAATCAGTAGTTCTCTCTCATTTGGTGGCAGCAAATTAGAAAATGTAACACTCAAAAAGCTGACTCTACAAGTTGTTTTGTTGATGAAAGCCTTGTGATCTTATGATGTTATTTTGTTTAAAGATGGGAATTAGAGTTATATTACCACTAACAGGAAGACCCTCAACGAGATGGATTGACACAATGGCTGCAACAATGGGTTCAAACATAGTAACAATTGTGAGGATGGCACGGGACCAGGCAGTGTTTCGTTCTGTTGCGCACAGGGTCACTATGAGTTGGAATCGACTCGTTGACACCTAACAACAACCACTAAGATATAAAAGAATCACCAAGTGCTCGCTAAAAATGTAAGATTCAAAAGCCCAGCTTTGGAGATTTTGATTCAGTGGGAACATGCTTCCTTAGAAAGTCCCCAAATGATTCAGATGCATGTGCCCCATGGACTACACTTTGAGAAACACCCCACTAATGGGTCAGCAGGAAAAGCAGCTGCTGTCACATAGACTGGATTGACCATCCGCCTTCCCCTCACCCCCATCAATCCATTCAGTCATGCAATAAACGTGCGTTGAGCACACACAGCACCGGTACACAAAGCTAATTAAGGCAACAGTTTTGCCCGTAAAGACTGAACAGAACACCTGCAAAGAGAGGCACCTGAACAGAATTTCCACTGGGACTCTGTAATTATCTCTTAGTGTAAGAATTTTTAAGCACTTTGGAAATCCAGGGAAAATTCTGCTATTCAATGCAGAACACCTCAGTGAAAACACTTCAGAAGTATTTCTTCTAACAACAGGGAGACTGAAATCAAGCCAGGACCATGGTAAAAACCTCAGACCCAGTCTCTGCTAGTGAAATAATTTTGCACCTTGGGGAGTACACACACACACACATAAACACCCATAATTTTTAAGAGTTATGTGTACACACACACACACACACGCACACCATTCTGGGGTTATAACCTTTAGGGTTGGCTTTCTTTATATAATTTATATGTGTAACCATTTTGTTTGGGATGCAAATAGTGTCTAGACACAGTCAACAAGCAAGCAATCAATTTTTAATAAACCCCAGTGAACTTAGACGTTTTAAACAGCAAAAAGAAATCAGATTGGTCAGGCTTTGCTACAAAGCTATTAGGACAACCTGTGATATTGAATAAGTGCTATTTTTGCTTCTCCTGGTTTTTATATCATGTGTATGGACGGAGTCAAAAGGAAATGTTTAAAACAGCCAGTCATCCAGACGTTCTAGCCGCCTGCTGCCAGATGACCGGACGTGTTCGCATTACATAGCAACAGCCTTGGTTTCTTAAGCAGAAACCAAGTTTATATTCGGTTCCAGACGGGAGCAAATATGTTTATGCTCCTGGTTACACTTGAAAATTAATTTTCCCTCTAATTGTTCCAACTCAACTTTCACATTTAAGAATTTATTCATTCCCTGCCCTTCATAAATCAGATCGATGAAGCAATAAACAAAGTTCAGATGATAAAGCATCATAGCTTTAATTACAACCACCTTTCTCAGTACACGTCGAGTCCATCCTATGAACCTAGAAGAGTTTTTAAAATGAACTTTCCCAATTAGTAAAGGGGCCTTCTGGAGTGTAAGAAGAGTACCATTGACTCTTTACAACATATTTATATTTGCAGGTAATAAGCATTTTATTGAGTGCCCACTGTCTGCCAGACACATTACTCATTTTGCCATTCCCATTATTCTACCTGTATTGGAAAAGATTTAAAACATCTACAACTGTACACTATTAAGTGTAACTCTTAAAAATAACAGGAACTGACAAAGGCAAAACAAATATTATAGCATGATTTTTTTTTTAATATTATGGTTTGTTATGTTAGAACCTGTCAAACCATAACCTCCAGCTTCCTCCTCCCTCTGCCACAACATCACCTTATAAAACAACACCTGCTGAACACTGTCCATCTCAATACTGACCCAACAGTAACATTAAAAGTGTTTATTCCTTTCAGATTTAGCTCAGTTATACCAGGGCACACATTTATTAGTTTTTGCATAAAAGGCTCTGGCAAATATATATATGATATCATCTTTAAAATAAGTTACAAGGGCAAATTTCTGCATATGAAAATATTACCACTTAAGAGATAATTTCAAAAAAGGCAATATTAGGCCCATGAATCACCACCTTACATTAAGTGCAGTGTCTACTTAACCAGAAGTCACACAAAAAGATAGATCCTAAAGGTAGTGATTGCATTTGGGCTAATGAGAAATAAGAACTTATTTTTTTCCTGGAAATGATATTAAAGAGTAATAGTGAAAACAATTCCCAAAGTATCTGTCCTCCCTCCTCTGTTGGAGGCACAGACTTAAAGAATCAGGTCAGAAGAGGATGGGAATAATTTTCTATTTTGTTTGAAAATCAGCATTTCCTAGATTAATCTCTCTGAAATATTAACCTGAAGAAATATTCAGTGATTCCAAAAAGTCCTCTGACTAAATATGATAGGTGTTTTATGCTGCAGTCTCCCCCTTAGAGATGCCCAATGAAATTTAGCAATAGCAAGGCTTAGGAGAAGCCCTGTAGGAGAGAGCCTTTGAATTCTGTTTAAACCAGAATACCTAGGCTTATCTGACCATGCAGCATGTTGGTTTACTGGGGAAGGAAAAGTGCTCTGTTCTCCACCCAGATGCTCTGAACATTTGGATAATGGGCTGGATTTGTCACTTTCTGATGAATTTTAATCCCTGTGCAGAGTCC
Source organism: Trichechus manatus latirostris (assembly GCF_000243295.1). NCBI lineage: Eukaryota > Metazoa > Chordata > Mammalia > Sirenia > Trichechidae > Trichechus > Trichechus manatus. The sequence continues at coordinate 5,107,680 of NW_004443969.1, forward strand.
CTAGTAGAAACTGTTAACACACTCAGCTACCAATGGAAAGGTTGAAGGTTTGAGTCCACCCAGAGGTGCCTTGGGGGATCTATTTCCTAAAGATCAGCCATTGAAAACCCTATGGAGCACAGTTGGGGTGCTCTGACTCACATGGGGTCACCGTGAATCAGAATCAACTGTGTGGCAACTGGTACTGGTAATCCTGTGCAACCAAGTCAGAGCAATGCTGAAAAAAAGGAAGATCTGTATGTTAGTGTTTCTAAAACTTTCTATACATTGTTCTTTGGTAAAAAAAAAAAAAAAAAAAAATCAATTCTACAAAACTGCAAAGGGAAAAACAGAACTTCTGTTTTCAAACACAAGTATTTCCTGTTACTTTTCATGCACACCCCCAAGATATCACCCGTTCCCCGCCCCATCCCTCTTCTTCCTGGGAATTCTTAGAAAAGGAAAATTGTCTGTAGAAGGCAGCAGTGTAAATCCTACTGAAACAAAATGGGAGGGAAATCTCACAAGAAGCAATTCATCTCTGCTAGAAAAGTTTAATGTTCAGTGGAAGGAGATCAGGATAATTGACATGGAAGTCCAAAGGACTTCAAAATTATTTAAAGTTCTTTTTCAATGTGATGAGAGTTTTCTAGAATGTCTGTCTAAACTTTCAAACCTGAATATAGTTTTTGAGATCAAGCAAGAGAGACAATGCCTTTAGGCAAAAGAAAAAAAAAAAAAAACCTTACAAATTTCCTCAAGCTAAAATCTGTGTTGTCCCCCAGGCTTAGGAGTCTAATTTGGTCAATTAGAGGCCTGAGCTCCCTGCAGGACTATTCAGCCAGGACGTAAACATACTCTCAATGTAAGGAAAGATGTCAACATGGGAAGATTCTAACCCTAGTGTTGTCTCTAAGTTACTGTATCTGTGGGCAGCTATTCTAGCTCTTGGAACTTGAGTTTACTGTCTGTGGGAGGAGGAAGTGTGAGAGAATTGGTATTGAATGATTATGCACTTCTTATACAGTAGAAGCTTTCTTAGCAGTCTTGCATGTCATCAGCTTGTTGGATAAATTTATAATCTCTATTCCCTCTAGGGAGTCCCTGGGTGTTCAAACAGTTAAGGTGCTCAAGTCCACCCAGAGGCACCTCAAAAAAAAAAAAATTCTAGTGATCTATTTCTAAAAAAAAAATCAACCATTGGAAACCCCATGGAGCACAGTTCTACTCTGACACACATGGGCTCACCATGAGTCAGAATCAACTCAACAGCAACTGGTTTTATTGTCTCCAGAAAACGTGGATGGAGTCCTACAGCAGCCAAAGTGTATGGAGAACACCTGAGCACTGCAGCCCCATACTTCACTATATGCTGAGTTCTACTTGTTTATAAACCTATTTATGCCAATTGTACTTACTAGTATAATTATTGTTAGATGCCATCGAGTTGACTCTCACTCATAGAGACCCTATGTACAACAGAACAAACACTGCCTGATCCTGCCCTATCCTCACAATGGTTGCTACATTTGAGCTCATTGTTGCAGCCACTGTGTCAATCCATCTTCTTGAGGGTCTTCCTCTTTTTTACTGACCCTCCACTTTACCAAGCATAATGTCCTTCTCCAGGGACTGGTCCTTCCTGATAACATGTCCAAGGTACGCAAGACATAGTCTTGCCATCCTCACTTCCAAGGAGCACTCTGACTGTACTTCCAAGACAGACTTGTTCGTTCTTCCGGCAGTCCATGGTATGTTCAATATTCTTCGCCAACACCATAATTCAAAGGCATCAATTCTTCTTTGGTCTTCCTTATTCATTGCCCAGCTTTAGTATGCATATGTGGCAATTGAAAATGCCATGGCTTGGGTCAGACACACCTTAGTCCTCAAAGTGACATTTTTGCTTTTGAACACTTTAAACAGGTCTTTTGCAGCAGATTTGCCCCATGCAGTATGTCGTCTGATTTTTTGACTGGGAGCTGACTGTGGATCCAAGTAAAATGAAATCCTTGACAACTTCAATTTTTCTCCGTTTATCATGATGTTGCTTATTGGTCCAGTTGTAAGGAGTTCTGTTTCCTTTGTGTTGAGGTGTAATCCACACGGAAGGCTGTAGTTTTTGATCTTCATTAGTAAGTGCTTCAAGTCCTCTTCACTTTCAACAAGCAAGGTTGTGTCCTCTGCATATCACAGATCATTCATGAGTCTTCCTCCAATCGAGATGCCCCTTTCTTCTTCATATAGTCCAGCTTCTCAGATTATTTGCTCAGCATAGAGACTGAATAAGCATTGTGAAAGGATACGACCTTGATGCACACCTTTCCTGACTTTAAAACAGGTAGTATCCCCTTGTTCTGTTGGAACAACTGCCTCTTGGTCTATGAACAGGTTTCTCGTGAGTACAATTAAGTGTTCTGGAATTTCCATCTTCACAATATTTGCCATAATTTGTTATGATACACACAGTCGAATGCCTTAGCATAGTCAATAAAACACAGGTAAACATCTTTCTGGTATTCTCTGCTTTCAGCCAAGATCCATCTGACATCAGCAATGATACCCCTCTTTCCACATCCTCTTATGAATCCGGCTTGAATTTCTGGCAGTTTCCTGTCAATGTACGTCTACAACCATTTTTTAATTATCTTCAGCAAAATTTTACTTGTGTGTTATATTAACAATATTGTTCAATAATTTTTGCATTCTGTTAGATCACCTTTCTTTGGAATGGGCACATATATGGATCTCTTCCAGTTAGCTGTCCAGGTAGCTGTCTTCAAAGTTTCTTCACAGAGACGAGTGAACACTGCCAGTGCTGCATCCATTTGTTGAAACATCTAAATTGATATTTCATCAATTCCTGAAGCCTTGTTTTTCCCCAATGCCTTCCGTGCAGCTTATGCTTCTTCCTTCAATATCGCTGATTTTTTTTTTATTGTTGTAGTTTAAGTGAAAGTTTACAATTCAAGTTAGTCTGTCATACAAAAATTTATACATACATTGTTATGTGACACTAATTGCTCTCCCTATACTGTGACAGCACACTCCTCCTTTCCATCCCTGATTTCTCGTGTCCATTCAACCAGCTCCTAACCCTCTCTGCCTTCTCTTCTCACCTCCAGACAGGAGCTGCCCATTTAGTCTCATGTATGTACTTGAGCTAAGAAGCATACTCTTTATGCGTATCATTTTATGTCCCACAGTCCAGTCCAATCTTCGTCTAAAGAGTTGGCCTTGGGAATGGTTTTAATTCTGGGTTGACAGAGAGTCTGGGGGCCACGCTTTCTGGGGTTCCTCTGGTCTCAGTCAGACTATTAAGTTTGGTCTTTTTACTAGAATTTGAGTTCTGCATCCCACCCTTCCCCTGCTCCATGAGGGACTCTCTGTTGTGTTCCCTGTCAGGGCAGTCATTGGTGGTAGCCAGGCACCATTTAATTCTTCTGGTCTCAGGCTGATGAAGTCTCTGGACTATGCGGCCCTTTCTGTCTCTTCGGCTACTACTTTCCTTGTGTCTTTGGTGTTCTTCATTCACCTTTACTCCAGGTGGTTGGGACCAATTGATGCATCTTAGATGGGTGCTTGCAAGGTTTTAAGACCCTACATGCCACTCACCAAAGTAGGATGCAGAACATTTTCTTAATAAACTTTGTTATGCCAATTGACCTAGATGCCTCCTGAAAGCATGGTCCACAGACCCCTGCCCCTGCTACTCTGTCTCTCAAAGTGTTTGATTGTATTCAGGAAACTTCTTAGCTTTGGTTTAGTCCCTTTGTGCTGACTTCCCCTGTAGTGTGTGCCTTCCTTCCCTTCACCTAAGATAATTCTTGTCTACCATCTAGTTAATGAATAACCCCCAGCCTCCCTCTCCACCCTCGTAACCATCAAAGAATGTTTTCTTCTGTGTTTAAACCTTTTCCTGAGTTCTTATAATAGTGGTCTTATACAATATTTGTCCTTTGGGGACTGACTAAATTCACTCAGCATAATGCCCTCCAGGTTCCTCCATGTTATGTTTCACATCGTCATCGGTGTTCTTCATTCTTGTCTAATATTTCACTGTGTGAATTTGTTTATCCATTAGTCCATAGATGGGCACCTAGGTTGTTTCCATCTTTTTGCTATCATGAACAGTGCTGCAATGAACACGGGTTTGTGTATATCTATTTGTGTGACGGCTCTTATTTCTCTAGGATATATTCCAAGAAGCAGGATTGCTGGATCGTATGGTACTTCTATTTCTAGCTTTTTAAGGAAGTGCCAAATCGATAACCAAAGTGGTTGTACCATTTTACATTCCCACCAACAGTGTATAAGTGTTCCAGTCTCTCCACAGTCTCTCTGGCATTTATTATTTTGTGTTTTTTGGATTAATGCTATCAATATCATTGATTCTGGATCATATGCTACTTCCTGAAATGGATGAATGTTGACCAGTTCTTTCTGGTACAGTGACTCTGTGTATTCTTTCCATTTTCATTATTACTTTGCACTAGTGAGTAGAAAATAGAGTTGTTTCTCAGAAATTAAGATAAATGTTTAGATGAGTCTCTGTAATGCGACAAAGGTGAGGTTCTAAAAAGTGTTGTTAATGAGGAGCCCTGGTGGTGCAAATAGATAAAAACTGTTGTTGAATTAGGTAATGCAGTGGTTACAGTGCTTGGCTGCTAACTAACATGGTCATCGGTTTGAACTCACCAGAGACTCTGCAGGCGAAAGATGTGGCAGTTGGCTTCTGCAAAGATTTACAGCCTTGAAAACCCATTGGGGCACTTCTACTCTGTCCTATAGGGTCGCTGTGAGTTGGAATCAACTCGATGGCAATGGGTTTGGTTTTTTTGGTTTTGGAAGACAACTGAAGATTTGGTGAAAAATGTATAAAAAATTCAGAAGAGTACTACATTCAGATGTCTTCACTTGGGTCTTCAAGTTCTAGATCTACTTTCCTAATATCTATTTTGAGATATTTTAAGACTCACAAGAGGTTTCAAAAATAGTACAGAATGTTCCCGTGTACCCTTCACCCAGCATCCCACAAAAGTAATATCTTAAATAATCATAACACATTGTCAAAACAGGAGAATGATGTTGGTACAATATTATTAACTCTAGATTCACTTTCTAACCTAAATTGTAAATAATGAAGGGTGTATTATGGACATGATAAATGTAATAAAGATGAAGTGAAACTCCAGTCAACGAACTTAACAAAAGACTAGCCATATGTCAAAAAATTGTCGGAAGTAAGTATAGTTTATAGTTATAATGTTTATCTTTAAAAAAGGGCGTGGTATCTATTTATTCAGGACTAGCAGGGAGAAAGATTCCTGGCTGGTGCAAACAGTTTGTGCTTGACTGTAAGTCGGAATCAACTCGACAGCAATGGGTTTTAATGGGTATTAACCTAAAGGTTGTCAGTTCAAATCCACTCAGTGACACCATGAAAGAAAGGCCTGGCAATCTGCTTCTGTAAAGATTACAGCCAAGAAAACCCAATGGAGCAGTTCTTCTCTATAACACGTGGGGTCGCCATGAGTTGGAATCAACTCAACGGCAATGGGTTTGGCTTTTAGTTTATCAGGGAGAAATTTTAGAGTAGTCCCCCAGATATGTGACATATTTAGAGAAGATAATGAACAAGTGGATTAATGGAGATTATTCATTGGAAAGTAAAATAGTGTCTGACAGAGAAATTATACTTGCCATGGCAGAAACAGGTGGATCTAAAGATGAGGAAGAAAGAGGAGGATATGAAGGATGGGAGGAAGACATAGAACAAATTTCCAAGCCAAAAATTATTACTGCAGTAAATAAAGACACACAGAATTAGTTTTTATTAAACAACCCAAGTTAATGTTATCATAATAAAAAAAAAAATCACTGGACCATACTATAAAAATTCTGTTTCTTCTTCTAAACAATGTAAAATTTTGCATTTTATTAACATGTATTTATATGTTTTTACTAGAATGTATGTATATATCATTTTTGAAATCAACTTTCTTTTTTGAATCACAAGTCCCGATGACAGTTCAAATCTACCAGCTGCTCCTTGGAAACCCTACGAGGCAGTTCTACTCTGCCCCATAGGGTGCTATGAGTCAGAATCAACTCGACGGCAATGGGTTTGGGTTTCTTTGTAGACCGATTCCTTCTATAGAACTGAGTGGGATGTCCTTAGTTAGGAAAGACCATTTGAAATAGAAAAAAGAATTAGTTTGGAGAAGTTGGGATTTTGCCAACAGGGTGATATATCAAAGAACAAGAGCTTCTAGTCTTAGGGAAACAAGATGGCTCCCACAGGTCTCATCAATGAAACGGATAGGGAGCTCGGAGGAGAGAGTGCAGCCAGCATCCCTGACATTATCCCTGATAATCTGATTATCCTGACATAAAGAACTCTTTGCTGCTTTTGCTGAAAATAGTTCTTTGGAAATAGTGCTGTTTTTATCCCCACTTAAACTTCACTGAAGTTCCTTTTGAAATATTAGACCATCTAAGCTGTGTTAAAAAGAATTGAGTAAAAAGAAAAAGAATTTTTTTTTTTTTTAATTCAAGAAGGGTAGTCTAGGCACAGTGGTCACAATAGGAATCAGGGTTGATAGTTCTAGGGGTGGTGGTAGGCTAGAAAAACAAGAAGCTTCTTTCAGAAGCCCTTCTTCTCTCATCCTTTGGAATAGTGTTCACAGCTGTTCTGAGGAGTAAAGCAACAGAGTGGGGAAGCACTTTCTGAGCTGTTGTGTACTACACCAAATAGGTTTTCAACACAACTTTCCATTCATCACCTACCTGAAGGATTGTATTTAGAGCAATATCAGGGACAGCTCTTCTTCAAATTCCAAGAAAACTACAAGAAAAAAAAAGTCTATAGTAAGTAAAAAATATTTCAATCAACAATAAGGACTTCATAACAAAAGGAAAGTAGGGGAGAGAAAACTCTAGAACTCCAGGCCTTCCAGGCAGAGTAGACAAGGGTGTCCTGGGTGGTTTAGATGGGCATTTCCTGCTAGCAAAGTGGCTGTCACTTCTAGCTCAAGAATTTGGCATTTACAATTTATAATACACAACTCAACAAGTAACTTTGATTTCACTCCCAACATGTATTTCGGACATCGTGGGGAGGATGGCTGGCTGTGGAGGTCTGGAGCCAGCATCACCAGCAGTCACTGTGGGGCCTCTGGGCCTCACCTTGGCACGGGCCAAGTGGATACAGTGCCTGCACAGCCTAGCCCACATGGTTAATGTGAGACTCCAATGAAAACCCCATGGATCACAACAGTCCAATCCGCAACCAATAGCTAGTATGGCGCAGGACCGAGCAGTGTTTAATTCCGTTGTACAGGAGGTCATCATGAGTCGGAGCCAACTCGATGACAGCTAACAGTAACAAGAAAAAGAGACCACGTGTGTGGAACAGCTCTGTAAAACCCTCAAAGCCATGCTCTTCAGGGTGCATGGTTATTTTGCGTGTTTGCAGGAGTCTCCAACTCCTGGGACTTAGAATCCCCCAAAACAGTCAACGTGAAACATGAAATGTCCTCTCTCAGTTCTCTTGGTAAGGAAAGCATTGCCTGCAATTACCTTTAGAATTTCAAGGCCTTTCTTATGGTGAAAAAAATCACTGTCAACTGCATTTGAGTAGCTTTATACTGTTGTAAGTCTGCACCAAATAACCCTCGCGCTTTTATTAACTGTTCTACTGAGTCCTATTTATAAGAGAGGCAGGTGTATTACCTGCTAATACAATAAGCCCTGGTCGATGTATGAGTTGTTTTATTTCTTTTATGTCCATAATCAGTTCCCAGAGCATAATAAAAACAAATGGTTTATTTCTCCCACCAACCCCCTCTAGTTTGTTTTTTTTTTTTGTTCCTAGTCATGAAGCTATAAATTATCAACATTCAGAAGTAACTGTTACCATTTAATAAGAAATATAAAATATGCTCTCATCTAGCAAGACACACGATAAATAAAAACAAACAGTTTTTTTAAATTTGGTGACATAATGAAAGATGAGTACAAGCATGTGCGTGTATTAAAGTGAGCACTGGGCACGACCCAGGGAAACAGTCAAAGAAGACCTAATTTAGATGTCATAAAGTGGGTATTACACATCATTTTTCTTATCTTACCTCCTCCTGAGCTTTGCAATTCCCCAAATAGTCAAAGCCAGGAAAAGAAGCACCTTATCATCTGGATAGAGAGGCATAAAATCAAAAGTGAGGGAAAACCTGCTTCATGCTGCTTGTGCCAAGTCTTGGCATAACTGCTAGGTAGCTAAAGCTTGACCATCCACCTGACCATGCCTTGTCCCCATGCTCCTGCCCCTCCAGAAAGACTACCTCCCTGCTCTTCTCCCAGGGGTCTCATGCCTGGGAGGGCTATGCCCAAAGTGTTATCTACGGAACTTCTAGTCAATGCAGACATTTGATTTTTAAATTTTATATAAATACATTAATGTCATTTTAATACATCCTAGTCAATAAATGGAAGAAAGGCCAGGCAATAGATCTGAAAATTAGCTAATGAAAACCCTATGGATCACAACAGAACATTGACTCTCTTGCTTTGGACACGTCATCAGGAAGGATCAATTGCTGGAGGAGGGTATCATGTATGGTGAAGAGAGGGCCAATGAGGACGAGGGAGATCCTCAGTGAGATGGACTTGCACTATACCTGCAACAATGAACTCAAACATGCTGGTGATTGTGAGGATGACACAGGACTGGGCAGCATTTCATTCTGTTGTATACAAGGCTGTCATGAATTGGAGTTCACTAGAAGGCAGCTAACAATATTTAATAAATGCCAATCGTAAATGGTACAGCCATTGTGGAAAACAGTGTGGCAGTTCCTCAAAAAACTAAGAATAGAACTACCATATGACCCAGCAATTCCACTCCTAGGTATATACTCCAAAGACTTGAAAACGGATACTTGAGCAGAGACTTGTACAACGGTGTTCACTGCAGCACTCTTCACAGTAGCCAAAAGGTGGAAATAACCTATATACCCATTAACGGTGAATGGATAAACAAAATGTGGTACATATATTCAATGCAATACTACTCAGCCAATAGGAAAAATGAAGTCTTAATACATGATACAATATGGATGGAGTTGAAAGAAATTATGCTGAGGGAAATAAGTCACTCACAAAAGGACAACTATTATATGACCTCACTTATATAAAAAGACAGGAAAAGGCAAATATATAGACAACAAAGTTTATAAGCGGTTACCAGGGGCAAGAGAGAGGGGAAAAATATCACACTGATTAAGGGTAGGGTTGCACAGCTGATTATTGTAATTACTGCCAATAAGCTGTACACCTATAAAAAGTTGAACTGGCAGAAGTTGTGTGATAGATATATTTACTACAAAAAAAAAAAAAAGAGTAGCTGCTGAGGCTGCTTATGTACAGACAAAAACCTCATAGGATTTGGTTTCTAGGTTTGGAAGTTTAAGGTCATAGTTTCATGGGACATTCCAGTTAATTGGCCTAATATGATGTTTAGTGCCTCTGTTCTACCTCCTAGTTCAATGCATAGCGCTTGGGGTCTTAAAAGCTTGCAAGATGCCATCCAAGGGACAGCAATTGTTCTCTATTCACCTGGAGTAACAGAGGAAGAAGAAGAGCCAGGAAGAGGAGGAGGAGGTGGAATGTGTGGCTAATTGCCTCCATGAACAACTGCCTCCTTTGCCATGAGACCAGAAGTCAGTAGTACCTGGCTACCATTACTGAACATTTGATCAAAGATTCCATAGAAGAATCCTGATCAAAAGGAGGTAAATGCAGAACAGAAGTTCAAATTCTCATGGACTGTAGAACTTTTTGGAGCCGTGGACGCTGGATGAACCCCTAAAATTATTACCCTGAGATAATCTTTAAACCTTAAACCAAAACTATCCCCTGAACTCTTCTTAAAAGCAAACAATAGTTTAGCTTAACTAGTAAAAAAAATTTCTGCCTTGAGAATTACGCTCTTTTAAGAACTATCTATATTGGATCAAAGTGATGATAGCAACTGGAAAAATTAGATAGGAACCTTAGGGGGCAGTGAGTTTATGTTAATGGGGGAGGAACAACTCAGAAAAGGAGAGTGAGTATGGTTGCCCAACTCAAAGAATGTAATCCATGTCACTAAATGGTACATGTAGAAACTGTTGAATTGGTGTATGTTTCGTTGGGTATATTCTCAACAAAAACAACAAAATAAATAAAACTATATATAACAAAATATATAAATAAATGCCAATCATGCTGAAGACTGGGCTAAATCGTGCAAGTTAAAGATGTCCAAATCCATGACTGCTTTGCTTTAGAGAAGAAAATGTAATCTGTTAATCACCAGCCCTGGCATTACCTGAGACTGTCTAGCTAGCTAAAGAAGCCATACATAAAAGGATACATACTGTACGGTATAATTCCATTTATGTGAAATTCTAGAACAGGCAAGATGAATCTAGAGTGATAGAAAGCAGATTAATGGTTGCCTGGGGCTAGAGGTCAGGAAGGGGGTACTTGACCATAAGTGGGCGTAAGGAAACTGTTTGGAGTGATGGAAATAGTCTATAGATTGAGTGTGGAAGTACTTACACAGGTGTACACATTTGTCAAAACTCATCAAACTGGCCACTGAAAAATAGTGCATTTTATTGCATGTAAATTATAGCTCGAGAAATAGAAAATAAAGAAATGCAGAATCTCAGCTCCTCTCTAGACCTACTGAGTCAGAATCTTCATTTTAACCAAATCCCCAGGTGATATGTGTGCTCACTGCAGTTTGAGAATCAACAGAATAGAAAACTCGGTCTCAAACTAGAGAGCACATTGTAATCACCTGGGAGGATTTAAAAACTACTGAGGCCTGGGTCCCACCCCAGAGATTGTGATAGACTTGGTATGTTACCTAGTCTGGGCACTGGGATTTCTAAGAGCTAACCGATGTTTCCAAAATGCAGCAAAGTGTGAGAACAATTCACACCAGCAGCAGCAGCATTAGGTGGGAACTTGTTAGAAATGGAAAATGTCAGGCTTCACCCTAGACCTTCTGAGCCAGAAACCCTGGGAGCGGGGCCCAGCATGCTGCTCCAACAATCCCTCCAGGTGATTCTGATGCGCATACAAGTTTGAGAATCATTGATCTAGACTTCTTGTTGTTAATTGCCATCGAGTCAATTCCAACTCATGGCGACCTGATGTGTGCAGAGAACTGCTCCATAAGGTTTTCAAGGCTGTGACCTTTTGGAAGCAGATCACCAGGCCTGTCTACCGAGGGACCTCTGAGCGAGCTCAAACCATCAACCTTTCAGCCAGTTGTGGGGTGCTTAACCGTTTGAGCTACTGAGGGACTCCGATCTAGACCTAGAGAGATGTTTTTAAAATACAGATTCTTGGATCCCCACTTCATCTCTAGATTCGCGTCAGCATCCCCAGTGGAGTTTCTGAATATCATCCGCATCTGGGAAAGCCTGCTGTGGGTCTTATAAACAAGACAATCAGCACTTTGCCTTGATGACGTTTTTAGAGTGTGACAACCATCTCCATGTCTTGCGGTAGTAACCAGCCCAGCGCTAGGAACCAGCCCAGTGCTAGTAGCCAGCCCAGTACTAGTTGGAAGAGAGAGGGGGAGGTAAATGGGGCAAGGTACTGTTTGGAAATATTAACTGACTTGTTTTTCAAATCTTTATTTCCAAGAACCCTGACACTTCTCCCAGTTGGTGTACTCTGTATTAATGCCTCAGGAAGAGAATGATGTTACAGAAAGCAGAGAAATGAAAAGGGAGTTGGTTCTTGTCTTTAGAATTTCCAAAGTCAAGCCCTTAAGTGAAAAATCAATAGAACACAGAGCATAAATATTAGATTTCCAAATGTAATACATGACAAATCAGAGAAGGGGGACATCAGATTTCCAAATCTAATACATGACAAATCAGAGAAGGGTGAGAGTGGCAAAGACTAGATAAAGATTCTCTCAGTAGCGAAAGAGAAGAGTTTGAAGCAAAGCAATGTGTATATAACCACTGATGGATCCCTGGGGAAGGGCACTCCATGATCTGCCTTGCTCACCAACCCAGTGCAGAGCTGGAGGCTTGACAAATCCCAGATAGAACTGGGGGGTCACACTGATTTTACCCTCTGAACTCCTACGCCACACTTCTACACACAGGGGGAAGGCAGATGCCCCATTCACGAATATGCACCACTCATCTCTCCAAGCCCTTACAACACATCCGCAAGCTAATCAGCTCATCTGGGCAACAATTTCCATAAAAATAAAACAGACAATAAATGAAGCCACTGCTTTTTGGTTACAGTGAAGTAATGAACAGTAATAGAAGGTTCTAAGTAGAAAAACAACAAGGAATGCAAAAGGTACATCTATAGGCAGCCAAGGAACACCAAAGATTGCCTGCAGCCTCTAGAAGCCAGGAGAGAGGCATGGGACAATTCCTCTCTCAGAGCCCTCAGAAGGAATAAACAGGACCAATACCCTGATTTGGACTTCTAGCCTTCAGAACTATGAGACAATAAATTTCTGTTCCTTAAAGTCACTCATTTTGTGATATTTTGTTATGGCAGCTCTAGGATGTAAGCATACTTTGGTAATCAAGATCTTCATGTGTAACAAAAATGATGTTGTAATTATAGAAAATATCTTGAGGAAACAAATGTGTTCTACTCCTCATCTATATGTATATGTTTTAGAGCAATGTACTTCTAGTCACATTCCAAATAAATGAACATAATCATAGTGATAATTGCGAACATTTATTAAGCAATTACTATGTACCAGAAATGTCTGTAAGAGCTTTCTACATATTAAATTACTTAATCCTCAGAACAATCTTAAAAGTATATACTATGCTTATACTCACTTTACAGAGCAGTTAAGGAACTTGCCCAAGTTCACACAGCTAACAAACGGCAGAGTCAGGATTTGAACTCAGGCTGTCTGGCTCCAGTGCCTCAAACGTATGATGTAAACGTCAAAGATGATAGTGGGAAAGTCTACTTCAATTTCTTACCTCCACCTTAGTCACATTATCTTAAAAACAACTTCAAATCTGCCTACATTTTTCAAGCATCAAGTATGAGTTCACCATTTTGAATTCTCATATAGTTACCATATAGCAATCAGGACTTTAATGAAAATTATTTCCGTTTGGTATAACATGGCATATCACTAACCTTGACATATCACCAACACAGCATTTTAAGCTATATTTATTGTAGTAAAAATATATATCACACAACATTTGCCAATTTAACATTTTTCACACGTACAATTTAGTGATACCAGTTACATTAATCACGTTGTGCAAACATCACCTATATCTGTTGCCAAATTTTCCATCACCACAAACAGAAACTCAATGCCTTCTAAACAATGATTCCCTTTTTTCCCTCCCTCCTGACCCTAAGAAACCTAACAACCAGTAATAACTTTGGTCTCCGTACATTTGCCTATCCTCAATATTTCCTGTGAGATCATACAGTATTTATCTTTTTGTGATTGACTCACTTCACTCAGCATGATGTTTTCAAGGGTGTAGCATGTATCAGGACTTCATTTCTCTTTATGGCTGAGTAATATTCCATTGGATGTATACTCTACGTTTTGATTATCCATTCGTCTATTGACAGATATTTAGGTTGTTTCCACCTTTTGACTATAGTGAATAGTGCTGCAGTAAACTTTAGTATACATTTGTCTGTGTTGCTACTTTCAAGTCTCTCGGGTATGTACCTAAGAGAGAAATGTCTGCGTGTTATGGTAGTTCTATGTTCAACTTTTTGAGGAACCATCAAACACCAACACAGCATTTTTTTTAAAATGATCGGTCTTGACCCAGAGTAGTAAAAAGTATTTCACTTGTACCTACATTTGAGGATGGTGTTAAAGAGATATTAATAATTAACAGGTGTGGGCACCTGCCAGTCAGAACAGACTCCTCTGTATGGCCATCTTGTAGCATGCCAGCCAGCTGTCACCAGCTTTGAAAGGTCACATCAGCATTCAAACCACATATACACTTCATTGAAACCAAACATGCAATCAATACACTGTTCTCTGTTCAGAATGTTACCCTTTTAAAGGTAAACATTAAGGCTTGTTTTTGTGTTTGGTCCTAAAGGGAGAAGTTTCAGGGTTACTGGAAGTTTTTCCAAGTAGATGGATAAATAAATAGAATCATTTGAGCATAAATTGTGAGCACAAAGAATATGCGCCACTCATTTCTCCAAGCCCTTACAACCCATCCACAGCCTAATCAGCTCATCTGCGTAACAATTTCCATAAATATAAAACAGACAATGAATGAAGCCACTGCTTTCTGGTTACAGTGAAGTACTGAACAGTAATAGAAAGTTCCGAGTAGAAAAACAACAAGGAATGCAAAAGTTCTGATATCTGTTATTCTCTCCCACCCCTCTCCACCAGGGCTTCAACCCGGTTCGCTGTGGTTGGAACCCCTGCTGAGAATTTGCATTTCTAACAAGTTCCCAGGCGATGCTAACGCTACTAGTTAGGGACCAATCCTGAGATCCACTAGTAGAGCGGTGGTTCTCAAAATTTATTATAGATAAGAATCACCTGGGGATCTCATTAAACTGTAGAGTCTGATTCAGTATATCTGGGGTGGAAATGCAAAGCCCTGCTTTCCACACACACCTAGTGCCGCAGTCACTGAAGTCTCAGGGCATACCTTGATATTCCAACATCTGTTCATCCACCCATTCATTCAGGGCCTTCTAAACGCCTGCACATTTTTTTCCAACTCCACCTTTCAAAAAGTGTACCCATTTGTCTTAGATTCCTAGGGCAGCCAGAGCAAAATAACACAAAGTGTGTGGCTATAAAGACCAGAAATGTATGGTCTCACAGTTCTGGAGGCTACAAGTGTGAATTCAGGGTGTCAGCAGAGCCATGCTTTCAGTCTGCTCTAGGGGAAGATCTTTCCTTGTGTCTTCCAGCTTCTGGTAGCCCTGGCATCTTTTACATTCCTTGGCTTTGAAATGCATTTTCACATAGTGTCTCCTCCTGGGTGACCTTGCTTCTGTGTCTGTTCTCCCCTTTATAAGACACCGCTTAAAGGGATTAGCATCCACCCTACTCCAATAGGGCCTCGTTAACTGATGTCTTCAAAAAAAGAACCTATTTTGAAACAAGGCCACATTCACAGGGCTAGGACTTCAACAGATCTTTTTGGGGAACACAACTCAATCCATTACACCATTCTTCAAGATATTTTTCAAATCTGAACATTTTCAAGAAGATCCCTGTGACTGGTTCTCAGACATACTTTCTCCCTCATTTGAGGACTTTTTGTTTTAAGTCGCTCATCTCACATCATCTTGTTTTATAATTATTTGTAAACTGTATGTGACATCGCCCCAGCCCGGGTGTCGATGCCAAGAAGTAGAAGAAAACATCGTTTATACTGTTTTATCATACAGAAGGGCCTTATGTATTAAACATTTTGAAAGACTGATTAAATAAATTCTACTGAAGTGAATAGAATTGTTTTTGCCATCGAGTTGCTCTGACTCAAGGTGACCTTTGTACAACAGAACAAAACAAAGCCTGGTCCTGTGACATCTTCACAGCCGTTGGCATGCTCGAGTCCATTGTTGCAGTCACTGTGTATTTTGAGTGACTTCTAACCTAGGCAGCTCATCTTCCAGCACTATATCAGATAATTTTCTGTTATGATCTATAGGATTTTCATTGGCTAATTTTTGGAAACCAGATTGCCAGACCTTTCTTCCTAGTCTGTCTTAGTCTGGAAGCTCCTCTGAAACATGTCACCATGGGTGACTCTGCTCGTATTTGAAATACCAGTGGCATACCTTCCAACATCACAGCAACATGCAAGTCACCACAGTATGACAGACTGACAGACAAGTGGTGGGGAGTAGAATAGTGACCCTAGATTGTTATGCCGCTTGTAAAAAGGTGTATTCTGTCTCTCCAACTAGATCATGAGCTCTTCAAAAATAGTGACCATGTCTTCAATTCGTCTTCTAGCTCCTAAATCCACAACACACACACACAAGTACCTAGTTTAGAGTTCTACAAAACAAGTTAAATTATGGTACTCTGTGGACTTGAGCTTGAACAACATTGCTGTTGTTAGGTGCCATCAAGTTGGTTCTGACTCATAGCAATCCTGCATACAACAAAACAAAAACACTGCCTGGTCCTGTACCATCCTCACAATTGTTGCTATATGCTTAAGCCCACTGAGCCCGTGTTTATTGAGCTTAAACAATAAACATGAAATATGCTTTATAACTTTGTCACAAAGGAAAACATTGCCTTCAGAGATCACATTGATGGAGAAAACTAAAAAGGTACACAACGCTTCTGTGATGTTAATTGAAAAACGTTTCAGATGTCACATTTCTATAATGTTGAAGAAAACAGCATTGGTGATTTTTTTTAGGAAAACTATAAAAATATACCATCATCTGTCCTGAATATAAAAAGAAATGAGTGATTTTAAATCTTCCATTTTAGGAGCCTGGGTAAAAACAATGAAATGGGAGAGAATCAGAAAATTTACAACTGGAAAATATATGTGGATTCAGTATAACTGGAAAGGAGTTTACAGAAAATGTTCAGTTCATGGTAAACTAACTAGCACCAGTTGCCATTGAGTCAGTTCTGACTCATGGTGACCTCACATGTATCAGACTTGAACTGTGATCCATAGGGTTTTCAATGGCTGATTTTTCAGAAGTAGATTGCCAGACCTTTCTTCCTAGGCACCTCTGGGTGGACACAAATCTCCAACCTTTCCATTAGCCACTAAGCACGTTTGTTTGCACTACCCAGGGATTCCTGGTAGACTAAAGACAACCAAAAATTAGGGCTGGAACTAGTGGTAACTTATCATTCCTGAAGTTTTATTGGCACCTCTAGACTTTGAAATATAAAGTATATGGCTATGAAGACAGAACATTATTGGCTAGTTTTATATTTATAGTATTCTTCAGGAAGAGGAAAGAGTAAGAACCACAGAAGAAAGTATCAATTAATAAATGATTAACCAAGTAAATTGAGAAGAACGGCCCTGAATTGGAACTCAGCAGGTCTGTGTTCAGATCCTGTTGTTTCTACTTGGTTATGTAAATATGAACAAAGCACTTTACCTCACTGAGTCTCAGTCTCTTCGTCTGTGAAACAGGAATATTAACAATATCCTACCTTTCTTGCAGTTTGCTTTTACAATCAAATAAAAAGGCATTTAATAAACTACACTGCAAACTATAAAATGTTATAAAAACGTAATATATGAGAATTAAAGACTGGTAAAATACAAATAACTAGGACTTCAACCACATTCTCTAAACAAAAGAAATTGTCTCATTTGTCCTGACAAAAAATTTCCTTCTTTTGAATGTACATGAAAAGTCTTAAATTACATCAAATATTAAATCACATTTGAGTTGACCATAAATTACCAAATTTAATAAAATGAAACATAGTTGAAACAGAGCTGTTCTGGAAAGTCATGAACATAGGAGGTGTGTGTAGTCTTGGAGACGATTGAGTCTGAAGAGAGAAGAGTAGGGTGGGTGGGGAACCTGAGTACTGACTTTAGATGTCTGCCAATAGATACAATTCAAGTCCCATTGCTTCCATGAAGATTCACCCAGTTGTTCCCAGTCCCAGACACACTGAGCTTACCCTCTGAACTCCTACATCATTCACACCGGTAACTTAACCTCTGATTACACTTGCTCTTCCTTGCTCTTGTTTAGTCCTACTTCCCCAAAATACACTGTATTATCTCTGTGAGTCAGACCACAGCTTAACATTCTGTACAACTCATAGCACCTGGCAGATGTCTGGAACTAGAGTCCACTCTCTGTAGGCATCTATCGATTAATATGTCATTTTATACAAAGTTATATCATAGTCCCTGGCTCTGTGTCTCTCACTGAGAACTAATCCAGAGGGAAAAACAGGCTTGATTTTCCAAAGGATGGAAATGAAGAAGAATCCTGCCCATGCAGTCTGCTTTATTCCTTGGAAATCCTTAGCAATTAATCAGTCATGAATCCATCCACAATTCTCAGAGCACAGTCGCAACGGGAGACGAAGACTAGCAGAGAAAGAGCAGGGAAAGAGCACAGGGCTTGAGGCTGGAGAGCCAGGTCCTAATCTCTGTCCCTAACAGCTGTGGGCAAGTGATAAAGGCTCCACCTCTATCAGACTTTGGATTCCCACGTGTAAAATAAAGTTGTTAGATCAGATGGTGTGGTGAAATGAGTTCCTTTATGTGGCCTTTTGCCTTGGTTCTTTGGAAAAACAGCCCGAGAGGTGTTTCCCCTAAGCCCTGAAGAGTTACCTTTCCCCCAGTTTTCTACCCCAGAGGGTCTGGTACTTTTGTTCAGGTTGATTGACATTTTCTGGGTAAGCTTGAAACAACTTGAGGTTTGATTTTTTTTTTTTTTTTTTTTGAGACTGTATTGTGTTTTACGTGAATGTTTACACAGCAAATTAATTTCCCATTCAACAATTCATACACAAATTGTTCCATGACATAGGTTGCCATCCCCACAATGTGTCAACACTCTCCCCATTTCCACCCCATCTTCCCCATTTCCATCCCCCAGTTTCCCTGCCACTCCTTGCCTTCTCATCTTTGCTTTTGGGCAAATGTTGATGGTTTGGTCTCATTTAGTTGATGGTTCTAAACAGCACATTCCTCATGGGTGTTATTTTTTATTTTATAGGCCAACCTATTATTTGGCTGAAAGGTGACCTCCAGGAGTGGCTTCAGTTCCAAGTTGAAAGGGTGTCTTAGGGCGATAGACTTGGGGGTTCCTCTAGTCTTCATCAGTCCAGTAAGTGGTTTTTTAATGACTTTGAGGTTTGTTCTACATACTTCTCTCATTCTAGCTGGGACCTTGTATTGTGTCCTTGGTCAGAGATGTTGGTAGTGGTAGCGAGGCACCATCTAGTTCTTCTGGTCTTAGGCTAGAGGAGGCTGTGGTTCGTGTGGGCCATTAGTCCTAATTGCTTCCTTGACTCTTTGGTTTCCTTCACTCTTCTTTGCTCCAGATGATAGGAGACCAAAGGTTGTATCTTAGATGGCTGATCACAAGCTTTTAGGACCCCAGACATTACTCATCAAGCTAGGATGTACAACATTATCTTTACTAACTATGTTATGCCAACTAACCTAGATGTCACCTGAGTCTACGGTCCTTAGCTTTCAATCCCAGTAACTCAGTCCTACAATGTGTTTGGATAAGTCTAAGAAGTTTCCATAACTGTGCCCCCTATGTGTTCTATTATATCTATGAATATATATGCAGTACATACAAATATGTGTATACAAATGCCCACAACTATAACTATATATGCATGTGCATGTACCCACATCTGCCCTGCTACACCTAGAGAGCATACATATCTACCTATGTAACCATTCACAAATTTTTGGTTGCAGTTACTATTTGTTACAGAATTGTATATGTTACAGCATTTACTGTAGTTGTCCTTTATTCTTGCATACCTCTCAGTGTCTTCATTTACCTCGGTCATGTTGTGCGACTTCCCTCATATTGTGTATTGCCTTTCCTTTCACCAGAATTAACACATGTCTACTATCTACTAGGAGACATGATGGCACAGTGGTTAAGAGCTCTGCTGCTAACCAAAAAGTTGGCAGTTCGAATCTACCACCCACTCCTTGGAAACCCTATGGGGCAGTTCTGCTCCATTCTATAGGGTCTTTATAAGTCGGAATTGACTCGACGGCAACACTTTAGTTTTTGGTTTGTGGCTAATGATCGCGAGTGTCTCTTCATGTATTTGTTAGCTGCCTGAATTTCTTCTTTGATGAAGTATCCATGTCCTTTACCCATTTTTTTTTACTGGATTGTTTGTCTTTTTGTTGTAGAGGTGTTGAAGTTTTCAATATGTTTTAGAGATTAGGCCCTTGTCAGATATGTCATTGCTAAAAAATTTTCCCAGTCTGTAGCTTCTCTTTTTATTCTTTTGATAAAGTCATTTGATAAGCATAAGTATTTAATTTTTAGGAGATGCCAGTTATCTGCTTTATTTTCTGTTGTTTGTGTATTTCTAGTTATGTTTGATAGTGTATTTATGACATAAATTAGGACTTATACCTCTGTCCCTATGTTATCTTCCAGGAACTTTATTGTTTTAGGTGTAATATTTAGGTCTTGAGGTGGGGCCAAAATGGCAGAGAAGTCAGATGCTTCCGGTGGACCCTCTTACAACAAAGACCTGAAAAAACAAGTGAATTGATTATATATGGCAATCTGGAAGGCCTGAACATCAAAGACAGAGTTGAGGAACTAGATTGAGTGGCAGGGGGAGGGAGAGATGGTTCAGAAGCAGTGAGGAGTTGACAGACCTGACCCGGCGAGAGCCTGAGCCATTCAGGCCTGATCAGATCAGGGGTGAGCGGTGAGGCAGGCAAGCAGCAGTGCTCAGGAGGCATGTGTTCCACACTGAGAGAGACCCAGCAGCATAAAGTCTACACAGCAACCCAGAACCAGTGAGAAGCAGCCCTGGATCGGTGAAGGATAAGTAATTGTGTATGGCCTACTGCGTGGGTCAAAAACACCCCCCTTAGGGAAAAACTTCTTTCCCGTTTACCTCCCCACTCCCTGCTCTGCACTGGGTCCCGGATCAGCTTTAGCAATTGCTGAGTCCCCTGGACCACAAGTAGGATCCATCACATGCCCGGAGCCATTCTCCCTGCCTTGGAGAGTGAACAAATTAACAAACAGGGGAGAAAATAAACTGCCGGCTCCCCTAAGCCAGGAACCCAGGGTAGGCACAGCTCCTTTGCCTAGGCACAGGCATAATGGATCCACAGACTTCTGAGTGTGTTTCCCCTGCATAGACTTCTGTGGGCCCATCTCAGCAGCATAGGCCCTCATTACTACAGTACAACAGGGTATATACTGGCAGTATAACCTCAATTGTTTCAGCTGTGAAGTGGCAGGTTCATGACATTTGACACTGCTCTGCCCATTAAGCAGGGTCTTCACCTACCCACATCGGGGCCTAAGGACTGGTGGCTCCACCCACGCCACCTAGCTACCTGCAATTGGGGGCCATGAATAAGAGGTGCCCCCCAGTCCTTATAGCCAAGAGCTTCAGGTGCTCATAGTCTATGAGCTCTAGGGAACAGGGACACGCCTTTATCCTGGACACTAGGAGGCAGCTGTAAGCCCCCTGCCTTGCTCAGTGTATCCCCTGCTGCAGCCAGATGCCTGTGCCTACACCAATCACCCATGCATGTCTAGGACTGTAAGTGAGAGCCTACACCACATACTTGGTGGCTATCTACCTGAATACCTAAGCTGAATCCATACAGGAGGAGTGGGCAGACTCCTGAGCTAACATACCT
The DNA here is from genome assembly GCF_000243295.1 of Trichechus manatus latirostris. NCBI lineage: Eukaryota > Metazoa > Chordata > Mammalia > Sirenia > Trichechidae > Trichechus > Trichechus manatus. The sequence continues at coordinate 5,129,069 of NW_004443969.1, forward strand.
ACTAACAGATCCAACCACCTGGTGACAGGGCATGAGAATTTCAAAGGTGCCAAAAATCAAATTAGCTCATACGAGCAGCCTATTTGGACATATAAAAACAAAACAAGAAGCTAGGACACAGTAAGCAAACATAAAATAAATAAATATAATAACTTATTGATGACTCAGAGAAACAGTCAATATCAAATCACATAAAGAGGCAATCCATGATGGCTTTGGCAAGCTCCCAAAATGAAGAATCTAGAAATTTTCCAGAGGAGGAAAATTTCTTGGAATTACTAGAGGCAGAATACAAAAGGGTAATATACAGAACATCAAGAAATTAGGAAGGGTAGACTTTCGGGCAACATGGCGCTATAGTCAGAAGCACCATGCCATCTCTCTGCAGCAAAGATCTGAAAAACTAAGTCAAACAGAGTCACACGTCAATCCTGAAACCCTAAGCATCAAATGAAGAGATAAAGAACTCAGCCAAGCACCAAATGGAATAAGAAACTGAACAAGAACAGAGAGCGAGGAGAGATACATGCAGAGGTTCCCTATCAGCTACCGCAGCATGGATCCACCATCTTGGACTCCTGTCTGAGATCAGCAAATGCGGTTTGAGAAAGCAGCTTCACGGAGCTTCCAACAGGAGAAAGAACAACTGGGAACCAGCAATATATGCTTTCCCACCACCACCCCCCACCCTTCTCTACCCCCACTCCGCCTCCTCTGCTCCCTGTGGCCACAGTCTCTTGGCTGGGAAGCACCAACTTCACCCTGCTGTCACTTGGATTCCACCCACCCGCACTGGCCGGCTCCTGGGTGCCATTTGTTGGCTGCTGATGTTGCTTTTTTCCGCTTCTTTAGGTTTCTTCCTTGCCTCTCACCACCTTCCCCTCATTTCTCTCAAATACCTGGCTCTGTGCGCCATCTTTGCTTCTTCCTGAAAGGCTACAAAACACCATTTGACTATGAAACTTCTTCCTGGCCTGTGCTGCCACGGTGGTAGGATGCCCAGGGCTTTTTGTTTGTTTGTTTATTTGCTCTGATTTATTTTGTTTTGATTTGTTTGTTTGTTTTCACGTTCTTTTATCAGCTTGGAAGCCTCTTCTAGCTGGGTAGCACAGTGTGGCTTGGAGGCTAGTCCCTTACTCTGTGCAGACACACAGAGACATCCCTGGGGGCATTTCTTTTCTCTCTTTTTTTTTTTTTTTTTGGTTTTGTCTCTTTTTGTTCTTGTTTTTTCTTTCTTTGTTCTGTTTCCTTCTCTCTCTTATTCTCTTTTTGTCTTTCTTCATTTCCAGTTTCTTAATTTATTCATTTTTTTCCTTTTACCCTTTTTCATTTTTTCATTTTTGTTTTTCTCTATTTCTCAGTCTGTCATCTCTCCACTCCAATAGCAAGCTCCCTTAGCACTCTTCTTTGTTTGTGTGTATGTTTTTGGCATCTGTTTCTCTCTCCTCTTTCTCATCTTTCCCACACCCAACTTAGCTCCACACATAACAAACTCCCCCCTCCTTCCTGCCTACCTGCACCATGTGCTGAACATCACACTCCCAAGCAGCACAGACATGGCCTACTGGAACCTTCCCTGCACTGATTCCCAGTCGGCACTGTCAGCCCTAGTACGTGCTACAAACGACCTATCCCAACAACTCCACTTCAGCTGGAACTGCCATGCTGTACTATACCTGAGTGACTAATTCTGCTCATTGGAGAAGGGGGTAAAAAGTATCGTGCCCACAGACGAGCAAACAACACAGAACACACAGCCCGCCTGCTCAGACATAACCAAATTAAAAAAAAAAAAAGGGCAGGACGAAACACATAAATCTACAATCAATAAATGAGGAAAATAATTACTGAATGCACCCAAAACAGCAGACAATATCAAAACATATACAAAAACAGTACAAGATGGTTCCAGTAAGAGTCCAAAATAAAACACCAGATAACTTTCCAGTAGAAGAAAAGGCACTAGAACTACCTGATAGGGAACTGAAATCTCTAATATTCAGAATTATCCAAGAGTTGAAGCAAAAAGCAGACAAAAATGAAGAAAAAATAGACAAATTCATGGAAAAGGCAGACAAATTCATGGAACATACAGACAAAAAAATGGAAGAATTCAAGAAAATAATACAGGAACAAAATGCTAAAATAAATTCACAACTAGAAATCATACAAAAACAACTAGAAATCCAAAAGATAAACAACAGGATTTCAGAAATGGACAGTGTCATAGAAGGGCTGAGGAAGGTTTGAAATGATGGAAGATAGGATCAGCGAAATTGAAGACAAACACTTAGATACAACTGTCTTTGAGGAAAAATCAGAAAAAAGAACAAAGAAAAATGAAGAAACCCTGAGAATTACGTGGCATACAACCAAAAGCAAAAATCTGCAAGTGATCAGAGTTCCAGAACAGGGGGAGAAAACAGAAAACACAGAGAGGATCATTGAAGAATTGCTGACAGTAAATTTCCCCAATATCATGAAAGTTGGAAAGTCCTATCCTAGAAGCTCAACAAACCCTATATAGGATAGACCTGAAAAGAAAATTCCAAGGCATATAAAAATCGCACTGGTTAAAACCAAAGACAAACAATCCTGAGAGCAGCTTGAGAAAAACAAAAAGTCACATGCGGAGGAGAAACAATAAGACTAAGCTCAGATTATTCAGCAGAAACCATGCAGTCAGGAAGGCGGTGGGATGACATACATAAAAAACTGAAAGAACAAAATTGCCACCCAAGAAAAATATATCCTGCAAAACTAGTTCAAACATGATGGTGAAATTAGGTCATTTCCAGATAAACAGAAATTAAGGGACTATGTAAAAACCTAACCAGATTTACAAGACTTATTAAAGGGGGTCCTTCGATTTGAGAACAAACGACATCAGATCACAGGCTGCATATAGGACACAGGATTGTAGTAGCCAGATACCATCCTAGGAAATGAACTCTTAAAGACTACCCAAAACCAAAAGAATTACAACACGGAACCAGAGAGGTCAATCTGTAAATGACAACAACATCAGAACAATAACAGAGGGGATAAACAGTGCAGGTATAGAACCTTCTAATGGAGAGGAAGGCAAGGCGATACCAATAACAGACTGCTTCAAACCTAGGAAGATAAGGGTAAATTTCAAGGTAACCACAAAGAAAGTTAACAAACCTAATCATGAAAATAAAGAAGAGAAAAATAAAGTCTCAGTAAAAACAAAACCTATAAAAACAAAACAAATGAAAAAAAAAACCCACAAACAAAAGGAAATCAGTACAGGAGAGTAAGAGGAACAAAGAAAAGGTCAGCACC
>NW_004443969.1:5133470-5135635 GCF_000243295.1 Trichechus manatus latirostris
ATTGACAAAATCGACAAACCCCTGGTGAGACTAACAAAAGAAAAACAGGAGATAATGCAAATAATCCAAGTAAGAAATGAAATGGGGAACATTACAACTTTACCAACTGAAATAAAAAAAGATTATAACAGAGTATTATGAAAAACTATACTCCAACAAATTTGAAAACCTAGAGGAAATGGATAAATTTCTAGAAACAAACTACCTACCCAAACTAACACAAAGTGATGTTGAAAATTTGAACAGACCTATAACAAGAGAAGAGGTTGAAAAGGTAATAAAAAAAATTCCAACCAAAAACAGCCCCAGCCCAGATGGCTTCACTGGAGAAATCTAGAAAACATTCAAAGAAGAGATAATACCAAACTATCTCAGAACATAGAAAAGGAAGTGATACTTCCGAATTCATTTTTTGAAGCCAGCAAAACCCTGATAGCAAAACCAGGCAAAGACACAACAAAAAAAGAAAATTACAGACCAATATCTCTCATGAATATAGATGCAAGACACCTCAACAAATTTCTAGCCAATAGAATTCAACATCATATAAAAAAAAATACACCACAACCAAATAGGATTCATACCAGGTATGCAATGATGGTTCAGCATTAGAAAATCAATGAACATACTCCACCACAGAAATAAAAGGAAAGAAAAGGATCACATGATCATCTCAATTGATGCAGAAAAGGCATTCAACAAAGTCCAACAAGCAATCCTGATAAAAACTCTCAACAAAATAGGTATAGAAGGGAAATTTCTTAAAATAATAAAGGACATTTATGCAAAACCAACAACCAACATCATTCTTAATGGAGAGAGGCTGAAAACATTCCCCTGGAGAACAGAAACAAGACAAGGAAGCCCTTTAACTCCACTCCTATTTAACATTGTGCTGGAAGTCCTAGCTAGAGCAATAAGAAAACCCTAAAGACTCCATGTGAAAACTACTGGAACTAATCGAAAGATTGGGCAGAGTAGAAGGATACAAGATAAACATACAAAAATCAGTTGGATTGCTATACATCAATAAAGTCAATGATGAAAAGGAAATCAGGAAAGCAATACCATTTGCAATAGCTCTTAAAAAAATAAAATACTTAGGAATAAATCTAACCAGGGATGTAAAAGACCTATACGAAGAAAACCACGAAACACTACTGCAAGAAACTCAAGGGGACCTACATAAATAGAAAAACATCTCATACTCATGGATAGGTAGACTAAACATAGTGAGAATAAAAATTCTACCCGAAGCAATTTACAAATACAATGCCATCCCGATCCAAATGCCAACAACATTCTTTAAAGAGATGGCAAAGCTAATCATTAACTTTATATGGAATGGGAAGAAGCCCCGGATAAGTAAAGCTCTATTGAAAAAGAGGCATAAAGTAGGAGGACTCCCACTACCTGACTTCAGAACCTACTATGCAGCTACAGTAGTCAAAACTGCCTGGTACTGGTACAAAAACAGATACATTGACCAATGGAACACAATAGAGAACTCAGATATAAATCCATCCACCTAAGGTCACCTTATTTTCGACAAGGGCCCAAAGTCCATCAAATGGGAAAAAGATTGTCTTTTTAAAAATGATGCTGGAAAAACTGGATGTCCATCTGCAAAAAAATGAAACAAGACCCATACCTTATACTATATACAAAAACTGCTTCCAAATAGATCAGCATCCTAAATATAAAGCCAAAAACTATAAAGTTCATAGAAGAAAAAATAGGATCAATGCTAGAGACCATAATACACGGCATTAACAGGATATAAACCATAACCAACAACACACAAACCCCAGAAGATAAGCTAGATTACTAGCATCTTCTAAAAATGGAACACTTATGCTCATCAAAAGACTTCACCAAAAGAGTAATAAGAGAACCTACAGACTGGGAAAAAAATTTTGGACATTACGAGTCAGACAAAGGTCTAATCTCTAAAATGTATAAGAAAATCCAACATCTCTACAAGAAAAAGACTAATAATCCAATTAAAAAATGGGCAAAGGAAAAGAACAGACACTTCACCAAAGAAGACATTCAAGTGGCCAACAGACACATGAGGAAATGCTCATGATCACTTGCCATTAGAGAAATGCAAATTAAAACCACAAGGAGATAACATCTCACCCTGGCATTACTGGCACGAATCA
>NW_004443969.1:5136027-5137288 GCF_000243295.1 Trichechus manatus latirostris
ATGATGAATCTGTGAAGCATCTCATAACATGGACGAAACTGGGGGACATTATGCTGAGTGAAATAAATACAAAAGGACAAATATTGTATGAGACCTCTACTGTAAAAACTCATGTAAAAAGTTTATACCAAAAAGAAACAATCTTTGTTGTTTATGAGGGATGGGAGGGATGGGGGGAACTAAAAAGACAATAGATACGTGGTAACTTGGTGAAGTGTAAGACAGTACACAATACTGGGGAAGCCAGCAAAACTTGCAGAGGGAAAGGTCCTGGAAGCTCCATAGACACATCCAAATACCCTGAAGGACTGAATTGCTGGGTAGAGAGCTGTGGGGACCATGGTCTTGTGGAACATCCAGCTCAATTGGCATAACACAGTTTATAAAGAAAATGTTCTACATTCTACATTGGTGAGTAGCGTCTGGGGTCTTAAAAGCCTGTGAGCAGCTATCTAAGATATTCTATTGGTCTCAACCCTTCGGGAGCAAGGGAGAATGAAGAGAACAGGATACAAGGAAAAGATTAGTCCAAAGGACTAATGGAACACACCTACCACGGCCTCCACAAGACTGAGTCCAGTACAGCTAGATGGTGCCCAGCTACCACCACTGACTGCTCTGACCTGGATCACAACAGAGGGTTCTGGACAGAGCTAGAAAAGGATTTAGAACAAAACTCTGAATCACAAGAAAAGACCAGATTTACTTGCCTGACACATTGGAGAAACCCTGAGAGTATTGCCCCCGGACACCCTTTAGATCAGTGGTGAAATCACTCCGGAGGTTCACCGTTCTGCCGGGGATTGGACAGCGTCATTAAATGAGACTAATGAGGCACAGCAGTCAGGACAAGGACAAGTAAGCAGGAGAGGAGAAGAAAGCTGATGATAGGGAACCCAAGGTTGAGAAGGGACAGTGTTGACATATTGTAGGGTGGTTAACCATTGTCATAGGGCAATATGTGCACTAGCTGTTTAATGAGAAACTATTTATTCTGTAAACCTTCATCTGAGGTAACAAAAAAAAGAATTATCTATGTGAGATCAAATTCACAAAAGCGACTCAAAAGGTTTGATAGGCTCAATTGACACAGAAAAGGCATTTGACAAAGTCCAACACCCATTCCTGATAAAAACTCTCAATCAAATAGGTATAGAAGGGAAATCTCTCAACATAATAAAGGGCATCAATGCAAAACCAACGGCCAACATCATTCTTAATGGAGAGAGGCTGAAAACATTCCCCTTGAAAACAGGAACAA
>NW_004443969.1:5152292-5181223 GCF_000243295.1 Trichechus manatus latirostris
TGGTAGCTGATAGGGGACCTCTGCATGTATCTCTCCTCGAGTTCTGTTCTCGGTCAGTTTCTTATTCCATTTGGTGCTTGGCTGAGTTCTTTATCTTTTTGTTTGATGGTTTGAGGGTTTCAGGATTGACGTGTAACTCTGTTTGACTTAGTTTTTCTGATCTTTTCTGCGTAAGGATGGTGTGGCGCTTCTGACTATAGTGCCATGTTGCCCGGAAGTCTCTTTTGGTTTCTTGCAGTAGTGTTTTGTAGTTTTCCTTGTATAAGTCTTTTTTGTCCCTGGTTAGATTTATTCCTAGGTATTTTACCTTTTGGGGGCTACTGTAAATAGTACTGTTTCTTGATTTCCTTTTCAAAGTTCTCCTTGTCAGGGTAAAGAATCCCAGATGATTTTTGTGTGCTGATCTTGTATCTTGCCACTTTGCTGAATCCTTCTACTAGGTCTAGTAGCTTTCTTGTGGAATCTCTTGGATTTTCTATGTATAGGATCATATCAACTGCAAATAGAGATAGTTTTACTTTTGCCTTTCCAATTTAGATGTCCTTTATTTTCCTTTCTTGCCTTATTGATCTGGCTAAGATTTCTAGTACAGTATCGAATAAGAGTGATAACAGTGGGCATCCTTGTTTCATGCCCGTTTTCAAGGGGAAGGCTCTAATTGTTTCTCCATTGAGAATAATGTTGGCTGTTGGTTTTGTATATATGTCATTAATTATGTTGAGGAATTTCCCTTCTAATTTGCTGAGAGTTTTTATCAGGAAAGGGTGTTGGATTTTATCAAATATCTTTTCTTCATTGATTGAGATGATCGTGTGATTCTTTTCCTTTGTTTTATTTATGTGGTGAATTGCACTGATTGATTTTCTAATGTTGAATATCATTTCGAATGTTGAATCCCTGTTATGAATCGCACCTGACCGTGATTTTTTTTTTTATATGCTATTATATTCTGTTGGCTAGAATTTTGCTGAGAATTTTTGCATCTATACTCGTGAGGGATATTGGTCTGTAATTTTATTTTTTTGTGGTATCTATGCCTGGCTTTGGTATCTGGATTATGCTGACTTCATAGAATAAATTAGGGAGTATTCTCTCCTTTTCTACATTCTGAAATAGCTTGAGTAGAATTGGTGTCAACTCTTCCCTGAACATTTGGTACTCTCCAGTGAATCCATCTGGGCTGGGGATTTTTTTGTTGTTGGAAGTTTTTTTTTTTTAAATGACATCTTCAATTTCTTCTTTTGTTATAGACATGTTTAGGTTTTCTACTTCTGTTTGTGTTAGTTTATGAAGATAATGTGTTTCTGGAAATTTTTCCATTTCTTCTAGGTTTTCAAATTTGTTAATGTACAATTTTTCATAGTATTCTGTAATAATCCTCTTTATCTCAGCTTGTTCTGTTGTAATGTGGCTCATTTCATTTCTTATTTTGGTTATTTGCATCTTGTAATTTTTTCCCTTTCTCAGTTTGGCCAGTGGTTTGTCAATTGATCCTCTCAAAGAACCAACTTTTAGTTTTGTTGATTTTTTTCTACTGTTTTTCTGTTTTCTATTTCATTTATTTCTGCTCTGATTTTATTATTTCCTTTCTTCTAGTGACTGTGGACTTCATTTGTTGTTTCTTTTCTATCTGTTCAAGTTGTCAGGTTAAGTTATTGACTTCGGGTATTTATTCTTTTTTGATATGTGCATTTATTGCTATAAATTTTCCTCTGAGCACTGCTTTTGCTGTGTCCCAGAGGTTTTGTGTTGTGTCTTCATTCTCATTTGATTCTAAGAATTTTTAAATTTCATTCTTAATTTGTTCTATGACCCAGTAGTTTTTAAGCAAGGTGTTATTCAGTTTCCATATATTTATTTAATTTTATTCCTTGTTCTTTCGGTTATTAATTTCTAGTTTTATAGCATTATGTTCAGAGAAGATGCTTTGTATTATTTCAATGTTTTTTAATTTATTGAGGCTTGCTTTGGGCCTAGAATATGGTTTATGCTGGAGAATGATCCATGTGCACTGAAGAAAAATTTGCACTTTGCTGCTGTTAGGTGGTGTGTTCTGTATATGTCTATGAGGTCACGCTGATTGATTGTGTTATTTAGCTCTTCTGTATCTTTACTGAGTTTCTTTCTAACTGTTCTTTCCATTGTCAAAAGTGGTGTGTCAAAGTCTCCTACTATTATTGTAAAACCACCTATTTCTCTTTTCGATTCTGTTAAGGTTTGTTTTATGTATTTTGGAGCTCTGTCATCAGGCGCATAAGTATTTATTATTGTTATGTCTTCTTGGTGGACTGACCCTTTAATCATAAAATAATGCCCTTCTTTGTCTCTTATAATGGATTTTGATATAAAGTCTATTTTACCCAAAATTATTATTACTACTCCTGCTCTCTTTTGGATACTGTTTGCTTGATATATTTTTTTCTTATCCTTCGATTTTTAACTTGTTTGTCTTTATGTCTAAAATGTGTCTCTTGTAGGCAACATATTGATGGGTCATTTTTTTTAATCCATTCAGTTACTCACTGTCTCTTGACTGGTGCATTTAATCTATTTACATTCAATGTGATTAACAACAGGTATGGATTCATTGTTGTCATTTTGTTACACTTTTTTGGGGGGTGTTAACAGTTTCTTTTTTCCTCTTAATTTTCTTTTTTTATGTGGATTTTCTTTTCCTAGCAATCATTATTGTAATTTTTACTCTTTTTTGTTTTCCTCTTCTCTATTTTGGTGAGTAAATTTATTACTTTTCTTTGTGATTACCCTAAAGTTTATCTTAATCCTCTTAAAATTAGAACAATCTGTTATATCTTGGAATCACCTTGACTTCTTCCCATACAGAAGTTCTATAACTACATCTTTTATTTCCCCTTTTTATTTTAAAGTTGTCATCATTTACAGCTTAACTCCATTGGTTCCCTGTAGTCAGTTTTTTAGCTTTATTTCACTTATGAGAAGTATTTTTCTGGGTCTGTCTCTGAGTGATGTTATCATGTGTCTTTATCTCAGATTGTTCTCTGATGTCGTTGATTCTCTATCCAAAGGACTCCCTTTAACATTTCTTGTAAGGCAGGTCTAGTTTTTACAAATTCCCTTTGTTTATGTTTATCTGGGACTCTTAGTGTTGCCATCATTTTTGAAAGACTGTTTTGCTAGATGTATGATTCTTCGTTGGCAATTATTTTCCTTCAGGAATTTATATATGGCGTCCCATTGCCTCCTTGTCTGTGTGGTTTCTGATGAGAAGTCAGTACTAAGTCTTGTCTGTGTGGTTTCTGATGAGAAATCGGTACTAAGTCTTATTGATCCCCTTTGCACGTAATATTTAGTTTTCCTTGAGCTGCTTTCAGAATTCTTTGTCTTTCGTTTTGGAAATGTTGATTATTATATGTCTTGGTGATTTTTTGTGGGGGGGGGGTCTGTCCTGAATGGGGTTCGTTGAGCTTCTCAGATTGTAACGTTCTTGTTTTTCATGATATTTGGGAAGTTTTCAGCCAATATATCTTTGAAAATTCTCTCTGTACTTTTCATTTTGTCCACCTCTTCTGGAATTCCAATTACACATAGATAATTCATCTTGACAGTGTCCCACATAACTCTTCTGCTTTCTTAATTTTTCTTCATTCATTTTTCTATTGTTCCTTAAACCAATTAGTATCAAGGAATATGACCTCTATTTCACTGATTCTTTCTTTTATTGATTCTGAATTTCTAGTAGTTGTTTTTGTATGGTTTCTAATTGTCTATTGAGTCTGTCATTTTGTTCTTGTATTGTGTTCCTGAATTCTTCTAAGGTTTTTTTCCTGTGTTTTCCTTTATCTCTTATAAATATAAGTTTTTTGAATTCCTTCTCAGGTAGTTCTATTATTGTTTCTCCCTCTGGAATGTTTTCTTTCCCTTTATTTTGCTCACTTTTTTGAGCCATCTTATCCTGATTTTTCATATGATTTTTTATTGCCTGCTGTCTCCAAGGCATTAAGGTGTTTATTTATTTATTTATTTATTGTATTGTTGGTTTTTTTTTTTTTGTTTTTTCTGTCCTGGTTTTTTGTTTTGTTTTGATGTCAGGGCAGGAGGGGTGGGCGTGTTCTGTTGATCTGGTGGCATTAGGAGTACTCGCTACCTGTCGCTGGGTGGGTGGGGCAGCTGCTGGCAGGACAAGTGCGTGTTGAGTTTCACAGGTATGCGAGGCAGCTGGAGGAAGGCTGGGTGGGTGCAAGTTGCCATCAGTTGTTGGTCCAGTGGCACGGGAATGTGTGATAGAGCCTGTCAGGTGGGTGGGCTGGTGGGCTACTGGTGGCATGGATGCACACACTGCCACTTGCTGGGTGGGCAGGATGGTGTGTAGGGGGTTGTGGTGGGCAACCAGGGGTATGGGAGCTCTCTCTACCACTCACCAGATGGGTAAGGCAGTGAGCAGGAGTCTGGTGGGAAAATGGGAGTGCAGAAGCAGTCTCTGCTTCTCACTAAGTGTGCATGGCAGTGGTTTTGGGATTGGCTGGCCACCAGTGGTGCCAGAGCACTTACTGCCACTCACTGTGTAAGGCAGTGAGGGGTGTCAGGTGACTGGGGACACGGTAGTGCATAATGCTGCTCACCAGGTGGGCAGAGAAACAGGCAGGGTGGTGTGGTGGGCGACCAGGGCACAAGAGCTCTCTGCCACTCACCAGGTAGTTGTGGAAGCAGGCAAAGAGTGTGGCAGGTGACCAGTGGCACTCACTGTTGCTCACTGGGTGTGTGGGGGTAGTGGCAGGGGTGTGTGGTGGACAATCAAAGGTGTAGGAGTGCTCACTGCCACTCTCCAGGTGCACTAGGTGGCAGACGGGGGATGTGGCAGGTGACAGGGGGCGTTGGGCACTCTCTGCTGCTCACTGGGTGGGTGGGGAAGCAAGTGACGGGAAGTGGCTGGTGACTGGTGGTGCGCTGGAACACTTACTGCCGCTTACCAGTGGGCAGGATGGTGGCGGGGGCGGCTGTGGTGGGCAACCAGCAGTGCCAGAACATTTACTATTGCTCACTGGGTGGGCAGGGTGGAAGAGTGTGGCAGATGGGACTGGGTGGGTGGGTGAAGGCAGGACTCATACTGCGGTCCCCGGGTGGGTGGGACAGCAGGGTGGGGAGGATTCATGATGCTAATCACCAGGAGGGTAGGGGGAGAGGGAGCTTGCTCCTCTGATCACCAGGCATGGGTGCCTGGGCACTTTTTGTTAGCTGTAGCCAGCAATCAGGACCTGACCCCGACCAAGTTGGGGGTGGGGGGCTGCCCAGAGTCTGGTCAGGTGGGGGACCTCCTGCTGACACTCTATGGATCTGTAACTCCCTGTGCAGCACCCAGCCTAATGGTCAGGGACCAACACTGGTGAGTAGTCCTGTCTCTGAATCCTGGCTCCCTCCCTGTCTGTGGATGCCAGGATCCCTGGAACTCTTGCTCTCCTGCTTGTACTTTCCCTCCTTAGATCTGGTTAATGTCCTGCTCACCTTGCTTCACTCCAGGTATGTCTACACAGTTTCTCTGTCTCTTATTGGGAATTCCATGAAGTTGCCTTCCTGAGCTTCTCATCTGAGATTGCTGCTGGCTTTGTCTCAAGATGGCCATGCTGTGCTGGTCAAGATGACTGGGCACCTCTGCTCAGTATCGCTCCTCGTTAGCTGTTTTTGTTCAGTTTCTTCTTCCAGTCAGTATTCAATCTAATTCTTTATCCTTACATTTGATGCTCAGGGTTCCAGGATTGTCATCTGCATCTATTTCACTTAGTTTCTTGGGCCTTTGTGTAGAGAGACAGCATGGAGTGTCTGATTAAGCCACCATCTTGGGCCATCTGAGATTTGATACTTTTTATCTGGCCCTGGGCTACAGCCTACCTGTGATTGGTATGCACCTTACAGGAGTTGGTCAATATACTATGCAAATTAAATGACTACTGACTATGCAAATGATGTGACTATCGACTATTATGCAGATGACATGTCTGTGGCCTACCAAGAGGGAATTGGTCAGTTTGTGGCCCCTACTAGTATAGGCAATGCCTTGAAATTGAAAAACAGTTGTGTATACATGCAGCCAATCCCACAGAGGTTTTTCAGACAGAAAAAAGCAAGAAGAGAAGTACAGGAAGAAGTAGATGGGAAAAAGAAGTGAGAAGAAACAGAGAGAGAGAAGAAACAAGGAACCTCCTAAAAGAACTGGGTTGAGGGCTGTAACACTGAAGACAGTGAGAGATCTGGAATTGGCCCAGCAGCAGAGCCAGCAGTGACAGGCCTGGAAAGGGCACCATGGCAGAGTCTGGTGACAGATGGCAAGGCTAAGAGGAGTCTGTCCTCAGGGAGCTGAGAGGAGGCTTGTCCTGAGGAGGCTGAGAGGAGACCTGCACGGCCAAGAGATGCTAAGAAAGCTGTACTGCACTGAAGAAGGGAGACTCTGCCTACATGGTTCCTGATCCTGAACCTGAGTTGTAGCCTGTTGATCCCAATCCCAAATTGTATCCTGTTGCTTCCTTAATAAACTACTTAACTGTAAGTATGGTCTGTGAGTTCCGTGTGGTCATTATAATGGGTTATTGAACCCAGAAGAGAAGTAGAGAGTGCCATGGAAGGGATGGATGGTGTCAGAATTGGTAAAAAAAAAAAATTAAAGGGTGGTGGTATGACTGACCTCCACCTCATGGTAATCGGCAAGGGCTGATCCTGGTCATTATCACCCTTGAAGTTAGACAGGTTCTGATGCAACTACTACCCAAATTTTACCAATGGCTTCCAAGAACTCTCTGAGATTCTAAATTCATTGAAAGTAGGGCACTGAAATAGGTGGCTTACAGGATGCTGGTTGGTTATTCCGTAAACACACTGGATCACATGAAACAACTGGATTAAGTGGCAAACGATGGCTGATTTTGGTGAAAAACGAAAAAAGAGGTTTCAGTTCCAACTGTGGCTACTTTTTCTTTCCAAAATTGTGGTTGGGATTGGGAATCAGGCACTCAGAGAAACGCAGATTCCCTCATTACAGAAGGGAAAACAGAGCCTGAGATGCCTGAAAATTTCTTGCCAATAGAAATAGGCTTCATGAAAAACAAAAATTAAATCAAATAGCTCTTCAAAAAGAAGTGCACCTTTATGAACAAATACAGCCTGGAGCATTCTCAGAGTTCAGAGAAGGGCAGAATTGAGGTTACATTTGTGAGATCTCCCAGCAATGCATAAATGAGTTAGGCTATAAATGAATACTAGATTTGCTTCAACCCTAAGAGCTTCTATAAAGCAGAAAAGCTTTTAACTCCCCGTGAATAATACTTTCCCATAAAAATCTGTCTTCTTGAGCTCTATTTCTACAATTTCTACGTATATTATTTGGAAGCTTTGTTGTTATTTTAAGATACAGTAAAAAGTGGTTTCAAAGAAAAAGTTCTTACAAACACTTTTGCATACTGGGGCAGTTAACTACCGTCATGCTTTCTCAGCAAAGACTCCTTGAATTATCAAACATAGATTCAATTAACCAACTTAATCCTGCTCGTTTTTCCTCCCTCCCTTCTGCCATCCAATTCCTATCCAGTTTTCAATGTCCAGAGCTGGTCTCACCTCCTCCAGGAAGTATTCCCTGCTTACTCCACACCACAGTGATGCATATTGATGCCACTTATGCCCCAACTCATTCAGGCTTAGCCTGCACCATATAATTTAGTGCTCATTTATGTCCGTAGAATTCCATTGTTCTTTAATAATTTCATAAAACTTAACAGAAGTTGCTTTAATTAGATTATGGTTTCTTTGCAACCTTAAAAACATGAATTATATGTGAACCCATGGGAGATGCTTAATAATATTTGCAGACGAAAAGAAGGAGGGAGACAGGGAGGAAAAGACGTAATCAACAAATACTTGTGGATTGATTGATTACATTGGAGAATACCTGGTAAGCCATCTAGAGAGGAATGCACAAATAAAGACATTCTTCTGGTAAAATAACAGGCAAACCCTGTGGAGATGTAGTATGATGTAGCATGAGAGCAAGGACTCTAGAATCAGAATCACTGAGTTTGAGTCCTGGTTCCTCTTTGCTAACTATGTTACCTGCTTTATGACTTGCTGCTCATAGCTGCCATCTAGTCAGCCCCTGATCATGGCGACCCCATGCCCTACAGAATGAAACACTGCCCGGTCCTATGCCATCCCCATGATCCATTGTAGATCAGACTGTTGTGATCTATATGATTTCTATTGGCTGATTTTTGGAAGTAGATAGCCAGGCTTTTCTTCCTAGTCTGTCTTAGTCTGGAAGCTCTTGCTGAAACCTGTTCAGCATCATACCAACACACTGACAGACAAGTAGCTCCACTGACAGACAAGTAGCTTCTGCACATGAGGTGACTGGCCAGGAATTGAACGCAGGTCTTTCTCACAGAAGGCTAGAATTCTACCCCTGAGACACCAATGCTTTGTTCCTTAGTTTCTGTAAAATCTATAATTGATAATTGTACCTACTTCCAAAGTGTTGTGAAGATTAAATAAGGTGGCAAGTTGTGATGGTTAAGATTGTGTGTCAGCTTGGCTGGGCCATGATTCTGTGTTTTAATGTAATCACTCCCATGATTGAATATACTGTGAGTAGCCAATCAGATGAAAGGGAATCTCCTTGGGGGTGTGGCCTGCATCTTTATATAAGCAGACTTTCTGGCTTTTTGCTGTCTCTGGCTCCTGCGGCTGCTTCCTGTCATCTCAGCTCCCATTCTTGGGACTTGAGCTGTCAGCTTATCTGCCGAACCTGGGATTCGTTGATCTACACAGCCTGTGAGTGGGAGCCCTGCTCTCTGACCTTCCGATCTTGGGCTTGCCAGCTTCTGCAGCTGTGTGACTTGGGAGAGGCCTCTACCCTGATCCACAGACTTGGGATGTTCTAGCCTCTACAATTGCGTGAGCTGTTTCCTTGATATAATCTCTCTCTATATATATATTTATACACTTTACTGGTTGTGCTTCTCTAGAGAACCCAGCCTAAGACACACGTGTGAAGTGCTTTGTTAGCATAATATCTATTATGTAGTAGTCATTCCACAAATGTTATTAGTATCATCATTTTGGATTGGATTAATAGTAACTCTTCTCTGTGATATGCAACTCACATTCAGTGACTTTAACTATATACAGGACCAACTAACAAATAGTAAACAAGCCAGGAAAAACTAGGTTTATAGCTAAGGAAAGAAGAAGAAAAATGATGAAACTAGTGGGTTTTGAAGTAAAGGCAAGAGCTATTTAAGGATTGGGCTGGATGCATTAATAGAAACTCATGAAGGCAGAATTTCTGGGTATGGAAAATAAAAGAGATTGATAAATGAATTTAGCATCCAGGAGTCCTTGGACACTAAATGGGAAGGGCTTTAGCGTGTCAACATAAGAAGAGAAGCCAATTAGTCCCTTTCAAACCAGACAAAGCTATGCTATACATCTGCATTGATGGATTGTACCAAAGATGCATCAGTTAGGACAAGCTATGTTATGTTACACTAACAAACATCTCCAAAATCTCAATGGCTTTGTGTCAGGGAATTAAAGAAAAATTTGAGGTACCTGATATGATCTGAAATGGCCAGTTTGAGGACGGGTTGTAATTCTCTGTTTGCAGGTTCCATTTCCACCCTAGCAGCAGCCATCTTCCATATTGTTTCTAAGAGAGGAATGTCCGGTAATGATGACATAACTATACTACCACCACTCCCTGTTACATATCTGTATAATTGCCACAATGTAACCAGTCTAAGAAAGAGACGTATACCCTTTTAAGCCAATTGCCTTACAGAGCTGGGCACAAGAAGCCCTCCTTAGAAGTTCTGTTACAGGAACTCATGCGTCAAGAGTTCCTGCCACAGAAAACTTTGTTTTAACGAGTTCCCTTCCCTGGAAGCCCTGCCTTAAAATGAGTGACTGCCAATGGAGTAATGCTTTTTGGTGGTCTAAGCCTTTGATTACTAATCAAGTAATGTCTTTCAATGATCTTAAGTTTGTGAATACCAATCAAGTAACGTTTTTCATATCCATTGTTCTCTTATAAAACGTCAGGGCTGAGTTGCCATTTTGAGTTTCTGCACTCTACCACGTGGAGTTTAGTTTATTCCCAGCTCAAGCTATCTCTTTTCTTTCAATAAATCTCTCAATTTTACACTAATCAGAGTATGAATGGTTACTCTGTGACAGCTTAAAATAACAAAGGTTTAAATCTTGCTCACACTACATATCCGAGACTGCTCAGCTGGGGGCTCAGCACTCTGCTCTTCATAGTTACTCAGGAATCCAGACTGCCAGAAGCTCCTTGGCCTGCCATCACTATCATCTCAACACAATAATTCTTGATTTTCCACAGCAGGGAAAGAAAGAATGGAGACCGTCATTAAATGCACCATCATTAAATGCTTCTGCCCAGATGAGCACATTGTTTCCACTCGCGTTTCATTGGTCTTTGCAAGTCACATGCCCACGCCTAATTTCAAAGACACATGTGCTCAGGAGAAAAGAAGTAGCAATTTTGGCGAGTACTAGCAAAGTATATACCTCTGATTCCTCATACTCTAGTATAGCACGCTGAATGGCTGGGTAGTAATAACAACAGCTAATTTTATTGAGCACCAGACACAGATACATTGGTGCTCAAAAAAATTCAATGGTAGAATCTCGCCTTCCATCAGGAGACCCAGGAGTCCTTAGTAGGCACAAATGGTTAAGTGCTCAACTACTAGCCAAAACATTGGTGGTTTGAATCCACCTAAAGGAATTGCCAGGAAGACAGACCTGGCAATCTGCTTCCAAAAAGTCACAGCCTTGAAAACCCTATGGAGCAGTTCTGCTCTGCACACGTGGAGTCATCTCGAGTCAGAATCAAATTGACAGCAACCAACAACAATGACATCGGAAGACCTGAGTGGATTCTCAGGCATACACCTCATGCACAGCTACCACTCATCTGTCAGTGGCGGCATGGGTGTTGCTATAATGCTGAACATGTTTCAGCAGAGTGTCCAGGCTAAGACAGACTATGAATAAAGGCCTGGTGATCTACTTCCAGAAATGAAAACTGTATGCATCACGGCAGTCCAATCTTGTTGTGCATGGTGTCACTGTGAGTGAGGGAGGGGGTAACCTACAACAATGACATCACTATACGCATCATCAGCATCATAATAATCATTATTATTATAATTCCAAGCACAACCCTGCAAGATATAATTATTTCCACTCCATAGATAAGAAAACTGAGAGAGATTAAGAAATTTACCCAAGGCCCAAAAAGCCTGCTACATGCCAACCCCCATCTCTCTTCCAATGAAAGCATTCTATCTCTAAAAATCTTCAGTGTGGCCCCAGCCTACCTTTCCAAGGACATTTCATACAAGTCTCCTTGTGACAACTCACAATTTAACCAAACTACTCTCTTATTCCTCATAATGCTATTTCTGTTCACATTATTCTTTGCACTTGGAAGACTTCTTCCTTATTTTCATATATCTAAATTAAACTGGTCCTTCAAAGCATGCTCAAAAACCACTTCTCCCATGAAACTTTTCTCAACCTGAGCTCTAGAATTTTTTTTTCTTCTTCTGAATTTCCATAATTCTTTACCCTGCCTATCTAACATCTTACTTCTCACACCTCACTGTGGGCGCCATTCAAGCAAGACTCCCATCCAAGTCTTTTGTATGCATATGAATCTTACCGCACAAACTCAGGATGCAGGGTGTGCCACAGAGTTTATTTTGTTGAAATTACAATAGGTCTGATTCTGACACCCCTACCCCACCTCCATGGCTGGGCCAGCTTGATATTCAATAGTGGTCATTATGCCAACTCTTCCCCCACCGAGCCTTGTGAAGGTTCCAGGCAATGGAAAACATTCCTGAAAGTTCTCTGGTTTGGGTTCCCAGGATTACTGCTGATATGCACATAATCCAAGCCTACAGGTCCTTTAAAGTTCAGCTTTGTCTAGGCAAGGTATCTGGGGATCCTAAACCTGTCTTCACTAGAGACAGACCAAGCAGCCATCCTCTACCTCTTCTCCAGCCAGGCATCCAAGCTTCTGTCTTCTCTCCAGGACACTGAGGGGGTGGTGGCCACAGAAATCAAAGGCCATGCAGATCTCCTTTGTTCTTGGTGAAATCACCCACCCTCTGTTTTACTGCTTCCCTCTCTCTCACTTCTCCTATCCTCAACGTAATTGCCTTGCTCTGGCTTTCAAAATATTAAATAAAAAAAAAAAAAAACTAAAACAGTTGCTGTGGAGTCGACTCTGACTCATGGCATCCCCATGTGTGTCAGAATAGAACTGTCTCCACTGAGTCAGAGAGCAAACATACCTCCACCCTCCAACCTTTTTATCAATTCTTACCCAACTATCCCTCCCATGGCACTCTGTACCTTTCTGCTGGGTTCTATAATTCTTGACAATGGCCACACAGAACTCACAGACCACACTCACAGTTATGGGGTTTATCAGGGAAGTAACAATTCAGGATACAGTTCTTTGATCAGGACAGCCTCTTCTCAGCTGTGCCCACAGACAGGCCTCTCTCTGGCCTTCAGCCATTCAGCTTGGCCTCTGCCCTGCTTGGGCATGTGTTACAAAGCTCTTTAGCTCTGCCAGTAAGTGTCTGGAGCACCCCACTCTGCCAGTAAGCCTCAGCCCAAAGGGACTCAGCTTTCTCACTCCATGAGCCAGGAAGCTCACCACTGTCTCCTGCTGGTCCCCTGGTTCTGCTGCCTCTGCTGCTGCCATTTTTCTGCCGCTGCTTCTGGCTGTCTTGCCATCTCTGGCATTACAGCTCTCTCTCTCTGTCTACTGGGTCTAGGAAGGTCTCATCGCAGGGATCCCAGATCCAAAGGGCTCACTCCATTCCTGTCTGTTCTTCTTGGTGGTAATCAGGTCCCCCTTTCCATCTCCGGGATGGCTCTTTTTAAGCCTAGCAGAGTTGCAAAACTGACCAATCCCCTCGTTAGGATTCCATACACCTTATTTGCATGGTCCCACATCCACAAGGGTGCCTTCTACCTTATTTGTAGTATTAACAAGTTTTCCAACCCCCTTGGTGGGCCATAATCACCTTATTTTCCTAGTCTTATCTGATCTTTTGATGTTCGTTATAATACCATGTCTAGAAAGTCCGTATAAAAGTGATCCATTGCACCACAACTGGTCATTGGCCTTAGTGAGTATAGACATGCATACGTAAAAAGACATTTAAAATGGCAAATTCCCATTTAATGGGGTTCGGTGAATAAACAATAAGAATCAATAAAAGTGAAGTTTGAAATGTTATTTAAAAATATGACTAAAATAAATAAATGTTGACAGTATATGAGAAGAAATTCAATAAAATCCATTTGTTTCAATGAAATCTATTTGGATTCATTTTGTTTAAAATAAACATGCTGACATATGGGATCAAATATTTAATGTATTTTCCATTAACACTGCATTTCCAAGAATGTTCCATTTATGTATTCTCTTGGCCTGGAGCCTATGGACTTAAAGAGTGCATATGTATATAAGGAGCCCTGACAGATTCTATCAGATTGTCAAAGGAGTTTATGACCCATAGTGCACCGTGTCAAACACGTACATGTATTTCTAAACTGTCTCTTCATTTTTTTCCTATTTTCTAGGTAAGTTAAAAAAAATTAGAAAATTACCAAGTGGCCTTAAAATAGACACATGATTTTGAAGTGTTCCATTTAAGAGTCACCTGTAATGACATGGTGCCTTAGTTTGCAACCTTAGCCAAATTCTAGATCACTGGGGTCATACTATATAAGGATGTGTAACACAGAATTCTAAGAGCTGTGGCAATATGAGAGAGTGTGGGATAAGGAAAGCTTTGAACTCAAATGGACATGAAAACCCCTACAAGCTAAGGTCATTTCACTCCTGCAAAAAAGGAAATTCTTCAGAGATATAGGAGAAATAAAAGACCACCAGCTACTAGTAAGTACACTACATGGTTGACAGAGTAATCTCCAACATCAGAAACAAAATTGAGGTGATGTGAAAAGGTTGACAAAATGTTTACACCTCGTCAAAGAAAGAAAGTTGAAAGCTGATGGTTAAATGGAGCCAGTTACTACTGAAGGGACCATTTCTCATTCAACTGAAATGACAAAAAGTGGGAGCAAAGAATGAGTTTCTTTGCTTGATTTAAGGGGCACATGTAACTTCTTGGTCCACATCTCTAAAATCCCTAG
The DNA here is from genome assembly GCF_000243295.1 of Trichechus manatus latirostris. NCBI lineage: Eukaryota > Metazoa > Chordata > Mammalia > Sirenia > Trichechidae > Trichechus > Trichechus manatus. Next base: position 5,166,516 of record NW_004443969.1, read on the forward strand.
AACAGTGAATCTTCAGGGCCACATATGAGGAGTAATGTAAAAATGTAAACCTCCTGAGCACGAGCATAACAACAGCAGTGGCTAATGCATTCTCTTATGGAATCTTTGTAATAACCTATGAGATACTGTTATTATACCATTTTGCAGATGAGGAAACCGAGGCAGGGAAGTTAATTAATTTGCCCGAAGTCAAGAGGTAGAAATGGAATTTGAACTCAGGAAGACTGTTTATAGAGCAAACACCCTCTTCGACAACTCAAAACTTCCTCCTATATCTGTCTCATTCAGTGCTGCAGCACCAAAACCAAGTAATGATTTTTAAATAGTTAAATGTTCAAATATTAGTCAAAAGAATGAGTGAGGCTCACATACAGTTTTACCGGCACACTAGCTCTAACGCCACCATTTTCCTTCTACTAAAGAAGGTATATCAGCATGTGTGAGAGGGGGATTATTATAAGGAAAAACATGAATTTGCATATAAAAATTTAAGTGTTTTCAAACTTGGTTAAATCAGTTGCCATGGACTCCATTCTAACTCCATGAGTGTCAGAGTGGAACTGCATTCCACAGGGTTTTCAATAGCTGTGATCTTTCTGAAGTAGGCTTTTTTCTGAGGTACCTCTGGGTGGATTTGAACAGCCAATCTTTCAGTTAGTAGCTGAGTGCTTAAACTATTTGCACTACTCAGGGACCCCCCAAATTTGCTTATTCTTCAGTTATTAGTAATTGAGAGAACGGAGGCTGGTTGCTTTATGTGATGACTTTCCAGAAATGGCTACTAGGGAAGGATCCCGCAGAGACTATGCAGCAGTATCTGCTGGTTCTCTGCCAATGTTCCTTCTCCCCTCGTCCCATAGTCACAGAATATAGCTGGGACCATGGCTGCCTGCCTTGGGTCTGTATTCCCAGGCCTCCTTTCCACCAGTTGTAGCCACATAACTAAATTCTCACCAGTGAAATATGAGCAAAATGTGTGATATGCCACTTTCAGGCCTGGCCCTTGAAGCATTGTACATCCACACTGCAACCTCCATGCAAGCTGTAAGATCCAAACTCAGGCACATAAAGAGGACACCTCATTCAGGTCTTGCTACTCAAGAGCAGTAGGTTGGAGGGCTGACAGCTTCAGCATCACCTAGGACATACCAGAAATGCCGAATCTTGGGCTCCATCCCAGACTGAACCAGAAGCGCACATAACAAGATCCACAAGTGATCCATCTGCATGTTGAAGTTTGAGAAGCACTGAACTTAAGGATGTCAGAGAAACCAGATGAAAAGAAACCTATGGACTACTTCTTGGAATGACCTTCTGAAATAAGCCTACTTAAGCAACCTGACAACTCACCTGAACTCTTCTATGACAGAGAAACCAACTTCTGTCTTTTTTAAGGACTGAATTATTGTTGAGTCTCATTTGGAGAGCAACCTGGCCTAACCCTGACTTACATAGTAAGGAAATAGTCTTCTTGGTGAGTTTCTCTCTTAGAGATCAGCAGTGAAAATCTTTGGGAAACATACAAGGACAAGAGCAAAGACCCTTCAATCCTTTGCTTCTACAACGTATTTTGAAGGACATTGTTATAAATGTGTCTTTTATAATGTAGTCCAGATGTCAGCAGGGGTCTCTTACCTCTTTCAGATCTGGTTAAGATTGACCCAAACCTCAATTTCAAGACTTTGTGGAAGCTTCTTCAAATTCCTGGGGATTCCTTCCTCCAGTTCTCTCAGCCTCTGAGTTCCTGCACCCTGCCTTGGTTTCATTTCATATTAATCTGGATATGAAGCCCAACTCCTACCTGATTGTCAATAAAGAGCCACCTTTCCCAGTGGATCCCATAAGTTTAGAATAGTATTAAATATTTTGAATTCTATGTGGCCTTAGTCATCTCACAGGATCTTTCCCTACTTCCTCCCCTCTTCCTCCCTTATCTTCCCCTAGTCTAATGGAAAACAGTTTCAGCCAAGGATGAGAAAAGAGGAAGGGAAGAAATAAAATATCAGAATATCAGGAGAGAGAAATCCACTAGCCTAAGGTTTGGAGATGGCTTTGTCATTACAAGACAGCAAAGGCATTTCCTTGCTTTTCCATTGTCTTTAGTCTCAGGCTCCCTTACCTTAACAGCCACACCTTATTTCTGAGGAGATATGGATACCATCACTAGCACCTTACCCTGAATTAGTGTGTTTATATAGTCGTTCAACCACCATTTATTGTGCCTACTACATGTACTAGGCACAGAGGATACAGGGGTCAGGAGGCATGAACTCTGACCTCAGGAGCTTTGTCTATTAGGGAAACAAGCTCACAGATTGATGATTATGTTTAACAATATGGTTACAGCTCTGAAATCTGCACTAGGTGCAAAGCAGGTGGAGGGAGGTGCATCTTGGTTTCCTGGGAGAGATGAGGACGTCTTCCCCAAGCACTGTGGCACCTTGAGGCAGGTGAGGGTCCTCAGGAGAACATTCCAGAAGCTACAACTGTATGTGTACAAGGCTCAAGAATATGGTATACTCAGGATCTACAAGTAATATTAAAGTGTGTACAACTGAGTAATATTCAATTGTGTACAAATTTGTATGAGTGGATGAAGCAGGACGAGTGGTGAGAGATGAAGTCAGGCAGGTGGTCAGAGGCCAGGTTACTGAAGGTGTTTTATACCATACAAAGGTTTGAACTTGATCTAGAGTCTTAACTTTTTTTCTACCACAGACCCCTCTGGCAGTCCAGGGAAGCTTATGGATCAATTCTCAGAATAGTGTTTTCCCTTGTGTAAAATAAAATACTTAAGATAATGAAGGAACCCAGTTGTGTTGTAAATCTATCCTGGTGAAGACCCCAGGGTAAGAACACCTGAAAGTTACATGCCAGGAAGCAAGGAGGTGACATGATCAGATTTTCATTTCAGAAAGAACACTGAAAAGCTGGGTGGAGGCGGTTTGTAACAGGACGTAAGACTAGAAACTGAAGGACCAGTCTGGCAACCGTTAGAGTAACCCAAGTGAAGAGGACGCCATTATTATTATTATTAATCATGTGGTTTCTCTCTAACAGTGGTCTCAACCCTATAATGTTCAGCACCTTCTTTAATATTAAATATTTTATAACCCCCCTTTTACCATCCTGAAATAAAATTTAATGAGATTATAACCTACCTACACACCTTTCCTACACCTTTAGGAAAACAGAAATTTAAACAGTAATTTTTAGAAAGATAACACTGTATTTCAAAATGATACTTTTCAGGCACTAGCCTAAAAGGCATAATGAAGTACTCAGCACTCGTACCCAGAGTCACTGGGAGTGTGACGGCTCCAACTGCTGACTGATACAAATGTGCTAGGTTAGCAACATAAATTCCTCAAGGGCCATGGCCATTGGGTTGTGAATTTCCCAAAACATTGAACAACTCAAATTCCAAAACATGACAAAATGTAATCTCCTGTTGATTTATATAGCGGTACATTCCTGGAAAAGTCAGTATCTATTTAAAATAAGCAAAAAATACTTTATGTCTATAAGTACAGGCTAATAAAGTTAAGATTCAGGTTCAGATCATACTAACCAGATTTTTCAACTATATGAATGAGGCGGGGCATTTGGAAACCTCTGTGTTGGTATCCAATTCATTGATGTACAGCACTGCTCCCACCATGCATTGCAAGATGTCTGACTTTGCAGGCCCTAGTTCATTTCTATTGTGACATCCAAAAATGGATCCCAACAAAATTCTTGTCTTAGTTATCTAGTGCTGCTGTAACAGAAATACCACAAGTAGATGGCTTTAACAAACAGAAATTTATTCTCTCACAGTTTAGGAGGCTAGAAGTCCAAATTCAGGGTGCTAGCTCCCAGAGAAAGCTTTGTTTCTCTATCAGTTCTGGGGGAAGGTCCTTGTCATCAATCTTCCCCTGGTTAAGGAGTTTCTCAGTGCAGGGACCCCAGGTCCAAAGGACATGCTCCCCTCCTGGTTCTTCACATTCTTAGTGTGTAAGGCCCCTTCTCTGCTGGAGTCTCTCTTTTATATCTCAAAAAAAGATTGACTCAAAATACAATCTAATCCTGTAAATTGAGTCCTGCCTCATTAACATAACTGCCTCTAATCCTGCCTCTTTAACATCATAGAGGTTAGGATTTACAACACATAGGAAAATAACATCAGATCACAAAAGGTTGGACAATCACACAATACTGAGAATCATGGCCTAGCAAGTTTGTATACATTTTTGGAGGATACAATTCAATCCGTAGAAGTTCTGAACTACTATATGGGACAATACCACTCCTGCTGAGAACCATTAGTATAAAGTAAGCAGGACCTAAAATATCAAGCTAGCACTCGTATCATATGTGTGTGTGTGTGTGTGTGTGTGTTCATGTTTGTGTCTGTGTGTTGGGAGAGGCACAGGGCGGAGAAAGAAGAATGGAATGGGACATGGAGAACAGATAAGAAAAACTACCAACTTCTTAATATTTCTAAAGCCTGTTTCTAAAGAAGAAAAAAATGAGAGTGTTTATAAAAGCCCCTCTGGCCTTGACATACTTTCTCTGCTAGCAATGTCCAGATTTGGCTGACACCTGAGGCATCAAAACAAAGAAAGAAAAAAAAAATTTACTCCACCAGCCTTTCCAACTGCACCAAAGGGGGAAATTACCCTTTGACCCCTGAAGCCATTTACTAATGACCTGCAGCATGAGATTGGATGACTTTTCTCATTAGTGCATGACTATATTGCAAATGTTATTGCCAGTCAGCCGATTATAAAAGCATAAAGTGAAAGTAATTAGCACGATCATTTTACATAGAGTAAATTTTAGCGCAGCCAGTTTGTCAGAGATGCAATTTCATGGGATCACAGCCATGTATTAATGGAGTTATGGGAAACTGTTAATTTGTTATTTGAAATGAAGTCCTTCTCTCTGGCCAGTTAGCTCAGTTAGTTACTGCCTGATGCTAAGGACGCCAAGGGCATGGGTTTGCCTCCTGTGCCGTCCAGTTTGACTTTGTAATGTTACACAACAGCTGACTGGCACTCCCAGGCAGCCAATTCATGTGGGAGGCTATTCATTCCAAGTGGAATAATTTCCAGGGTTCCATGAGCATAGATGACTCAGGAAAATTTGCTGGGAGAATTTAAATTCATAATGCACATATGGTTGGTGATGGCGAAGTCGAATAAACCTTGCATTCCCAAGACAGCACTTAAGGAAGACGTTCAATTGTTCCCTGACGCTACCTCTTAGTGATGTAGGAACACAAGTACCCACTTTGGCAACCAGTCATCTGTTCTGTTTTAAAAATGGAGGATAGGTATTCAAACATGCTCTTCTCTAACAACAAACAAACAAAAAACCCACAATTGCTGTCTAGTCTGACTCATGGCGACCCCATGTGTGTCAGAGTAGAACTGTGCTCTATAAGGTTTTCAAGGCTGTGACCTTTCAGAAGCAGATCACCAGGCCCGTCTTCTGGGTGAGTTTCAACCACCACTCTTTTGGCTAGTAGTCCAGCTCTTGACCATTTGTGCCACCCAGGGACTCCTCCTGCCCTTCTGTACTCCTGAAAACGTGATTCGTATCAGGTGAGTAGCTACAGGAGTCCTACCATACTGTCTCATGGGTGAGTTAATTCTGAATTCCCAGTATTTAGATCTTCATGCCAAGGAAAAAATGAGGAACTAGTCATTTTTTAGAAGCTCTGGTGGCACAGTGGTTAAAGTGCTCATCTGCTGACCAAAAGGTCTGTGGTTTGACCACAGGCGCTCTGTGGGAGAAAGATGTGGCAGTCTTCTTCTGTAAAGATTTACAGCCTTGGAAACCCTATGGGGCAGGTCTGTTCGGTCCTGTAGGGATGTTATGAGTCAGAATTGACTCAACAGCAGTGGGTGGTCGTGGAGATAGTCATTTTTTAGCTTCTTTCAAATATCAGATATTCCAAATAATTGTATCAAAGCATCATCTGAAAATGGAGCTACTTCTCAATGCAATTGTATGAAATAACAAAACAATATCTAAGTGTCATATTAACCCTTAGGCTACAAGTTTTCCACCCCTGATAAATAAACACAGGAGAGACTTGGAATCCTTGGGAATGGGCTAGAAAATGAGCCTGTAGAGTTCCATTCATAGAGAACTCTCACAAGAGAATCAACGACTATATATCTAGTATGGCTTCGATTCTCATATCCCCTAGTCTGTGCCATGAGCTCATCTGTTAAAAAAGGGTTCCCTGGCCAACTATGTTAGGGGAATGCCACATTCCATATCCATCCCTCAGTGGGATTTACACCTAGAGATTCATGATGTATATTAGCACGTCGAGAGATTTGAGAAGTCCTGAAATATCCCAAATTTATTTAATCTTGGAAGCGTTTTTCCCTCACATAATACCTATTAGTCTTTCATGGAATGTATTATGAAAATGCTGTTGAAATTTCAAATTTCAATGTGTATATGAATCACTTGAAAATTTTGTTAAAATGCAAATTCTGATTCATCAGGTCTGAGGTAGGGTATGAGATTCTGCATTTCTGACAAGCACTCAGGTGATGTTAATGCTAATGATCCTTGGACCTCACTTATAGCAGCATGTTTAGATTCTATACACCAGGAGGCAGGGGCCAGAAGCAGATTATCTTCCAGGGTCTTTTCCAGTTCAAAGAATAATGACTAGCCATACATGGTGGAATGGATTTTTGTTCTTAATTCTTTAAATCCCTAGAATAGTGTTATACACCCACCCCCTTTGCCATGTAACTTTGCAGTGCCTCCCACTATGGGTGGAGTAAGTTCTGACCTCATTGATACCAGCTTTGCCATATGGCTTGCATTGAGCCATGAAATATTAGAGGATAATATAGGTAGTCTCTGCCTCCAGGTAGCCTCTGCCTCTTCAGACTGGGCCCCAAAATAAAGACACATAGAGCAGACCTGAACCCGGCCAGAAGCCTGGAGTCCAGCCTGGCCCACCCAAACCCAACCTAGATCAATCAAATCACAGCCAGACTGTAGACCTGTGGGAGTGAAATATATGTTTACTGTTGAAAGCCACTGAGATTTTGAGACTGTTGGCTATAAAGCAAAAACTGACAAATCCCCCATCTTGGTCTCCTGCCCAGCCAACCATAACTATGGTTGCAAAAATTTGTCTGTGAGCTAGGGGATATATATTGAATACAGTCATTGGGTGATGCAAATGGTTAATACTCTCAGCTAATCCAAAGGTTGGAGATTTGAGTCCACCCAGAAGCACCTCAGAAAAAGGCTTGACAATCTACTTCCCAAAAAATCAGCCGTTGAAAACATTATAGAGCATAATTCTACTTTGATACACACGGAGTCGCCCTGACTCAGAATCCACTCAACAGCAACTGGTAATGATATTTGTTGAATGTCACCTATCTAATCATTATAAGGAGGTAAAAGATATGATTCCTACCCAGCAAGTTGACAGTCCGGCTTACGAAAAAAAATAACTTACAAATGAAAGCAAAATTACAGTATATAATAGTATAAGATTAAGAGTAATAGAAGTTTGGAGTAGTTTATGTAGAATGAGGTTGTCAGAGCAAGCTATGAATGGGCTTTGAGAAGAAAAATTAGAGAATTCATTTTTAGAGGATGAAGGTGTCCTCTAGAAAAAAGGTTCTAAGAGAGGAAAATGCCACAAGCTAACAAAGTATTGATTGCAAGATTCAAACTACCTTTTCTGACCATTATGAGAAAGCTCAAATACATTATTATGCTGTGGCAGCCCATTTGTGACCATTTGGAGGAGAGAGAATATTCTACTTGTACATTATTCACTCCTGGCCCAGTCACAATAAGAGGCACATGGTCACCAGCCTTTGGTGACCAGGATGAAGCGAAGGTGGTGAGGCCAGTGGGCTGCTGGTGGGAGTCAGTGCCTAGTATTTGCCCAGTGGAGCTGACAAAGGCTGAGAAATATTGGAGCAGGAGAAAAAGTGCTTTGCACCAAATTACTTTTTATTCCTCGCTTAATAAAAACTTCTTGGTTGTCTTCAGTTATCGTGGCTGGGCTCATGATTCATAGATCATAAATGTATGCATAGAGCAATTCTACTGATGATGTGCTGGGGACAAGGGGAACTTCTGAGGGAGGAGTGAGCCTCTGCAGAGTGAATAATATCCAGCCCTAGGGTTCTGCTCACCTACAGGAACTATGTTAAAGAGGAGACATCACAACAACAATCCTCAGGTGAGCCAAGGAGTGGAGTCAACATTGAGTGGCATCCATAACAACAAGGATTATAGTTGTTTTAAAAATAAGAGATCTTAGAAACGATCTGTTCCAGTTTACTCATTTTATAGGGTGGGAAACTGAGGCCCAAAGGAAAGTGATTTGCCCAACTTACTCTTATTGATTCTCTTGCCCAACTGTTATGGATTGAATTGTGTCCCCCAAAAATGTGTGTCAACTTGGCTAGGCCATGATTCCCAGTATTGTGTGATTGTCTACCATTTTGTCATCTGATGTGATTTTCCTATGTGTTGTAAATCCTATCTCTATGATGTTAATGAAGCAGGATTAGAGGCAATTATGTTAATGAGGCAGGACTCAATCTACAAGATTGGGTTGTGTCTTAAGTCTATCTCTTTTGAGATATAAAAGAGAGAAGCAAGCAGAGAGACAGGGGGATCTCATTACCATCACGTAAGAAAGGCCAGGAGCGTGCATCCTTTGGACCAGGGTCCCTGCGCTGAGAAGCTCCTTGACCAGGGGAAGATTGATGACAAGGATGTTTCCCCAAGGCCGACAGAGAGAGAAAGCCTTCCCTTGAAGGTGGGACCCTGAATTCTGACTTCTAGCCTCCTAGACTGTGATAGAATAAATTTCTCTTTGTTAAAGCCATCCACTTGTGGTATTTCTGTTATAGCAGCACTAGATGACCAAGACATCAACCCTGGAGAAGAATCTCAGACATAGGACTCCCTGGTCATTGTTTTTTCCACTTGTAGCAAGAGGTCTCAGAATGGTGGAAGGAGTCCCATATTCCCTACAGGTCAAGCAGGGCTGGTCCTCAGGCAGGATCTCTGCTACAGTGGCATGTCAAGGATATTGCCTGGCCCTGGGCATGTGGCACCACTCAGCAGTTTCTATTAAACCAGTACCACCCAACGTCCTTCCTCAAGCACAATAATGTGTTAATTAAAAGACAAACATACCCTGAGACTATTGCCCTAAGACACCCTTCAAACTTAGAACCGAGGCCACTCCTATGTCTTTCAGCCAAATAATAGTCTGCCCTATAAAATAAACAATAACACCCATGAGGAATGTGCTCCTTAGAACAATCAACTACACAAGACCAAAAGGGCAACATTTGCCAAAAGCAAAGATGAGAAGGCAGGGAGGGGTAGGAAAACAGGATGAAGGTAAACGGGGAACCCAGGGTGGAAATGGGGAGAGTGCTGACACATTGTGGGGTTTGCAACCAATGTTACAGAACAATTTATGTATGAGTTATTGAATGGAAAGCTAATTTGCTGTGTAAACTTTCACCTAAAGCACAATAAAAAGAGATGTAAAAAAAAAAAAAAGATTTACAAGCTTGACTTGTATTTTTGAGCTGATATTATGGTTAAGTTATCTAAAAGAGGGGTGTCAAATGTTTGGACAGGTGCAGTTTCAATGCTTACCATAGGTGCCATTTTATGTAGATACACTGCTGGCTGTACTGGATTGATAGAAACTGCTCAGTGGCACCATGCATCCAGGGCCAGCAATATCTGCCATAGTTATATCTCCGCGGCAGTGCTGAAGGATCTTGGAGGGAACTTGTCCAGGAGAAGAGGAAGCACGGGACACCCAGAAGACCAGCCATGGTCAAAGGGAAAGGGAAAGTAAAAGTCGCAGCAGGGTTAATGCCCCTAAATTGTCCTCTGGTCCCACATCACTATACCAGAATTGGCAGAATCTGGAGAGAGAGAAGTTGGTAACCAAAAATATAAGAGCTAACATTTATTGAGCACTTTATATGAATCATTTCATTCAACTTCATCAAAGCCCATTTTACAAATGAGAAAAATGAAACAAACATCTTAAATAACTTACCCAGGATCCTGCATGAGTGGTGGAAGAAGGGTTTGAAGGTAAGAAGTTTTGATTCCAGGTTTCTTGCTTATGATATCTATAACATATTTCTCTACCACTGAACTCATCTCTGTGTGACAAGCTAAAAATTATTCATATGATCATGGTCACAAACATTCTCCTCCCTCAAGCCAAAGTTCTATAATTGCCAATCAATCCTCTTGCTCCCCCTTTTCCCCTTAAAAGGAAAAATTATCTTATTTTATAGGATTTGATAATGGACCAAATCTGGAAGGACCTGGAGGAAGAAAGAAAGTAAAATTCCAGTCCTAGTGGGAGAGTTTATGTTGATTTACAAAATAAATAATAGAAAAGAAGGGGAGAAATAAGAAAGTAAAGGCAGTTGGATCTCATTATAGAAGTGAGTGGTGAATGAGAAGCTCCAGGCAGGGTAGGATGCAAGAGAACTGACAATCGGAAAGTGGATACGGAGTGGGCTGCTGAGGATTAATGTTCTCCAGAAGATAAAATTAAAAATGGAGTTCCTTCCATATTATTGTATGGTTATTAAATTGTCCTCCAGCAAACATGACACCATTGCAGAACTAAATAACAACTTAAACACACCATGCTTTTGACCCTGAAGTGCACAATTTCAATACGTTCATGTAGGTAAAGAAATAGGGAGTGGAGAGCATCCCCTCATGCAAACTTGTTACACACATTGGAGACAAGGGCAATTTTTTGGGAACACAGCAGGCCTCACAATGGAGGCTATCAGGCCTGCAAATGTCAGAAGGATCCTCAGGGAACCCTGCTGCAAATCAGAAGCCCACAAGTCTAGCATCTACAGCAAGAAAGGGGAAAATGGCAGAAGATAAAAGATCACAAAGAACACTTCCCCAAGCACAGAGACAATACCCTATGGGGATATCCTGAACTCACTGGAATATTTGAGGAGGAGTATGTTTCCGGTCCACCACAAATCTGTTTTTTGCACTGCAGTGGCTTGTGTGTTGCTATGATGCTGGAAGATTTGTCAACAGTGTTTCAAATACCAGCAGGGTCACCCATATAGGGCAGGTTTCAGTGGAGCTTCCAGACTAAGACAGACTAGGAAGAATGTCCTCGTGATCTACTTCTGAAAATTAGCCAGTGAAAGCCTTATGAATCTCAATAGAACATTGTCTGATATACTGCTAGAAGATGAACCCCCTATATTGAAAGACAGTCAAAATACACAATGGACTCAAGCGTATCAACTGTCATGAAGATGGTGGCAGGACTGGGCAAAGTTCCAGTCTGTTGTACAAGGGATTTCCATGAGTTGGAGCCAACTTGATGGCAACTGGCAACAACATATATGCAGCAATTCTAGAGAAGGCAGAGGCGGAGAAATATAGTTTTGTTCTACTCTCATGATCCTAACATATTCCACACTTTGGGAAACTCTAGACAACATAGATTATACACTCTACGTTCATGGAAAAGATTAGAAAAATAAAAGCCAGAAATTGGTAGTATATTTAGATGATATATATTAACTTCAGGGATTTGTAGCAAAACATGTACTTCCATTAGGGAAGTGGAGATTAAGGTCTAGGATTCTGAAAAGAGATGAGCCCTGAGATGTGGACTTAGGAAGTAATAGCAGAAACCAAGAGGGCTAAGAGGGAGCCCATGGAGAAGAGGTTGGCAGAGGTCTCAACCTTCAGAACACTCTGCTTTGCAGTTGCTTAGCAACATCCTGCATAGAGATTAAGCAGTGAGTCTTCCAGGACTCCAGAGTAAGCTATCTGTTGTAAGTTATAAAATTGTATCTGAGTGGCTTAAGAGTTACTTTGGCTTTCAGAGGTGACAAGCTCATCCCTGGACGCAGTCAGTCACCAGGATTTACTAGGGTTTGGCCATGAGCTTCCCTAGAGGATTCAAAATAAATAGGAGATGGCTCCTATCAATTCCTGAAAAGTTCACTATCTAGTTGACACATACTCATACATGTGATGTAATTGAAAAGAAATGTATCTGCCCCTCAGCACAGTTTCAATTAAGTTATGTGTTCTGGGAATGCACTAGATTACTTTATTCATTTGTTGCTGTGTTGTTGTATGTTTTCATGTCCATAGAAGCTAAACTTCTTTGCCCTGCAAAGGGGCAAGTGTAGAATGAGTAGGTGGCCAGCATCCTGGGATTAGGGTGTAACAAAGTATTTTGTGACCCAATCAGGCTATGCAAACATGTTCACTATAAAAAGAGGGTTAATTTCAATATAGAGTACAGAACTTTCAGAAGGGAAAGAGATGATACCTCAATCCTAGCATTCCAAGACAAGGAGTTAAGACAATCTGAAGTACACCTTTTCCCACCAACCTTAGTGACAAGCAAAGTCAATGAGACTCAAGACATAAAATAATTTTAAGTTAAAGGGAAGTCGACACTGGATTGTTTCAACTCAAGGCTTGAATTTTTTCTTCAGTTCTTTGAGCTTGAGAAATGCTGATGTTAGTCTTCCCTTTTGGTTTTCTAACTTCAGATCTTTGCACATTTCATCAAATACTTTACCTGTGTCTTCTACAACCACCTTTTGAAATCTTCTGTTCAGCTCTTCTATGTCATCATTTCTTCCATTTGCTTTAGATACTCTGTCCTTATGAGCAAGCTTCAGAGTCTCTTCTGACAACCATTTCGGTGTTTTACTTCTTTCCTGTCTTTCTTCATGTATGATATCTTTGATGTCTTCCCACAACTTTTCAGTCATTTCGTGTTCAGAGTATAAAATCTGTTATTGATATAGTCTCTAAATTCAGGAAGGATGTATTCAGAGTTGTAACTGGCTCTTTTGGACTTGCTTTTATTTTCTTCAGCTTCAACTTGAACTTGCACATGAGCAATTGATGACCTGCGCCTGACCCAAGCCAGGTCTTTCCAATTGTCTCATATGCATTAAAAAGATGGACAATGAAAAAGGAATACAGAAGAAGGATTGATGCCTTCAAACAGTAGTGCTAGCAAAGAATATTGAATATACTGTGGACTGAATGAAGAATGAACAAATAAGTCTTGGAAGAAATACAACCAGGATGTTCCTTACAAGCAAGGATGGCAAGAGTTTAGTTCACTTACTTCGGACATGTCATCAGGAAAGATCCATCACTAGAAAAGGACATCATCGTTGGTAAAGTAGAGGATCAGTAAAAACAAGAGAAACCATCAAAGATATGGACTCAAGCATACTAACATTCATGAAGACGGAACAGGACTGGTAATGTTCCCTTCTGTTATACATAAGGTTGTCATGAGTAGGAGCTGATTCAATGGCAACTAACATGAACAGACTGGATTCAATCAAAGGGAAAGGGTCTGTATAGACAGCTGGTTTCAGAACGGAGCACATATGGTCCTATTATAGTCTCTAGTCGCCATCATGTTGGCTCATGCTTTTGCCCTGGGAACTTGAGTATAAAATGAAGAAGGAGTAGCCCTGATCCCAGCTGGCTCTACTGTACGGAGTGAGTTCATCTCTTCTCCACCCTGCACTGAGGAGCAGGCATAACAGCAGATTGCTTCTGCTGAGTAAGCTACAGAGGCTTTCACCCCACACATGTGTGCAGCAGGGAATAGCAGGATGCTCAGACAGTAGTGTCTCTCCACTTGTGGGTGACAGACAGATGGACATGTCACTTGGGACTTGTGAGTCCAACCCAAGTCAGAGTTCTAGAAGAAAATCAAGGAAGGATGGCATCTACCACTGGAAACCTCCTCATTTTACTAATCTGATATGTCAGGGTTCCATCTGATTTTAATTTAATGTAAAGAAATAAAGGAGGAGTAGAGGGACATGTACCCAGAGTACTGTGGGACAATGCATACCTCATGTTCCTCCTTGGAGTGTTTTGCAAACTGACCCCTGGCCCCCATCTTCCTAACCAGCACCAGGTATTGCTGTTCTGTTAAGATATTCTGCGATGGCACTGAACACATTTGTTTTTAAAGTGTGGGTGTGTATTTTACGTTTAACATCAGCGTCACAAGAAGTTTCTAGAGGAAGAATCAGTGAAAGGCATCCACAGACTTTGCATCAAAGTGATGTTAACTAAACACACTGAGAAGGCAAATATTATTTTTAGAGATTCACATTGAGGGATTTAGGAGTGAATTGTTAAGATGGGAAATTGCATTAAAATATGGGCAGAAAAAAGAGAAAATGAAACAAATGTTACAAGATATTGATTCTTATTGAATCTCAGTGGTAATGAGTATATTGTTGTTGTTAGTTACCGTCTAGTTGATTCTGACTCATGACAACCTCTTGTGTGCAGAGTAGAACTGCTTCATACAATTTTCAAGGCTGTGATCTTTCAGAAGCAGAACACCAGTCCCATCTTACACGGTGCCCCAAGGTAGGTTTGAACCATCAACCTTTTGGCTAGTAGCTGAGCACTTAACCATTTGTGCCACCCAGGGACTCCTAATGAGTATATAGGGGTTTGTTGCTCTTTTCTTTTGAGAATATTTGAAAATTTACAAAATAAAATGCCTTTTTGACACAGTTTATAAAGACAATGCTCTACATTCTACCTTGGTGAGTAGTGTCTGGGGTCTTAAAAGCCTGTGAGCGGCCATCTAAGATACTCCACTGGTCTCATCC